>NC_141194.1:87139602-87764602 GCF_055505025.1 Bos grunniens | reverse complement strand
ATTCCTGAGATAGAAGAACGGAAGTTACCAAGGACTGGAGGGAGAGGAGAACAGGGAGTTACTGCTTAATGAAAATGAAGAGTTAGTCATTCAGTCATGTCTGACTCTTTGCTAACTCATGGGCTATAGCCCACCAGGCTCCTCTGTCCGTGGAATTCTCCAGGCAAGAATACTGGAGTGGGTAGCCATTTCCTTCTCCAGGGGATCTTCTGGACCCAGGGATCAAACCTGGGTCTCCTGCATTACAGGCAGATTCTTTATCACCTAAGCCATCAGGGAAGGTACTAAATAGGTACAGAGTTTCTATTTGGGATGGTGCCAAAGTTCTGGAATGGGTAATATTGCTGACTGCACCGTTGTGAATATACTTAATACCACTGACTTGCACACTTTAAAATGGTTAAAATGACAAATTTTACGTTATAAATATGTTATTGGTATATACGGATATACCTAATATATACATATTCTTTATATACATATATAACATACACTCATATGTAGTATATATAGTAGTTGCTAGTAGAGCAGCAGGGTCACTCACCACCCAAAGCCTCTGAGCACATGGAATTCACATCTGTGTCTCAGCAAAAAGACAATTTCTAACACATCAGGGCTCTCATGAGGTATACAAACCATGAATGTTACGTCTGCAAATGCATTTGTGTTTTCAACAGACAATGTGTCCTAATTCAAGGTGCCTATTCTTTGTCAGACCACTAGGCACTAAGGAAAAAGTTATTTTAAATTACCCTGGGCTAGGAAAGGACTTTCAGAGTTTGATATCAAAAGCAAAACTCACAAAGGCAAAGAATAACAGACTTAAGCACAGAAACTCAAAACCTTTTCCCAGCAAAGTCCACCATCCTCAAAATCAAACGGCAAAATTAGTTGAGAAACGGTTGCAACCTCTAAATCAGAATTTCTTGTGGTGTGGCCCAAGTACTGCTGCACTATGGAATAGGAACTTTGGATGGCAAGGACAGAAAACTGATCTTAGAGTATAAAATTAAGCTCTACAGCAGGCAGGTGGGAGAGTTTTGCCCCCCAGATCCTCTCAGTTCAGTTCAGTCGCTCAGTCGTGTCCGACTCTGCGACCCCATGAATCACAGCATGCCAGGCCTCCCTGTCCATCACCAACTCCCGGAGTTCACTCAGACTCACGTCCATCGAGTCAGTGATGCCATCCAGCCATCTCATCCTCTGTCATCCCCTTTTCCTCCTGCCCCCAATCCCTCCCAGCATCAGAGTCTTTTCCAGTGAGTCAACTCTTGGCATGAGGTGGCCAAAGTACTGGAGCTTCAGCTTTAGCATCATTCCTTCCAAAGAAATCCCAGGGCTGATCTCCTTCAGAATGGACTGATTGGATCTCCTCGCAGTCCAAGGGACTCTCAAGAGTCTTCTCCAACACCACAGTTCAAAAGCATCAATTCTTTGGTGCTCAGCCTTCTTCACAGTCCAACTCTCACATCCATACATGACCACAGGAAAAACCATAGCCTTGACTAGACGAACCTTTGTTGGCAAAGTAATGTCTCTGCTTTTAAATATGCTATCTAGGTTGGTCATAACTTTCCTTCCAAGGAGTAAGCATCTTTTAATTTCATGGCTGCAGTCACCATCTGCAGTGATTTTGGAGCCCAAAAAAATAAAGTCTGACGCTGTTTCCACTGTTTCCCCGTCTATTTCCCATGAAGTGATGGGACCAGATGCCATGATCTTCATTTTCTGAATGTTTTCCTCAGAAATCAGGTTCAGGAATATACATTTATGAAATCATTACTTTGAAGACTCAGAGAAGCACAAAAAATTTTTATGCAAATTTTTCTTGGAAGCTTGATTTCTGAATCCACATCTTTCCCTTTACTACTATATATCACATCAGTAGGGAAGGTTAAAGGAATTAACACACGTAAAACAACTAGAAATCTTGCTATTATTTTCTGAGCATCTAAGTGGGGACCAGTTGTTGCTGGCGCAGAAGCTTAAAGGTAGAGTCCAAGGGCTCTCAGAGCTGCAGGAGAACTCAGATTCAAAGTAGCTCAAATCACACTGGCTGGGGTGCTGGGGAGCTGAAGAATAGAGCTGATTAAGTAGTTCTGGATAAAATCTTAGAAATAAATTTGAGATTACAACAATGACAACAACAGAATATGGCAAAAGCTCCCCTTTCAGCTTGCTATACTTTACTGATCAGAGAATTTGTTGTTGTTTAGTCACTAAGTTGTGTCCAACTCTTTTGTGACCTCATGGACTGTAGCCTGCCAGGCTCCTCTGTCCACGGGATTCTCCAGGCAAGAATACTGGACTGGGTTGCCACTTCCTTCTCCAGGGGATCTTCCTGACCCAGGAAATGAACCCATGTCTCCTGCATTGGCAGGTGAATTCTTTACCAATGAGCCACCACAGAAGCCCAGATCAGAGAATTAAGGCCCCTCAAATTTCAACTTGGCAAATTTTTTAATAGGCTGCATTTTAATTGAAAAAAAAAATTAGCTCTTTGCCCAGCATATTCTATCTGCCACTTAGGTTTTCCAGTTTTAGAAGCATTTTCAACAAATAATACAGTATAATAGATTGACCAATCATCCCAGTTTCCCTGGGACTGTCCCTGTTTGAGCACTGAAAGTCCTGTGTTGGTGGAAAGTCCTGGGATGGTTGGTCACCTGACCTAATTAGGACATTTTAACCATTTGATTAGTTTATGGGCTAATATTTGCCTCTGCTTAACAATTCTTCCTTCATCGGCAATTCTTTAGTGTCCTACTGATCTTAGGTGGAGTCTTGGCTCTGCTCTTCATTGTAAGGCATCGAGAAAGTTATTTAATTTTCTCCAGCCTTAATTTCCTTCATTAAAAAATGAAGAATGTACCACAGGGAGGAGGGAGGAGGGTTCAGGATGGGGAACACATGTATACCTGTGGCGGATTCATGTTGATATATGGCAAAACCAATACCATATTGTAAAGTTAAAAAATAAAGTAAAATTTAAAAAAAAATGAAGAATGGTGATAACAGTACCCATTTCATTGGGTTGGTGTAAAATTAAATGAGGCTATGCAGATATAATGCTTAGCACACACTGTAAACACTCAGTAAATATTTAGCTATTAATCTATTATAGTTATTAGTTACCTAACACAAGATTGAAAGGCTGGTGTATGAAGCACTTCTCCCCCCACAAGTAGTTTAGAGGGACTATTTACACACCAATGAGCTACATGCCCATTACCACTGATTCATACATATATACACAACACTGTTCATCAGGGCTTCTACCAGGCTATCAGAATTACTGCATGTGGTTCATACCAGAAAAAAAATCATATTTAAACCCTTATAATAATTTTCCAAGAGTCAATTAAAGTTGTAAAATCTTTACATAGGACCACACCAACAATTAAGAAGTCATCTAGCCAAAAAAGAACCTTTATTGAGTACTGGCAGTATAATTAGAAGCCAAGGGAAACCCAAGTAAGTGGAAAACACACCTTACCCTCAAATTACTTACACTCTTGTGTTCCAAGGAAACCAAGAGCTAAGCTGAGAGTCAGGGACAGGTCAAAGCAGAAACCAGACAGAAATCAAGAATCTGCCCCACGCTTCCTCCCAAGAATATAGGAGCCCTTGCAGTGGGGGAGTGGGCTGTAGGAGGAAAGGCAGAAAGAGTCGCTTCTCCAGAAGAGATGGCCATGAAGGAGACAAGTTAGAGGAAAAAGACACTCAGGCAGGAATCTGAAGTATCAAATAATTAAATGGAATAGAAATAACAATGATGGCTGTGGTATGAAGCTAGAAAACCAGGGAATAAATGAAGTAGGAAGAGGAAATTTTCACTCAGAAGACTGTCCAGCCTAGATTTTGGAGAAACCCCATGACCAGCAATAATGGCCTCCTATTTTGCCAATGAGCATGTCATTATAGGCAAACTTTCAACCAAATTCAGAATCTCCAGTCTCTAAGGTCCCAGTTGTGAAGGCAAATGACAGAATGGTTTGTCTTTCTGGAACTGTTAAAGTGGTTACCACAGGACCCTGTCACTCCCCAGCCTGGGGGCTTGAGTTGCTCTGTTCCCAGGAGGGGAGCCAGGGTGCTCAGAGACAACTTCCCAATGATATGCCCTGTTCCCTCCACCAAAGCCCTCAGCCCCCAACCCAACCTGGTAGCATTTCCAGGCTTTGCCAAGAACCAAGAGGTGTCAACAGAGTAGGTGGCAAAGGAGGTCTTGCTGTTTTCAAGAAATCCAGACCACCAGAAAGCCTCCCAAGGTGTGGCACAAGTGAATACTTTGATTTCAGACTTTCAGCCTCACATCTCACTCACTTAGGTCTGACCCTCCCAGGCCTCCAACCTAGGACCCAGAGCTGAGGAAGTGTCCCCTCTTTTGTTTCATCAGGCCATTTTGGAGCAGATTCTCTCCCAGTTGAAAGAGTGCAAGTGCTATGAGCCGTCTTTCCAGGTGTCGCTGCCACCCATCCCCCACTACCTACAGCCCTAAGCTCAGTAGACTATTAGGAACCTGTTAGGGCTTTCGCTCTGCAGGGTTGCAGTGGCTGTGGTCTGAATACACTTGTAGTAATCTTTCACCAGAAATGAAGATTCCCTGGAAACTCAGCCTGGTTTCTTAGAGACAATGAGATAAATTGATGCCTAAAGCGAAATAATAGATGAGAAAGGGCTGTGATGGCGTGGAAAATAATGTTATAATAATGCTAATGAAGTCGGCAGCCTTGCTTGTCCCCTCCTGGAACTTCTGGGACTGTGGAAGTTAACATGGGCTGAGCACTAAGTGAGGTAGTTCTTGCCTAGCTCGATGGCTTTTAAAATTTCCTATTTGTGTCTCACCGACAAACCATCAAATTACTCAATTACTCTGTGGAAGCCCAAAATTACTTATTACCTTGTCTGAGTACATTACCTGCCCATGACTTGGAATCTCAGAACTAGAAGGAAGCTTAGAGACCAGAGAGGTCAAGCAACTTGCTCAGGGTCACACAGGGAACTAGACACATAACTTGTACTACAACCCAGGTCGCCCACAGAGCGTTTCTCTTTCTCTTACGGTAACCTGTGACCTTGAAGAAGAAGAAAACCCACCCACCCCCCCCCGCCACGCGCGTGCACACACACACACTCACCAGTGCCTCAGTCCTGTGGCTCTAAGAACACCAAACCCACAGCTGAGTTTCCTAAAGTTGCCTCTCCTGCCTCAAAATTGCTGCAGTTGTCTCCCCAAGACCGGCTCTTACCAGAGTGCCTCAGACTGGAAGACTGCAGCCACCTTTGGTCTTCCCATTGTGTTTTTCTCCTCCACTCTCCCTTTCTTGCCCTTCAGCAGGATTTCTAGAAAGTCTGACCTGCACTCCAACAACAGGCTTGCCATGACATAGACTCATCCACCCTCCTGTCCTGGGATGCTCTTTGGGGCTGCTTTTAGCTGTCACTGGAAATGGAAGGCTATGATCCATGGTGGATCATGGATGGGGAGGGGTCCCTCTATCCAGAGTTTCAAGAAATTCTCACAGGTCTCTAATTTTTCTTATTCCCCATCCTCCCCCACACCAGTAGCAGCTGAATCTGTCGGGACAATTTGCTTGCCCCTATTCTCAGTCAGGGCCACTCAGTAATTTAAAAGCCCTTGCAATTTCTGCCCAAGTTTGCCTGTTTGGAAATGGACTTTTGATAAGCGTGGAACTCAGGTCCCAAGAGCATCCCATGGCAGACTCTCCAAAGTGGCCATAGAAATGTAGGCATTTGGGTAGAAAGTGCCGCCGGCTATCCCCAAAACATCTACCGCTCTGTCGCTCTGTCCATCTTATGTGCTCCAGCATTTCCCCAGCAAAGCCTCCGCAGGCACCTTTCCAAACAGGGCTCCCACCTGCCAGGCCTCCCCTCAGCCACACAGGAATCCAGGTAGCCTCCTGGGTCGCGTTGTGGCGGTCCCGGGCGCCCAAACCTCCAGTGCCCCTCTCAGCCTTCCAGAGGGGGCGCATTCAGCCCAGGCAGGTGCGAGGCAGCCGAGACCAGGTGCCCACCCGCGCGTGCCCCGCCACCCACCTGTGGAAGAAGAGCAGAATGGAAAGCATGGTCTGGTCGATGTTGCGGTTGCAGATGCCCTCGTTGATCAGGTAGCAGGGGTCCCGCAGTACGGGCTCTAGCGAATCCTGCCGCATTATGCTATTGAGCTTGTCGGTGTTGAGGTTCTCGAAGACCAGCTTCTCCTGCAGCTGCCGAAAGTTGCTCACGGTGGGGCTGCCCGAGTTGTTGTTGTCCCCGCCATTGTCGCGCTGGAGCCCGCTCCGGTGGGCCAGGTCCAGGCAGCAGTTGCAGCAGTCGAGGCCGACAGGTGAGCGGCAGTCGGACTTGGGCTGGGCCATGTTCTCCGGCTCGGGGGCCGCCTGGCCCGCGAGGTCAGGGGCAGCTGGCAGGTGCGCGCCCGCCGGGCCGGCCGGAGGAGACTCCAGGGTGTCTGGGACAGACAAGCTGAGAGGAGAAGAAGAGTTGGAATTGAGCGTCAAAAGCCGGCCACCGTCGGCTCGGCCCCCTCTTGGCTGCGCCGCTCGGGGTGCGAATAGAAACAGCTGGACAAACAGCTCTGAGCGGATCCTTCGGGCTCACTTCCTCCTCTTCCTCCTCCTCTCCGCCCCCCTCCTCCTCCTCCGCCTCTCCAGGCCAGGGCCGCCCCCACCCCCCACCCCGAGGTGCCGCACGCGGCCCCCGCGCCGTCCCAAGTTTCCCAAGTGTGACAGCGGGGGCCTGGGGCGGACCTGGGGTAGCAGGAAGGGCGGGCGGCGGGGCCGACAGAGAGCCGGGGCGCGCCCTCGCTCCCTCCCTCTCGGGTTCCCTCCCTCCTTCGCCAGCTCGGGGACTCGCCGGCTCTCAGGCTCTCCGGGGCTGCGCCGGCGGAGCGGTGGCAGAAGCCGAGCGCGAGTGAGTGAGCGAGCGAGCCGCGCGCCCGGGAGTCAGCGCGGGGCCGTGACAGCATGCAAATGACCCGCCGGGGGGCCGGCCGACCACGCGGGGCCGCCGCCGCTTCGCCCGCGCGCGCCCGGGAGCCGGCGGCACGGTACTGTGCCCCCTCCCCCGCTCCGCTCCCACCGGGCTTCCGCCCCCATCTTGCCCCAGCACCCGCAGGGCCGCCCGCACCTTCTGCCGTCCTCCTGGGAGCCCGGCCCCGCTCGGCCTCCTTCCGTGAGCCCCGCCGCGCTTTGGCTCGGGCTGTCTTGCTGCTTCTGGCGCATCTTGGGCCAGGAATCCCTGAGAGCCGCCGCGCCACCCCCGGTCTCGAGCTCAACGGGCGGACCAATGTGCCTGGTCCCACCGCGGACGGGTCCCCCTACAGGAGAGACGCCGCCTTCGAGAAGCGGGGTGGGGGTGGGGTGAGGTGCAGAGAGCGCGTGGCCCCTGCTGGGTGTCCGAGGGCGCTGTGCGCGCCTCGGGCTAACCGACACGCGCATGTAACAAAACTCAGACGTACGCTCAACCGCTCTTCGGTTTCTGTCCGTTTCTTCTCCCTTCATTCCTTTCCCCCTTTCCCCTCAAGTGCTCTCTCCTATGTCTTCCCTGAACCCCATCTGAGATGGTCTTTGCTCCAGCTTCCTGGAATGCCAGTCCGTTAGTAGTTCTCCCTCTGTCTGCACTCCCCACCCCCACACCTTGCTTCTCTTTGCCCTTCTTCTTCTATTCTTTCTCTCATATTTATTTTTCTGTTCCTTTGCCCCTCTTTCTCTCATTTATTTTTCCGTTTTTTTTCTCTCTTTCTTTACTCCTTTCGGCCCTTTCCTTTCTTTCTTGCCCCCTTTCTTATTACTTTTTTTTCCGCCTTTCCTGGATTTCCTTATTTAGGATTTTTCTCTGCCATTCCTCTTTTACTCCTCTCGGTTTCTTTCCTTCTCCTTTCCTTTCCCTCATTTTATTCCCCCCATGCTCCCCTCACTTACACACCCCCTCATTCTCCTTAGTTTTGTCTCATCCTCCCCATTTCACTTAGCTTCCCCAATTTTTCCAAACTTGCAGTTTTTTGCTCCCCACCTACCACCTTGTGAAATGAAGTCGCTCAGTCATGTCTGACTCTTTGCGACCCCATGGATTGTAGCCTACCAGGCTCCTCTGTCCATGGGATTTTCCAGGCAATAGTACTGGAGTGGATTGCCATTTCCCTCTCCAGGGGATCTTCCCGACCCAGGGATTGAACCCGGGTCTCCCACATTGTAGACAGACGCTTAACCATCTGAGCCACCAGGGAAGTCCTACCTACCACCTTAGGTGATCTCTATCCTTACCTTTTGGAGGAGTGTAGTGATTGGTTGTTCATGGATGCTGCAGAGTGTCCTGAAACCTTGGCCTGAGGGGTTCTTGGCTCTGAGGGAAAAGTGCCCCTGGAGCCGAGCTGAGGTGAAAGGGCACGTTTGTGGAAAGCAGGCAGATTTGTGGAAAGCGGGCAGATTTGTGGAAAGCAGGCAGGTCTAACCCCAGCCGTGTGTATGTAAGTGGTAGGGTTCTGAAGTGTCTCGGGACTTGGAGACTTGGAATAGTTTGTATACATAGAATTCAGTAATTATTGGTTTCTGAGAAAAATTCAAAATATTCCTGATGTGTTCAGTTTTCACTTAAAACTCAAATGGATTGCAGTCAGCACTTCCCCACCCTTCTTTCAGCTCGCTTTCACAAGGCCGTGGCCCTTGCGATAGACCGGTACATACTGCCATCTTGTGTTCACAAAGCGGAACATTTCTTGCCTGAGTCAGATCTTGGCGGAGACACTAGAGGTGCCCCCTAGTGGGATTCACACTGCACTCGTCCTGAGAGCACGAGGTAAAAAGAGGCAGATCGTCTCACTAAGAGGGCTCGTTGGCCAGGCTGTACATCTGGATACCAGTCAGGGCACAGCCACTCTCTTTCTAGTGCCACTCCACTTATCTGAGTCTGGAGATCGGGCTTTCATAGATTTAACATTCCCTCTGTGTGCCACAAGTATCACCCCCATGATGAGGAGCAAAGGACAGCTAACAAACTCCTGTTTCCAAGGCTCTATAGATCTTACAAGGGGCCCGGCAATTTTCAGAAATGGAAGGAGGACAGTACTCTCTCTGCTGTAAGACGCAGAAAGCCAAAACCGATCTATGTCCCTGCCTCCTGACAGGATCCCAAGATAAGACAGGAAAGAGGGGTTGCAAGGTCACTGACTGGGCCAGCAAAGCTGAGGGTATGGTCCCTGTGTTCTCACAGACTGTTGAAGACTGTTTATCTCAAAAAAGCCAGTCGTTTAGATGCATTAATTTCCCTTTTTCTTCTTCATTGTCTTTTTTTTTTAATGTTCTTGGTTAAAAGCCAGAGGAGGTAGTAGAATATGAAATTTCATATGCATTATGTAGACTTATAGCCGACTGAATTGTTTTTTAATTACAGTGTTTATGATTTTCCCTCTTGTTTATAATTATTTTATGTTAAACATTATAACAAAATATATTAGCTTCATAAATGTTTATTTAATTTGTGTTTTGAGAACTGCAGGGGCCTTTTGCTTCTACACTTGCCTGAATTCTTTTATCTTTGTGCATAACCTTGGGACAAGGCCCTGGCGGAAGTATTTCCTTCTTGGCATTTGGCACCATTAAACTCCAGAGTTTGTCCCCTTGACATTTCCCTTGTTGTAGTCCTTGCTAGCAAGCAGTATTGTTAATAATTCAGTACAGCTTTGCATACTATATCCAGGCTGATCAAGAGCAAATATAACTTAGAAGAAAATCTAGATAGTTCTGAGATAGAGTTCAGAAAGCTGTTGTGTATTTGCACACAAGTCCAGCGTGTATTGACATATAGCATACCTTCCTGAAAAGGCTGACTGGTCGGGGCCTTCTTGGCTCCTCTCTGTGAAGCCTCCCTCTGCTCACATATGCTGTGTTGGATGGAGAGATTCCCAAGTAGCAAAACGTTCTTATATAAACCCAGTGAGCAGAAGGGGACCCATTTACAGACAGGGTGGAATAGAAAGGGGGAAAAAAGGGATACCTTCTCTGATGGAGTCATCAACAGTCACTCTCTGCTCGCCCTGTGCCAAGTATGGGGTGAGTGGGGATTCAGAGGTAAGTAAGACACAGCCCAACTACCCAAAGAACTCATGGTCTAGTTGGCAAAACAGAGACATAAACAGACAAAAACAGCACAATCTGGGAATGACAATGGAGGCCTGGTGTGTGGGGGGGAGCACTGCTGTGGGAGTGTGGAGAAGGGGTCAGCTCTGGAAGGAGGGAAAGGCACTCTGCATGGAGAGAGGAGAAAACAGAGGCCTGGAGATGACAACAACATGTGTGCAGGGGCTGGGTATGAATTACAAAGAAGTCAGTGTTACTGGAGAATAGATGTGAAAGATGGAACAGTGAGAGTGAAGGCTAGGAAGAGATTTGGGGACCAGGTATCAGGGGACCTCATGTGAAATGGGAAGGAAATCCTCCTGCTTCACAAGTTTGCCACATATTCAGTAATTATTAAGAAAAGGAATAGGTATCATTTACTGAGGTCATGCTATGTGCTGGGTACTTTACATATATTATCTTATTTAATCTTCACAACAATCCTATGAAGTAGGTTATGATTCCAGTAATGAGATGGCCTTGGGAATGTTCAAGAAGCTCTCATGTCACATAAGTAGTAAGTAGTGGCATTTGGATTTGAACCCACCCCTTTCCAACTTCAAAGCTTATGCCTTTAACTATTAGGTGACTTTTTAGTTATGGTTTATCAAACATTTACAAAGCATAACGTCTATTTTAAGAAGATCACATACTCTTAAAAAAAGTGCAATCAATGATTTACTAACACACACTTCCTTTTTTAATATTTAAAATTTTTTATACAATTTTAAAAGGTTACTTTCCATTTACAGTTATTACAAAATATTGGCTATACTCCCCATGTTATACAATACATCCTTGAGCCTCTCTTACACCCAACAGTTTGTATCTCCCACTCTCCCACCCCATATTGCCCCTTCCCTCCACTGAGCCACTACACTGTTCTCTATATGTGAGTCTACTTCTTTTTTAGTTATATTCACTAGTTTGTTGTATTTTTTAGATTCCACAAATAAGTGATATCACATAGTATTTGTCTTTATCTGACTTATTTCACTTAGCATAACGCCCTCCAAGTCCAACCATGTTGCCCCAAATGGTCAAATTTTGTTCCTTTTAATGGCCAAGTAGTATTCTGTTATGTATGTATATATATCCCACATCTTCTTTTCCATTCATCTGTTGATGAACACTTAGGTTGCTTCCATATCTTGGTGAGTGTAAATAATGCTGCTATGAACATGGGGGCACATGTATCTTTTTAAATTAGTGGGATTTTTTTCAGATATATAACCAGGAGTATAATTGCTGAATCATATGATAGTTCTATTTTTGGTTTTTTGAAAAACCTTCATACTGTTTTCCACAGTGGCTGCACAAATTTACATTCCCACCAACAGTGTACAAGGGTTTCCTTTTTTCCATATCCTCATCAACATTTGTTATTTGTGTTCTTATTGATGACAGCCGTTCTGACAGGTGTAAGGTGATATCTCATTGTAATTTTGATTTGCATTTCTCTAATAGTTAGTGATGTTGAACATCTTTTCATGTGCCTGTTGGCCTTCTGCATTTCCTCTTTGGAAAAATGTTTATACAGGTCTTCTGCCCTGACCATTATGTTTAAAAACTTTTATTTGTGCTGCAGAGAGCCAGAAAGGAAATTGGTTAATCTGGTATAATAATGAATATTATAATAGCTGAATTTTTTTATTATTACCAAGTGCTAGATATTTCCAAGTGCTTCCAGAGACCTCACCTGTGCTTTACATAGTATTATCCAGTTTAATTGTCACAACATGCCTGTGAGATACTACCATCATATCCACTTAAAAGATGAGGAAACCAACACACTGAGAGGTTATATAGGGTATCTAGAGAATAGGAACTGTCTCTAAGCACTTGCAATCTGTTAATAATTAGGTGCAAGTTAAGACATACAATAGTTTTTAGGCAAGCCCATTTCCCTACCATCAATACTCAGATTTGTTAAAGTTTCTTAATGGGAGAAAGCAGATTATTCTTCCTGAAACTTTTCAAAATTGTTCACAGATTTGTAGACCGCTGTAGTTAGTAAGGGATTCTCAAATGGCACAGTGGTAAAGAATCTGCCTGCCAGGTCTGGAGATGTGGGTTCAATCCCTGCATCAGGAAGATCCCCTGGAGGAGGAAATGGCAATCTTGTGTGGAAAATCCCATGGACAGAGGAACCCAGGGGGCTGCAGTCCATAGGGCTGCAAAAGAGCCAGACTAAACAACATCAGCAAGAGTTAGTAAGGGTTTAAAACCTTCTAGATCAGGGGTTCTTAACCTTTTTTATGCCAAGGACTCCTTTGACAATAAAATAAAGCCCATGGATCCCTTGGGAGAAAGCAATGGCACCCCACTCCAGTACTCTTGCCTGGAAAATCCCATAGACAGAGGAGCCTGGTAGGCTGCAGTCCATGGGGTCACTAAGAGCTGGACACGACTGAGCGACTTCACTTTCACTTTTCACTTTCATGCATTGGAGAAGGAAATGGCAACCCACTCCAGTGTTCTTGCCTGGAGAATCCCAGGGGCAGGGGATCCTGGTGGGCTGCCATCTATGGGGTTGCACAGAGTAGGACATGACTGAAGCGACTTAGCAGCAGCTTCAGCATGGATCCCTCTCAGAAGAATGTTTTTAGATATGCAAAATACAATATGTAGAATTACAAAGGAAATAAATCATATTGAAATTCACTTATCAAAATATTAAAAATGGAAATTGTCATATAATTATATATAAGTGCTTGTTATTAATGTATATAACAATATACAGATGCAGCTCTGATAAACTCGATAACTTCAAAATAATAATGAGTGTAAAAATATTTAAAGACATCTGTAATAACAGTAATGTGACATAAAACTGTGATTCCTACTGGTGACAAACTCACAGTTACTGCTAATATATTGTGATCTCTTCTCTGCATGTATAAAAGAAGGAAATCTAAATTTCAGTTAGAGATTGGTGAAAATACAGCTGTAATATTTTCCCTTGAAGTTCATTTATCCTCTGATTTTTCAAGAGTTCCTGTTCTAGACCAGCCATGGTATAATATTAATAACAACAGCAAACACGAATGAGCCTTTACTATATGCAAGGCACAGTGCTAAGGGCTTTACTACCATTTTCCATTTATTCCTCATAGCAAGCCCATGAGGTAGCCTTGCTTTACAGCTCTCAGAGAGATGGAATTAATTTTCCAAGGTTACACAGCTGGCAAGTGGAAGAGAATAACAGAAATTTATTTTCTCACAATTCTGGAAACTAGGAGTCTGAAATCAAGGTGTTGGCAGGGTTGTGTTCTTCTGAGAACTCTCTCCTTGCCTTGTAGATGGTCGTCTTCTCCCTGTGTCTTCACATGTTCATCCCTCTGTACATGTCTGTGTCTGAATATCCTCCTTTTAAAGGGACAGTCATATTGAATTGAGGCTCACCATAATGACTGATGCTGAAGCTCCAGTCCTTTGGCCACCTGATGCAAAGAACTAACTCATTGGAAAAGACCCCGATGCTGGGAAAGATTGACTACAAAAGGAGAAGGGGGCAACAGAGGATGAGATGGTTAGATAGCATCACCAACTCAATGAACGTGAGGCTGAGCAAACTCTGGGAAATAGTGAAGGACAGGGGAGCCTGTGCTGCAGTATTTGGGGTTGCAAAGAGTCAGACATGATTTAGCAGTGAAACAACAGCAACGGCAATAAATAATGACCTTGCTTTAATTTAATTACCTCTTTAAAGATCTCATCTCCAAATATAGTCACATTTTGAGGTATAGATAGGATTTCAACATGTGGATTTTGAGGGGGAACACAATATCACCACAACAGATCCCAATTAAAAGGATTCAGATTCAGTAGGTCTGGAGTGGGGACCAGGTATCTATAATTTTAAAAGGTCCCCAGGTGATACTTATAGATAGCCAGGTTTGGGTTCCCAGCCACAAAATTTCTTAGCACAGTGCTTGGACATGGTAGATACTCAATAAAAACTTGTTGATTGATGATGCAAGAGGAAATAAAATACGAAGATGAGCAACTGGGGGAAATTTTAAACTGCCTTCAGGGATCTTCAGGTTGAAGTTAGACAATTAGAGAAATAATATGTTTTGGTGCTCAGTCACCCAGTCATGTCCAACCCTTTGTGACCCCATGGACTGTAGCCCTCCAGGCTCCTCTGTCCATGGAATTCTCCAGGCAGGAGCACTGGAGTGGGTTGCCATTTCCTGCTCCAGGGGTTCTTCCTAACCCAAGGATCAAACCCGTGTCTGTTATGTCTCCTACATTGGCAGGCGGGTTCTTTACTACTAGCACCACCTGGAAAGCCTAATCTTCCCCATAGGGCTCAAAAAATGGTAAAAATTATAATAATTTTAAAAATAGTAGCAGTTGTAATTAATAGTAGTAGTAGTAGCAATAGTATAAGGCCCAGAACGTAAGAATTTATTTTCTAGATCTTCTTAGTGCTCAGGGCTCAGTCATGTCTGATTCTTTGTGGCCCCATAGATTGTAACCTACCAGGCTCTTCTGTCCATGAAATTCTCCAGGCAAGAATACTGGTGTGGGTAGCCATGCCCTCCTCCAGGGGATCTTCCTGACCCATGGATTGAACCTACGAGACGTGTAGGTTCAAAGCGGATTCTTTGCCATGGAGCCACCTGGAAGCCACAGATCTTCTTTAAATACTGATTTATTTTACTACAGTTTGGTTTTCCATCCTTCTATCACAAATTTACTCTATTTAGAATTGACACATTTTTCTCTTGATTAAATTTGAAATATATATCCCCTCTGGAAGGATGCCAACTAAGCTGGTGACAGGGGTTACTTCTAAGGAGGATGTGGAATTAGGTGTGAGGGGAAAGGAGTGAAGGAGAGGGACTTTTTAGCTTTATCATTTGCCAAAAATCAGTATGTTTTACTAATATAAATTCAATATTTTTTAAGTATAAAAGCAATACAAGGACTTCCCTGGTGGCTCAGTGGATAAGAATCCATCTGCCAATGCAGGGGACACAGGTTTGATCCCTGGTCTGGGAAGATTCCACATGTCATAGACCAACTAAGCCCATGAGCCACAACTACTGAACCTGCTTGCCCTAGAGCCCATGCTTTGCAGTAAGAGAAGGCACCACAATGAGAAGCCTGTGCACTACAGTGAAGAGTAGCCCCGACTCGACACAACTAGAAAAAGCCCATGCAAAGCAGCAAAGACCTAGTACAGCCAAAAAAAAAAAAAGTAATACGAGATTATTTTAGAAAATTGCTATTGCAGGATGGTAAGGAGAAGCCTCAAAATTCACCCACAATTTAGCCGGCCAAGAGCAATTTTTATCTCAACCTCTATCTTTATAGAACTGTTTCATGGTGGTCATGTATTATTGCAGTGCAGGGGACCTGGGTTTGATTCCCGGATCGGGAAGATCCCCTGGAGAAGGAAATGTCAACCCACTCCAGTATTCTTGCCTGGAGAATTCCATGGACAGAGGAGCCTGGTGGGCTACAGTCCGTGTGTGTGTGCTAAGTCACTTCAGTCATGTCTGACTCTGCGATGCTATGGACCATAGCCCACCTGGGAAACCCAGTAAAGGGATAATCTCTGGTTTTCTGATCAGTAAAGCCCCTGAAGACAGCTGATAGAAGTCAATCAAAAGCTTTTCTCCTCTTTCTTGGGCACTTATACTGTCTGGATCACAGGGTATATAGGCCACAAGTATGGTCCTCAGTCCAATCCCATCTTCCCACAAGAGCCAGGTCTTCCTTCCTCACTAGCAGTTGATGATCAGTTTCCACACCACCCCCCTCCGCAGTTTCACTAGCTAGTGCAACTCTTAGTGTTCTTGCAGAGCTTCATGGATATTGTACCTCAGGGTTTCCCTGGTGGCTCAGATGGTAAACAATCTGCCTGCAATGCAGGAGACTCTGGTTCGGTCCCTGGGTCAGGAAGATCCCCTGGAGAAGAGCATGGCTACCCATGCCAGTATTCTTGTCTGGAGAATTCCATGGACAGCGGAGCCTGGTAGGCTACAGTCTGCTGCTGCTGCTGCTGCTGCTAAGTCGCTTCAGTCGTGTCTGACTCTGTGCAACCCCATAGATGGCAGCCCACTAGGCTCCTCTGTCCCTGGGATACTCCAGGCAAGAATACTGGAGTGGGTTGCCATTTCCTTCTCCAATGCATGAAAATTAAAAGTGAAAGTGAAGTCACCCAGTCGTGCCCGACTCTTAGCGACCCCATGGACTGCAGCCCACCAGGCTTCTCCGTCCATGGGATTTTCCAGGCAAGAGTACTGAAGTGGGGTGCCATTGCCTTCTCCGAGGCTACAGTCTATGGGGTCACAAAGAGTTGGACACGACTGAGCAACTAACGCTTTCACTTTCATGGATATTGTAATAGGCATTTGTAAATGGTGGGCATCAGACATTGCTAGCTAGCCCTATTAACTCAAGAGTTCCCCTGTTTATTATATAATCAATCTTCTTGCTAAACACTTCAGTGAGAAGGCACACGAGTCGTTTGCTTTTTCCATGGTTCTTTGTTATTAGCTTTCCACCTCTCTCCATCCTGGGGATCCTGTTTTCACTAGTCCTTTCATTTAACCCAATACAGTAGTATTCTCCCTCTTCATAAGGAAAAACTGTGTGGTACTTTCCTGACGCTTTGATCTCCTCTTGAAAGAAGGAGGTAAGGGCAGAAAGAAGCCAACTGAACCTGGAAGCTGGCTGTCAGGGTGTGGGAGTGAGGAAGATGGGGGCCAGGATGATATTTTCTGTCTTCTCTGAACTGAGAATCCAGGCGAATTACAGACATCAAGGCAAAGGAGGGTAACCACCTTGCGGAGATAACTTGTAAGGCTTCTATATTGTTTGTAGATCCCAAGCTACTGATTAGGGGCCCCTAACTTAATATAGTAGAAAAATGGTTTGTGTTGTTGTTGTTGCTGTCTGTTAATATCTTTCCCAAGGTGAATCTCCCTTCCTGCACTAGCTTTTTAAATCTTGATGCTGTGCACTCAGATTGATCTATTTACCCTACCTTCCACTCCTTGGAGCATTCTCATTTACCTTTCAGCCACCTCTGGAATTGTGGACTCGGTTTATCTAGCCCTTTGTCACTGCTCTATATGTTGATATTCAGGAAGCCTCTAACTTGTACACAGGCTAGGATCTCAAAGTTCACTCTGGAGTCAATTGTTTGGAAGGTGACATGCATTTTTCCATAGGAGAAAAAAATTGTTATAAATGGTAGTTATATTTCCAGATCAGACCATAAAAGACTTTTTTAAACATTAATGTACTAGAACTGTGGGCCATTTGTGATGAAAAAGTAGAAAATCTTCCTAACTCAGCAAAAACAGGAAGATAGTCTAAGGGAATAATTCTTAGTGTGACTGCTGGCTGGCACTGGAATCAAGGAGGTTGAACTAGATGAGGAAAATGGAGAATTCACTCCATTTTGGAGGCTCTCAAGGGGACTTATCGGGGACTTGGGAAGGCTACACTAGTTCTTTATTATTTCTAACTTCACTTCAAAACTGATGGCTTTCAGTAATAATGACTGCTATGTACTGAGCATCTACTGTGTGACAGACCTTGTGGTAGACAATTTTCATATTTCTCTTCATTTCACCCTCACAACAGCATGCGTGGGTGCTAAGTCACTTCAGTTGTGTCCAACTCTTTGCCACCCTATGGACTGTAGCCCGCTAGGCCCCTCTGTCCATGGGATTCTCCAGGCAAGAATACTGGAGTGGGTTGCCATGCCCTCCTCCAGGGGATCTTCCAGACCTAGGGACCGAATGCAAATCTCTTATATCTCCTGCTTTGACAGGCAGTTTCTTTACCACTAGCACCACCTGGGAAGCGCCCTCACAACAGCACTATGAGGCAAATGGTATAATGACCTTTATTTTACAGATGAGGGAACTGATGTTCAGAAAGGTCCATAAGCTTGATGAAGGTTATTCACACAGTATAATGGGAAACCGAGTCAGTGGTTTCCCACCCCACAAATTCATGCTTTATAATGTGTTACCTGGCCACTCTTTTCTTTTCCTTATCTGGGCATATCATGAGCACTAAGGCTACCAGCCATAGAGTTGCTTGTTAGCTTACAATGTAAACAAGGATCAGAGAAACCAAGAGAGGTGGAGGGAGGGAGAAAAGGAAGGAGGAAAGGAGAGAGTTTTGCTAGGCAAAAGTTCACCTAAGAAACCAGTGCTTCTCACTGTACTGTGCATACAAATCACCTGATACTTGTTAAAATGATTATTCAGCAGGTCTGGGTTGGGGCCTGAGCTCCTGCATTCCCAACAAGCTCCCAGGTGATGATGCTACCCTTGGTCCATGGGCAGCACTTTGAATTGCAAGACCACACAGAGCCAATGATAAGCAAGCAAACATATTAAGCATCATTAATTCCTTGTTACGAATTTAATCGAGATCAGCTTCTATCAGATCAGATCAGTCATTCAGTCGTGTCCGACTCTTTGCGACCCCATGAATCACAGCACGCCAGGCCTCCCTGTCCATCACCAACTCCCGGAGTTCACTCAGACTCACATCCATCGAGTCAGTGATGCCATCCAGCCATCTCACCCTCTGTCGTCCCCTTCTCCTCCTGCCCCCAATCCCTCCCAGCATCAGAGTCTTTTCCAATGAGTCAACTCTTCGCATGACATGGCCAAAGTACTGGAGTTTCAGCCTCAGCATCATTCCTTCCAAAGAAATCCCAGGGCTGATCTCCTTCAGAATGGACTGGTTGGATCTCCTTGCAGTCCAAGGGACTCTCAGGAGTCTTCTCCAACACCACAGTTCAAAGGCATCAATTCTTCAGCGCTCAGCTTCTATGCTAAACACTTATTATTCTCTTTTCGCCTGTAGGCTGTCATAGGTCATTGTCTCTGCTTTGGGTCTGCCTGTCTGTTTCAACTTATGCTCAACTGCTTTTTAAAATAGAAGTGTTAAAGACATATGAGCATCTTTTACAAATACTTGGAGCCCTAAGCAGCCTCAATCAAGCATTACTTTCTCTTGGCCCAAGCCATATCTCTGGCCATGAGGTCCAGACCTCAACAGCTACTCTCAGCTTTCTCTCTCCTGCTAGGAACAGTCTTATAAGGGTGAGGCATGTAACACTGCTGTCCCAGCTCTTTCTAATTTCCTTCCTCAAAGCTACTGCCTTCATCTGCAGCAGGAAACAGCATGGCTTTTTGAAGAGTCCAAATCTTTATTTCTTCCGCATAGTTGAAATAATACCAAGCATTGATTTAAGGCAGCCATTGAAAAAGTTCTTTGCAGAGTACTCCTGCTAATTCCAGAAGACTAGTAAAATTTGTTTCCCTGGAAGATTGTTTGATTTATCTTGCCACCTTCTCTCCTCCCTCCCCTTAGGATTTGATTGTGATCATTTTGAGCCATTCTTCAAGTTTTTCTTCTATTTTTAGATGCTCTGACTCATTCTTCCCCAATACCAAGAGGCAGGGAGGGCCTTCTATTCTAGCCAAGCTCTACTTTATAAAGTAGGAAATAGTCTCTCACAATGTCTACAAATCAACTTGATGATCTGTGGCCCGAAATAACTCCATTGCTTTTCCATCTTCTCTCTCCAACTGTGGCCTCTCTGACTCCCTTTTCAGGTAGGTATTCATCCAATCTTCACTTGAATATACTAGGTAGGTTCACATTTTGCCATTGGATAAATGAAAAGCCATGCATAAAAAAGATTTGCAGTCTTCTCCTTGTAACTTCTATCCATTAATCTTACTTTGACCACAGGGAGCAGAAATAACCCTTCAAATGTATCATGACACTAGCCACATCTTCCTGTAAAGGTTAACTATCTCTTTGCTAGACTAAATATGCCCAGTTGCTAATCAATTCACTATAGTTTGTAAATGCTAATGTTAAAATAAGGCACCTAGGAGTGGGTGTAGTGTGGTTTGAACTGAGCTTAGTATATTAGGACTGTTCCTTCTTATGATCTTCTAATGTGATTTTACTATTGTGTTGGCTTTAAAAAGTCACTTCTTCACATTTGTTGAGAACCTCCTTTGGGTCCAGGAGATGGCATAGCTACCTTCTTCCCAGGCTTCTTCCTCATATCCACTGCCCTCCAGGTCTCTCACTTATTGAGGATCTTGGCATCTCACTTATAGTCTCCCCAACTCTGGCCCTTATCCTGAGTGACTTTAATGTCCTTGTAAATGACCCATGTCCACGTTTCATCCTTTCCATTTCCTACCCTCACCCCACCCTGCCACAGAGTTGCATCCCTACATGTCCTACCTCCTTTCTTCTTACATTGCAGAAACTGCTTATGATTTGGAGCCTATTCTCTCTCACCTCCTTGACCTCTCTTCTTCAGTCATCACCTCACTCGTCTGTATCTTCAACCACTCTTTGTCTTTTTACTGGCTGTTTCCCCATCAGCATTTAGATATGCACGACTTTCTCCTGTTACAAAATAAACAGACATGGACCTAGACATTATCATACTAAGTGAAGAAAGTCAGAAAGACAAAAATCCTATGATATCACAAATATATGGAATCTAAAAAATTGATACAAATGAATTATTTACAAAACAGAAACAGACTCACAGACATTGAAAACAAACTTATAGTTGCCAAAAGGGAAAGGTAGGGGGAGGGATAAACTAAGAGTTTGGGATTCATAGATACAAACTACTATATAGAAAATAGATAAGCAACAAGATCCTACTGTATAGCACAGAGAACTATAGTCAGTATCTTATAATAAACTATAATGGAAAAGAATCTTAAAAAGAATATACATATATTTGTATGTATACATTCATATGGGCTTCTCTGGTGACTCAGACAGTAAAGAATCCACCTGCAATGCAGGAGACCTAGGTTCAATCCCTGGGTTGGGAAGATCCTCTGGAGGAGGTCATGGCAACCCACTCCAGTTTCTTGCCTGGAGCATTCCACGGACAGAGGAGCCTGGTAGGCTACAGTCCATGGGGTCTCAAAGAGTTGGACATGACTGAGCAACCAACACAACAACAATACATACATGTATATACATACATACATAATATATATATGTTAGTATGCATGTGTATATATATGTGTATATACGTGTGTGTGTGTGTATGTATATATATATATATATATATATATATACTTGAATCATGTTGTTGTATACCAGAAACTAATACAGCATTGTAAATGAATTATACTTCAATTAAAAAAAAAAAGAAGCTAACTCTCCTTTGGCTCTATGTTTAACTGGTGCTCACCCTATTTCTTTCCACCCACTATCACAGATGCCTTTCAAAAGAATAGTCTACACTCATTATCCCATTTCCTCACCTCCCATTCAAAAGCCAGCCCTGCCTCCCTCCACATCCACCTCCCCCCCGCCACCCAGTCTGCCTTTTCTGATCCCAGAACACCACTGTTACTGCTCTTGTTAAGGAAACTAATGACATCCTGATTGCCAAATCCAATGAACAATTTTAAGTCTTTGTTTTAACAGACCTCTGTTTTACTGGACATCGTGCTGCTGCATTTAACATCTCATTCTCACTCCATTTCTGTCCTCATGCCTCTCTTGAAAGTGTCTACTCCTTGGCTTTGGTGCTGCTGCTCCTCTCCTGATTCTCCTCATTCTTCCCTAGTTACTCCTTTATATGCTTCTTTGTGGACTCTACCTCTGCCACCCTTTAAATGCTGGTCTTTCCCAGGATTTTTCTGATTCTATACCTTTCCCCAAACTGTAGAAAATTCTTCAAGAGATGGGAATACCACACCACCTGACCTGCCTCTTGAGAAACCTGCATGCAGGTCAGGAAGCAACAGTTAGAACTGGACATGGAACAACAGACTGGTTCCAAATAGGAAAAGGAGTACGTCAAGGCTGTATATTGTCAGCCTGCTTTTTTAACTTATATGCAGAGCACATCATGAGAAACGCTGGACTGGATGAAGCACAAGCTGGAATCAAGATTGCCAGGAGGAATATCAATAACCTCAGATATGCAGATGACTCTACCGTTATGGCAGAAAGCGAAGAACTAAAGAGCCTCTTGATGAAAGTGAAAGAGGAGAGTGAAAAAGTTGGCTTAAAACTCAACATTCAGAAAACTAAGATCATGGCATCCTGTCCCATCACTTCATGGCAAATAGTTGGGGAAACAATGGAAACAGTGACAGACTTTATTTTCTTGGACTCCAAAATCACTGCAGATGGTGACTGCAGCCATGAAATTAAAAGACACTTGCTCCTTGGAAGAAAAACTATGACCAACCTAGGCAGCATATTAAAATGCAGAGACTTTACTTTGCCAATAAAGGTCCATCTAGTCAAGGCTATGGTTTTTCCAGTAGTCATGTATGGATGTGAGAGTTGGACTATAAAGAAAGCTGAGTGCTGAAGAATTGATGCTTTTGAACTGTGGTGTTGGAGAAGACTCTTGAGAGTCCCTTGGACTGCAAGGAGATCCAACCAATCAATCCTAAAGGAAATCAGTCCCGAATGTTCATTGGAAGGACTGATGTTGAAGCTGAAACTCCAATACTTCAGCCACCTGATGTGAAGAACTGACTCATAGGAAAAGACCCTGATGCTAGGAAAGATTGAGGGCAGGAGGAGAAGGGGATGACAGAGGATGAGATGGTTGGATGACATCACTGACTCGATTGACATGAGTTTGAGCAAGTGCTGGAAGTTGGTGATGGACAGGGAAGCCTGGTGTACTGTAGTCCATGGGGTCGCAAAGAGTCAGACATGACTGAGCAACCGAACTGAACTGAACAGTGTTTTAAGGACTGTGAAAAGTGAAAATGAAAGTCGCTCAGTTGTATCCAACTCTTTACAACCGCTTGGACTGTAGCCTGCCAGGCTCCCCTGTCCATGTGATTCTCCAGGCAAGCATACTGGAGTGGGTATCCATTCCCTCTTCCAGGGGATCTTCCTGACCCAGGGATCAAACCTGGATCTCCTATGCCTCTGGCATTGGCAGGCAGATTCTTTACTGTCTGTGCCACCAGGGAAGCCCCTTTAAGCACTATGATAGGTGTTTTCCCCTATGACATTGTTACAGCACTTGCTTCAAGGTACATGTTTTGATCCCCAGTTTACAGATGAGGAAACTGAAATCACTATGGTTAACTACTTTACTGAGGGTCACACTGATAATAAGTCGTGAAGCTTAGGTTTGAACTGAGGTCTTTTGACTTCAAAATTTATGCTTGATTCATGACACTACAAGAGTCAGCCTGAAATCAGGAGATGCAGGTTTGATCCCTGGGTCAGGAAGATCCCCTGGAGAAGGAAATGGCAGCCCATTCCAGTATTCTTGCCCTGAAAATTCCATGGACAGAGGAGCCTGGTGGGCAATAGTCCATGGGGTTGCAAAGAGTAGGACATGACTGAGCAACTAACACTTTCACTGTTTTTTCTACTTTTCACAACACTACATTGGTTAAAAGGGGTGTCTCCACTGCTGACTTCCAGGCAAGGTATTCTCCAAGGTTGACTTGAATTCCTAGTGCTAGTACCTAGTGCTCACTGTTCCCCAAGGCAGCCACTCCATCTTTGGACATCCATATTCTGACCATTTTAAAAGCTCTTGTTTGTAGGAAGCCAAAATTATAAATGAGCTGAACAAGACACAGCCAAGAATAGAGCTTTTTGGCTCACTCCTACAACTTCCCTTCATGTATGATACCAAATCATTCATTTGTTCAACTAGTTACAGGCTCATCGCAACAAACAGCTGGGGCACCCAGCCTATATTTTACTATCTTATCAACAAGGAAAATATGGGAAACTTTGCCTAATGCCTGGATGAATTGCAATCCACTATAGATATCACAGTCTCTGATCGGCCAATCTAGTAACCAGATCCAAAAAAAAAAAAAAAAAAGGAAATGAAGTCTGGGAGGGATATTTGTTTTTAAAAGCGGCAATTTGTCAATGACTCAAAGTAATGAGTTTCCAGCAGAAAGTTTCCAGAGTTTCAAACGTCACTGAAAGGCTGTCAGGAAGATTTGGGGGCAGTGGGCTTCCTGCTGCTGCTGCTGCTACTGCTCTTCAAATGACATCTAAATAAGCAGAGGCCTCCATTTTTATTGCTTTGAATGGTACAGCACTGTTGTTTGCACCTGGTTTTATTTAGGCTCCCATTTCAGTTTTCTATGCTTTTATTTTTCTTTGAGTTTTACTCTTGCACATGTTTCTGGCTTGTTCCCTAAATTTCTATATTCTCCCCTCCCCCAAAACACACACACACACATGCACACACCCTCCTTGTCATTTGAGAATCAGTGTACCCAACCTTCCCTCTGGACACCCTCTCTGGTGCCTCCAAACTGAATAACTGTTCCTCATCCTGTGTGATGTAGTGGAAAGTGCACACAAAGTCTATCACAAAGTCGATGCCCAATACACATTTGTTTCATTCTCTCTTTCCCCATGTATATCATTAAAACAGTATGGATCACACCATATTGTATTCTCTTGTTTACTTGTCCCCTGCAATCAGTCAATTCTGAACTCATGCGTTCTTTCATTCAAGAGGTATTTATTGCATGTTTACTGTGTGTGCGAGTCATTGTTCATGCTAGTTGCTGGGGATACAATAATTTCTGAAAATCATACTTACACTGTCTTTTTCATTTTTTCACTCATAGCACTTTGCATAGTGCCTGGCAAATAAAGATTGCTCATTGTAGGTTTGGTAAGAGAATGCATTTCCTCAGAAGAGTTTCTCCAAGTGTGGTCCCTAGACCGTTTGCATCTAGATCACTGAAGGGCTCAGGTTACATGTTAAATGTCAGTTCTTGTTCTAGATCTACTGAGTCAGAATCTCTTAAGTGTGGACTTCAGGAAGCTGCATTTCAGTCTAGTTTGCAGATATTTCTTTCCCACTAAAATTTGGGAACCACTGCAAAATAGGAGTCAGGGGAGGGGGGAGAACTAATGCATATTTTTGAAAAGTGTAGCTAAACCCAGTTGAATCATGTTTAATGCCTCCAACTACAGTAAGAACATTTAGTAAAGGGGGAAAAAGGCATTCATTAAAATTATCTGGGAAGGGTTTTTAAATAGACTTGGAATATTCAATTAATTAAAGTTCTAAAGTCTAAGATAATAAGTGAAATTATTGCTAATAAAATCTAATCTTAATTTAGATCAAAGTTTGTGATGCCAGAGAGTTTTCATTTTTATATAATTACTTGTATACTGAGGGCTTCCCTGATAGCTCGGTTGGTAAAGAATCCACCTGCAATGCGGGAGACCTGGGTTCGATCCTTGGGTTGGAAAGATCCCCTGGGGAAGGGAAAGGCTACCCACTCCAATATTCTGGCCTGGAGAATTCCATGAACTGTATGGTCCATGGGGTCTCAAAGAGTCAGACATGACTGGGTGACTTTCACTTTCCCTTTTCACTTCACTTGTGTACTTGATAATGTATAGAGATTTTGCCTAATTCAACAGTATAATATAGTGATTGCAATATTATAGGCCTCAATCACAAATTTGTTATTTTAAATTATGAGAGTATGTCACAACTATATTGGTGCTTTGGCCTTTGGTTAGGTATGTTTTATCTGATGCATAGTCCTTGATCAGGAATGGTGGTAGTGTTCATTCTCCATGAAAATTTGATTCATTTTACCATTTTATGCTGTATTTTCCTGGAGGGTACTGTTATTAAATGTGTTCTTTGGTAATAGATGAGGTATGTACAACATCTGAGTCAACCTAAGGCAGCATAACTTCCCTTTCAGGAAGACTTGCAAAACTGGATTTTATGACCGTGTTCCTGGGACTTGGAACTTACCAATTTTGGTTTGCCTTGATGTGATTTTCACAGTCAAGAGCTGAAGCTGTCTATGCCTCTGGATGCAAACCTCAAATACACACAAGTTTGTATTTTAGTTTCCCTCCTTGTAACTTTACTTTCTTTAAAATTTAATTTAGGGCTTCTTTGGCGGTGTCACTACTGCTAAGCTGGATCAGGAACCGCCCTCATGGTGCCCACATGGCGCCACGTCCAATGACCTAAGCATTCTGTGCAATGACTCCTCCCTGGAGCTGAGCGAGTACTGGGACCACAAGTTTAGTGGTGACAACGATGAGCAAGAAAGATTACTGATGGAAAGCTCCACACTTTATGTGGGGAATCTTTCCTTTTATACAACCAAAGAGCAAATATATGAGCTCTTTAGTAGGTGCGGTGACATCGAGAATGTTTATATGGGCCTGGATAAAATAAAGAAAATGGGCTGTGGTTTCTGTTTCGTAGAATACTTTAACAGAGCTGAGGCCGAAAATGCCATGCAATTTCTAAATGGCACCAGCCTAGATGACCATATTATCTGCACAGATTGGGATCTAGGCTTTAGAGAGGGCAGACAATATGGCCGTGGTCAATCTGGGGGCCAGTTAGGAGATGTGTTTCATGAAGACTTCAATGTTGATAGAGGAGGTTTTGGAAAACAGGCTCAGGTCCCTGGTAGGAGAGGAATCCATTCAAAAAGTCTTTGTTAAAGAACAATGCCAGGTCAGCAAATAGCCCATTTCATAACAAATTTAAATTACTTTATTTGCTGGGCAGAAGCCCTATTGATGTTTTTTTCTCTCTGAAATGATATTAAATGGTGCAAACAAAAATAGTCTCTTGTTCTTGTCTTAATTTTGAGACTGGTTGTCAGGTTACCAGTTTGATCATCAGGTGGTCAAAAGTGAAATGTCCTTCAGGAATAAATTAGCTATGTGAGATATGAGTCATGAAAAGTACAACTTCCCATTCAGGAAGATTTCAGATGACCATGTTCCCAGAACCTGAAATGATCATTTTGTAGACTTTGCATAAAATAAAGTCAAATAATTGGAAACAATTAAAAAAGCCATTAAAGGAATGTAAGCACATTATTATAAAGTATTAAAAAAAATCCAGAGGAGACTATAAGGAAAGCAAAAATCCTCCTGCCCCTCCTCTTCCTACCTTAGGCCTATTCCCTGGGTAATAACTTTCAGTTATTTTAGCAGCTTGTTTTCGTATCTTATGGCAGAAAGTGAAAAAGAACTAAAGAGCCTCTTGATGAAAGTGAAAGAGGAGAGTAAAAAAGTTGGCTTAAAGCTCAACATTCAGAAAACTAAGATCATGGCATCCCGTCCCATCACTTCATGGCAAATAGATGGGGAAATAATGAAAACAGTGAAAGACTTTATTTTTTTGGACTCCAAAATCACTGCAGCCATGAAATTAAAAGATGCTTGCTCCTCGGAAGAAAAGCTATGACCAACCTAGACAGCATATTAAAAAGCAGAGACATTACTTTACCAACAGAGGTCTGTCTAGTCAAAGCTATGGTTTTTCCAGTAGTCATGTATGGATGTGAGAGTTGGACTATAAAGAAAGCTGAGCACCAAAGATTGATGCTTTTGAATTGTGGTGTTGAAGAAGACTCTTGAGCGTCCCTTGGACTGCAAGGAGATCCAACCAGTCCATCCTAAAGGAAATCTGCACTGACTATTCATTGGAAGGACTGATGCTGAAGCTGAAACTCCAATATTTTGGCCACTTGATGCAAAGAACTGACTCATTGGAAAAGACCCTTATGCTGGGAAAGATTGAAGGCAGGAGAAGGGGATGACAGAGGATGAGATGGTTGGATGACATCACTGACTTGATGGACATGAGTTTGAGCAAGCCCCAGGAGTTGGTGATGGACAGGGAAGCCTGGTATGCTGCAGTCCATGGGGTCACGAAGAGTCAGACATGACTGAGCAACTGAACTAAATGACTATGGTATCTTTCCTGGTAGTTTTCTCCATATTTCTAAATAACATGACTACTTACACTGTTTATTTTAATTTTAAATGTCATCTGTTGACTTTCTGCTTTCAGAGATGAGGATGTAGCTCAGTTACACCCCCACTGGCGCTTCTCTTCTCTCAATTCTCTCAATATAGTTTACAACATTTTACTTACATTTTATATTGTTAAAACATAGGTTAGGTTATGCTGCAGTGACAAACAACCCCAAAAGCCTTAGTGGCTTAAAATCACTGAAGTCTGTTCCTCAAACTACATTCTCATTGCTGATTGCCTGGGGGTTCTGCTCCATGCCATGATCATCCTCCTCTGGGGGCCCAAAAGGCTTATCAACTATCAGTCATGTGAATCAGTTATGGTAATTCCCTCTTTATTGTTAGTGATTGGTTTAGGAATCCAGGCTTAAACCAATCAGAGGTTTACAATCCCATGAGATTAGTTATTAATAAGGCCATAGGTGGACAATGACCAATGGGGACCCCAGTAAGACAGAAATGAAGGATTTTTAATTTATATTTGAATGAACCATTGGCTTTCTCCTTCCCACTGCATATGAATAAGTATGTGTACAGTGATTGCTACAAATGGCCTTCTTACAACCACAAGAGAAACAAGCCCAAGATGAATTGGGCTCTTTAGATGATGGGAAGAAGAACCAAAGCAACTGTGTCTTTCATGAAATTACCCAGATGCTGAATCAACTAGCCTTGTAGCACACACTATGTCTGGATATCCTATTATGTGAGATAATACAGTATTTTATTCTGTAAACCAGCTTGTTGACATGCAGCTGAAAGTACTCTGATACCGATTACTTTTTCTTAATTTTATTCTTGTATAAAGGATTTAAACTGTTTTCTTATGAACCCAAACATACCTCTCCAGGGTTCATGACCTTTCATCTGGGAATTTCTATAAAATCCCCATCTTACTCTTGATTTCTTCACCCTGTGTCCTGATGTTATTCTCATCAGTAACATACTTTCCTGAGTAGGAGAAGAAAGGGAATGTCAATTTTTATGACAATTAAGTTCTGGGCATTTTGAGGGAGGATTTAAAACACAATTTCATTTATTCTTAACAACTCTATGCCCCTTACATAGATGAGAAAACAGAGGCTCAGAGAGGTAAGGGCACCAACTAGTAAGTGGCAGAGCTGGGGTTCAAACCAAGGAGTCTCCATCGAAGGTGGTGTTAAGCAGGGTACTCTATTATCTCTTTCCCTTATATGCAGTCAGGACGGGAGGTCCAAACCTCTATTAGAGTTTTCTTTCTCCAGAAATTGTCTCACTGACTACATCATATCTGAGCTCTCTTTCCCTCAAGCAAGCTTCTCGAGCCTTTCTGTCTTGATGTCGAGGACTCCACCCGGCCATATTTATTTTTACTCTCTGGGAGAAAGAGGAGCACCTGACATGCATTTCTGGCCAATTTAGCTTACTCTGCCTACAGCAATCGGAGAAGGCAATGGCACCCCACTCCAGTACTCTTGCCTGGAAAATCCCATGGGCAGAGGAGCCTGGTAGGCTGCAGTCCATGTGGTCACTAAGAGTCAGACACGACTGAGCGACTTCACTTTCACTTTTCCCTTTCATGCATTGGAGAAGGAAATGGCAACCCACTCCAGCGTTCTTGCCTGGAGAATCCCAGGGACGGGGGAGCCTGGTGGGCTGCCGTCTATGGGGTCACACAGAGTCGGACACGACTGAAGTGACTTAGCAGCAGCAGCATACAGCAATGGAGTTTACTGAGTTTTTAGTATCTCCTCTTTGCAACTTCCCTAAAACAGAAAAAGAGACTTTTCAAGTCATGGGATTAAAATTTTGTTTTTATCACAGGATGTTTCTGGAGGAGTACCTTGGCATATCTCCCAGCCACTCCTCCTAGTGGCTACCCACTTAGCCTGCTCCCAAATATGTCTTTAAGCATTTGACAATGTCTTATGAAGCATACTGTCAGTTAAGTTAAAGGAACTTTCATACTGTGTGGCTAGAGGACTCTTCCAGTAGTTCTTACAATATAACATATTCTTGAAAATCATGTTGAATAAATCAGTAGACTAAAGGATAAAAATCACATGATTATCTTAATAGATGCAGAAAAAATATTTGAAAAAAATTCAATTCCCTTTGCACGACAAAAATGACCAACAAAATAGGAATAGAACAGAACTTCCTCACTCTGATAAAGGGTATCTATGAAAACCCCATAGTCAATGGTGAAAAACTGAAAGTTTTCCCTCTAAGATCAGAAACAGTAGACTTTTGTTCAATATTCTGCTGGAGATTTTAAGCTAAGACTAATTGGCAAGAAAATGAAAGAAAAGTCATTCATATTGAAAAGGAAAAAGTAAAATTCTTTATTTGCAGGTTGCATGATCTTGTAGATAGAAAATCCCAAGGAGTCCACTAAAAAGAGAACTACTAGAGCTAATAGCTCAGCAAAGTTGCAGGAGATAAAATCAATATACAAAAATCAATTGCACTTCTATGAACTGGGAATAAAAAAATCCAAAATGAAATTAAGAAAGCAATTCCATTTAAAATAGCATAAAAAGGAACAAAATACTTAGGGAAAAAACACAAGAAGTGTCTAATTTGCACCCTGAAAACTACAAAATATTGTTTGAAAGAAATTGAAGAAGGCTTAAATAAATGGAAAAAGTATCCCATATTGGAAGACTTATTAATATTGTTAAGAGGACAATATCTCTCAAATTGATCAGTAGCTTAAATCCAATTCCTATTGAAACCCCAGCTGGCATTTTTTTTTTTAATGAAATTGACAGACTGATCCAAAAGCTCATATGGAAATGTAATAGAATAGCTAAAAAACATCTTGAAAAAGAAGAACCAAGGGGAGCGGTCCTAAGATGGCAGAGGAATAGGATGGGGAGACCGCTTTCTCCCTCTCAGATTCATCGAAAGATCATTTGAACGCTGAGCAAATTTGAACGCTGAGCAAAACAACTTCTGAATGCTGGTGGAGGACACCAGGCACCCAGAAAGGCAGCCCATTGTCTTTGAAAGGAGGTAGGACAAAATATAAAAGATAAAAAGAGAAACAAAAGAGTTAGGGATGGAGACCTGTCCCAGGGAGGGAGTTGTGAAGGAGGAGAAGTTTCCAAACACCAGGAAACCCTCTCACTGGCGGGTCTGTGGGGAGTTTTGGAATCTCAGAGGGCAACATAACCGGGAGGGGAAAAAAACACCCACAGATTACGTGCCTAACCACAACTCCCAGCAGAGAAGTAGCCCAGACACTCACGTCCACCACCAGCAAGCAGGGGCTGAACAGGGAGTCATGGGTTGCATGCTTAGGGTAAGGACTGGGCCTGAATGCCCTGAGGACAATCTGAGGGAGCTAACATGAGATAGCAACCCAAACTGAGATAGCCAGAGAGAGAGAATAAAAAAAAAAAAAAAAGAGAGAGAGAGAGAACTTTCCCACGAAAAGCTCTAACCTAAGGAACTGCTGGGTCCATTCACAGAACAAAGGACTGAGTGAATACCAGAGGAGAGCTAGCTGGCTGTGGACTGGCCCATCCCCCACCAGAGGCAGAGAAGCGGGCAAGCGACAGTCAGAGCCAAAAGGTGAGGGGCAATCTCGGCCCCAGAGACGGCATCCTCTACCAAACTGTGAGCAGGCTCCCAGTTGCTAACCAAGTCTTCTTGGGATCTTGGATGGTTGACATCCACCAGGAGGGTCGCAGCCAGAGATCAGCTCCCCAGAGGAGACACATGGCACACCTGAGACGGTGCTCCCACTGCACACCCAGGAAACTGAGCGACTGGGACTGGGGAGGTGATAAGATGCACCATCCACCTGGGGAGAGTGTGCTTGCCAAGCACCTGGTCGCCTGAGATGCTCAGACCTGGGAAGGGCACACAACACAGTCCCAACCTAGTCTGCCTTTGTGGAGTACCTGAGAACCTGAACCTGAGCGGCTTAGACCTGGGAGTGCACACAACCCAGGGCCAGCTTTAGACAGTTCCCCTGCAGAGCAACCTGGAGCCTGAGCAGTGTAGACTGGGAAAGCACATACGCCTTGAGTGGGGACAAACCCAATGTAGCCCAGACACTACAAGCATTCCCCACACACACCAGTGGGATTTGTTTGCAGTGTTCCTCCCTCCCCACAGCACAACCGAACAAGTGAGCCTAAATAAGTGTCCACCTTCACCCCCTTGTGTCAGGGCAGAAATTAGACACTGAAGAGACTTGCAAACAGAGGAAGACAAAATAAACAAAGAAGAGGGAACCGCTTTGGAAGTGACAGGTGCAACAGATTAAAACCCTGTAGTTAGCACTGACTACATTGGAAGGGGCTTATAGACCTTGAGAAGAAGTATAAGCTGGAACAAGGAACTGTCTGGAACTGAACTGACCCCACACTGCCCTCAACAACTCCAGAGAAATTCCTAGATATTTTTATTATTATCATTTTTTAAACATTCTCCATTCACCTAGATGTTTTATCATCAGTGTAGTGTGGATGGACAAGTCTTGAGGCTACTGTAAGAATAAGACTGAAAACCAGAGGCAGGAGGCTTAAATCCAAAACTTGAGAACACCAGAAAACTCCCAGCTCCAGGGAACATTAATCAACAAGAGCTCATCCAAAAGCCTCCATACCTACACTGAAACCAAGCTCCATCCAAGAGCCAACAAGTTTCAGAGCAAGACATACCAAGGTAATTCTCCAACAACGCAGGAACATAACCATAAGCATTAAAATACAGGCGGCCAAAGTCACACCAAACACATAGATACCTCAAAACTCACTACTGGACACTTCATTGCACTCCAGAGAGAAGAGATCTAGCTCTACCCACAAGAACACTGATGCAAGCTTCCCTAGCCAGGAAACCTTGACAAGCCACTCGTCCAACCCTACCTACAGGGAGGAACCTCCACAATAAAGAGGAACCATAGACTTCCAGCATACAGAAAGGCCACCCCAAACACAGCAATTTAAACAAGATGAAAAGGCAGAGAAATATTCAGCAGGTAAAGGAACATGATAAATGCCCACTAAACCAAACAAACGAGGAGGAGATAGGGAGTCTACCTGAAAAAGAATTCAGAATAATGATAGTAAAAATAATCCAAAATCGTGAAAACAAAATGGAGTTATAGATAAATAGTCTGGAGACTAGGATTGAGAAGATGCAAGAAATGTTTAACAAGGACCTAGAAGAAATAAAAAAGTCCTGGATGTTCATTGGAAGGACTGATGTTGAGGCTGAAGCTCCAATACTTTGGCCACCTGATGCGGAGAGCTGACTCATTTGAAAAGACCCTGATGCTGGGAAAGATTGAGGGCAGGAGGAGAAGGGGACGACAGAGGATGAGATGGTTGGATGGCATCATTGACTTGATGGACATGGGTTTGGGTAGACTCCAGCAGTTGGTGATGGACAGGGAGGCCTGGCATGCTGTGGTTCATGGGGTCGCAAAGAGTCGCAAAGAGTCGGACATGACTGAGTGACTGAACTGAACTGAATAGCCAACGAAACAACTGACAAAGAATTAATCTGAAAAATATACAAGCAGCTCATGCAGCTCAATTCCAAAAAAATAAATGGCCCAATAAAAAATGGGCCAAAGAACTAACAGACATTTCTCCAAAGAAGACATACAGATGGCTAACAAACACATGAGAAGATGCTCAACATCACTCATTATCAGAGGAACGCAAATAAAACCACAATGAGGTACCGTCTCATGATGGTCAGAATGGCCACTATCAAAAAGTCTACAAACAGTAAATGCTGGAGAGAGGTGTGGAGAAAAGGGCACCCTCTTACACTGTTGGTGGGAATGGAAACTAGTACAGCCACTATGGAGAACAGTGTGGAGATTTCTTAAAAAACTGGAAATAGAACTGCCATATGACCCAGAAATCCCACTGCTGGGCATACACACCGAGGAAACCAGAGCTGAAAGAGACACTTGTACCCCAATGTTCATCGCAGCACCATTTACAATAGCCATGACATGGAAACAACCTAGATGCCCATCGGCAGTCAAATGGATAAGAAAGCTGTGGTATGTATACACAATGGAATATTACTCATCTATTAAAAAGAATGCATTTAAATCAGTTCTAATGAGGTGGATGAAACTGGAGCCTGTTATACAAAGTGAAGTAAGTCAGAAAGAAAAACACTAATACAGTATACTAACGCATATATATGGAATTAAGAAAGATGGTAACAATGACCCTATATGTGAGACAGCAAAAGAGACACATATGTAAAGAACAGTCTTTTGGACTCTGTGACAGAAGGCGAGGGTGGGATGATTTGTGAGAATAGCATTGAAACATGTATATTATCATATGTGAAACAGATCGCCAGTCCAGGTTCAATGCATGAGACAGGGTGCTCAGGGCTGGTGTGCTGGGATGACCCTGAGGGATGGGATGGGGAGGGAGGTGGGAGGGGTGTTCAGGATGGGGAACACATGTGCACCCATGGCTGATTCATGTCAATGTATGGCAAAAACCACTACAATATTGTAAAGTAATTGGCCTCCAATTAAAATAAATAAATTAATTGAAAAAATAAAGTCTGGGAGAGGTGGAGGAAAAAAATGAAGAACCAAGTTGGAAGGCTTACATTTACTGATTTCAAAACATACTACAAATAAACAGTAAACAGGACAATGTTGTACTGACATAAGAATAGACGCATAGATCAATGGGGTTCCCTGGTGGCTCAGATAGTAAGGAATCTGCCCTCAATGCAGGAGACCCTGGTTTGATCCCTGGGTCAGGAAGACCCCCTGGAGAAGGAAATGGCAACCCACTCCAGTATTCTTGCCTGGGAAATCACATGGACAGAGGAGCCTGGTGGGCTACAGTCCATGGGGTCACAAAGAGTCAGACACAACAGAGTGACTAAGCACCTAGTGCTCAATTCTGCCCACCTGATAGATCAACTAGAATAGAATTGAGAGTCCAGAAGTAAACTTTCACATTTACATCCAAATTATTTTTGTCAATGAGGGAAAAGATAGCCTTGAAAGCAAATGGGACAGGAACAACTTTAAATGGATATCCACATGCAAAAGAGTAAAGTTGATTATCATACACCATACACAGAAATTAATTTTAAATGGGTTAGATAGCTAAAACTATAAAACTCTTAGGAGAAAACATAAATCTTCAAGACTTTGGCATAGGCAATGATTTCTTAGATATGGCACCAAAAGTCAAATAAAAATTAGATAATTGAATATCATCAAAAATTTAAAACTTTTCTGCTTCAAAGGACACCACTAGAAAAGTAGAAGATAATCCACAGAATGGGAGAAACATTTTGTAAATCATATATCTAATAAGGAACTTGTATCTAGAATATATAAAGAATTCTTACAGTTGATCTAAAAAGACCAAAAAATTTTATAAATGGGCAAAGGAGATGAATAGACATTTTATCCAAAGAAGAAAAACCCATGGTCAATAAACACATGAAAAGATATTCAGTATCCTTAGCAATAAGAGAAATGCAAAGCACAGCCACAGTAAGATACTACTTCACAAACAGTTGGATGGCTGCAACCAAAAAGTCAGATTCTCATAACAAATGTCGATGAGGATATAGAGAAACTGGAACCCATATACATTGCTGATGGGAATATAATGTGGTATGGTTGCTTTGAAAATAGTCTGGTAGTTCCTTGGAATGTTAAACAAAGTGTTACCAAATGACCTAGCAATTCTTCTCAGAGTTATATACCCAAGAGAAATGAAAACATGTACACACAAAAATTTGTACATGAATGTTCATAGCACCATAAATTAGAGCCCAAAAGTGGAAACCACTCAAACATCCATCTACTAATGAATGGATAAATAAATGTGGTATATCCATACAGTAAAATATCATTTGGCCTCAAAAAGAAGTGAAGTTGCGCATGCACATTATCCTGAGAGACACCAGTAAAAAATGAAATGTGAAGTGTCCACAGTAGATAAATCCATAGAGACAGAAAAGCAGATTAATATTTGCCAGGATCCAGGGAGTTGGTGGGGAATGATCACTATTGGGTATGAGATTTTTTTGGAGGGTAGTGAAAATGTTCCAAATTGATTGTAGTGATGTTTGCACAACTCTGTGAATATATTAAAGCCTTTAAATGCATGAATTGTTTGGTATGTAACATATCTCAATAAAGCTATTTTTAAAAATCACATTGAATAAAAATTTGTTGGATATGAACAGATACAGGGATAGGCAGGCTATTTTATCTGTGTATATCCTGGTAGTATTGAAGGCTTCTTCAATTTAAAATTTCTTACATAAGGCTTACCTTCCCTATAACCCTACTTTTACCCGCAACCCACCCTCTTCCTATTTGCATTCCTTGATGGGTTTTGCTATTGTACTAGCACACCAACACTTTCCTTTGTGGAGAGGGAGGATGCATATTTAGTCAGATACTTGGATTCATTTCTATATTCTGTTCTAGGACAGCTGTCCCTTTGTCCTGGAAAGGATAGGGCACTGGACCAATATCTGATCTCAATCCAGGGATAACTGGAAAGGATATATAATGCTACCTTTAAGTCACCTCCTCCCTGAAAGACACTTTCTCTGTCCTCTTGATGCTCTCGGATTGATTTATTTATTTGCAACTGGACAATGAGATTTTCATCTTTACCAAATTTCCAGACTGAAACCACTCCACCCAGAACTTTAACTAGCTGTCCCCAGTGGGTATAAATTGGGCACAAGATACAAAATAATGAGTTGAAATGGCCTTATACCTCACCACATGTGTGGATGCTAAGTCACCTCAGTGTGTCCAACTCTTTGAGACCCTATGGATTATAACCCGTCGGGCTCCTCTGTCCATGGAATGTCCTCTGTCCATTCTCCAAGCAAGAATATTGGAGTGGGTTGCCATGCCCTCCTCCAGAGGATCTTCCTGACCCAGGATCGAACCCATGCTTGTTACATCTCCTGCATTGGCAGGCGAGTTCTTTACCACTAGCGCCACCCGGAAGCCCATCTCACCTCATAGGATCTCAAATTTGATCTCATAGGAGTCCCCTCAAACTCCCTTATTGAGATAACCCATGCTTTTCTCTAAAAAGCACAATGTTTTATTATATATGTTCATTTGCTGGTGGGGAGATAAGATCTGTGGGCTTCCCTGATAGCCCAGTTGCTAAAGAATATGCCTGCAATGCAGGAGATCCTGGTTCAATTCCTGGGTCAGAAAGATCCACTGAAGAAGGGATAGGCTACCCACTCCAGTATTTTTAGGCTTCCCTGGTGGCTCAGCTGGTAAAGAATCCGCCTGCAATGCGGGAGACCTGGGTTCGATCCCTGGGTTGGGAAGACCCCCTGGAGAAGGGAAAGGCTACCCACTCCAGTATTCTGGCCTGGAGAATTCCATGGACTCTATAGTCCATGGGGTCGCAAAGAGTCAGACATGACTGAGCAACTGTCACTTTCTTTAAGATAAGATCTGTAGATAACAACTTATTCAAGGCTTACCAAGAAATCAGGGAGATGAAAAGGAGGGAAAACTAATGAGTTACAAATTCTTTAATATTCTTATAGTATATATCTAAGTATCTATAATATATATCTAAGTATCTATGTGTTTAGGTTTCACTATTTTTTAATTCACATTCATTAAATAATTACTGACTTTCTAGTATGTGCCAGCCACTCTGTAGGTTCTGGGAGTATCAGATCAGATCAGTCGCTCAGTCGTGTCCGACTCTTTGCGACCCCATAAATCGCAGCACGCCAGGCCTCCCTGTCCATCACCAACTCCCGGAGTTCACTGAGACTCACGTCCATCGAGTCAGTGGTGCCATCCAGCCATCTCATCCTCTGTCGTCCCCTTCTCCTCCTGCCCCCAATCCCTCCCAGCATCACAGTCTTTTCCAATGAATCAACTCTTCGCATGAGGTGGCCAAAGTATTGGAGTTTCAGCTTTAGCATCATTCCTTCCAAAGAAATCCCAGGGCTGATCTCCTTCAGAATGGACTGGTTGGATCTCCTTGCAGTCCAAGGAACTCAAGAGTCTTCTCCAACACCACAGTTCAAAAGCATCAATTCTTCGGTGCTCAGCCTTCTTCACAGTCCAACTCTCACATCCATACATGACCACAGGAAAAACCATAACCTTGACTAGACGAACCTTTGTTGGCAAAGTAATGTCTCTGCTTTTGAATATGCTATCTAGGTTGGTCATAACTTTCCTTCCAAGGAGTAAGCGTCTTTTAATTTAATGGCTGCAGTCACCATCTGTAGTGATTTTGGAGCCCCAAAAAATAAAGTCTGACACTGTTTCCACTGTTTCCCCATCTATTTCCCATGAAGTGATGGGACCGGATGCCATGATCTTAGTTTTCTGAATGTTGATCTTTAAGCCAACTTTTTCACTCTCCACTTTCACTTTCATCAAGAGGCTTTTGAGTTATTCTTCACTTTCTGCCATAAGGGTGGTGTCATCTGCATATCTGAGGTTATTGATATTTCTCCCGGCAACCTTGATTCCAGTTTGTGTTTCTTCCAGTCCAGCGTTTCTCATGATGTACTCTGCATATAAGTTAAATAAACAGGGTGACAATATACAGCCTTGACGAACTCCTTTTCCTATTTGGAACCATAGTAATGAACAGAATGGACAAAATTCCCTGCCTTCATGGATTTTGTATCCTAGAAGGAGAAGACAGACAACAAGTACATGCAATATACATGTTGGGTGGTGATAAGTTCTGTCTGTTCAGTTGCTCAGTTGTGTTGACTCTTTGTGACCTCACTGACTGTAGCCCATCAGTCTTCTCTGTCCTTGGGATTTCCCAAGCAAGAATACTGGAGTGGGTTGCCATTTCCTTCTCCAGATAAGTTCTGTAGTGTTAAAATAAAACACTCTTTAGGGAATGGGTAGATGGGATTTCAATTTAGAGTGGTCAGCAAAGGCCTCACTCAGAAAGTATCTCTTGAGCAAAAATCTTTAAGAGGTGAAAGACTGAGCCATTTGGATATTTGAGTGTGGTAGATTGTATGACTGTAATAATCTCTCCCATTCAGCATACCCGCTTTGTAATGTGACTTTTCTGCTCCTTCTATCAAGAATTGGAACTTTCCCTCTTCTTCTTGAATCTGGGATGGTCCTATGATTTGCTTTGAAGGGGACAGGAATGATATGTAAACTTGTCAGTGCTAGGTCTTAAGAGATTTTGCAGCTTCTTTGTTTTAAATTATTTATTTTAATTGGAGGATAATTACTTTACAATATTGTGATGGTTTTTGTCATCCATCTTCTGTTTTTACCCTCTGAATGTGGCTGCTATATAGAGAACTCCAAGCTTTCCTGATGTAGAAACAGGCCACAAGGAGAATTAAGGTGCCCCAGTTGGCAGCGAGCACAAAGGTTCCAGTCTTGTGAGTGGGGCCATATTGGATCCTCCAGAATTAGTCAAGCAGCTCCATCCAGCATCATGTGGGGTAGAGATGAGCCAGTCCCACAGAATTCTGCCCAAAGAGGAGACCAACAAAAAGGTAAATAAATGGGATAATTATAAATTATAGTAAGTTCTACCAAAGAAACAAATAAGAGGTTAAGAAGGAGAATAATACAAGGGGCCTAGTTTATTTAGAAGCACTTCCCTGATAGCTCAGTTGGTAAAGAATCCGCCTGCAAGGCAGTGGACCCCAGTTCAATTCCTGGGTAGCGAAGATCCACTGGAGAAGTGATAGACTACCCACTCCAGTAATCTTATGCTTCCCTGGTGGCTGAGCTGGTAAAGAATCCACCTGCAATGCAGGATACCTGGGTTCAATCCCTGGGTTGGGAAGATCCCCTGGAGAAGGGAAAGGCTACCTACTGCAATATTCTGGCCTAGAGAATTCCATGGACTGTATAGCCCATGAGGTCGCAAAGAGTCTGACATGACTGAGTGACTTTCACTTTTCAGTTTACTTAGAAGGATTGACCAGGGAAGGCATATCTAAGGAATTGGCATTTGAGTTCATACAGAAAGGATATAAAGGAAATAAGAGTATACTGGGCAGAGGGGAAAGCAAGCATAAAGGCCCTGTCTCAAAAGAGAGGTTAGGTGTTTCAAGCACTTTTTAAAGAAGACTAGCAGGGCTAAAACAAGGGAGATGGTTCCAGGGAAACAGACAGAGACTAGATTATACAAGGTCCAGCCAGTTGATGAAGAATTTGTATTTTTTCCCTAGGTTAACTAAAGAGTTCTAAGCAGTGTAATGATATCATCTTTCAGTTTTAAAGTGTCACTTCTGCCACTGTGAGAGAATAGATTAGAGGGGTCAAGAATGCAAGTGGAGTCTTACTGCCATCCAGACTTGAGTTGAAAGTAGTCCAGTTAGAGTGATGACAATGAAGATGGAGAAGTGTGAGTAGCTTGAAGATGTGTATTGAAGATACAGCCTACTGAGAAGTGAAGACAGGATAAGAGAAAAGGGAAATGGAAAGCTCAAAGATAATATGACTGTATCTGACTTAGGCAATAGGATTGATGGTGGTACTCACTACTGAAAGTAAGGAGATGATTAGAGGAATCCAGAATTTAGTTTTGAATATATCAAGTGTGATATATTTGTAAGGTATCTTTATATAGGTGTCAAGTGGACAGCTAGAATTCAGAGGAGAACTCTGATTGGCAGATTTAAATTTGAGGGTCATCAAAATAAAATAAAAGATTTAAATCTATAGGAATAGCTGAGATCATGCAATGAGAAAACATAGAGTAAAAACAGAAGAGTGTATAAGACAGATCACTGAAGAATGCCAATATTAAAAAATAAACTAAAGGAAGAGCAAATAACTAAGCAGAGTGAATAATGGCTAAGCAGTTAGGAGGGAAAACCACAGGAGTATGAAAGGCAAGAGAGACATGTATTTCAAACTGGAAGAAGTGGTCAATAGTGCTGAATGCTGCTAAGAGCGTGAGTAAAATGAGAACAGATAAGCGCCTATTGGGACTTCCCTGGTGGCTCAGACAGTAAAGAATCTGCCCGCAATGAGGGAGACGTGGGTTTGATCCTTGGGTCAGGAAGATCCCCTGGAGAAGGGAGTGGCAACCCTCTCCAGAACTCTTGCCTGGAGAATCCCATAGAATGGGGAGCCTGGCGGGCTACAGCCCATATGGTCACAAAGAGTTGGACACAACTGAATGACTAACACTTTCACTTTTCAACACAGATTCAGGACTGGTTAAGAAACGAAATGAAGTCAGGATGGAGGCTGATAGATACTGAGAAGATTGATGACCAGTGGATTGGAGGTTTTAGAAAGGAAGTGTGTGTGTGTGTGTGTTAGCAGTGAGGGTGGGGGAGGGCAGAGGAATGGGATGTTTCAACTACAAATGGCAGTGGTGATAGAATTTTTGTGATGATAAGGTCCAAGGTGTAACCATGGGAGTAGATGGCTGAATTGGGTTGGAGGAAAAGATCATGGGAAATGAATAGATCAAGGAACTGAGAATCCAGTGGTACATCCATGTGAATGCTGAAGCACCAACTTTGTGGTGTAGGAGGTAAAGTCATGTACAGACTGTGAGTCAATCACTGTTTGCTCTTTTGCAAAGAAGTCAGTTTTTGTGTTTGGATTTTAACTCCCTAGAACCTCAGCTGGGCCCTCAACAATACTAGGCAAGTCAACAGTTCCCCAATTAGCTTCCTCTCCAATTCCTCAGAATAACTATTTTGACTGAATACTATATAATCTTAACACTGTGTAGATGACTTTGCTTCCTACTCACAAAGCAAACGGTCCATCAGGAAGAAAATCTCTCTCATCAACTCCTTACATACAAATTACATATGCACAGTCCCATGTTTTCTTCCTTCTTAAGTGGTAATCGATCCACTCTCCTGTCTAAGGCTAATGCTCCATCGATGCAGAACTCCACCAATGTGCCCCATGCCAGCAACATCCCATCTCTCCTGTATCTTTGCTCTATTTCCACTTGATGTTTCCCCCGAGGCTGTAAACTGGCATGAATCTCTCCCACCTGTACAACAGCAGCAGCTGCAACCCCTCCCACCACTGTCTTCCCTTGGGACTTGCCTCCACAGGCAAATTTGTTGAAAGAAATTGAAAGTAAAGCAAAACTAGTTGAGAAGTTGCTGTATCCACTTCCTCCTCTCAGAGTCACTTCTTTTTTCTAATTTAGCTTTTTATTTTTATTTTTGTATTTTAGCTTTTAAGCATTTTATTTAAAATAAAATTGGAACTGAAGCTCCAATTCTTTGGCCACCTGATGCAAAGAGCTGACTCATTAGAAAAGAACTTGATGATGGGAAAGGTTGAAGGCAGAAGGAGAAGAGGGCAACAGAGGGTGAGATGGTTGGATGGCATCACCAACTCAATGGACATGAATTTGGGCAAACTCTGGGAGTTGGTGAGGGACGGGGAAGCCTGGGGTCCATGGGGTTGCAAAGAGTTGAACACGACTTGGCAACTGAACAACGACAACATTTATCTTTTTACTTTAGCTTTTAATTTCAGACTTACAAAAACTTGCCATAAAAGTTTAAAAAAATCCCATTTTGTCCTTCACTCAGATTCCCCCAATGCTAACATTTTCCCACATTTTCTTCTTTCTCCTCTTCCCTTTCCTCCACTTTCTCATCTCCTCTTCCTTCTTCTTCTTGTCCTCCTCGCCCCCCTCCTGCCTCTTCCCTTCCTAGGTGAACTCATTTCTCTCATAATTCTAACATGCACACTCATGATTTCCACACCTGTGTGCTCAGTCCTTATCTCTCTTCTGAGCTCCTCATCCACATGTCCATTTAAGTCTAGTTATTCCCTAGACTCCTCATGCTCAACATGTCCCAGAGTGATCTCATTATTCCTCCCCCACATTTCTCCATCTCCATTTCTCCCCTATGTCTGCTTGTTTGTTTGCATTCCCTGTCCCAGTTAGTGACACCACTGGCTCCAAGTACCTAACCAGAAATCTGACTCTTTCTTCTCCTTCACTTATTTTGTCACAAAGTTCTAAATCTCTTTCATTTATGTGCTCTCCTTATTTGGCTTTGGTTGAGATGCTCAGTCATGTCCAATTCTTTGCGACCCCATGGACTGTAGCCCGCTAGGCTCCTCTGTCCATGGGATTCTCCAGGCAAGAATACTGGAAGGCAGGTGCCATTTCCTCTTCCAGAAGATCTTCCCGACCAAAGGATTGAGCCCATGTCTCTTACGTCTCATGCATTGGCAGGCGGATTCTTTACCACTAGAACCAACTCTCTCTTGGTTAACATAGTGCAATGATTTTCCAACAGCTCTTATGCATCAATCTCTACAGCCCTTTGAATTACTTCAGTTACCTGAATAATTTTTCTAAAATGCAGATTTCATCATGGCATTGCCCTACTTAAAACCATTCAAAGATTGCTCATAGCTTCTGGATAATGTCCATACTCCTTGGAATGTCATACAGAGTTCTTCATGATCTGTCTTCAGACTATCAGCCTCTTCATTCTCCTCCACACTCAACCATGTACCTACAATATTATTCATTCATTGAAGTTACCATGTTCCCTTTGGCCTCTGTGCCGCTGTGCATGCTGTGCCATCTTTCTGAAATGCCCTTCTTTCTCTGAACAACACCTATTCTGTTTTCAAGACTCATTTTTCCCAGTTCCACTCGTTAGTAGGATCCCATTCTCCATGCTCTGTAGCAGCTTGTATTTATCATATCTCAGTGCTTTACCACACTTTATTGTAACTGTCTGTTCACTTATCTTTTCCCTACTAGACTGGGGACTCCTTGAGGAGTGGGACTTAACACACACTGAAAAAATTAACTCTAATATAATGAGTTTGATTTACATAAGGCACCAATAAGAACCAGTCAAATTGCTTTGTACTCATAGGCTTCTTTTTTCATTGTATGTGTATGCATTGATAAATCCTTGAAATAAAATATAAGATTTATATATTACTTGTCATGTATGTTGACATGTTTACTAATTTTCTCATGCCATCTATCTGGAATCTATTTTCACTCCTTGAAGCTTATATTTCCTTAGAATAAAACTTCAAGTTCCTTCTAAATGATTATGTTCAGTGAACAGGTAGATAATTTTCCACAGTCACACATAACTGAATTCTTTATTTTCTCCTGCAAACTTATCAGGAGTTAGAGAATCTAAGAGTTGAAAAAGATCTTTATAGGTTCCCTTTTCTAGTGCTTCCCAACCCTAATAGCTCATCCGATGGAGCCTGTAAATATACAGATTCTCATGCCCCACTCCAGAGGTGTTGGTTGTTTAGTCACTAAGTTTTGTCTGACCCTTTGTGATTCCATGGAGGCAGCCCACCAGGCTCCTCTGACCATGGGATTTCCTGGGCAAGGATACTGGAGAGGGTTGCCATTTGATCTTCTCAACCCAGGGATCAAACCCAAGTCTCTTGCATTGGCAGGCAAATTCTGTACCACTGAGCCACCTGGGAAGGCCAGGTGGTACAATACAGTATAATCTGAGACCAATATTTGTTCAGATGAGCAACCAGGGATTAAAATGCTTGATCGAGTGTAATCATCACGTCAGTGCTCGAATACCCTGGATAACATTATAGCATTCTCAAACTTTAAAGTGGAATTTCACTTGGTAGGTCTGGACAGGCGGCCTGAGGTTCTGTATTTCTGGGAAACTCTTCTATGTTACAATGGACCACATTTTGAATAGCAAGGGCATTAAAAGCACACAATAGTGGAGTCAGAGAAACCTGGGTTAAAATCCTGCTTCTTCTAACTTAGTAGTTATGCAACCTTGGGCAGTTTACTTCACTTTTCTGATCCTCAGTTTCCTCATTTATAAAATCAATATGATAATGCCTCATTGGGCTGTTGTGGAGATTTTTTTTTAAGAATACAAATTGACACAGATATATTCTTTTGACAATTCAAGCAATCCAAACAAATTGAACTTTCTCTTCATCTTGATTATGCAGGCACATTTGAAGAGAATATCTTTATAGTATTGTGCCTTCCTATACAGAAATGTCACTTTTTATTTGTCTTTATGTGCCATGATTAAATTAAATGAGATAATGCTATAAAAACACTTAGCATGGTTCCTGGATATCTTAAGTGCTTAGAACATGGTAACTGGTAGCTTTTAAAAATTTATTTGATTATGGAAAATTTCAAACACACACACTGTATAAAGGCCAGTATAAGTGAATCTCCATGTATCCATCACTCAGGTTCAACACTTATCACCACATGGCCAAACATGTTTCATCTGTACACCAGTACATAAATTAAATCCTAGACACCTATATCATTTGCTCAGTAAACACTTCAGTGTGTATCTGTAAAAGACTTAAGGCTGATCCCCACCCCACCCCTATCTTCCTCTATCTCTTTATAACCATTAATTTATGCCATTATTTTCACCTAAAAGTTTAATATAAAAATCTTAGGATGATCAATTGAATGCCAATCAGCATTCAAACATCTCCAATTATGTCAAAAACAGTTTTTTAAGTTGGCTTGTCCAAATAAGGGTAAGAAGGGAAGTTGTATTACTATTATCATCATCACCATTATCATTTCTATCACACAGATCTCCAGCCTTGACTTCCAGTGATGAGGAGCTTATCAGCTCTCACAGCAGTTCATTTTATTTTTCAATAGTGTTTCCATTCAACAGAAAGAAGGCTTGCTGTCTCCCTGTATCTTCCATTCATTGAGTCTTACATAGAACAAATCTACTCCCTCTGTTCCATGACAGCCTGTATTAGTTTCCTGTGACCGCTATAACAAAGTGCCACAAACCAGGTGGCTTAAAACAACAGAAATTTATTGTCTCACAGTTCTCCAGACTAGAAGTCTGAAATCAAGGTGTTGACAGGGTGAAGTTTCATTTGAAGGCTCTGGGAATAAACCTTTCTTGCCCCTTCCAGCTTCTGAGGGCTCCTGTTTTTTGGCTGTGACAGCACAATTCCAGTCTGTGCCTCCTTCTTTACATGATCATATTCCCTTTGTGTCTGTGACCAAATTTCCTTCTCACAAGGACACCAGTCATATTGGATTAAGCACCGAACCTACGCCAATATGCCTCATCTGAATGAGTTTCATCTGTGAGGACTGCGTTCAAAACTCAGTGGCTTCCCTGGTGGCTCAGTAGTAAAGAATCCACCTGCCAATGCAGGGCATACGTGTTCGATCCCTGCTCCAGGAACATCCCACATGCCTTGGAACAACTAAGCCCATGTGCCATAACTCCAGAGCCTGTGCTCTAGAGTCCAGGAGCTACAACTACTGAGCCCACATTAAACAGCTGCTTAAGCCTGCACACCCTAGAGCCTGGGAACCACAAAGAGAGAAGCCACTGCAATGAAAGCCCACACACCAGTACACTACGAGACAGTAGTCCCCCTTACTGCAACTGGAGAAAAGCTCATGTAGCAATGAAGACCCAGCACAGCCAAAAATAAATACATAAAATAATTTTTAAAAATCAAGTCACATTCTGATATTCCAGAGTTTAGAACTTCAGCATATCTTTTAGGGGGGACACAATTCAACTCAGAGTACAGCCCTTCAAATACTAAGAAAATCATCAAATTCCATATGGCCTTCTCTTGTCTCAGTTAAACCTCTTCTGTTCCTTCAATCGTTCCTGAGCTTTGGTTCTATTTTCCCCTAAATCACTGCCATTTATTGAATAATTCAACTAAGCCCACTGATTGAAATGTTGTTCAGGTGTCATTTGACCATATGAATAGACCCACACTATCCCCTTTCTGCTTCCACATACTCTAGTTCTATCACTGCATCTTAGGTTTGATGTAGCATTTCCTCTGCTGCTGCTCCTGCTGTTTAGTCGCTCATTTGTGTCCATGCGACCCCATGGACTGTAACCCACCAGGCTCCTCTATCTATGGGATTCTCCAGGCAAGAATACTGGAGTGGATTGCCATTTCCTTCTCTAGGGGATCTTCCTGATCAAGGGATCAAACTCGAGTTTCCTGCTTGGCAGGTGGATTCTTTACCACTGAGCCACCTGGAAAGCCCCCACCATTTCCTCTACCTCCCCTCATCTCAGGCTGAGCTGGCTGTTCCTCTTCTGTTCTTTTGTTTTACCTCTATCATTGCACATTACACTATGTAACAGCTATTTGTGTGAAAAGAAGTAAGAATGTTTTAAGTCAACCCCATGAACCAAGAGGATGTTATGGTCATAAAATAGTGGATTCATCAAACATCAGCTGAATCCTTACTATGTGCCAGGCACTGTACATGGTGTGATGGGTACGATTTTGAATAAAGCATACTCTTTGCCCACAGGAAGCTCACAGTCTAATGAGGGATACAGACATGTGAACAGACAAGAAAAATACAGCTGGACATAGAAGCAGGATGCTTTGGAAGCACAGAAGAGGAAAATCTAACCCAGAATAGGATGGGGCATGTTAAAGAAGCCTTGTTTGAGGAGATGATGCCTGGGCTGAGTTTGAGACAATGACAAGAAGTCTGCCAGGCAAAGAGGGAGTGAGAAGCAGACGTGATGGGCATCAAAGCAGAGGCTGCAGCATGAGCAAAGTCATAGAAGTGTTTGGAGAATTGCAAGGTTGCCAGCAGTTTGGTATTGTTGAGACATTAGCTGTGAATGAGGCAGTAGTGTGGGAGATGAAGCTGGCAAGTTTGAAGAGATTTGCATGTCCCTGACATAGGGGCCAAGAATTGGTGCCTTTGAGCTGTGGTGCTGGAGAAGACTCCTGAGAGTCCCTTGGACTGCAAGAAGATCAAATCAGTCAATCCTAAAGGAAATCAACCCCAACTGTTCATTGGAAGGACTGATGCTAGAGCTGAAACTCCAGTATTTTGTCATCTGATGTGAACAGCTGACTCATTGGAAAAGTCCCTGATGTTGGGAAAGACTGAGGGCAGAAGAGGGCATCAGAGGATGAGATGGCTGGATGGCATCAACAGTGAAAATGGACATGAACTTGGGCAAACTATGGGGGATGGTGAGGGAACAGAGAGGCCTGGTGTGCTGCAGTCCATGGGGTCGCAAAGAGTTGGACACGACTCCGTGACTGAACAGCAACATAGCTTAGACTCCATCTCATAGGTCATGAGGTATTACATGGTCTTGTGTGTGTGTACTCAGTCTTTGTGACCCCCATGGACTGTAGCCTGCCAGACTCCTCCAGACAAGAATCCTGGAGAGTGGGTTGTGATTTCCTACTCTAGGGGAACTTTCCAACGCGGGAATCAAACCAGGGTCTCTTGTGTCTCCTGCATTGGCAGACAGATTCTTTACCACTGTGCCATGTGGGAAGCCTGTTACATGATCTTATTTGCAATTTAAAAAGCTAATTCGGGTGGCTGTGTGGAGAGCTGGATAGGGTCAAAACTGGAATCGGGGAGACAACTACCAGGTGTGTGATGAGCTGAGAAATATTTGAGAAGGAAAATTGTCAAGATTCAGTCAGGGTTTAGCTATGGGGGAGGTGAGTGGGAGTGAGGAGGCAAAAATGACTTTCAGGTTTCTGGTGTGGGAGTGACTGGGTGATGCCATCCAATAAGACAGGGATTATAAGAAAAAGAATGGACTTGGGGGATACTGAGTTTCATTTTGGACATGTTCAAATTGAAGTACCTGCAGGATTTTCAGACTTGAAACAAAGTTCTGGCCTGGAGATATAGATATGAGTGTCATCAGAACAAAGATAAAAATGAAAACAATGAGAGTGGATGGGACCATCTGGGAACATTCAAAAAGTGGAAAGAACCAAGGACCAAGGAGGAAATCCTGGTCAACACACCTACATGTTGATGGGGGAGGAGCATCACATTAAAGAACAAGTAAGAATAGTCATAGAGGTGTGAAGGGAACAAGGAAAGTATGGTGTCATGGAAACCACAAAGAAGAAAGAAATGAGCAGCAGTGTTAAATGACACTGAAAGGTTTAGTAAAATAAGGGTTCCTGAAAAGAACTTATTTAATTCTTTGTTAAAATCCAAAAAAAATCCAAAATTCCATTTGCTTATTCTCCCTAATGATCAGCTTCATCAAAGGAGAAAATTAGGTTACTTTGACTTATTCTTAGTAAGAACATCTCACTTTAATAATCTGAGCATTCTAGAATTTTTAAATGGACAAATATCTATTGAACACTTAACACCAAGCATTCCGCTAGGCTCTGTTCTAGGCTCATCATTAGTAAACCAGACAGAAAAAAAGAAAAACTCTGCTCTCATGGAGCTTGTAATTGAGATACACTGTAGTATGATACTGACTCCAATTCCTATGAGTGTCAGGGGTTTTCCCCATACCACCAGGCAATTTTCCCACACCAGCTGGGTATGCTACAATTCAACTCAATTCTGGCACTATCCACCTGGACATAAGTGTCAGGTCCCATAGGTTAAGGGCTCAGCCCTACAAGACGCCCTTTGCCCTTTAGATGCCAATGACAATACCAGGTGGTTGCCTGTACTTCTGACCCATTGGCTAGAGATTTGAGGTTCCAATGACCCCCTCCTTGAGTTTGGCTAATTTACTACTTTGGCTCCTAGAACTCAGAGAAACATTTTACTTACTAGATGACCAGTTTATTATTAAAAGATATAATCTTAGAAACAGCTAGATGGAAGAGATGCATAGCACAAGGTATTTGGGAAGGGACACCAAGTTTCCAAGCCCTTTCTGTGTGCCCAATCTCCCAGCATCAACATGTGTTCACCACCTAGATGGGTGGAGAGGGGAGGTTCAAGAGGGAGGGGATATATGTATACATATAGTGATTCATTTCGTTGTACAGCAGAAACTAACATAATGTTGTAAAGCAATTGTACTATAAAAAAATACGTTCATCAGCCTGGAAGCTCTCCAAACCTTGTCGTTTGGATCTTTATGGAAGCTTCATTACACAGGAATCATTGATTTAAATCACTGGCCATTGGCTAACTCAACCTCCAGCCCCTCCCCTCCCTGGAGGTCCCCTGGCAACCAGCATCCTACCTTGGGTTTGATCCAAAATTCACCTCATTAACATAAGAAAAACACGTTTTTTACTCTCATCACTTAGGAAATTCTGAAAGTTTTAGGAGCTCTGTGCCAGGAACAAGGAGGAAAGCCAAATATATATTTCTTATTATAAATCACAATATCACAGTAGCATAATGCTTATAAGCCTGGGTCTAAATCCTGGAAACACTACCTGCTAAACTATGTGACTATGGATAAATTACTTAATCTCTCAGCCCTGGTTTCTTCATCTATAAAATGGGGAAAATAAGGATTATTGCTCTGAGATTATTATTAAGATTAAAAGAGCCAATACACGTAAAATGCTTTGAACAGTGTCTGGTACATCAAAAGAGCTCAATACGTGTCAGTTATTCTGTTGTGTGTGGGCACATGGGGACAAGCAAATAAACAAAAAAATACAAGTTAGTGATGGGTGCAATGGAAATAATTAAAATTGAATGATTTGAAAGCAAGTAAATGCACAGCTGCTTTGCATGGTGTACCCTGAGAAAAGGATGTTTGAGTTGAATTTGAACAAAAAGGTATTTATTATAACAATCCTGGCAAAGGACACTCTAGGTAGACCAAAGATGACCCTTGGGCCAAATCTGGACCATAGCCTGTTTTTGTAAATAAAGTTTGATTCTTTACGCATCATCTGTGGCTGCTTTTGCTCAGAGCTGAGTAGTTGCGACAGAGACCATATGGCCCAAAAGCCAAAAACATTTACTATTTTGCTCATTAGAGAAGAAGTTTGTCCACCCCTGCTCTAAGCAAAAGGAATAGCAAATGCAAAGGCCGTACTCAGGGATAAGCTTGGAGGGTTCAAGGAACAGAAAAGTTAAAGTTGCTCAGTTGTGTCTGACTCTTTTCAACCCCATGAACTATACAGTCCATGGAATTCTCCAGGCCAGAGTATTGGAGTAGGTAGCCTTTCCCTTCTCCAGGGGCTCTTCCCAACCCAGGGATCGAACCCAGATCTCCTGCATTGCAGGCGGATTCTTTACCAGCTGAGCTACAAGGAACAGAAAGAAGTACTGAAATGGGTTAGAGGAATGAATGATAATGAATCTTATCCTGGATCCACATTAAGTCCATACTGGTCTGTAGGTTTTAGAATCTACTACCTTTCCTCCTTTGAAAGCCCCTCATCTCCAATCTTTGAGGATCTGATACTGATACTTCTCCCATGTGTATGATTTCCCAATGATCACTGACAGTGGTTCTTTGATTATACTTGCACATTCTCATTGCCTAGGGAGTAATTCCTCCAGGCTAGAAGATTTGAACATATTTAAAGCAGCACTGTTAACCCATTGCAGGCCAGTTGATAGTAACAGAAAGCACTATCTCCAACTGCTGCTTTATTTTAAACTTGAATCCCATTCAACTTCATTTCACTGTTATTTTTGAATTGGAATTTATGGTCATGGACCTGAAGTCAGTTCAGTTCAGTTCAGTCGCTCAGTCATGTCCTATTCTTTGCAACCCCATGGGCTGCAGCACGCCAGGCTTCCCTGTCCATCACCAACTCCCAGAGCTTACTCAAACTCATGTCCATCAAGTCGGTGATACCATACAACCATCTCATCCTCTGTCATCCCCTTCTCCCACCTTCAATCTTTCCCAGCATCAGGGTCTTTTCCAATGAGTTAGTTCTTCACATCAGGTGGCCAAAGTATTGGAGTTTTGGCTTCAGCATCAGTCCTTCCAATGAATATTCAGGACTGATTTCCTTTAGGATTGACTGGTTGGATCTCCTTGCAGTCCAAGGGACTCTCAAGAGTCTTCTCCAACACCACAGTTAAAAAGCATCAATTCTTTGGTGCTCAGCTTTCTTTATAGTCCAACTCTCACATCCATACATGACTACTGGAAAAACAATAGCTTTGACTAGACAGACTTTGTTGGCAAAGTAATATCTCTGCTTTTTAATATGCTGTCTAGGTTGGTCATAGCCTTTCTTCCAAGAAACAAGCATCTTTTAACTTCATGGCTGCAGTCACCATCTGCAGTGATTTTGGAGCCCAAGAAAATAAAATATCTGTTTCCATTGTTTCCCCACCTATTTGCCATGAAGTGATGGGACTGGATGCCGTGATCTAGTTTTCTGAATGTTGAGTTTTAAGCCACCTTTTTCACTCTCCTCTTTCACTTTCATCAAGAGGCTCTTTAGTTCTTTGCTTTCTGCCATAAGGGTGGTGTCATTTGCATATCTGAGGTTATTGATATTTTTCCCGGCAATCTTGATTCCAGCTTGTGCTTCATCCAGCCTGGCATTTTGCATGATGTACTCTGCATATAAGTTAAATAAGCAGGGTGACAATATACAGCCTTGATGTACTCCTTTCTTGATTTGGAACCAGTCTGTTGTTCCATGTCCAGTTCTAACTGTTGCTTCTTGACCTGCATGCAGATTTCTCAGGAGGCAGGTCAGGTGGTCTGGTATTCCCATCTCCTTAAGAATTTTCCACAGTTTGTTGTGATCCACACAGTCAAAGGCTTTGGCATAGTCAATAAAACAGAAGTAGATGTTTTTTTCTGGAACTCTCTTGCTTTTTTCTATGATCCAATAGATGTTGGCAATTTGATCTCTGGTTCCTGAAGTAAACTCTGATTAATATCCAGTATATATATTTATAGACATTTATAGATATTTATTTATAGACAAGGGAAGCCCATCTCTATATCTATACATATTTATCTATGTCTATATCTGTGACAATATTTCCAAAATTGTATTTTGAGAGATGCTAGTATCCTGTGGGATATAAATAAGTGAGTAAAACATGAAAGTTCCAGGGTCAAATATATCTGGAAAATGCTAAGCAAAGCTAAAATAGGTTTTATTTCTGGCAAGACTTCTTAAAGCCTTAATATGCTAATGTATGCTGAGTCTCTGAGAGAGAGATTTGATGTGCAACGTTTCCTAAACTTACTTGATCAAATTCATTTTTCTCGGAACACCAGTTAATACCCTGAGGGACACTAGCGTTTCTTGAGTCAGTTTGAAAATTGCTGGCATTTAGGCAGTTGAGGCACAGAGAAATGTGTCTGGTCTCTTTGCATGAATCTGCTATAAATTTCTGCTAAGAGATCCTTTCCGTGTGATATTCTCATTGCAGATGGAAGATGGGAGTAAATCTGAATCAGTGTGATGAAAGTCATCTCTGGACTGCACTCTTTCCTGTTCTTTGCCATCCATCCATCCATCAAATATGAGCACCTACTATGAGCTAGGTACTGTTCTAGTTGTTGGAGAGGCACCAGTGATAGAGACAAAGTTCTTGTTCTCATGGAATATATATGCTTGTGTGTGGTCTGTGTGTGTGTGTGCGTGTGCACGTGCGTGTGCATGGTGGGGGAAATATAATAAACACACATGGTAAATTTACCTAGAAGTAAGTGTCCTGGAGGGTGTTATATTAGAGAAAAATGTGAAAAGGTTACTTTAGATGGGGTAATCAGGGAAGGCTTCTTGGAGTAGGTGATGTATAACACAGAAGAAGGAAGTAGAACAGCCATGTGAAGACTGCCAGGGAGAGCACTCCAGCAGAGGGAGAGTACATGCAAAGTTTTTTGGGTGGCCAAGAGCTTGTGGTTCAAGGGGTGTCAGAAGGCTAGTGTGTTTGGATTGTAAGGGCAAGAGTATAACAGGATGAAGTGGGAGAGGTAGATAAGGGCCAGCTAATGCCAAGTCTTAGAGACTACGTCAAGAAATGGCCAGAGAGAAGAAAGTAAAATCTGATCACTTTTAAAAGAGCAATTTTAAGTGATTGTAAGAGGACAAAAGAAGTTGTTTAGTCACTAAGTTGTGTCTGACTCTTTTGTGACCCTATGGACTATAGACCACCAGGCTCTTCTGTCTGTGGGATTTCCCAGGCAAAAATACTGGAGTGGTGTTGCCATTTCCTTCTCCAGGGGATCTTCCTGACCCAGGGATCAAACCCGTCTTCTGTGTCACCTGTACTGCAGGCACATTCTTTACCGCTGAGCCACCAGGGCTCCCCAGAAGTAGAGGAGGGGAGACCAAAGTAAGACTTGATGATGGATTGAACATTGAGTGTTGGGGAGAGGAGAGCATTAAGGATAATATCCCAGGGTCTGGTTTAAGCAATTGGGTGGTGTCATTGACTGAGTTGGGGAGTAATAAAAACCAAGGGGGTCTCTTTTGGTAACATTAAGTTAGTGCTGGGCTTCCCTGTTGGCTCTGTGGTAAAGAATCCACATTGCAATGCAGGGGACATGCGTTCGATCCATGGTCCAGGAGGATCCCACATGCTAAGCCCATGTGCCACAACTACTGAACCTGTGCTATAGAGCCAGGGAGCTGCAACTACTGAAGCCTGTGTGCCCTAGAGCCGGTGCTCCACAACAAGAGAAGCCACCACAATGAGAAGCCTGTGCACTGAAACTAGAGAGTGGCTCCCGCTCGCCACAACTAGAGAAAAGCCAGAGCAGCAACCAAGACTCAGTGCAGCCCAAAAGAAAAAAGGTTAGTGCTGTCCATGAGGCAACCACGTGAAGACATGAAATAGTCAGGTGGAAAAGCAAGTCTAAACTCAGGGGAGAGGTCTGAGCTGGAGAGCTAACGTGGGGATTGTACTTAAAACAGGACTAGAAGAGGTCACCTAGGAAGTGAATGTAGGACTAGAACAGAGCCAAGGACCAAGGCTTGGGTCACACCAGCCTTCAGAGGTTGAAGAGCAGCAGGAGGAAGCAACAGAGCCCATTGGAAATGGGAGCAAAACTTGGAGGACATGGAGTCATAGACACTACTAGATTGTAAGTGACCTGGTGAGCTGGTTAGGAAAGCATGGTGAGCCTCAAGTTTTAGGCTTGGTCCTAAAGGCTAATTAAAACTCATTACCAATGTACCATAGATTTCAAACAGATATATTTATTGTAACAAACAGAATAATTCAAATAAATTCAAAATTAATGAAAGCAATACCAGAATAGAGTTCAAAGGTGAATAAGAAGGGCTAGGAGCATGCCATTTCTCCATACTGGGAATGTATTTATTTGAACGTGGCATGTTCACAACTCGTTTTAGAACAATGTCCTATAGATGAACCCATGCCAAAGTACTTTTCTTCTCACCATCTTGTTAAGAGCTCACTGGTTAGAAAAGCCTTCAGTCAACTTCTGGATTTCAGACAACTAGCCACTTCTTTTGAGAGCAGTATGAAGGTTCCCTTCTGCAGAAGCAACAATGCTCTTGTGCAACAAAATCTCCCTTCTGTGATTTTTTCCTTCTGAAACAGACTGGGCTCTGTGCTTCTCTCTGTGGAAAGTATCTTGAGCATTCCTCCGCCTACCCTGCCCCCCTATTTGTAGTTAGGAAAAAAAGAGCCTATGAGCTGTCCCATTCATCCTCTAGGACTGTGGTGTCCTGAGTCTGCCTCAGCTTAATTCAATTAAACACCTCAAGCAGAATTTGTCAGATGTCATTTTTTTCCCATGGGCTGGATTTCTTTTGCTAATAGGATCAACACATGCTATATACAAAGGTAACCATTAAATAATTACAGACAAATAATTTCATCACATAATCCCAGCCGATTTTGCATCTCCTGCCAGACACAAAACATTTACTCTAATACATTTACAGGGATAATTTGCATAAAACCACTGAAAGTGGAGATATTTTCAAACTGGCTGCTTATGGGATGTGATTAGTGAAATCTCCACACCCCCATTCACACCCACCCACACTATTAGTCATTGCTTTAATACATGGAAGCCCTCCGTTAAAATTAAAACATTACTAACAGAGAGAGAAATGAAGTTAACATTTAGCTCAAATTAGTTGACTGAAATCCTTTATCAGTAAGGTCCTTTGTGAAAGCAACCCAGAAGCAGTTTTAAGTTTTGAGGAGGAAATAGGAAAGATTCAGAATATGGGCTGCTGTCTGGGGAGGGAAGAGGGAATTGGGGCACTCTGTATAGAGCTCTGGTAAGCCAGAGACCAGTTTGAAAGCGCTGGATGCTTAGGTAAGACTACTAAAGTCATACACAATGAAGTAAGTCATTTCAGTTCAGTCACTCAGTCGTGTCCGACTCTTGTTGACCCCATGGACTGCAGCACACCAGGCCTCCCTGTCCATCACCTACTCCCAGAGCTTACTCATGTCCATCAAGTCGGTGATGCCATCCAACCATCTCATCCTCTGTCATCCCCTTCTCCTCCCGCCTTCAGTCTTTCCCAGCATCAAGGTCTTTTCCAATGAGTCAGTTCTTCGTATCAGGTAGCCAAAGTATTGGAGTTTCGGCTTCAGCATCAGTCCTCCCAGTGAATATTCAGGACTGATTTCCCTTAGGATGGACTGGTTGGATCTCCTTGCAGTCCAAGGGAGTCTCGAGTCTTCTCCAACACCACAGTTCAAAAGCATCAATTCTTTGGCGCTCAGCTTCTTTATAGTCCAATTCTCACATCCATACATGACTACTGGAAAAACCATAGCTTTGACTATATGGACCTTTGTTGGCAAAGTAAAGTCTCTGCTTTTTAATATGCTGCCTAGGTTGGTCATAGTTTTTCTTCCAAGGAAGAAGTGTCTTTTAATTTCATGGCTGCAGTCACCATCTGCAGTGATTTTGGAGTCCAAGAAAATAAAGTCTCTCACTGTTTCCCCACCTATTTGCCATGAAGTGATGGGACTGGATGCCGTGATCTAGTTTTCTGAATGTTGAGTTTTAAGCCACCTTTTTTACTCTCCTCTTTCACTCTCATCAAGAGGCTCTTTAGTTCTTCTTTGCTTTCTGCCATAAGAGTGGTGTCATCTGCATATCTGAGGTTATTGATATTTCCCCGAACAATCTTGATTCCAGCTTGTGCTTCATCCAGCCTGGCATTTTGCATGATGTACTCTGCATATAAGTTAAATAAGCAGGGTGACAATATACAGCCTTGATGTACTCCTTTCCTGATTTGGAACCAGTCTGTTGTTCCATGTCCAGTTCTAACTGTTGCTTCTTGACCTGCATGCAGATTTCTCAGGAGGCAGGTCAGTTGGTCTGGTATTCCCATCTCCTTAAGAATTTTCCACAGTTTGTTGTGATTCACTCAGTCAAAGCTTTGGCGTAGTCAATAAAGCAGAAGTTGATGTTTTCTGGAACTCTTTTACTTTTTCAATGATCCAGCAGATGTTGGCAATTTGATCTCTGGTTCCTCTGCCGTTTCTAAAACCAGCTTGAACATCGGAGTTCACAGTTCACATACTGTTGAAGCCTGGCTTGGAGGATTTTGAGCATTATTTTTCTAGCATGTGAGATGAGTGCAATTGTGCGGTAGTTTGAGCATTCTTTGGCATTGCCTTACTTTGACATTGGGATGAAAATTGAATTTTTCCAGTCCTGTGGCCACTGCTGAGTTTTCCAAATTTGCTGGCATATTGAGTGCAGCACTTTCACAGCATCATCTTTTAGTATTTGAAATAGCTTAACTGGATTTCCATCACCTCCACTAGCTTTGTTCGTAGTGATGCTTCTTAAGCCCCACTTAACTTTGCATTCCAGGATGTCTGGCTCTAGGTGAGTGATCACACCATCGTGGTTATCTGGGTCATGAAGATGTTTTTTGTATAACCCTTCTGTGTATTCTAGGAGAAGGAAATGGCAACCCACTCCAGTATTCTTGCCTAGAGAATCCTGTGGACAAAGGAGTCTGGTGGGGTGCCGTCTGCGGGGTTGCACAGAGTTGGACACAACTGACTGAAGTGACTTAGCATGCATGCATCTGTGTATTCTTAACACCTCTTCTTAATATCTTCTGCTTCTGTTAGGTCCATACCATTTCTGTCCTTTATTGAGCCCATCTTTGCATGAAATGTTCCCTTGTATCTCTAATTTTCTTGAAGAGATCTCTAGTCTTTCCTATTGTATTGTTTTCCTCTATTTCTTTCATTGATCACTGAGGAAGGCTTTCTTATCTTTCCTTGCTATTCTTTGGAACTCTGCATTCAAATGGGTATATCTTTCCTTTTCTCCTTTGCCTTTCAGTTCTCTTCTTTCCTCAGCTATTTGTAAGGCCTTCTCAGACAACCATTTTACCTTTTGCATTTCTTTTTCTGGGGGGATAGTTTTGATCACTGCTTCGTGTACAATGTCACAAACCTCCATCCCTAGTTCTTGAGGTACTCTATCAGATCTAATCCCTTGAATCTATTTGTCACTTCCACTGTATAATCGTAAGGGATTTGATTTAGGTCATACCTGAATGGTCTAGTGGTTTTCCCTACTTTCTTCAATTTCAGTCTGAATCTAGCAATAAGGAGTTCATGATCTGTGCCACAGTCAGCACCCTGTCTTGTTTTTGCTGACTGTATAGAGCTTCTCCATCTTTGGTTGCAAATAATATAATCAATCTGATTTCAGTATTGACCATCTGATGGGGTTGGGGCACTCTGTATAGAGCTCTGGTAAGCCGGAGACCAGTTTTAAAGCACTGGACGCTTGGGTAAGACTATTAAAGTCATACACAATGAAGTAAGTCAGAGAGACAAATACCATATAATATCACTTATATTTGGAATCTAGAAAGTTAGTACAGATGAACTTATTTTGCAAAGCAGAAACAGAGACACATATGTAGAGAACAAACATATGGATACAAAGGGAAGAAGTGAGTAGGGATGTACAAACCACTATGTATAAAATAACTTCCCTGGTGGCTCAGACGGTAAAGTGTCTGCCTGCAATGCAGGAGACCCGGGTTTGATCCCTGGGTCAGGGAGATCCCCTGAAGAAGGAAATGGCAACCCACTCCAGCACTCTTGCCTAGACAATTCCATGGATGGAGGAGCCTGATGGGCTACAGTCCACGGGGTCACAAAGAGTCGGACACTGAGCGACTTCACTTTCACTTTTCATGTATAAAATAGGGCTTCCCAGGTGGTGCAAGTGGTAAAGAATCTACCTGGCAATGCAGGAGACATAAGAGACGCAGGTCAGATCCCTGGGTCTGGAAGATCTGCTAGAGGAGGGAGGGCATTGCAAACCACTCCAGCATTCTTGCCTGGAGAATCCCATGGGTAGAGGAGTTTGGAGGGTACAGTCCATAGGGTCACAAAGAGTCAGACACAACTGAAGTGATTTAGCATGCACACATGTATAAAATAGATAACGAAGAAGGACCTGCTGTTTGGGCTTCCCTGATAGGTCAGTTGGTAAAGAATCTGCCTGCAGTGCAGGAGACCCTGGTTCAATCCCTGGGTCAGAAAGATCTGCTGGAGAAGGGATAGGCTACCCACTCCAGTATTCTTGGCCTTCCCTTGTGGCTCAGCTGGTAATGAATCTGCCCACAAAGCAGGAGACCTGGGTTGGGAAGATCCCCTGGAGAAGGGAAAGGCTACCCACTCCAGTATTCTGGCCTGGAGAATCCCATGGACTGAATGAGTCAGTTCTTCGCATCAGGTGGCCAAAGTATTGGAGTTTCGGCTTCAACATCAATCCTTCCAATGAACACCCAGGACTGATCTACTTTAGAATGGACTGGTTGGATCTCCTTGCAGTCCAAGGGACTCTCAAGAGTCTTCTCCAATGAGAGTTGGACTATAAAGAAAATCAGCTATACTCCAATAAAAATTAATTTTAAAAAAGTGAAGGAAAGGTGATTTCTGAAGAATGATAAAAGCCATTAAAAGCAAGTTTCCTTTAAGCGACAGTTCAGCCAAGAGCAGCTAGCTTGGTTCTGGTGTGTCCGTGATAAAAGTGGTTGCTTCTTCACGTTTCAGAAAATTCTTCAGCTCTCAGTAGGGATCATATCAAGTGAGGTTAAAGAATTCTCAGGGATCAATTGACTTCTGACTCAACTTTGGGTTTTTTGAAGACATACCTTAAATTTTGTTTTACTACAAAAGAAATTCTCATTGTAGAATATTCAAACAGTGATAAAATATATAGACTCAAACCTGAACAATCCCCTCAACATCCACCACAATTCTCGGCTCTTGCTATTTTATACTGTGCTTCCTTGTTACATTCTATGCCTTTACTGGCATATACATACATCTACTTTCTTACACAAATTCAATAATCTCTACCTGTTATATATACCTTTTCATTCTTTTAATTAAAAAATTTTTTTATTGTATTAAAATATACATAATGTAAAAATTACCTTTGTTATCATTTTTGAGTGTATAATTTAGTGATATTGAGTACATTCACAGTGTTACTAATCATAAATGCTTAACTCCCAGGGAGCTAGGCAATCAGTTTCTTAGGTATCTTTACTGAAGTCTATACACATGTAAGCATAAATGAAAGTGAAAATGTTAGCCAGTCAGACGTGTCTGACTCTTTGTTACCCCCATGGACTATAGCCTGCCAGGCTCCTCTGTCCATGGGATCCTCCAGGCTAGAATGGGATGCCATTTCCTTCTCCAGGGGATCTTCCTGACCCAGGGATCAAACCCCATGTCTCTTGTATTGCAGGCAGCTTCTTTATCATCTGAGCCACCAGGAAAACTCCTATAAGCATACATGGATGGACATATATACCTTCCCTCCTTTTTTACATAGTAGTAGCAAACCATAAACAGCTTGCTCTTTTCACTTAATATCTGCAGTATGTAAATATATATAATACATATATATACACACAATTCTTACATATACACTCTTCTGCTATGCTAGGACTATTTTAATTCTGACTCAATTTTTTAAATTAATTTTTTATTGTGACAAAAAGCATATAACATACAATTCACCCTCTCAGCAATTTCTAAGTGTACAATACAACCACATGCACAGCTTCACGCAACAGATTCCCCAGAACCCCTGACCTCAGTCCTGCTTGATTGAAACCCCACATCCACAAAACAATTCTCCTCCCCTTCCCCCTAGCCCCTGGAGTGCATGATTCTACTTTCTGTTTCTATGAGTCTGACTACTTTAGGTACCTCCTGTAAGTGGCATCATACAGTGTTTCTCCTTTTGTGACTGGCTTATTTCACTTAGAATATTATCTTCAAGGTTCATCCATGTCATAGTCTATGGCAGGATTTCTCTCTTTTTTAAGGCTGATTTCCCTCTTTTTTTGTATATGCCATATTCAGTATACATACCCTGAGTGTATATGCCACATTTTCTTTATCCATTCATCTCTCCATGGATATTTAAGTTGCTTTCACTTCTTGCTATGGTGAATAATGCTGCAATAAACGTGGGGGTGCAAATATCTCTTTGAGAGTCTGCTTTCAATTCTTTCAGATATATTTCCAGAAGTGGAATTGCTGAATCACATGGTAGTTCTATTTTTAATTTTTTGAGGAACCTCCTCACTGTTTTCCATAGCAGTTGCACCACTTTACATTCCTACCAACTGCGAACAGTGTTCCAATTTCTCCACATCCTTACCAACAATTACTATTTTCTGTTTTATTTTAAATACTTGTCAGCCTAATGAGTGTGAGATAATATCTTATTGTGGTTTTGGTTTGCATTTCCCTGATGATTAGCGATGCTGAGCATCTTTTCATATGCTTATTGGCCATTTGTTTATCTTCTTTGGAGAAATGTCTATTTGAGTCCTTTGCCCATTTTTTAATCGTGATATTTACTTTGTTATTGGATTGTAGGAGTTCTTTACCTATTAATCTCTTACCAGATACGTGGTTTGCAAATATTTTCTATTTTTGCCTTTTCACTGCTGCACATAAGTTTTTAAGTTCAATGTAGTCCCTCTTGTCTAGTTTAGCTTTATTTTTGCTTGTGTTTTTGCTGTGACTCATTAACTTTTACTTCTCTTAGGGCCAGACTTTCATCAGGATAGCTTGGTTGTGATTTTTGCCTTCCTTTCCACCTCAGTGCTCTCTTGCACATTGTTTAACAGGGGTGTTGGCTAATTACTATTGGTTCCCTGATGGGATACACCCAGAATTACCTTAATTTTTCTGGACTCGTTCCCACCGAAGGTAATGGAAGACCTATGAGAGAGGGGGTTCTTTCCTCCCATTTTAAAACTCCTTTCCCCTTCATCTTGCCTTTTTAAAAAATCCCCGTCATTTCCCTATGTGAGATACAGAATTTCCTCTGGGGCCTCCTCCTCCTTCCCTCTCCCACCGTCCTCGGGGAGTGGGGCGGTGGTCTCTGAGCCAATGACAGGTCAGCCCACGGGCGGACTCCAGACCAATGAACGCTTCTGGGTTCCAGCCGGACCAATTAGCTTATTAGGGACATTGAATACCTGTATATAGCTAACATCTGTCCCATTGTCCTCTTATTAAAGACCCTCTGGTTTGGCCCATCAGGGATTTGAATGTGTAAATGAGGCCCTACACTCTCCCCCCCCGCCTTTTTTTGGTTTTGTTTTTTAATTTTGGTGGCTTTAATCCATCTCCACAACTTCTGCCCAAGGCCAATAAAACACAGCCATTCTCCCTTTGTAAAAAGAAAGAGGGGTTGGGTTTCCTTCAATTGTCTGCCCTTTTCTGTCTCCTCCACTATTTTTGTTTTACTCTGTAGTTAACTTTACATTGAGCAGCTTCGTCCGAGGACCTGTGCGCTGGACCTAGGCACTCTCTGCTCATTGCTGGTGGCAACGGCCCTTTCGTTGTTCTAACCTAGGGGTTTGTGGGGGCCAGGGGTTTGGCGGCTGGGAGAAGAGTTTGGCCAGAGTCTTCCTTCTGCATTTCACACACATTCTGCTGGCGCTCTCGCTCTCTTACACACACACACACACACACCCGCTCCGGCCCCTCTCCGTGTGTCTTCCTTCAAGATGACAGGGCGCTGGAGAAAAGGCTGCTGGAATCAGCTGGTAGGTACAGTAGTAACCCGAACCCCACCCACCCGCTGCCTTTGCTCGCTCAGGTTTCTCCGGTCACTCCTGCCAGGGGAGAAAACATGTAAACGCGCCTCCAGAGGAGGGGCAGGGGGAGCTGGGAGCGGCGGGGGCGGCAGAAGGTGAGCCGGGGAAGGTGGCCGAGCGCCCCGGCTGCCGGGCCCTTCCCAGCGCTCCCTCGGGGCAGCAGCCCCAGCCCGCTTCGCCCCCACCCCATCCCCCTTTTCGTCGGGATTGCCTTCTCCCCCCCCCCGCCCCCCACGCCCTGCGACGGCGGAAATGACAGTGTGGTGCTGCCGCGGTGTCATGGTGCTGCCCTGGACTGAGGAGCGAAAACTCTTAAGTTTGGCTCGGGAGACCCAGCCGCAGTAGCGTGGCGGCCGCCGAGCTGTCCCCAGCGGGGCGCGCGGGCGGGCGGATCCTGGCTGCTGCGCGTCGGCGGCGGCGGCGGCGGCTGCGAAGGCGGGCGGCGGCCTAGAGCGGCGGCGGCAACGGCGGCAGCAGTGGCAGCCGGGGAGCTCGCGCCGGAGCCTGAGCCAGCTTGCGCGGGAGGCAGGCGAGCACCCGGCGCCCTCGGGCGCGCCGAGGACATGGCCGGCAGCCGGGAAGGCTCTGGGTAAAACGCGCCCCCTCGCCGCGGCCCCGGGGGCCGACCGCCACCACCGGCGCAGGGCTCGGCCCCGGGCTCGGCCGCGCGTCTCAGGTGCGGCCGGGGCCCGGCGGGGGCCGAGGGCTGCTCCGGGGCTCGGCGGGGCGGGGTGACGGGGCCCTGCGAGGCTCGAGGTGGCGGCGGCGGCGGAGGGCGCCCCGGCCCGGCCCTGGCTCCCCGATGCGCCGCTGGGGCCCGGGCACCCGTCGCTGCCCTCCAGGCACGGAGTTTGCACTCCGGGGTCCAGGGCGGGGGCGGGTCCTAGGCCTCCCGCGCAGTCCCGCCGGGTCGGGCGCGGGCCCCTCCCCGAGCGGCTCTCCGAGAGCCTGGGCTTTAGTCTGGGAAAGGGCACCGCCGCCTTCCCACGCTCCCGCGGCCGGCCACCTCCTTGGCCCGGGCGGCGCCCCTCGGCCGCCTGGCTGTGGCGGCTGCGGCAGCCAGAGATGCTGAGGACACCCTGCCCGCGGGGAGGCCGGGCGAAACTTAATCCCTTTGCTGCCAGGGAATGATCCTGGAGTCTCCGTCTGGGTGGTTCCTTATTTTTGGCCTAGCTGTGAAACCAGCTCAGTGGGGGAGAGGGAAAACTTATAGGTCCCCCGGACAGACTGCGATGGAACCCGGGAAAGGTGGGGTTTTTCCATTCCTGGCTCATAAGAATTAAGTAAATAACAGCGGAGTAGATTGACAGAAACATTTTTGGTGGTGATAAGGTTTCGGTTACTTAGCATAACGCGTGCAGCACATTTCTTAGAGGCGTTTCTTAAGAGCAGGACACTGGGATCCTGGGGTCGTTGGGTTCTTCACTTTTTCTCTTCCACATTCCCCTACCCGCCTTCACGCTCACTCGCCTTCTTCCTACGTGGTGATCACACCCCTACTTGCCCACCGTAATCTCCCAACCAGAACCACACGTCTCCTGGAGTCCTGTGCACTCCCAGGCTCCCTGTCAAGCAGCCTCTGGCTTCTGAACCAGCTTTGCCTTTTTGAGGATTTCTGAGTGTGGGGAGGGTGGATGGTTATGGTTGTTTGTGTCTGAAGAGAAGCCCTTATAAAGGAGTGTATTAGAGGCTATGTAAATAGACAAGTACTGTGTGTGGGTTGATTCTTCTGATTCTTAAGGTGGGCCATAAGGGCTGCCTTTACCTCCATTCTGTCCCCTTCCAGCACTCCAATCAGTTCTCTGGCAATGTTCCAATGGAAGGGGAACCCTGAATAGGGAGAGTCCCTCCCCTACTTCTCATTTTACCCCAGCTGGTTACCCCTAATGCTCACATCCCCCTTTTCACTCCACTCATCACTGCCTTGAGAGGGAAAGAGTCTTTGCTGTTTTAATATTTTCCTGCCCAATCAATTAATGCAGATATACAATGTGAATTAGATTTCCCCTAATGGTTCCACACAGCTTGATTTATGTGGTTGAAATACAAGTCTAGGAGCCAAGGAGATCAGAGAGTTCATTTCAAATCTGTTGCATTGGCTTTGTGGCCTTAGGACATTCCTGTGACCTTTCTTTCATAGTTGATGCACTTGTATGAAAGACATCATATTGTGTACTGGCTATTGTGAGTCTTGGCTTGGTCCTTTGAAGATGAAAGGATTCTATAAACCCTTAGCATTATACTTTGCAAAGAAAGTACTTCATTTACCTTTTATTGAGGTAATAGTTTGGGTGTAAGTAGGAACCCTGGTTTACTGGGAACCCTAACTTGCCATTATTAACCCTTTTGGGAGCTAAATCTATTACCCTCCTGTGGTCCTAGGTCTGTTTCTTTTTTTTCCCCTTAGTGCACATGCAACTGAATGAAAACGTACATAAAACAAGGTATACAGAGTAATGATGATTATTTTAAACTAAGGCTTGAATCACATCTAATGTACTCCAACCTAACAATCTGAATCAGACTCATTTGAAAACATAACCTCACTCATTTTTAGCCCATATGGGGGCAGGTAGTTACTTTCTACTGAAGAGTGGCTTAAATACTTTTAGGCATGGCTGTCTAAGCAGGATTAGTATCTTGCAGTGGTGAGTCAACAATGTTTATTAAAAGCACCTACAGTGTGCAGAGTCCTCTGCTGACTGGGCCTTACATTTTGGCCTCCTGTTTGTTTAAGGCATACCTCTGTACTTGCAGTTCTTGGATTAGGACAGGGAGGGGCTGTGCAGGGCAGGGGTAAAGTCTAGAGACTTGAAGGAGCGAGTATTTCCCTCCCATTTACTTTCAGGAGTACTAGACTCCTAATCTAGCATGTTGCACCTTGCAAGGCCATCCCTGGGAAGTACTGCTGCAAATCAGAATGGCTTGGTTGCTTTATGAACATATCATCTGAACAGTGCAAATTGATTTAGGTGAAATTGGTTTAGTTAATCCCTCCTCTAAGTGCAGGGCAACTTGCTCCAACTTGTAGGTCCTAAAACAGTGCCAAAGGAGTCTCATAATTGCATCCAAAAATTGCTCTGAGTAGTGAACCTGTCCATTCCCTCATCTCTTCTCCCATAAAATCTGCTGACACCATGACAGTTGAGAAGGAAACTGCCCAAGGAATTGCCTTTGCTACTTGATGAAGAGGAGAGAATGTCCTGCCTTCACTCTCAGGTTCTCTCTTCCCCCAACGGGGACAGAAATCTCTAAAAGGAAGGGAAGATAGGGCAAAGGCATAGAATGTGTCTCAAATGGCTGTTCTCAGAGGTGTCTGCTCGTGTGTATCATTCAGTCTTTGTGGATCTTGGTAACTCCCTAGCTTTTAGGCCATTGGCCTCAGCTGCTGGTGGAGGCCAGGGGGTGTTCCATTTCCAGTTAGCATTAAGTTTTGTTCTTTTCTTCCGTACGAAAGTGGGAAATTGGCACTGTGTGAAGCACCTCCTTACTTAGGCAGAGTATGTTAACTTAGAGCATTGCATCATCAAAATAGGATGTGTAATACGTTGATAATGGATATACAACAGTTCACAATTGTTCACTTTTTGATGAGTGAAATTTGGGTACCAAGGTGGTGGTGTGCTAATAATGTCTATATCTCAGGTCTCTCAACAAACCTTGTGTTCATTGCTGAGCAGTGTAAAAAATAGACTGGAAAAGTGTTTCTCAACCAATGTGTTAGATCATTCTAACAAGTGAGAAGACCAGATGGGTGGTGTTGCAACAAGAAATTCCGACTCCAATGATCCCCCTGTGCAGGCTGCTAGTCCTCTTTTTATTTCCCCTCTCTTCTAGGGATCAATATATGTTTCTCCATTTTCATGAATTAAAACTGTTAAGAGTCTTCTGTGGGCACTGGAGGCTTGTGGCTCTTTCTACAGTTTTTCTTTTTCCATCTTCCCCTCTTCCATAACCACAGACAGATTGTCTTTTTGACAATCCCCCTGCTCCTGCGTTGCCCTTAGAAATCTGTGTAAGCTGCTCAAACTACTAGGTGGTTAATATGGGTGACAGAGGGATTTTGAGCAATGTGCCAACATCCCACCACTCCCTTCTTCATGTGGGGTTCACTTGAATTCGTAATAAGGATATCGGTTCTGCCTAAGTGGGTTAGCAAAGTATCCTTAGTAAGACTTATCCTACTTGGGATCTTTTCTCCATGCAGAGCTCCGACTGCCTGACCTTGGGCTTTCTCTCGGCCTCTTTCCTGCAGGTCAGACTCCTCTAGTTGATGAACAGTAGCCCCAGTCTCTGGATCTTCCTCTTACAGAAACCAAAAGATCTGATAACAAATTCATTATATAACCTAAAATCCTCTTGAAACAGAAAATCCCAGTAGTTGCAGTTTGAACAGTTAGGGATATAACTCGTGGGCGTGGGAGATAATGCTAATGCAGGACTGTGACGTGTCTGAATGTATACAGCCCAGAGGTAGAAAAATGGTTTATGGTCCAGAATTCTTGATCGCTTTTGTCTATAGCCCTTTGTTCAGTGTTGCTAGGATCCATGTGGCTCCCAGGGGAGTAGAAGCTTGATTTTAAATACACTTCTGTTCTCTGCCCCTTGTTTCTGACCTGAACTTGGGGTCCTCTCAGCCTAACACCTAACAGCATGCCCTACATACATATATTGCCAGTTTTATTCTGTAGAGGTTAGAGATGGCTGTCCATGCAGGTGTGCCCCTGAACATTTAAAAATTTACAAATATTTCATTGGGTAGCAGTGATTGGGAAAAGCAGTCCTAGAATAAATGGAAAGCTATCCTCTTAGCAGTAGGTAAATTGTTTGTTCTCCAACCCCAAAACTGCTGGTGTAATTGGCATTAAGATAAAGGTGTTATGAATTGTACTTATGATTTTTGACAATTATCAGGTGTTACCTTGGCAAATCCGTTTCTTGGTTACTTAGATTAATCTTTTGTGCTTGTAGCAGATCTAGGACTTCTAGTTCTGCTATTGTGATATTCATCTTAATGTTTATGATGACTATATTGTATCAAATAGCCAATGGTTGGATTTAGGAGCTCATTATTGTAATGATCATTAAATCTATGTATTATAAAATATTAAGTAGGCTTTAATAACCTATTAGACAGGAGCTGGCTCTGGTGCTGTCAGTCAGTAATCAACCTCCAGTCCTGAGCTCTCCCTGTGCATGATAAAAGCTTAAGAAAAAAGAAGAGAGATAGTTTTTCCCTTTGGGGGAACTCCAGTCTAACAGGGGATACATTTGGGAATGTTAAATACCACAGTCAGATGCATGTCCTCCAGAAAACTTGTGGGGGAGTGTAATTGTCCTCTATTATGTCAACCATTATGCATTTTGGGTCTATTTCCAAACATTCACTATTTCCTTAATAACTTGCTCTGTATCTGTCATCTGTGAATGTGTGTTGAGAATATCTGTATTTGTAAAGCAAGTTAATAATGTTATTCTCATCTGATCCTCCCAAAAGCCTGTGATATTGGATAACACAGGTATTTTTCATTCAACAGATGAGGAGGCTGTGGCCCAAAAGATTTAAATGTCTTACCTGGGATCACTCAGCCAATTCAGCTTAGAGCCAGGACTACAATCAGGCTTTGCTGAGAGGATCAAATGAGATGATAGCTTTGGAGCCATTTGAAAAGTATAAAATTGGTACTCAAATATAAAGTGACTGTTAATTATACTTACTGACCACATAGTCTCTTTTTTCTGGGTTTCTGTCTTCCATTTTTTTAGGATGAGAATTCTATGCATTGGGTGCCTTTTACACTCCCAAATAATCATTTTTGTGCTGTAGAGGGGTCCTTTCCTACTAAATAGTATTCTAGAATTTGGTGTCTTCCTTTTCTTCCAAAAGGTGTTTTCATTAGCTTGTACTCCCATGGGATGCCCTTCCCGCTTTAGTTGTCCCCCGGAACACCCATTATGTCTTCTTGGAGGTACAACAGGCAAAACCAGCCACTGTCCTTGAGCACCTTGGCTTAGCCAAGGGTAAGTAATGCATTTTGTTTATTTATTTCCAGTTTCTTTCATGATGATGCCCATCGCTTGTCAGCCTTTCACGTCACACTAATAAATAAGATTTGTGTTTTGAGGAACTGGTTGTCATTAATCCCAGCTGTCTTTCCTATGTGGTAACATATAGTAAGAACTCTGTTATAATAGGATGTCAGAGCTGGAAAACATCTTAAAGAGATCGTCTGGTGATTCTAGTGCAACTTGCACGACATTTTACAGTTAAGGAAACATCAGACTAAGCCAGGGCTCATTTGCTCATCCTCTAAGGCAGAGAGACAGTTTCTAGTGTTTTAAGGAGAACCTCAGCTCATGGGATATTAATGTTAATATCCTGCAGAATATAAAGCCTACTACTCGCCTCAATTCTCATTCTACAGCCCAGGGGTCAGGCTGGGTTTTACACTCCTGGTTTTTCTGTGAAGAAAAGGAGACTGTGGCTCCTCAGGGAGGTAATGAGAGCCCAGAGCCATGCTCCACAGAACTGGAAGATGAAAACTAGATGGAATATAAACTGTTGAAATAAATGGACATTTAATTATGTCCAAATAACATTTGAAATAATAGCATTCTGCCAAGTGCTGATCACGGCTTCTCTGATCAGAGTTAACTGAATGCTGGATTTGAAGGGCAATGCTGAAGTCAATTTTTCATTTTGTAACTATAGAATGTATTATTTTTATCCTAATTGCCTGCATTGAAACTCCTCCTTTGTATTCATGCCTACTCACACAGCCTTATGATACCTTCTTATAGTTTATTCTCATCAACTTTTTTTTTCAGGAGTCTCAGCCTGAAGGGGGAGTGCAGGCTGACAGTCAGCCGTACAGAAACAATTTTATACTAGAACAAGGGCAAATCCATAAACATTCTTATTTGACTACACGGCAGTAACTAAATGATACGGAAGGGAGCAAATCAGTGGATGTGGATGTGGGCATTTGTTTCTTAACATGACAATTGACCTGCCTGCCCAAGCATTTCATCAGTGCATTTTTATGACAAACTATTGCGTTTTCTGGCAAAAAAAACTTTGTGATTACCTGTCATTCAGTGACACTCTATCAGGTTTACATCCTGTCTTTATCCTTAGTATATTCTCTAATTCTGGAAACTTTTTGAAGTTGCAACACTGCCATTGTTTTGTTTTTGTTGTACCACTTCCTCCTGTACTTCTTAAAGGTATTTTGTGACCTAGGAGTCAAACAGTTTTTAGGAGTCTTACAATTTTTAAATGAATAAAAAATTGGGAGCTAATCATTTCCTGATACCCATTGATCATTAGAGATATCCCAGGTATTGTAAAACCTAGACAGGCAATCACCAACCTAGAAAAGCAATTGAGAGGAGTAAGCACTTCAGTAGAATTTAGAAACACTACTGAATTACACAGTTGGCAGTGTGGAATAGTGAACTGTGGTTCACACTCTGGATTGTGGGTTTGAATCTTTTTTAAAAATTAAGATAACATTCACATACCTTAGTTTCACTACTTTGAACTGTACAATTTAGTGGTTTTTAGTATATTCACAAAGCTGTGCAATCGCCACCACTAATTCCTAAACATTTTCATCATCCCCAAAGGGAAACCCATATACATTAACAGTCACATTCCATTTCCTCCACCTCCCACCCAGACCCTTGAGAAATGCTCATTTGCTTTCTGTTCTTATGAGTTTGCCAGTTCTGGGCATTTCCTATAAAGGGAATCATATAATCTATGACCTTCTGTAACTAACTTCTTTCACTTAAGCATAATGTTTTCAAAGATCATCCATGTTGTAGCATGTATCAGTGGTGGTGGTTTAGTTGCTAAGTTGTGTCTGACTCTTGCAACCCCATGGGCTGTCGCCCACCAGGCTCCTCTGTCCATGGGATTCTCCAGGAGTGGGTTGCCATGCCCTCCTCCAGGGGATCTTCCCAACCCAGGAATCGAACCCTGGTCTCCTGCATTGCAGGCAGGTTCTTCACTGACTGAGCTGCAAGGGAAGCCCCACATGTATCAGTACTTCATTCCTTGTCTTGCTGAATTATATTCCATTGTATGGATATACCACTTTTGTTTATCTGTTCATCATTTGAGGGACATCTGGGTTGTTCCCACCATTATTGTGATTAATACTGGTATGAACATTTGTGTACAAGTTTTTAGGTGAGCATGTCTTCAGTTCTCCTGGATCGTATGGTAATTCATTTAGCATTTTGGGGAACTGTCAAACTGTTTTTGCTGCATAATTTACATTCCCACCAGCAATGTATGAGGGTCCCAGTTTCTTCATGTCCTGGCTGAAATTTGCTACTTTTTTTTATTCTGGTCATTTTAGTGTGTTTGAAGTAATATTATAGCTGTTCTAGTGAGTGTGAGGTGGTATCTCAGTGTGGTTTTGATTTGTATTTCCCTGCCTCTTGAGAAACCTGTGTACATGTCAGGAAGCAACAGTTAGAACTGGACATGGAACAACAGACTGGTTCCAAATAGGAAAAGGAGTACGTCAAGGCTGTATATTGTCACTCTTATTTAACTTATATGCAGAGTATGTCATGGAAACGCTGGGCTGGAGGAAGCACAAGCTGGAATCAAGATTGCCAGGATAAATATCAATAATCTCAGATATGCAGATGACATCACCCTCATGGCAGAAAGCGAAGAAGAACTAAAGAGCCTCTTGATAAAACTGAAAGAAGAGAGTGAAAAAGTTGGCTTAAAACTCAACATTCAGAAAACGAAGATCATGGTATCCAGTCCCATCATTTCATGGCAAATAGATGGGGAAACAGTGGAAAAAATAAAGTGGCTGACTTTATTTTTCTGGGCTTCAAAATCACTGTGGATGGTGATTGCAGCCATGAAATTAAAAGACACTTGCTGCTTGGAAGGAAAGTTATGACTAACCTAGACAGCATATTAAAAAGCAGAGACATTACTTTGCCAACAGAGGTCTGTCTAGTCAAGGCTATGGTTTTTCCAGTGGTCATGTATGGATGTGAGAGTTGGACTATAAAGAAAGCTGAGCGCAGAAGATGCTTTTGAACTGTGGTGTTGGAGAAGACTCTTGAGAGTCCCTTGGACTGCAAGGAGATCCAGTCAGTCCATCCTAAAGATCAGCCCTGGGTGTTCTTTGGAAGGACTGATGCTAAAGCTGAAACTCCAATACTCTGGCGACCTCATGCGAAGAGTTGACTCATTGGAAAAGACGCTGATGCTGGGAAAGATCGAGGGCAGGAGGAGAAGGGGACGACAGAGGATGAGATGGTTGGATGGCATCACCGACACAATGGACATGGGTTTGGGTGGACTCTGGGAGTTGGTGATGGACAGGGAGGCCTGGCGTGCTGCAGTTCATGGGGTCGCAAAGAGTCGAACACGAATGAGCGAATGAACTGAACTGAATGGCTAATGATGTTGAATACCTTTTCATATACCAACTGATCATTTGCATATCTTCTTTGGAGAAATGTCTATTCAGATCCTTTGCCATTCTGTATATTTCTAGATACTAGACCTGTATTACATATTTGATCCGCAAATATTTTCCCATTCTGTGAGTTGTCACTTTTTTGGTGATGTCATTTGTACTACAGAAAGTTTTAAATTTTGATGAGGTCCAATTTATCTGTTTTGTTCTTCAGTTGCATATTTGGTGTCATTTAAGAATCCCTTGCTTAACCTACGTTCATGAAGATTTACACCTATGTTTCCTTCCAAGAGTTTTATAGTTTCTGTGCTTACATTTAGATCGTTGATCTATTTTGAGTAAATTTTTGTGTATAGTGTGAGGTAGGTCTCTAACTTCTTCCTTTGGCATGTGGGCAACTGGTTTTCCTAAAGCCACTTGCTTGAAAAAATTATTGTTTCCCTGTTGAATGGTTTTGGAACCCTTATCAAAAGTCAGTTGACCATAAATATATGCGTTTATTTCTGGACTCTCAGTTTTATTCTGGGTTTGAATCTCCACCTTGCTACTTGCAAACAAGTGTGACCCTGGACAAGTTACCTTTTCTGTTGTTTTAATAATAATACCTACCTTTTAGAGGGCTGTTGTGAAAATTAAATGAGATAATGCCTATAAAGGGTATTATTTAGTGCCTCAAATGTGGCAAATTCATAATGGCTTTTAAGGGGAAAGGTGCTTGGGTAGTCAGGTAGGTAGGGAAAATGGGAGATAGGTTGAAAGGATGCTGAAATACTAGGAAAGACCAGAACAAGGTCTCTCATAAATGAGAGATGAGATGAACAGATATTTGAAAAAGTTGAAAAAATACTCAATTCTCCCAAATTGTAATAAAACAGAGTAGAAACAGTTTAATAGAAAAAGTTACTTACCATAAGCAACAGACAGTAACCATTTTATATTATTCTGTATAGACCTGCAATCAGTTCAGGTAGTTATTTTAGAGCACTGATGTTTGGCTTTTTTGTCAAGGACTTTTTTTTTTTTTGGCTGCACCATGCCACAGGTGGGAGCTTAGTTCCCCAACCGGGGATCAAACCTGTGCTGTACCCCTACATTAGAGTGCAGGGGTCTTAACCCCTGGACTACCAGGGAAGTCCCTTCTGTCAAAGACTCTTTTGAGAACAATTCAAATGCTATGGACAATCTGCTCCCCATGAAAGTGGATATGTGGTATACACACAGCATTCTTTAAACATTTCTAGAAGGTTCAGAAATCCCTGGTCAAGAATCCTATTTTGACCTTATCCAAGGCAATCCTGATTCCATAGCATGCTTTCCTAAGCTTAATTTCATAGTGACATTCCAAATGTCACATTTAGTCAGGAACAACTTTTTGGATTGCAGGAAAATTCAGCATTTTTCCTCTGTACTGAGGAATTTATATGGCATGTTCCTAAGATTTAGAAAAGTTGTGGTACACCAGTTGTTTTTGTAAAGGTTTCAACACAGAGACAGGCGTATCAGCAATGCTCTTGATCCCCTATCATTTTGGTGGGAGGCCTTACTCCATTCTCCCAAGGAGATTCCAACACAGACTGAGGAATGCAGACCTGCAGTTCTGGAAGAGAACACAATAGAAATTCAGAGTGAGGTGGAGATGGGCCTGGAAGGAAGAGATGTGATTCTGCAAGAGACTAGGAGTGAGAGGCAGATTCAGAGAAACTCAGAGGGACATAGACTCAAATAGCAGTGGAAACATGCTGTCTAGAAACCCTCTTGTAAATAGTCAAGATATTTGTCAAGTGAAGGAGGTGAGATGATTAAAATAAAGGTGTAGGGGAAAGAGTACAGACATTGGCATTAGACTGCCCCAGTGATCTGGGTATGTAGGTTCCTGGTTCATTTACTTAACAATGCTGAGCCCCAGTTTCCTAACCGTAATATGTGTATAGCATTAGTACCTTCTGTACAGCCTTCTTGATAGAATTTAATGAAATACTGTGTGTAAAGTTCCTAACAAGCTACTTAGAATACAGGAGGTGCTTAGTAAACACTAGGTCCCTTCTTTAACTTCCTCTACTTTAAGGAATCTTTCATTTAACAATTTTTGAATAACCAGTGTGTGCGAGGCACTGTGCTATGAATAAAAATATGATATAGTTGATGCCTGCAAGGAGAGTTAGCTGGAGACACAGATACATGTATTAAATAAAACAGAGTGATAAACATGTAAATGAGAGAACTCCTGGGTTTCTAGGCTTGGATGATGATATTCAACAGATAGGGAAAATTGGAAGACGAGCAGGTGTTTTGTGTTGTGGGGCTGGGGAGAATATCAAGTTCATTTATGGACATGTTGAATTTGAGCAATGGAACTACTAAAGACAATATTCCTGCCTTGAGTGAAAGTTGGGATCTATCATCCCTAAAGTCTCTTCCAATTCTAAAATTCTGTGATATATATACATTTTAATTGCTTTACTTTTTCATCTCTATCAGTGAATGTGGATAGATGTTATAAGCTACAAAATACTAGCCAACAACTTTTAAGTACTTGTGAATTATAAAATAAGAATAGCACACATCTCTTTTTAAACAGGTGGTTATGCAAACATCTAAACTTCCTAAACCAACTGAGAATGTTTTACAGTAAGATTCTTCACTTTTATAGTCCAGTTTCCCATAGATTTCCATTAAATAGCTGGTTAATTCAGTGCACTTAAAACATTTGATTTAGAAATAGCTTTTAGGGATACATCTATTGTACTTGGGGACAACATATAGTTGTACTCAATAGTTAAGTGTTCTGTGAGAGGGCTATGCAGATATCTCTGACAGATGACAAAATCTAAACAAATACCAATGGCAGAATCAAACCTTCAAGCCCTGATGAGACTCTCCAGTAATAGTGAGATGATGAACAAAAGTTATTCAGAATCAAAAATGCCTTTCTCTTTTCATAAATTGGATTCCCACTTTAAGCCAACAAAATTCCATAATTTTTATACTTTAATAGTTTTCCTCTTTGTCTCTAGTAACTCAGTTTGCTAAAAATGGTATGGAATAGAAATTTCCATGTGTGGTAATAGGAAATAATTCAAGGTCACCTATCTGAAGAAATAATTATCCTGCACTGAGAACTACATTTTTCGAAAGCTCTTCTTTTTTTTATGCAGCCTCTTAGAATGGTATCATTTCAAGAACCAGAGAGTTAGGTTGAAATATGGCCTTGTTTTCCTTCCACTAGATGTGAAATAGGAGCAGCTTGGAAGTAAAATAGAGAACACTACTGGAGAATGGAGATTGAGAATTTGGCAGGGCCTCAGACGCATCATAGTCCAGGACAAGAGATGTCAGTGGAGAGGGTCTGTGAATAGGAATGTGAGTTAGTAAACCAGGATTCAGAGGTGGCACTAGCTTCTATTTATTAGTGCAGGAAAATAAGCCCAGGCATTTGTCAAAAACAAGGTTTCAAGGGGGGAGAATAGCTTTCTGATTAATTCCCAACTCGCTTTCCTAGTGGGCCAGCATCCCTGGGGAATCCAGCCTGTAAAGCCTCCATGGGTTAGTGTGTAATTATGTTACATCCACATTTCCTTTGGAAATGCTTAACGATTTCTTCTTTGTGTTCCTTGCAGGTGAAAGCCCAGCCTCTGCGGTTCTTAATGCCTCAGCAGGATTATTTTCACTAAAGATGGAAACACTGGAGTCTGAATTGACCTGTCCAATCTGCCTAGAGTTGTTTGAAGACCCCCTTCTGCTCCCTTGTGCTCACAGCCTCTGCTTCAGCTGTGCCCATCGCATCTTGGTCTCGAGCTGCAGCTCCGGTGAATCCATTGAACCCATTACTGCTTTCCAGTGTCCTACGTGCAGGTATGTTATCTCACTGAACCACCGGGGCCTGGATGGCCTCAAGAGAAATGTGACTCTGCAGAACATTATTGACCGCTTCCAGAAGGCTTCCGTCAGTGGACCTAACTCCCCAAGTGAGAGCCGCCGAGAGAGGACTTACAGGCCCAGCAGCGCCATGTCTAGTGAGCGAATTGCGTGCCAATTCTGTGAGCAGGACCCGCCAAGGGATGCAGTGAAAACGTGCATCACTTGTGAGGTCTCTTACTGTGACCGTTGCCTGCGGGCTACACACCCCAACAAGAAACCTTTCACCAGCCACCGCCTGGTGGAACCAGTGCCGGACACGCATCTTCGAGGGATCACCTGCCTGGACCATGAAAATGAGAAAGTGAATATGTACTGTGTTTCTGATGACCAATTGATCTGTGCCTTATGCAAACTGGTGGGGCGTCACCGAGACCATCAGGTCGCATCCCTGAATGATCGGTTTGAGAAGCTCAAGGTAAGGGATCTGGAGGACACACCTTATACAACTTTATCTCTTTACACATAGTCTTTATATACAGTCAGCAAGTTCCCTAATAAAATCGGTCACTTTTCCTATATGACAAAAATGAATTAACTCCAAGTTCTTCTCATAAGTAATAGCCTTATAACCTGCAAGCTCTCACTGTAGCCTGTTTCATCTTTTGCACAAACCTGCTTGCATTCATTCACCTCTGGCCAGTTCTGGGGCATTTAGCCCATGGCCCACACTAATAGTCTGCCCAGGGAAACAGCACCCTCTCTCCTCTGACGATGACATATTATACCCTATATATCTCTGCCATGATCTTTCCACGTCTTCTTTTAAGTATGTGAGCACCTGTGTAGGTGTATTACAATTAGCATATGTGCTGATTTGCATAATTGTGCATATAGCAATGGAAGGTTGGGTGTGTCTCTGTGTAGATGTGGGTGGAGGTGTCTGAGTGTATCTACGTAGGTGAGAGGTTTTCATGGAGAACAGTACTGTATGTGTTATACACTAGAGAAATAAAGCTTTGGCATTGACCACTACAAATTGCTACCAAGCCCTTAACAAGGCAGCTAATTCTAAATCTGCCTTAAAAAACAAAGCAAATAGACAAAAACGGGACTTCAGTGTACTATGAAGTCAGGAGGGATCATCAAATACTGAAGTAAACATTTAAACTGAAGGCAAAAAATATTTAATCCAGGATCACATTTTGTGCCAGTGTTCATTTTTGTGGGGTACAGACCAAAGTGCTTGTCTGCAGTCCCTTCCTGGGAAGTTCCTGTTCAGTGGACAGAGTTTTCTGAAGTTGTCGTGCCATATAATATTTTTGTGCAAGTCTAAGTGCCTGTCTATTTTAGAGCACTACTACCTCACGTTGATGTTAACAAATGTCAGATCCAGCAAATTATTTTATTACCATTGCCTGTCTGCTATGGGGCTCAATTTCTCTTAAGAAACTACTTAACAAAAATTCCGGAAAAATAAAATGTTTAAACAAATAATAAGATTTCTATCCCAAAATAGAACCTGGATATATAAGCGAAGCTAGAAGGAACACCCAGATAGCATGGAAGAAGGGCGATAAGGGAGTGGAGATTTCCCTCTTGCCATGCTATGGAAAAGTCATTGTAGCTTATGTAAAAATTATGATGTTGGTGAGGGTAGTAATACTCAGAATAGGATATACTTTCCATTCTGTAATTTATTGAAAACAATATTGAGAGTCACACTGACCATGGTTTGCCCCTTTTTAATTTTTTTTAAATTTTTGGAATTTGTTGAAATTAGCTTTTTTTTAAAGAAATTTTTTTTGGCTGTGCCAGGTTTTCCTTGCTGTGTAAGCTTTTCTCTAGTTGCAGCAAGTGGGGGCTACTCTTTGTTGCACTGTGTGGGCTTCTCATTGTGGTGGCTTCTGTTGTTGCATAGGATGGACTCTAGGGCAAGTGGGCTCCAGTAACTGTGGCATATGGGTTCGGAATTGCAGCTCCCTGGATCTAGAGCACAGGCTCAGTAGTGGTACATGGGTTTAGTTGCTCTGTGGCACGTGCATTCTTCCTGGATCAGGGATCGAACCTTTTCCCCTGCATTGGCAGGCAGATTCTTTACCACTGAGCCACCAAGGAAGTCCAGTTTGTGCCTTTTGATTTTATTTACATTTAATATTTATAAATTTGTACAAAGTTTAATGTTTATCTGTTGATTTCACTCAAGTTGATATTCTCATTCATATCAAGACTGCAGAGGGCAATAATCTCATTGGCTTCAATTCTTAGAATCCTAAGATGGTTGGCCTTGGACTTGGTCCAGTTGAAGCCCTGTGTTTTAAATTGGTATAAATGGAGGCTTTGTGCGGTTAAGCCATTTGGTCAAAGTCACAGAACTGGAACTGGAACTCAGCTTCTAGAGCTAAGTTGAGTTAAATATCCTTTCTCTTGTAGCCTGCTGTCACCTTGTTTTGGACCTAAATTTTTCCTATGAAATGTGATTTGAAACTTAAATTTATGCTCCAGCAACTGCACATTTCATGGGTCACAGATAAACAGTTAATAGCATCAAGGAAAAAGCATATTGTATAAACTTATAGCTTTTTAATAGCAAGAGATGGAAGCGGGGTTGCAGGAAGACCAGGGGATATGGAGAGGAGAGAACAATCTCTGCCAAATATTTGCAGGTGTTGGAACTATAATAAGGCATTGGCCTTGAGAAATATTCCAAACAGAAAAATCTGTATCCATATGTACCATTGAGATAACAAAAGACTGGATAGACCAAGCCTGTATCTACAGAACACCAGCTTTTTGAAAACATCCGAAAACATGAAAACATTGGATGATTGATTAGATATTTGGCATCATGCAGCTATAGTCCTTGTCTCCAAGGGATAGGTGTAAAATAAAAGTATTTTACCAAAAGATACTTTACTCTGTAACTAATCAGTAATTTGGGGAGTTAGGAAAGACCACATTTTGAATTGTTCCCCTTTAAATTTTTAGGAAATGTGCAGAAAATTCAGATTATAAATTAAGTGGAAACTATTTTGCTCATTTTTGGACAGAGAGTGGAAACATATGAATCATTCCCAACTGTGTGGTTTGTTATGTTGTCTGGAACAACTTGGACTTTGAGGAGGGAGAGAGAAGTCCTGCTTGTGTGAGAGGGGGATGGGTGGGGTAGGGGTCACTTGGGTTTGGTGCCAAGAATAAAAGGATATTAATTCTCCACATTAAGCAAAGAGGAAGTCTGACGTTTAGGGTCACATATCCTCACTTCTTTGAGTTAATTTTAATTTAGAAAAGCATTTAGGATTATCCCCTTAATCTGCTTGATTCTTCCTGAAGGAGAAACGAGAAAGGTAGCTGTCAGAAGCTACAGGGTAGATGGCCTTGAGTGGACTCCCCTGGCCCTCAGAGGAGCACAGGAGTCATACCCGAGGAGGGAAAAGGTTTTACTTACTGGTCAGTGACTGACGCAGTGTTTATTTGTACTTTTCTTCTGGAGATTCATTGGTGGCATTTCTAACTACTCTTTTTGCACTAACCTCCCTGATTAGGATTAGTGGTCTTAAATATTTATTTGTTCAATAAAGAATAAACAGATCATGACATTTTAGATGAAAGGTCAGAAGAACCAGAGGCTAGCCTGTCTTCTTAACATGTACTCAAAATGGGTTAGAGGATTTGGGATACTTAGTATTGTTTATTATCTTTATCTAATTGTCCAGTCTATCTAAATATCCTTCAGAAGGCTACCAGTGGTTTAATTAATTCTTTGATTTGACAGAGTAATTGTGTTCATGACAGTCATTACAGTTTAAGGCCTATCAGAGTAACTATTTTCTCTATTCTCTTTTCATCTACTATTCCGTATATATATAAGCTTATGATATATGTTGCATTTCTATAAAAATGCTTCATATTCTAGAGTTTTCATTGTCACATGAGTTCTGCCCCTTAGAAAAATTGATATTATTGCATTAATAAATGTTGGCTTTATAAAAGAGGTCAAATTTGGGTGACTCTCTGCTGGGGACAGATCTCAACTGGATATTCCAAGTCCTGTACAACTTGGTTCTCATGCTTACTCACCTATCTTTTCCTCCTGCCACTCTCAAGCATGTTACCTTCACCATCCAGTAAAGCCTCCTGACTATCAGCTAAACATGCCACTCTCTTTTCTGACTCTTAACACTCACTCATACTGTTCTTTTGGCCTGCTTAGGAGTCCTACCTACTGTTTAGTGCTCTATTGAAATCCTGTAAGGCCACTCCAACACACCCCAATGATACCATAAATTCTTTGAGGCCAGGCACAATGTCTTTTTGGAGCACACAGTGACAACCCACTCCAGCATTCTTGCCTGGAGAATCCCATGGACAGAAGAGCCTGGTGGGCTACAGTCCATAGGAGGTGGACATGACTAAAGTGACTGAGCACACATGCACAGTGTCTTTCATTTCTCCAAAGCCTTCCTTTGTGTCTAGCACCCATAGTATAGGCTCAAGAAATCCAAATGAATTAAATCTTTGTAATGGATTTGCAGGAAGTATACCAGAATCTATAGCTTGTTTCCATACTCATAAGATATAAAGCTGTCTTGCCATCTTTAACAGTTAATAAGTCTAGGGGAAAAAAATCTCCTGTGAACTACTGATAATGATAAAAACCAGAGTGTTAGCAAAAGTGTGACATGTCCTCAATTTCAGGTATCTATCCATTTTGACTGCTGGATTTTCTAACTGCCTAACCCTAAGGTGACATCTGTATAAATCAGATGTGATTATTATAATTCTCTTTGAGAGTGATGTCTTCACATTTCCATGCCCACAGCCTGCCAAAAATATAGCTGATGAAAACCAGGGGGAATAGAGGAATTTCCTGAAGGGAATAAACAAGTACATTTTCTTTTTCTTATTACATTTCCACAAATTCATTACTACAAATAATTCTTAAATGCAGTTACATTTACCTATCAGGGATCTTGTTGTTATAAAATATTACCTGGCACTAGAGTAAGATTTTTGCTATAGAAAGTAAAAGTTCATCCCCCGCACTCCCCCTTCAACACACACACACATACAAACAAAGACTGAGACAGAGAGAGCTAAAGATTGCCAGACAAAGAGAAGGGAGATATGAGACTTGGAGAATGTTCAAAAGAAAACCACAGTGAGAGTTAAAAGGTTGGAAAATATGATATTCTAGAATCTTATCATAGTGGGTTACTTGTCCTTCTTCCTACTCAGTCACTCTGTCATCTACCCACCCATTCTCACTCAGCCACCACCTTCTCCCAGTCGGTTGTCTACTCACCCACTTGACACCCACTTCTGTCTGCCAAAACAGATACCCTCACAGCTTATCTACCAATGGATGTTTGTTTCTGAACCAGTATGAATATCAGAGAAATAAGGAGAAATATCTTTATGAGAGACTGGGTTGAGAGAGGGCATATTTGCATACATCTGTATATGTCACTATACACAAGTATGTGTATCTCTGCGTGGGTGGGTGGCTGAGAATTTAATCTGTGTGTGTGTGTGTCTGTGTATCTATAAATGTGTGTCATTCTGTGTGAAGAGGAGAGAGTGCCTGTGTTCATCTTCTGTGGGCTAATCTGTGGATAACTGGGGTATGAAGGGGTCATGAGTGTAGGGCAGGTTTTCTGTGGTCACCCTAAGGAGAATTAGGGCTTCAGTAGACCCCATCCTGAGACAAGGGATCGCCAATAAATGAGCTTCATGATGAGACAAATCTTTAAGAGGACAGGGTGGGTTACCATAGCCGAAGGAACAGAAAGAATTGTTTCTCACTTTCACCCACTTAGGTACTGAATCACACTAGCTAAATATTGATATTATAAGAGCAGAACATTTGTGTCTAGATTTGCACCCTCTAAGGTACGGTGGTAGACGTGTGTGTATGAAAGTATTAGTCACTCAATCATGTCCAACTTTTTGTGACTCTATGGACTATACTGCACCAGGCTCCTCTGTCCATGGGATTTCCCAGGCCAGAATACTGAAGTGGGTTGCCATTTCTTTTTCAGGGAAACTTCCCAACCCAGGGATCGAACCCAGGTCTCCCATATTGTAGGCAGATTCTTTACTGTCTGAGCTGTAATATTTGTCATGGGGTTTTCCAGCTAAACCAGCCTTCATCTCACAAACTTAAAATCATTCTTGCTTGTAGATCTGTAGTCTGTTAATTGTCTAAGACTTGCCCCTGACTACTTAGAATATGTATAAATCTGTACATGTTCTGTATGTGTGTGGGAGGGTAAAAAAAATGCATTTTTTTCCATTTCTACTTGAACTGTGTGCTAAGACTCATTTGAATCACCTTTATCTGCCTCCAATAATTATATTGATTCCCTGACTCTATTAGTAGTAGTAACAGGCCCCTGTGTTGGATGATGTTTTCTGTTGTTTCTCAGATTTGAGAGTAAGTTTAGCAAGTGGGTATTCCAACTATCTGTGCTCTTGAGTGAGTGAGTGAAAGTCGCTCAGTAGTGTCCGACTCTTTGAGACCTATACAGTCCATGGAATTCTCCAGGCCAGAATACTGGAGTGGGTACTTTTCCCTTCTCCAGGGGATCTTCCCAACCCAGGGATCAAACCCAGGTCTCCTGCATTGCGGGTGGATTCTTTACCAGCTGAGCCACCAGGGAAGCCCTATCTGTGCTCTTATCTTTCTGTTTTTCTTTTATTTCTTTTGTCCCAAGTCTCCTCTTCATCAACATCTGAAAGAGCTAACAATCATCAGTCTGAGAACAGCTTACAAAACATTAACTCCAAGATTGTTCTTGGGTGGATGAAACTCCTGTCTGTTATTATTGGGCAAAAGAACATATTACAGAAATATAATATAAACAAGGAAAGATTAAAGAAACAAGAATTATTAAACCCAAAGAAGTGAGGTTTAAAGGGGAAAATGTAATAATGACATTCAAGTTCATGAAGCGTTGATATATGAGGTAATGTCTTGTTCTTTATCTCCCCTGAAGATGGATCAGACAAGAACTTAAACTGTAGCCCCAGGGATTTAGCTCTGGGGCTCATTCATTCATTTAAAAAGCAATTAATGAGCATGCATTTTGTTTATTTAAAATGAAAGTGTTAGTCTCTCAGTCTTGTCTGACTCTTTGCGACCCCGTGGACTGGAGCCCACCAGGCTCCCCTGTCCATGGAATTCTCCAGGCAAGAACACTGGAGTGGGTTGCCATTCCCTTTTCCAGGGGATCTTCCCAACCCAAAGATTGAACCTGGGTCTCCCGAATTGTAGGCAGATGCTTTATGATCTGAGCCACCAGGGAAGCCAGTCCATGGGGTTGGAAAGAGTCTTGGACACGACTGAGAGACTTCACTTCACTTAATAAATGAGATGGGGCTTCCCTGGTGACTCAGACAGTAAAGAATATGTCTGAGCAAGAAACCCGGGTTTGATCCCTGGGTCTTTAGGTCATTGTAGTAGGATCTGGAGACATGGGAAATAAGGCACAGTACCTGCCCTGAGGAACTTTGAGCTCAATAAGGGAGATAGATAAGGACATCTCTGAATTCAGTATGATAAGTGCCATGACAGAGGTTTGCACAGGGTACTCTGAAGCACAGAGGAAAGGTCGGTGAAAGGAAGTCACTAAGCTAAAAGCAGGAATCAAATGATTTTGTTGGAGAAGAGGGCCAATTGGAGAGAAACTGAAGAAAGAGTTGACAGGACTTGGAGAACGATTACAGTACTTATAGATGATGAAGAGAAAGAATTAAAAAGTGATTTTTGAGGAGATGTCTTGAAGAATGGTGGTATTGGACATAGAAATAGAGAAATTAGAAAGGGGCTAGTGGTTTTGGGGGTTGACTTGACTTCAGATTTGAGTTTGTGTGATTGATCGTGGATCACTTAATATTCACTCACGCATCAAACATTTACCAAACATCTATTAGGTGCCAAGCACTAGAAGAGGTGTTGGGGTTCTGGTGATAAACACAACACAGCCCCAACCCTGGTGGAGTGCTCAGCTTAGTGTGGGGAGGCAGACAAGTGAGAACACAGTGACAAGACTGTGGTGAGTGATAGTGGAGGCTCTGAGGGGCGGTGGTGGGAGGGTGTGAGACTACATAGGAGGGGCAACAAAAGAGACTTTGGGTGGCATTTTGGACCCCCAGTTGAGGGACAAGGTTGGGTTAGGGGCAAGGAGTGTTGTAGTCCAGAGAAAATAGTTTGTTCAAATATCTGGTGGAGGTTGAGCATGGAGCACTCTCAGAACTGAAAGGGCAAATGTTCTAGAAGGAGTTGACATTTGTGCCTTTGCGGTGGCTGAAAGATCAGGGCCAGAGACATAGGTTTGAGGGTCTTTAGCGTGGAGGGAGAAGCATGCAGTAGTGGGCTGAATGAGAGCTGCGGAGCAAGCCCTGAATCACCCTCCTGGTCTAGAAGGAAGACAACAGAGGAGGGGCAACAAATGAAGGAGAAAGGGGAGGATGTGTATGAAGAGGCAGGAGCAAAAAAGAATCATGCAAGTGGAAGAGAGTAGTGAGGCCTCCGGGAAAGTAGAGTTCCTTTGGTTAGTATTATCAAAGTAAACACTAGATTTAGGTTTTTAGTACAGGTTTTCTTTTAGAAGGTCCAAATCATAATTTACACATTTAAGCTAGAGACTTAACCAGGATACACCCCTGAAGAGAGGAAAAAGAAAAGACTGTGTAGCTTGTAGGTTGTTAGTGTAGAATTTCTGCTAAGGAGACTGGGAGAGGGTGCATCTCTGCTGGATGGTTTCAGGACCTTCTGAGAAGAGGAGGGCTGGCCACCTATTTCACCTGGCTTGAAGACCAGTCTGCTGGCTCCCCAAGAAACCCTCAGGGAGGGCAGATCTCATACCCCCGGTATGTCACCTGCCTCTCATTCTGGGACAAAGCCTGTGTCTATACAACAGCAAATAAATGTTTGGGGAAGAAATAAATTCAGGCATAAGGGTGTGGGCTTCAGTTTGTGGACCAGATGGTGTGTTCTGCTGTTGAAAGGCCATATGTAATTGATACATAAAGTGACAGACTGAAGCAAAAGCAAAGTAAGTATTTTAAGACAAGCAGTTAAAAAAAGGCAGAATGTGACCCCAAAATTGTGCTAAGATTTTGGCTACTGGCTTTTGGAAGAGCTGGGAACATCAGTGAATAGACAGGATGTCAAAAAGAGCTTGTCAAAGAATAGCAATGGGGTCACTGGCTCCAAGTATTTTTAAAGATGAAGTTGTCTGCTGTCAATTGGGAAGGCTGAGGTTTGGGGTGGGTTGGCCTTTCTTCCATTCACTTCTCCCTGCAACCTCCAAGGTTCAGTTCCCACGTCAAAACAGTGGGGATCTTGTCTAGGTTTAGATAATGTTTGCCTTGTACCTCAGTGGCAATAAAACATGTTTCAATAGAACAAAAGAGAAAGGCTTTGCCCATTTCTAGGCTTCAAGACTTGCTGTGTCAGGTAAGTGTATATAGGTATGCTCATGTATGTGTGACTACATGTGCCTTCCTGGAGCATGACAGATGAAGATCACGGTCAAGTGTGTGCCATAAGGGGACTCTCTGGTTTTAATGAAGAGCTGGCGTTTGAATGTGTGGTTAGATTTCTTGAGTGAAGCAATGATAAAGTTATCTGAAATAACCTGTGTCTAAAGAAGTGAAAAAAAAAACCCAGCAATTATTTGAGAGGGTTAGTGAAGCCATTTCTTTTTATGGGAAGCTGTCTGGAAGAAGAATAGCCTGTGCCTGGCTTTCTCAGAAATAGCAAAGCATTTTCCTCTTTGGGAAGGGTATAACAAAACACAAACAGGCCAAGTCTATGTGACACAAATGAGGTGGAACTTGGGTAAAAATGTAATCAGTGTAGACTGCCAATTAAGCTAACTTGGGCCTTTTAAAATCTCAGTTATGCAAATCAGCCAAGTCTTCCCCTCACTTTGTGCCATTTAGACACATGTACAGTTTTGAGAGAGCTCTAACAATGTAGTCACCTGGAAGTGTGGAGGGGGCAGGTTGTGTCACAGTTTCATAGCTAAATGGCTTCTCTAAGCCTCAGGGAAGCACAGAAGGGGCCAGAGGTAACCTCCTGCAGCAGGAAATGGGAGCTTCATCCTGCTCTCCCTGCCAACCTCCTGTCCTGTTTCCTCCAGCAGATATCTCCATTCCAATCTCCCCTGCCACTTGGGCCCGCTCATTATCATAGATCAAGTGTTCAGAGAAAACTGCACTAACCAGGGTTAGGCAGAGGGATCCTGGCCCAGTCACTAAGTGGACCGCATGAGAAAAGAACAAGAGCAACACAACAACAAAGAGACATGTTTTACATAAGATTTTGCACACACCCACATGTGCGCACACACACACGTCCTTTTAGTTTACTCAGCATATGTGGCAACCCACTCCAGTGTTCTTGCCTGGAGAATCCCAGGGACGGGGGAGCCTGGTAGGCTGCCGTCTATGGGGTCGCACAGAGTCGGACACGACTGAAGCGACTTAGCAGCAGCAGCAGCAGCATATAGCCATGATAATTACTTGGCCAAATCAATGAAATCATTCAAAACTAGAGTGACACAGAATTTCTAGTTGCAAATGATTCGTTAGGGCTAGGCATGATAAGGAAGGGTGAGGAAATGGACTGCATAATTGCTTCAGTTCTCTGCTTCCCTTTGCATATGTTCGTTATTGAGAATCAATTCCAGTTTGAGAGGAGGCTTTAATTCCCAGTAAATGAATAGGAAGTGAGTAAGTAAATGTTCGGTATTTCCCTCGAATTATGTCTCGTAATGTAAGAAAACAGTGGCAAAAAGCCATCAACAGATGGTGTTTTCATTAGCCAAAGATTTATTTTTCCAAGCACTTTCATATTAATGAAGTAAGGTTGAAATTAGAGTCATCTTGTCAGTTCTAGTTCTGGGTTGATAAAATGTGCTGGCATTCAGCAAATTGCTAGGGGGTGGGCAGAGCGAAATAACCATTTGCTATAATGTTGTGATGGTAACCCAAGGTCTGTAGTCTAATCAGACCCCACATTGTATGTTCAGCCCTAATTTTTGTTTTCAGTGGCTTTACAGAAGCTGTGAGTCTCAGTTGTGAGCCATAAATGAGGAACACACGGCAGGGATTAGTACTGCTCTACACTATGAATTATTTATAAGATATCAGTTTCATGACAAGTGTTGCAACAGGTTGCATGCGTTTGTTAGGAAACATTCTCCCTTTGGAATCCCATGTTTGAAAGAAAACACAGTACAGTTGAAATACAGATTTCTAACATTATATCTGCTCTGAGTTCATTATTCTACACTATATTTACCTAATATGTCGATAGAGTCATTTGTGATACATGGAATGTCCACTGATCTAGGAATCTGGACCACTCTGCCTGAGGAAATCACAAACTGATTGTATCCGTTACCCATGCCTACTCTCTAACTTGAACTGGACCTTTTCATCAAACTACAGTTCCATCATATTCACCTTATGGCTCAATTTTTGAAGAGGAGTCCAGACTTGTAGCCTCTACGTCATCACTATTGACATACTAACCCTGCACAGTTTGGCACTTGCTTCCAAAACTCTGCTGAAACTCCTTTTTCAAAGGCCACCAGTGACCTCTAATTACCAAATCCAGCTGCCTTTTATCAGGCCTCATATTTCTTGCCCTCTCTGCATATTTAAGAGTGACAAATCCTTTCTTGAAACACGTTTCTCTTGATTATCCTCTTAGCTTGGCCCATATCTGATTACCAACTGCTTTGCATATTGCAAGTCTCCTCCTGACCAGTGCCCCTGCTCCCAGGTCTTTGTGTTTTAGTCTGCCTCACATAGGTTGATCTCATAAATGCAGCCCTGATTATGTCATTATCTTGCTCAAAAGCCTTTGATAAACCCCTACTGCTTTGAAAAACAAGTACAGACTCTTCACCTAGACATTTAAGACCTTCATAATGGCCTCAATCTCCATTTCCAGCCTTGTGCCCCACTATTTTTTTGTACCCTCTGTTCTAGCCAAACTCAACTCTGTTCCCTGGATATGTCCTATACTTTATTCCCTTTTATTTTGCTCATGCTGTTCCTTGTGCCTGGAATGCCCTGCCCTCCTTCATCTCTATTAAAGTCCTGCTTATCCTTCAAGACCCATCTTAATTTTTTTCTATTCACATATTATATATCCTCTATATATTTACATGACACCCAAAGAAATCAACATGTACACTAATGAATATCCTATGATAGCTAATATAATGGCCTTCATAGTACTATTAAAATACATATCAGTTTTAATTTAGTACCAGCACATATTATAAAGCAATTATCCTCCAATTAAAGAAATATCAGGGGCTTCCCTGGTGGTCCAGTGGCTGAGACTCCATGAGCCCAATGCAGGAGGCTAGAGTTTGGTCCCTGGTTGGGGAACTAAGATCCCACATGCCTGCAGCGAAGAGTTCATGTGCTGCAGCAAGACCCGGTGCAGCCAAATAAACAAATAAAAATAAATATATAAAAAAATCAACCCCCCAAAATTTAACTTAGTAATATCCATTATAAGGCTTTTAAAAATATTAACTACTTCAAAGTAAGTTCTAGGGCCCATATTTAAAACTTAGTTGTCATGAATGTCCATTGATTCACTGTTTCAATTCCTCTATTCAGTATATGTGAACTATAATATGCTCCTCAGGCAGAAGGGTTGCAACTAAGACCAAATCAGACATAACTCCCTTTCAGGGAGATGAAATTATACTTTAGAGCAGAAGATGGACAATAAACAAGCACCAACAGCTATCTAAGTATAAATTATGATAAGTACCATGAATAAGTAAATCCATCACCATCCAGTTGAAAATAATTTGAGTCCACAGGTCTGGGTAAGAGTCTCAGGGTGGACAGTTATGGGGGATCTATGTTCTGATGTTAGGGGCCTAGACTTCAATGCTGACAGAGGAAATAAACAGGCCCCCAATATGGGCCATAAGAATGCTTTTTACATAGAAAACATTGCCCTTCTATAATGGGGAGGGAGGTGGGAGGGGGGTTCAGGATGGGGAACACGTGTACACCTGTGGCCAATGCATGTTGATGTATGGCAAAATCAATACAATATTGTAAAGTAAAAAAAAAAAAAAAACACTCTAAAGTACTTGGTGAAATTAATCACCTTTTTTAAAAAAAAAAAGCTTTTTTTTTATATTAGAGTATAGCCAATTAACAATGTTGTGATAGTTTCAGATGTCCAGCAGAGTGACTCAGCCATACATATACATGTATCCATTCTCCCCCAAATTCCCCTTCCATCCAGGCTGCCACATGACATTGAGCAGAGTTCCCTGTGATATACAGTAGGACCTTGTTGGTTATCCATTTAATATATAGAAGTGTGTACCTGTGCATCCCAAACTCCCTAAGTATCCCTTCCCTCTACCCTTTCCCCTTGGGAAGCATAATTTCATTCTCTAAGTCTGTGAGTCTCTGTTTTGTAAATGAGTTCATTTGTATTTTTTTTTTTTTGATTTCATGTGTAAGGATATCATACAATATTTCTCCTTCTCTAAGACCCATCTTAATTTCATCTCCTCTTTATCTCTGAAGTCAAAGCACCTTGAATAGAGTGGGTGCGCAATACCTTCTGTATTAAATACAAACGAAATACCTTTTGTATTAAGTCTCTGAACTACCATCTCTTTCCTTTGTCCTGACATTTTCTTTGCTTAGAACTTACATCCAAATCAACAATTGTGGGCCTTCGTGTTTTCCTTTCTCTCTCTTCCTTTTTCCTTGCTAAGGGGAAGACCACAGATTGAGATGGTGGTGGAGTTAAGGAAGGCCAGGAGAGACACAGTGCCCAAGCCAAAAAAAAAAAAAAAAAAATGGAACAAATGGTGAAAACTCACTCCCATGGGAATAAAGCCAGAGAACCCAAGAGAGATCTGGCAAGAAGCAGGGATTAAGCTAATTCTCGTAATCCAGATTGAGGACAAGTGAGATCAGATTACCTGTCCTAGCAATACATATATCCATGGGAATACTCTCCTGGGATAGATTCGTGGGACAGTGTCAAGGATACTAAGGAACCACAGCTACCTAGCAGAAAAGAAAGGGGCCAAGTACATGAGTCCTCTCACTTTTTCCCCACTCTTCCTTGCCCCCTCTTCCCTGCCCCTGCCCAAAACATGAACTTTGAACAACTATGAACTGTAGGAACAATGAAGACAGCAATGAAGTAATGGGCACGACCAAGGGAAGGCATGCTATGCTAGCAGAATAAAGGCCCAGAAGTTGGGATATTACATTTGGAACAGACTTTGTTGGGATGGTGAGTGAGAGAGGAATGGTTATTGGGGCAGGTACTGGAAGAGAAGCAGCCGCCAGAGCTGAAGACTTGAAAATGAGGAGTAATTAAAAAAAATCCTATTATTAATCTAGAGTGAATAACATTCTGTTTTTGTTTTCCCACAGGATGAATGGAAGAGAGTAGCATGCTCAACTGAAAATATGCTAGGAGGTCTTAGTAGTGCTGTAACCCTGTTGTAATAAACAGATTTGCAAAGAATCTATGTCCCAATAAATGATAGTAAGCAATGGATGTCCTGTCTAGATACAGCCAGGCTTTGCAGTTCGAAGTCTGGCATTTCTGTAAGCTCGCTTAGTGCCAAAAGAGGGAAGCTGTGAGATAGAAAGCTAGATTCTGATGAATTTCACACTTGAAATACCATCTTTTTTTTCTGAAAGAACCTACTGATAAATATAAAGTGTTATCACCAAAGACAAAAAAAAAATATCATGGAATACTGAGGCAAAACTGTATCTGACGACTAGAGACCTGAGTTTCAGTCTTAGCTTTGCCATATGCTAGTTTTATGACTGGGCAAAACACTTTAACCCAACTCTGCAGCTCATTTCTCTCATCTGTCAAATGCTGACATAATTATTAAATGATATGTATGAAATTGCCCCGAGTAGTGTCTGGCAAGTAGTAACTGTTCAATAAGGTATAGTTTTCTTAGTCAACTCACCTGTAAAAAAGAGAGAATAAAACCTGTTTTCCCTATGTCACAGAATTACTATGAGTGCAAAATGAGATATTGACTCTGAGATACTTTTAAAAGTTTAAAAATAGTATGGAGAACATACAGTTGCTTTAAAGTCATTAAATTCCTACTTCCTCAAAATCATGGATGTCATTTTTTCCCCAAAAATGGCAATCTGGAGCAAAGGTACAGCATTATTAATCAGCACCTAGAACAGTGCTTGGCCCATATGCAATGAATCTTTGAAATAATTGTTGACTGACTGATAGCCACATGATACTGGGTCTCAAACTCATCGAACATTTCTTCTTTCTCCCCCATCTTCCCTGCTTCCCTCTGGCTTCGTATTTGGCAATGGCAGCAAACTCTGGAGATGAACCTCACCAACCTGGTTAAGCGCAACAGTGAACTAGAAAATCAAATGGCCAAGCTAATACAGATCTGCCAGCAGGTTGAGGTACGTAACAGAAACATTTGTCATTCTTTAGAACCAGGATCCAGTGATCCTTTTGGGGGGATTTGTTTTACCAGAGTATGGCTCAGTCATTTGGAGTGAAAGGCTTAATGAGGATTCTGCTGCGCTGCTGCTAAGTCACTTCAATTGTGTCCGACTCTGTGCGACCCCATAGATGGCAGTCCACCAGGCTTCCCCGTCCCTGGGATTCTCCAGGCAAGAGCACTGGAGTGGGTTGCCATTTCCTTCTCCAATGCATGAAAGTGGAAAGTGAAAGTGAAGTCGCTCAGTTGTGTCCGACTCTTAGCGACCCCATGGACTGCAGCCTACCAAGCTCCTCCATCCATGGGATTTTCCAGGCAAGAGTACTGGAGTGGGGTGCCATTGCCTTTTAGCCAAAAGGCTGAGAATGAGAATTCTAAGAAATCTAATTCCTTCAAGATGCATGTTCTAAGAAAAGTGGCAGATAGCTATCGTTTAAAAGATAATAATAAGTGGTAGTGGTGAGTGGAGGGGAAGACATCAGCCCAAGTGGCAATGCTGTCTCCTCTTCCATAGCAGGTGGTATGAGAATCCAACATGAAGTGTGTTTCTTTCTTCATCAGACTGGACATCATAGCTCCTTAAAGAGATTGCTAGAGAATAAGAAAAGTTGGGAACCCGAGGTCCTTGAGGGTAGAGTGAGGTTTGTTCAATGCAATATTATTTCTGTAAAAAATATAATCAGAATTTCTTCTCTTCTTCTTAGCCTCTTCTCCCTTCTTTTTCATGTACCTTACCTGGTCCTCACTCATCACCTTTCCACTTCTTGTCATTAACAAATGGTATCTATGTTAAAGTTATCTGTGAATTTTCATGTATTACACAATATAAATTCAGAACAAAGCTTATGAGAGGAGTTGACCTCTTCATAAGTGGACGTGATAGAAGAAAGATGCTTTTTCTCTCTTTTTCTCAAGAGCCAGAAACTTCAGCCATAGCATTTGGTTTTGTGTTGATTTTCTTGATGAGCTACCAGTAGAGCTTAAAGTGTAGACAGGGTTGGGTAAAATATTATAGGACTCCTTGTGGGCAGTGGTTGGGTAAAAATGTTGGGCTTTCCTTGTAGCTCAGATGGTAAAGAATCTGTCTGCAATGCAGGAGACCTGGGTTCGATTCCTGGGTCAGGAAGATCCCCTGGAGAAGGAAATGGCAACCCACTCCAGTATTCTTGCCTGGGAAATCCCATGAACAGAGGAGCCTGGTGAGCTATAGTCAATGGGTCGTGAAGAGGCGGGCACAACTTAGCTACTAAAACCACTACCAGCACTCTAGTTCTAGTCTTACTTATATCACAGAAAATGTAATGGTTCAAGTTTATTTTAAGCAATACAATAACTTTATTAATATCTCATCTCTTAATCCCCCCTGGGGATTCCTATTTAAAAGAATGTGAAGAATCTTCTTATGAAAGAATCAGAAAGGCAAGTTCTTTGCCTTCTTATGAAAGGCAAAGAATCTTATATGAGTAACCACTCCTGATTGTTTGGATATCTTAAAGTACTGGGTTTCTTAAAGTAGGTTGTTCTTGTAGGATGAGCATACCATAGCAATTTAATCACTGCTGGGTGCTCCATTCGTGGAAGAGAGTGGTGCTGAATGTAGGGTACATAGGATACTAGTTAAACTCAGGTGCAAAATTGTGGAATGGGGTGGGGAATTTAGGAAGAAGTATAAGGAATGGAAAGAAAAATACTGGAATGTAAGTTGGAAAATTGGGTTCTAAACGTGACTCTGTCATTAACTGGTAGTATGATCTTGAGTAAGTCATCTAGCCTTTCAACTTCAGTGTCCTTACCTATAAAATGAGGGATTGAACTGAATACATGACCTTCACTGTCTGTTCAAAAGGCATGATTCTGTGAATAGTTACTTTATTCTTTTCTTTTTCTCTTCAGTCTCATCCTTTCCAAGAGGGGAGAAGCAAAACAGAAGGCATTTTAGAATGGTTTTCAGCTAATCAGAATCCCTTTATGTTCCACTCTATCAAAGCTTCTGATTATGCTGTTAGATTACAGTATAAGAAATCCACACTGGTGAAGAGACAAGGAAGTATTGTGAGCAGGAGACAAGAAAAGGAATCCCTTTGGTTTAGAATTTGCATGATTGAGGGTGGGGTTACAGTTCATAGTGAATAAAACATGGTTAGAAATTATAATAATTGCTTCCTCATTCTCATCAAAAAGTCATTTAAGTAGAGAGCAAGTTGTAGTCAAATTAGCAAAGTAAGCAGTTTCTTTTCATTGCTTATTCACTTTAGCACTGCTCTAACATCTTATTACACACCCCTCCCCCCACCTCCCGAAGCTTATCGCTCTGGCCAGCCTCACCCAAACATAGCCGTATTCTAACCTTTCCCAGCCCATAGCACCAATCAAACCTGTATAATTCAGGGCCCTACTGTTTTCAAGCATTAAGGAGCTAGCCTCATAAAACAATACATCATTGTATTAATGAAGAAGGACTCATTCTGGCCCTCTAGGTTATAGGCAATGTTTTCACAGTGCCTTTCTGAAGCTAGTATTCCTGCTTGAGCCTTCAGGAGATGACGCTAGTGCCAAATGTAAGCAGAGTAGCTGGGAAGAGCAGCCCCATGGCAACCAGCAAAGGAGGTGTTTAAGAGGCTCCCTTAGGGATGCTTATAAAATCCTTGGCCACTGTCTGCTTTCACACACAAAAGGTCACCTTTTATTGATACTTACTTATGCATAGCACTGGGCTTCCCTGGTGGTTGAGACGATGAAGAATCTGCCCGCAAATGGCAGGAAATGCAGGTTCGATCCCTTGGTTGGGAAGATCCCTAGAGGAGGGCATGGCCACCCACTCCAGTATTCTTGCCTGGAGAGTCCCATGGACAGAGAAGCCTTGCAGGCTACAGTCCATGGGGTTTCAAAGAGTCAGAAATGACTGAGCAACTAACACTAACTATGCATAGCACTGTACCAGGTGCAAGGAAAATGGAAGAGACACAGTATTTATCTTCTGAGGGCTTCAGTTCAGTTCAGTTGCTCAGTCGTGTCCAACTCTTTGTGACCCCATGAATCGCAGCACGCCAGGCCTCCCTGTCCATCACCAACTCCCGGAGTTCACTCAGACTCACGTCCATCGAGTCAGTGATGCCATCCAGCCATCTCATCCTCTGTCGTCCCCTTCTCCTCCTGCCCCCAATCCCTCCCAGCATCACAGTCTTTTCCAATGAGTCAACTCTTTGCATGAGGCGGCCAAAGTACTGGAGTTTCAGCTTTAGCATCATTCCTTCCAAAGAAATCCTAGGGCTGATCTCCTTCAGAATGGACTGGTTGGATCTCCTTGCAGCCCAAAGGACTCTCAAGAGTCTTCTCCAACACCACAGTTCAAAAGCATCAATTCTTCGGCGCTCAGCCTTCTTCACAGTCCAACTCTCACATCCATACATGACCACTGGAAAAACCATAGAGGAAAACTATTATACAAATCTACCCTAATGTAGATACACATGTGCAAGCAATACAGACAGTGGAGTTAAAATATTAACTGAGAATTGGGAAAGAATCTTGAGATAGTGCATTAAATGCCAAGAGTGAGAGTGTATCTTGGGAGTTAAGTCCACCATCTTTTCAGTTTAGAATTCTGTCTTTGGTGGGGGCCCTACAGGATGGTCTGGACACCCATGGCTGTGCTCTATGACATCACCCCTTCTGAAAGGTTAGGGATGTGCCCTAACTTCCCCATAATAATAGGGTGAATCCAGGGTCCTTATTATGTTCATTCAGCACAGAGCCTGTGCGTCCAAAAGGCTTCAGGACAAGCCCCAGGATTAGAAAGGCAGTTAAAGAATGGATTTGAGACTTCATACATGCTTATAAATACTCTATAAAATGAAATAAATAGAAGGAGACTGTCTGTCATGGGAGCCAGAAAATGAGAGGTTATTTGATTTTTTTTTTCATTTTATCTAATGCAAATTTGTCAATCAGAAATGACTGTATTCACAGTGTAAAGCAGGCATTTAACTTCGGGCGGGAGTGGAGGATCCCAGCTAAGGCACTTCTGAGAAAACTGGAATAGGCTATTTTCCTGCCAGACCTGTTCCCCTTCCTGATTGTCTGCAAATATTTTTGTCACAGATTGACTTTTCATAAAAGAGCCATAAATACTGCCTCCCCCTCCTGGTTCTTTCTCCCCATTCTCTATTCTCCTCAGAAAGTAAACAAAGCTGCAGTCTTCCTATTATTACAGAAACAGAGATTAGGATCACCACAGATTTGTTAGCTGAATTCTTTGGTAATGCAAGACTCTTAGAGTCTGCCCAGCTTTTCAGAATTCCGTGGATAGGCATTTGGAAAATATTTTCTGTTGGGGCTTGAGAACATGGGAAGGAGGGAGAGGCAGGCCCAAGACTCCTTTAATCTGGTTAAGGAAGGGCATGCTCTGACCTTGCTTCTCTGGCCACTTGATCTCTATATATAGTTCTTTGTCCCATCTCATCAGGCATCTTTTGTTTACATTTCCAGAGGAAATCTCTGTTTAATGCATAGCCAAGGGAAAATGTATACCAACAGATGAATATTTCCTCTTGGCTTCCAAGTCTGCATGGTTTTGTGAATAAATAAGCATTCCTGAAAATACTGAGAGGAAGAAAAATGGTAAAATACTTACTCATCAGTCAGGCAACCACATTTCTTGAGCAAACATGATGTACTCCATGTGGTAGGTCATTTGGGGGCTACGAAAAAAGAAAACATAAGTTGTTGATGACCTCCAGGAACTTTTATTCTAGTGAGGAATAACCCAGTAAGAAAGAGGAGTATTTGTGAAACAGCATGCAGTATAGGGAGCACAGATGAATGTAGCATGGCCCTCCCAGGTTTACTTATTTCATCTTATTGTTAAATTTTAGGGCGTGGAGTGGATTAAAGCACTTCCTGGCTATTCTGTGTGCCATCTGTTTTCTTCTTCAGAAATGTTGCCGGACAATGGGTCTGTCCATCCCAGAAGCTCCATGGGTAGATTGATTTCTTGCTGGCTCTTCTCAAACCATTTGAGGACCTGGGTGGCATGGCTCTTTAGGATTAACAGAAAGAAAAAAGAAAGGAGATGAGCTGAATTTGCAGAATTTCAGCTTTTCATCTTGCCACCAAGTCTTTGCTCCAATAACTTTCAGAAATCTTAGAGTTCAAACTGTAGGTGACTTGGTGTTCTCCCCTTTCTACTCCTGTTGCTCACTGAAATGGTATTTGGTTTGGAAATAGCAACAATCAATGTCTGCTTCTCCAAGCGTAAAAATAGGTATCTTAACAGAAATTAGTTAAAAAAAAACATTGTGCTGAGTGATTCCAGCAGATGATCCTGAAATGTTTTCAAGTGGTTGAACTAGAAGAAATAATAGAATCTTAAATCATTAAAGCACAAATATGTTTGTTGGAAGAGTCTTCTGCAAGCACTGAGGATATGATAAAACAGAGTCATTAGAGAGATGTAAGCATAATTATGGAAAATTTAGTGGGGAAAATGCACTTTAGACAAATGTTGAATGAGGAACAATAAATTCCCCCTTCTGCTGAGACAGGGAGCAGAGGTATTAAAAGAGGTGGAAATGAGCAAATTGTATGGGCAAAATGGTATGCCACACACTGGCTATACAGAGACAAACAGTGAATAGTCCCTGACCTCAAGGAACTTGTTTAACAGGTAAAATGTCAAATACAATGTGAAGTGGTAATTATTCTAATGAAGGTAAGTGCAGGATGACAAGCTAGCGTAGAGAAAGAAATACCTGTCTGTCTGAGGGACTTAGGAAGGACTGTAGAGTGGGACCAAAAATCAAATTGTCTTAAATAAGAGTAGAATTTTGCCCCCCAGAATAAGAAAAGAGAGTGAAAGGAACACCATACAAGAACATAGGAGGGTAAACAGTATAGAGGTGTTCAGGGGAGCACCAGAAGTTTAGTTCAGCCAGAATGTGAGATGGGAGAATCATTGTGCGAGGTGAGTACAGAGAAGTAGCTAGGGCCTGGGTAGCGAAGGGCCTTGTATACCATGCACAGGTGTTTGGACTTTATCCTGTAGACTTTGGGGACCCATGGAAGGATTTAAAGTGAGTAACTGGATACGGTCTTCATTTCGGGATTGCTCTGGATGTAGTGTGCAGGATGGAGCAAGTGTCAAGGGTCAAAACTGAAGGCGAAGAGACCAGTGAGGTGGCTTTTACTGATCCATGGAGAGATGAAGGCCAACCTAAGGCAGTGGCAGTATGGTTAGGGAGCAGGAGATAAATTCAAAACAGATTTGTAGGAGGTAGAATCAATATTTCTTGGAGAGTAGTTAGATGCAGTGGGTAGAGAGATGAGAGAATAGTAGGATGATCCATAGGTTTCTGTCTTGGGGAACTAAATGAATGTGTTGCTTTTAACTAGGTTAGGAAATAAATGGAATTCTTTTTAGACAAGTGAGGTTTGTTGTGCCATGGGTCAGAGAGTCAAGTAGGAAACGCCTAGTGGACAGCTGTCTGGGTCTGGAGGTCAGGAGAGAGGTCTGGGAAAGGGATAAATACTGGGGAGTCAACTAAGTAGCACTGAAAGCCATGGAGAATGTGTACAATGAGAAGAAAGCCTAGGACACCAAAATCAATTGTTTGTCACTGAGAATACAACAACAAGCCAACTTTCCAAAAATAAATGAAAAGACTGGAACTTTTTACAAAGTTACTGAGGGATGGCGTGTATTTAAAAAATTAAATATCAGAAGGAAAATTTTCAATTGTGGGCATAATCAACATTTTAGATATTACCTCTGTAAAGACTGCAATAATAAGTGACAATGATTTCTTACATTACAGGTAAGCACTTTATATGTGTTAACTCATTTAATCCTAACAACACTATAAGGTAAACACTATTCTTATTCTTGCTTTACAGATAGAGACATTGAGATACAGAGAGATTGAAGTGATTTGCCAAGGTCATGCTGCTAGTAGGTAACAGAGTGTGGATTTGAGTCCAGACACTTTAGCTCCAGAGCCTACACCCCTGAACACCCCACTGTTATACTTCCTTTTGCAAGGCCAAGGCATACATCACTTGGATGTCCCTTGTTCATCACCAGTGGTCCCTGACCATCATGAGGATGACTTGTAGGGAGTAAGGGGAATGATATATGGGTGTGAATTCTGAAAGAAAGCAAAAGAAACAGAAGGTACAGAATGGAGGAGGAAAACTGACAAAACGAGGCTCAGAATGGCAAAGGAAGAGAGGCCTTTAAGGTGTGGGAGTCTTGATAGAGTCCACTGGAGTGGCGCCATTATATAGGAAGATATCATTAGTGAACTTTGAGAGAAGGTTCAGTGGAAAAGTGAGGATAGAGTCAGAGAGGTCCAAGAGAAAGTAAGTTGTAAGGAAATGCATGCTGTGAGAAGTTTGATCATGAAAGTGAAAAGATAAATAGAGTGATAGTTATTATCCTTTTGAAATGCCAAACAATCAGACTCACACTCTGTATAGTATTCTAATTGTTTATTTATTACTTGGTAGCTCACAATAAGAGTCACTAGATCCACTGACTGACTATACATGCTTCATTTCCCATCCTGATTTGGCTTCCAGCCCTCTTTCCAATCCTGGGCCCTCCTGCCCAGCTCTAAGTTTCTACAGCTCACTCCTCAGTTTCTGCAACTTACTCCTCATAGAAAGTGTGTGGTTTCCGGGATGCAATGTGATATGGTAGCTTTGGAGTTGGGTGTGCTAGCTGTGTAACCCTGGACACACACATAACTTCTCTGAGCCTCAGTTTCATTATCTATGAAACTTAGGCTAATCATATTTTTAAGGGAAAGGTAATATATGTAAAACACTTGCTACTATAACAAGCAGATAGTGGAGGCTCAATAAATGGTAGTACCAGTGGCAGCAGCAGCAGCAGGAGTGATAATAGGAGCAGTTGTTAGTATTCATAGTACCAGTATTAATAGTGCATATGCATGCTAAGTTGCTTTTGGTTGTGTCCGACTCTTGTGCGACCCCATGGACAGTAGCCTGCCAGGCTCCTCTGTCCATGGGATTCTCCAGGAGGCGGTTGCCATGCTTTCCACCTGGGGATCTTCCCAACTCAGAGATCGAACCCCCATCTTCTGTGGCTCTTGCATTGGCAGGTGGGTTTTTCATCACTAGCACCACCTGGGAAGCCTGGTATTAATAGTACCAGCAGTATTTCTGGGCACCTCACCTTTGCCAGAGATTCCTAGATTCCAACTTCAGAACTTCTAGAGGATCAATATTTCTGAGGGTGGGGAAGACAGTAATCACAATCAATCTCAAATTTAACACATGAACTAGAACTTGCCTTGGGAAAGAGGAGTGGTGATGAAATTGCAGCACTAAAAATGTTGGAAATCTCAGCCACATGGCCCTATTTAATCACCCACCCACAACTGTACAAAGGTGGTACACCAAAAAGGGTTATTATGCTCAATAAGCTGCCGGTTTTCAGTTACTGAATTAAACTAATTTTATTTACTATGGAAAAGTTCACTGCCCTTCTGCATGAATATCTAGGGGATTCTTTAAGTTGATGCTTAAGTAAACTTGCCTATTATCCTGCCCAAATTCCCCTTGATTACTGCCCCTAAGCAAAGGCAAAGAAATGTTTTGGGGAGGGACAGATGCTTTCATCTCTAGTGGTTTTTAAAACAGTGACTTTGAGGGATTTTTATTAATTTAAGTGTAATTGACATATAACTCTTTGTTAGTTCCAGATGCACAGCACAGTGGTTCAATATTTATTGAGGATTCTAAAATGTTTATTAGCCAGAATGTTCTGTGAGTATTTTTGTGGAAGATGGAAGAGCAGGAGGAACAGACTTAATGTTAAGCTCCTGAGGAGGATTTGGCCTCCCAGTGCCTCATGAGAATGAAATAGCTGTTTTGAAGCCAATGTGGAATAATAGGTGAAGAAAATGGTTTTCATGAACAATGGGAAATAAGTACAGAGTGACATAGTCAGTCTATTCATTTATACTACTGAAATGACTAATTCAGAGGATTATAGTTAATCTTAATAAATATATGGCAATTGATAGTTAATATAGATGAAAAACCTAAATCAACCGTGCAATCTGAAGTGTGGGCATAGCCTATTTTTATACTAGAAAAGAAAATGCTTTATAATTTCTCAGGCACCTAATGTGTTTCATTCTTTTGTGACAATTCTTGATATATTCCAGTGAAATAAAATTTTGAGGACATTAAAGGCTGCATTTGAAACATTTGGAGGGTGTGGACACATGACAGGCTGTAAGGATAAAATGAGTTAGGATTAACATTGTTTTCCCTCCCCTCCTCCCCCACATCTATAGGGCATAGAAGCTTTCCAGTGTGGCCATGTTTTCATAGTCAAAACAGTTCATATAGGCATGTACTCTTGTTCTGTTGTTGTGCCTTTGGAGTGGGGAGTGTAGTGAAGTTCACTTTATAGCTCCATTCCCCTTCTGCTGTCTTCTTCCTCCAGTTCCTGTTTCTCAGTGTTCAAATTCCAGGTTATTCACTAAATGACCAGAACACTTGCCTAATTTTGGATTCTTCTGCTTGCTCCACTCTTCGCACAACCCATCCAAGTTTCCAATTTCCAATGTGCTCTTGAAAAGTTGGTGGAATTCTGATAATTCCAGTTATAGCCATATCAAGCCTACCCTATAACCTTTAAATGTTTCCAGTTCCACCTCTGTCTCCAACCTTTCTTGCCATCAACCCAACCGAAACACCAAACAAATAAATAAAAAACCAAAAAAAAAAAAACCCTAAAATGAAAACAACATCCACCACTATAACAGACATGCACACAGCTGTTGAAATGCCCTTTCTGTCTCTGCTTGTCGGGAATAGTCCAGCTGTGTGATAGGGTCAGCAGAGACTAGGAGTGGGAGAGAATCATATTTGAATCTTACGTCCTGGGCTTTGTGCTAGAGGCATTCTTGTTTCTAATCTCAGTGTTTATGACAATCCTGTGATAATGTTGGTGATATCCCCATTTTACAAATGAGGAACCTGAGAATGAGAGAAATTTGATGACTTATTCAAGGTCAAACATAGAGTTAGCTCAGGTTCAGTCTTGCATCTCTCTGGCTTTGAAATCCAAGTTCTTTCTGCTGTGCTATGCAGCTGACTGAAGACACTGTCTACCTGCCACGGATTTATTACTGTTGGAGAAGGAAATGGCAGCCCACTCTAGTATTCTTACCTGGAAAATCCCATGGACAGAGGAGCCTGATGGGCCACAGTCCATGGGGTCACAAGGAGTCAGACACGACTTAAGCCACTAATCAGCAAACAGAGGAGACAGCTTAGGATGCCCACTGATTTTCCTCACTTCATTAAATAACTCCAGAAGAGTAGATTATCCGTTTGGGGCCTTGGCATTCCTGACTCAATGGGAAGTCTCTTATGTACCTATATTTGATAGCCCAGAGCAACTCTCTGCCATAAAAACCCTTCGTGGAGTTAGGAAGCAGAGGGAAAATGGCTGCTCGAGCCAGCAGAAGGAAGCAGTAATGCCCACTGTTAAGGCACTTACTTGCTTCGATTATTTTTGTGCCATGAGACCCAGGTCAGGGGTGGTCAGCTCCAGGTATTGTTACTGACCCTGGTCATACAGTCAGTTTACTGTGGGACCCACACTTCTTCCCTGAGACTGCCTTGTTGGGCCTCCTGGGCCATGACTCTGCTCCTGGGTAAATGTTGTCTTCATGTGAGACATGTGAGACAGGTTTTCTTAACCATTACAAAAGAGTTTAGCAGTAAAGATTTACTCTCAGCCAATTTACAGATTCAATGTAATCCCTATCAAATCACCAATGGCATTTTTCACAGAACTAGAACAAAAAATATCTCAAAGTTTGCATGGAGACACAGAAGACCCTGAACAACCAAAGCAATCTTGAAAAAGAAAAATGGAGCTGGAGGAATCAGGCCCCCTGACATCAGACTATACTAAAAAGCTACAGTCATAAAAACAGTATGATACTGGCACAAAAATAGAAATGTAGATCAATGGAACAGGATAGAAGACCCAGAAATAAGCTCATGGACCTTTAGCCAATTAATCTATGAAAAAGGAGGCAAGACTACACAATGTTGGAAAGACAGTCTCTTCAACAAATGGTGCTGGGGAAACTGGACAGCCACATGTTGAAAAAAAAAAAGGAATTAGATCATTCCTTAACTCCATACACAAAAATATGCTCAAAATGGATTAAAGACCTAAATATTAGACTGGACAGTATAAAACTCTTATAGGAAAACATAGGCAGAACACTTTCGGACATAAATCACAGCAACATCTTTTTTAATCCATCTCCCAGAATAATGGAAATAAAAGCAAAAATACACAAGTGGGACCTACTTAAACTCAAAAACTTTTGCACAGTAAAGGAAACAATAAAACAAAAAGACAACCCACAGATTGGGAGAAAATATTTGCAAATGATGTGACTGATAAGGGATTAGTCTCCAAAATCAACAAACAGCTTATGACACTTAATAGCATCAAAACACGAAGAAGGCAATGGCACCCCACTCCAGTACTCTTGCCTGGAAAATCCCGTGGACTGAGGAACCTGGTAGGCTGCAGTCCATGGGGTCGCTGAGAGTCGGACACGACTGAGTGACTTACCTTTCACTTTTCACTTTCATCCATTGGAGAAGGAAATGGCAACCCACTCCAGTGTTCTTGCCTAGAGAATCCCAGGGACGGGGGAGCCTGGTGGGCTGCCGTCTATGGGGTCACACAGAGTTGGACACGACTGAAGTGACTTAGCAGCAGCAGCAGCAGCATCAAAACAAACAAAGCACTCAAAAAATGGGCAGAAGACCTGACTAGACATTTCCCTAAAGAGTATAAACATGGCCAATAGGGACATGAAAAGATGTTCAAGATGTTATTAGAAAAATGCAAATCAAAACTACAATGAGGTATCACCTCTCACCAGTCAAAATGTCTTATCATCAAAAAATCCACAAACAGCAAATGCTGGAGATGGTGTGGAGAGAAGGGAACCCTCCTGCACTGTTGGTGGGAATGTAAATTGGTACAGCTACTATGGAGAACTGTATGAAGGTTCCTTAAAAAACTAAAACTAAAAACTAAAAATGACCATATGACTCTGTAATCCCCGTCCTGAGCATATACCCAGAGAAAAACATGTTTCCCAAAGATACATGCACCCCAGTGTTCATTGCAACACTGTTTACAATATCCAAGACATGGAAAAAAATGTCCATCATCAGAGGAATGGGTAAAGATGTGGTATATATATATATATATATAATGGAATATTACTCAGCCATTAAAAAGAATGAAATAAGTCCATTTACAGCAACATGGATGGACCTAGAGAGTGTCATACTGAGTGAAGTAAGTCATACAGAGAAGGAGAAATATCATATGACATCCCTTATATGTGGAATCTAAAAAGAAATGATACAAATGAAGTTACAAAATAGGGAGAGACTCACAGACTTAGAAAATGAACTCATGGTTGCAGGGGATGGCAGAGGGGAAAGATAGTTAAGGACTTTGAGAAGGTCATGTACACACTGTTAAATTTAAAATGGATAACCAACAAAAACCTACTATAAAGCACATGGAAGTCTGTTCAGTGTTATGTGCCAGCCTGGATGGGAGTGGGGTTTGGGGGGAAAATGGATACATGTATATGTATGGCTGAGTCCCTTCACTGTTCACCTGAAACTATCACAGCATTGTTCATCAGCTACACCCCAGTACAAAATGTTTTTGGTGTTAAAAAAAATTAAAAAAAGAATCTTAAAATTAAAAAGTGTCCTTAATTTTATCACACTTAGGCTATAACTGATAAATATAATATCATAATGACTGTAAATATATAGATTTCCTCAGAAAAAGTACATACATTGCTACTATTTTTAAAAATTAAATTAAGTTAAAAAAAACCCTAGAAACAGCTCACCCATTTTCCCCATCCCCCTATCCCCCACCTCTGGCAACCACCAATTTTTTTGTATCTATGAGCTTATTTTTTTAATTAAAATTTTTGTTTAGATTCCACAAATAAGAGAGATCATATGGTATCTATCCTTTTCTGTCTTATTTCACTTAGCATAATGCCCTCAAGGGCCATCCATACTGTCACAAATGGCAAGATTTCATTCATTTTTATGACATTATATAGGTATATCACAATTTCTTTATCTGTTCATCCACTGATGAACACTTAGATTGTTTCCATGTCTTAGCTATTGTAAATAATGCTATGAAACAGATGAAGCATTATTTACAATATGCTGTGGGGACATGGGGGTGCATATTTTAAAAAAATATTTGCTTATTTATTCGGCTGCCTCATATCTTAGTTTGGGCATGTGGATCTTTTTTTTTAATTTAGTTGAAGGATAATTGCTCTACAGTATTGTGCTGGTTTCTGCCAAACATCAGCATCGGCATGCAGCTCTCATTGCATCATGTGGGGTCTTTCTTTGCAGCATGTGGGCTTAGTTGCCCCTGGCATGTGGGATCTTAGCTCCCCAACCAGGGACTGAACCCGCAACCTCTATGTTGCAGGGTGGACTCTAAACCCCTGGACCACCAGTGAAGTCCTGGGTACATATTTTTGAATTAGTTTTTCATCTTCTCTGGGTAAATACTTGGAAGTGGAGCTGCTGAATCATATGGTAGTGATACATTTAATTTTTTGAGGAACCTCCATACTGTTTTCCATATCAGGTGCACCAATTTACATTCTCACTAGAAGTACACAAGGCTTTTCTCCACAAGGTTCTTATTGACTATGTTTTCTTCTGGGAGTTTTATTGTTTTAGGTCTTATATTCAAGGATTTAATCCACTTTGAGTTAATTTTTATGTATGGTGTTAGTGGTCCAGATACATTATTACTGTTAATGGTGGGCCCATGTCCTCCAATGGAATGATTGAGAAGTGCAGGCACACCTATGGAATCAACTATTTACTACTTCAGGACAGAAAAAGAATTCCACAGCTCAATGCATTCCCACTCCCTCTCCTCTCACCTAAATCATATCTAGAATCTAAGTTTACCCCATCTCAGGCAGTTCTAGGAACTCTTATTACTCCTAAGAGCTTTATATGAATTTACTTATTTAATCTTAACAATAACCCTATGCTGCTGCTGCTAAGTCGCTTCAGTTGTGTCTGACTCTGTGCGACCCCACAGACAGCAGCCCACCAGGCTCCTCCGTCCCTGGGATTCTCCAGGCAAGAACAGGTTGCCATTTCCTTCTCCAATGTATGAAAGTGAAAAGTGAAAGTGAAGTCAGTCAGTCGTGTCTGACTGTTAGCCACCCCATGGACTGCAGCCCACCATGCTTCTCAGTCCATGGGATTTTCCAGGCAATAGTACTGGAGTGGGTTGCCATTTCCTTCTCCATAACCCTATGAGATGAGTACTATTATTATTCTCATTTTATAGACAGAGAACCTGAGGCACAGGGCAGGTAACTAATTTGTACAAAGTCACACAGGAAGTAAGTGCAGAGTGAGGATTTGTATCCAGTTAGACTCTAGAATTCATGATTTTAAACACTACGCTATATTTAAAGTGAAGGGCAGAGCTGACCAGGTCAGTTAGTGGCTCTATGTGCAGTGCTTTGCAAGTTGCTTATTATTGTGTCTACAGTCTGGATAAGGACAGACGTTTGTCAGTATAATCAGTCTTGGTGTGTTATGTGAATGTGTGTCTATGTGGGAAGGGCATGGTGTGTATCTGATCAGTGTTTGGGCATGCCCTTCTTTGTGGTGATAAGCTTTCTATAGAGCATGCATCTTAGCAACCTTCCACATGCTATGCATCTCTCTATTTCAAACATGGCTGCCTGAGTGTTCATCTCGTGTATGTGTGTTTGTGTGGAAGTGGGTATATTATAAAGAGAATATATGTGGAAAGAAGAATATGTATAATGAGAGAATAACTATTTAAACTGGGTCGTGAGGACTGCTTTGACATCTGTTTTTTTTTTTTTTTTTCCCCCCTCTCAAAGGGTTCTTTCCAAACCCTTGGCATTTTCCCCCATATAGGGAAAAAAACTGAGAAACACCTGGAAGAGGTAGTCTTTTGTTTGCTCTGATTGGAAACCTTGTCTCTCATGTTCAGAGCAGTTTTTCTGCCCTCTTCTCCTCCATATCCCAGGCCTGTTCCAGCTTCTTCTAATAACATCAAAAGCATAAGACAGTCATTGGCTTTGGAATAATTTCTAAACCAATAGAACTTTAGCCAAAAGACTGCATTGTACCAATGGGAGCCCATGTCACATAGAACCAGACACTTCTGCCTTTTGCTTTTCAACTCCCAGTTTATACATGGGTAGTCACATGCTGGCACACAACAGCAGGCTTGTAAGTGCACAAAGATGTCTTCTTTGAAACATCTCAGGTGGAGGGGCAAGCACAGGACAAGAGGAGGATTAGAGAAGGGTGAAAGGACCACAGTGGTACTTGGTGAGCAAGTTTGTGAAAAGGAAGGAAGAAAATAATCACAAGATGCCAGTTTACTATATAGTGCACATAATATAATTCTTGCCAAATTTGTGACGTGTTCTAGGATCTGAAGAGCTCTTCTAGTCTTCTTGGACTATTCTTGGATTCTAATTGCCATCCAGTCTTCAGCCAAGAAATGCAACCTATTTTAGGAGGATTCCATTGGCTTTCAAAAGAAGTGGAATTTGTATTATATTGGTAGCAGAGAGAACATTTTATTTAAGAAGCAAGAATCTACTCTTACAGATGAGTAAGCAAATTGCACAGTGGTCTGCAGACCAGGGAGTGGAATTAAACATCTTTATGCTTTCACACTCCATTTCTGTCAAAAACAGGATATTGGCAGCAAACCACCTGAAAAAAAAACCCACTGAACTACAGTGAGTCCTGCCAAGCCCCATGCTTAATTCTAACCTGCTAGACAGCTGCTAACACATCATTAGCCCAGGAAGTGAAAGCAAATGGTATTCCCAGGATACTGGTGTTTACTATCTACGGTCTCCTTTTAAAAAATAACTACCCTTATAGAGAGTCAGTAAAACTTGTCACTTTCCCTATGTGAATGTTTCAGGTCAGTTCAGTTCAGTTGCTCAGTCGTGTCCGACTCTGCGACCCCATGAATCGCAGCATGCCAGACCTCCCTGTCCATCACCAACTCCCGGAGTTCACTCAAACTCACGTCCATTGAGTCGGTGATGCCATCCAGCCATCTCATCCTCTGTTGTCCCCTTCTCCTCCTGCCCCCAATCCCTCCCAGCATCACAGTCTTTTCCAATGAGTCAACTCTTTGCATGAGGTGGCCAAAGTACTGGAGTTTCAGCTTTAGCATCAGTCCTTCCAGTGAACACCCAGGACTGATCTCTTTTAGGATGGATTGGCTGGATCTCCTTGCAGTCCAAGGGACTCTCAAGAGTCTTCTCCAACACCACAGTTCAAAAGCATCAATTCTTCGGCGCTCAGCTTTCTTCACAGTCCAACTCTCACATCCATACATGACCACTGGAAAAACCATAGCCTTGACTAGACGGACCTTTGTTGGCAAAGTAATATCTCTGCTTTTGAATATGCTATCTAGGTTGGTCATAACTTTTCTTCCAAGGAGTAAGCGTCTTTTAATTTCATGGCTGCAGTCACCATCTGCAGTGATTTTGGAACCCCCAAAAATAAAGTCTGACACTGTTTCCACTGTTTCCCCATCTATTTCCCATGAAGTGATGGGACCAGATGCCATGATCTTCGTTTTCTGAATGTTGAGTTTTAAGCCAACTTTTCCACTCTCCTCTTTCACTCTCATCAAGAGGCTCTTTAGTTCTTCTTCGCTTTCTGCCATAAGGGTGGTGTTATCTGCATATCTGAGGTTATTGATATTTCTCCCGGCAATCTTGATTCCAACTTGTGCTTCATCTAGCCTGGCATTTCTCATGATGTACTCTGCATATAAGTTGAATAAGCAGGGTGACAATATACAGCCTTGATGTACTCCTTTTCCTGTTTGGAACCAGTCTGTTGTTCCATGTCTAGTTCTAACTGTTGCTTCTTGACTTGCATACAGGTTTCTCAAGAAGCAGGTCAGGTGGTCTGGTATTCCCATCTCTTTAAGAATTTTCCACAGTTTGTTGTGATCCACACAGTCAAAGGCTTTGACATAGTCAATAAAACAGAAGTAGATTTTTTCTGGAATTCTCTTGCTTTTTCCATGATCCAGCAGATGTTGGCAATTTGATCTCTGGTTCCTCTGCCTTTTCTAAATCCAGCTTGAACATTTGGAAGTTCATGGTTCATATACTGTTGAAGCCTGACTTGGAAAATTTTGAGCATTACTTCGCTAGCTTGTGAGATGAGTGCAATTGTGTAGTAGTTTGAACATTCTTTGGCATTGCCTTTCTTTGGGATTGGAATGAAAACTGACCTTTTCCAGTCCTGTGGCCACTACTGAGTTTTCCAAATTTGCTGGCATATTGAGTGCAGCACTTTCACAGCATCATTTTTTAGGATTTGAAGTAGCTCAACTGGAATTCCATCACCTCCACTAGCTTTGTTTGTAGTGATGCTTGCTAAGGGCTTTTCTCAATAGCTAACATTTATTAACACTTCATATGTGTCAGGTATTTGTTAAGTGCTTTACACATATTATCTCATTTAATCCACCCAAGCTACCTCTGAGATAGGCATTATTATTATCCCCCCAAAAGGAAGAAACTCAGATAACTAAGTAATGTATCCCAGGGGAGTGATGAGACATGAGACTTAGAGAGGCAAGGAGGGACCTGATCACAAAGGCCCTTAAGAAGTTTGTAATCTGTTTCAAGGTCAGAGGGAAGCCAGTTGAAAATTACAATGAAACTGTATTAATCATTGAGAGGAGTGTGTTTTTTTAAAAAGATTATGCTGCTTGGCTGCTGTATTAAGAACACAGTTTGGATTGGGAAGATACAAGACCAGAGACAGAGAGACCAGTTAGATGACTATTGTATTGTGGTGCCTGGTACATACATAGTAAGCACTCAGTGTCTATTTGTTGGATGAATGGATAGATAGAGAGATTCTAGGGGACAGAACTGTGACATAATAATAAATGATAGAAAGGGATAGATTTGAATTATATTTAGGAGGTAAAATTAGGGATTTAATGATTAATTGAATATGGGGGATGAGGAAGGGAAATTAAGAACAATGCCCAGGATTTCCTAGGGCCCAGTGGTATTCATTTAGGAAGTATTAGAGAAGAATCAGATTTAATGGAAAAGGGTGAGGAAAGGAGATGAGTTTAGTTTTGGAAACTGATTTTGTGATGCCTGTGGTTATACAGATTAAAATGTTCAGTAAGCAGTTAGACATATGGATCTAAATTTCAAGAGAGAGATTTAGGATGGAAAGAGAGATAAGTGAGATAAGTAGAATTATTCTAAACTTGGATTGTGGTAATGGTTGCACAGTTCTACAAATTAATTTTTAAAAATTATTGCATTCTCTAACAGCACTGTTTACAATAGCCAAGACATGGAAGCAACCTAAGTGTCCATCAACAGATGAATGGATAAAGAAGATGTGGTACATTTTGTTGTTGCTGTTCAGTCACTCAGTCATGTCCTACTCTTTGCGACCCCATGGACTGCAGCATGCCAGGCTTCCCTGTCCTCCTCCATCTCTCAAAATTTTCTCAAACTCATGTCCATTGAATCAGTGATGCCATCCAAAGATCTCATCCTCTGTCTTTGGAATAATTTCTGTCCCCTTCTCCTCCTGCCTTCAATCTTTCCCAGCATTGGGGTCTTTCCCAATGAGTCTGCTCTTCACATCAGGTAATCAAAGTATTGGAGTTTCAGCTTCAGCATCAGTCCTTCCAATGAATATTCAGGACTGATTTCTTTTAGGATTGATTGGTTGGATCTCCTTGCTTTCCAAGGGACTCTCAAGAGTCTTGTCCAACACCACAGTTCAAAAGCATCAATTCTTCGGAGCTCAACCTTTTTTATTGTCTAGCACTCATATCTGTACATGACTACTGGAAAAACCATAGCTTTGATTATATGGACCTTTGTAGGCAAAGTCAAGCCTCTGCTTTTTAGTAAGTACGCTGTCTAGGTTTGTCAAAGCGTTTCTTCCAAGGATGGTTGCAGTCACCATCTGCAGTGATTTTGAAGCCCAAGAAAATAAAGTCCGTCACTGTTTCCATTGTTTCCCCATCTATTTGCTATGAAGTGATGGGACCAGATGCCTTGATTTTAGTTTTTTGAATGTTGAATTTTAAGCCAGCTTTTTCACTCTCCTTTTTCACCTTCATCAAGAGGCTCCTTAGTTCCTCTTTGCTTTCTGCTCATAGAGTGGTATCATCTATATCTGAGGTTATTGATATTTCTCCTGGCAATCTTGATTCCAGCTTGTGCTTCATCCAGCCTGGCATTTTGCATGATGTACTCTGCATATAAGTTAAATAAGCAGGGTGACAATATACAACCTTTTGCCAAGTTTAAACTAGTCTATTGTTCCATGGGCTTCCCTGGTGGCTCAGATGGTAAACTGTCTGCCTGCAATGTGGGAGACCTGAGTTCAATCCCTGGGTTGGGAAGATCCCCTGGAGAAGGAAATGGCAACCCACTCCAGTACACTTGCCTGGAAAATCCCATGGACAGAGGAGCCTGGTAGTCTACAGTCCATGGGGTTGCAAAGAATCAGACACTACTGAGAAACTTCACACTGTTCCAAGTCCAGTTCTAACTGTTGCTTCTTGACCTGCATATGTGTTTCACAGGAGGCAGGTAAGCTGGTCTGGTATTCCCATCTCTTTAAGAATTTTCCAGTTTGTTGTATTCTACACAGTCAAAGGCTTTAGTGTAGTCAGTGAAGCAGAAGTAGATATTTTTCTGGAATTCTGTAGCTTTTTTAATGATCCAACAGATATTGGCAATTTGATCTCTGGTTCCTCTGCCTTTTCTAAATCCAGCTTGTACATCTGGAGGTTCTCAGTTCACATACTGTTTAAGCCTAGCTTGAAGGATTTTGAGCATTACTTTGCTAGCATGTGAGATGATTGCAATTGTGCCATAGTTTGAACATTCTTTGTCATTGTCCTTCTTTGGGATTGAAATGAAAACTGACATTTTCCAGTCCTGTGGCTAGAAGATTTGGTACATATATACAATGAATATTACTTGTCCATAAAAAAGAATGAAATAATACTCTTTGCAGCAACATGGATGGACATAGAGATGATCATGCTAAGTGAAATAAGTCAGATAGACAGAGAAAGACAAATTACATGATGCCACTTACATGTGGAATCTAAAAAAAAAAAAGAATAAATGTTTATACCAAATAGAAATGGACTCACAGACATAGAAAACAGACTTATGGCTACCAAAAGGGAAAGGGGAGGTGGAGGAATAAATTAGGAGTATGGGATTAGCGAAGCACACTGCTGCTGCTGCTGCTGCTGCTGCTAAGTCGCTTCAGTCATGTCTGACTCTGTGCAACCCCATAGACGGCAGCCCACCAGGCTCCCCCGTCCCTGGGATTCTCCAGGCAAGAACACTGGAGTGGGTTGCCATTTCCTTCTCCAATGCGTGAAAGTGAAAAGTGAAAGTGAAGTTGCTCAGTTGTGTCCGACTCTTAGCAACCCCATAGACTGCAGCCTACCAGGCTCCTCCATCCATGGGATTTTCCAGGCAAGAGCACTGGAGTGGGGTGGCATTGCCTTCTCCACGAAGCACACTACTCTATATAAAATAGACCAAAACAAGGATTACTATATAACAGGGAACAGTATTTTAATATCTTGTAATAACCTACAATGGAAAATAATCTGAAATATATATATATATAATTTATATATATATAAAACTGAAAAGTCATTGAATCCCCCACTTAGATTAATTTTATGGTATGTAAATTATATCTCAATAAAGCTCTTTTTTTTTTTTTGGCTGTGCCGTGAGGCCTATGAAATTTTAGTTCTTTGACCAGGAATCAGACCCAAACCCCCTGCATTGAAAGTGCTGAGTCTTAACCTCTGGACCACCAAGGAAGTCCTTATATAAAGCTCTTTTTACAAAAAGATAAGCAGGGCACTGGCATATAGGTGGTACTGAGGCTTTAGATGCATGAGATTGCATAAGACTAAGGGTAATCTAATTCTTGGAATACTGGCATTTATGGTTCAGGCAGAGGAGCTGGAGTGATCAGAAGGAAAACTAGGAGAATCGGTGTCATGGGAACCAAGGGAAGAGAGTGTTTCCAGAAGGAAATGGATGATTTTTTTAAAACTATGGGAGACTTGATCATCCTCATCTGTGTATGCTCACTCCAACTCTTTGTGACCCCATGAACTGTAGCCTTCCAGGCTCCTCTGTCCATGGAATTTTCCAGGCAAGAATCCTGGAGTGGGTGGTCATTTCCTTCTCCAGAGGATCTTCTTCCTGATCCAGGGGTCAAACCTGCATATTCTTTACCACTGTGTCACCTGGGAAGCCCCCACTGGAGAGTGCCTACAGGTCTCAAACCCTGGAGAGGGTTATTTAATTGGTTTGTAGTTGAAGGAACTGCTGAGCTACGGCCTGAATGTTGATGGGAAGGAGCCAGTTGAGAGGGAGAGGTTGAATGAAGGAGAGAGAAAGGAAGACTGATTAAGTGAGGATTCCAAGAGGGTGGGAGAGGATGGGGTGCAGAGCACAGGTAGAGTGATAAACTTTCTAGAGGAAGAGAGACACCATTTTTAAAAAATAATGCCAGCTGAGGGCAGGATGGTTGAAGGTGCAGGTATGTTTGTTTATTGGTTTGTTTGAGAATGTGAAGGAATTCTGTGACATGGGTTCTGTTTTCTTCATGAAGATGGAAGTAAAACATTTGCTGTGCTTTTATTGTGAATGAGAAGGGAGGTGGTGACCTTGGAGCTTTGAGGACTGTGGAGATTTGAATTAGCTACTGTAAAGAAAGATGGAAACAGCTGTTAAGAGAATTCTACTAATATAAGATGAGTAGGAAACATTGAGAGCCTGCTGGAAGCTGTACACCATGAATGTAAAGGGGTAGGTCATACTTAAAACCACAAAAATCAATATATGGGTTAGGTGAGAAAAAGGATGTTGTTGTTGTTGAGTTGCCAAGTTTTGTCCGACTCTTTTGCAACCCCATGGACAGTAGCCCACCAGGCTCCTTTGTCCATGGGATTTCCCAGGCAAGCATACTGAAGTGGGTTGCCATTTCCTTCTCCAAGGGATCTTCCTAATCCAGGGGTCAAACCTGCGTCTCCTGCTTGCCAGGTGGATACTTAACCACTGAGCCACCAGAGACTGTGAAGAGGATGGAGGCATATATATATACAACAGATAAAAAGGTTACTGTCACTAATATTGGAGATATCCAATATTTTATTATTATGTTAGTGATGTTAGCCTTTTATCTGTCCATGTTGTGATTCCCGCCCCCACCCCCCATTTGTCATTTATCTTTATTTTCCTATATGTCTTTTAGTGTCCCTGGCTTATGGGAGGAAGGTCTCCCCTCCTTAAATGTTCTTTACATGTTTTCAGTGGTTTTCTTTTTCGTATTTTAAGCCTTTAATATACCTGGAATTTATTTTAGGATGGGCTTCCCTGGTGGCTCAGAGGTTAAAGCGCCTGCTTGCAATGCGGGAGACCGGGTTCAATCCCTGGGTCGGGAAGATTCCCTGGAGAAGGAAATGGCAACCCACTCCAGTATTCTTGCCTGGAAAATCCCATGGATGGAGGAGCCTGGTGGGCTACAGTCCACGGGGTCGCAAAGAGTCGGACATGACTGAGCGACTTCACTTTCACTTTCACTTTATTTTAGGATACGTGGTTTTCAAATTTATTTTAGGATATGTAGTTTTGTTTTCTTCCAGATAAAGAGCTCTTGTGCCAAGACCATTTATTCACACAACAGTCCTTTTCCCATTGCCACATATTGGGTTTCCATATGTAGTTGGACCTATTCTAGACTCTACTCTGTTCTAATGCTTTAACTTTCTATTCTTATGCCAATACCTTACTACTTTGATCATAGTGGTTTTATGGTAACTTTTAATATTTAGTAATATCTGATATTTCTTTATCATAATTTTCTTGCTATTCTTGGATATTTTGTTCTCCATGTGAACGTTAAAATAATTTTATCTAGTTACCAAATATACTTAATTTTGATTGTGATTGTCATTGTATTACATTGGGAAGAAATGATGTTGAATTGTCCCAAATAGAATCATTCTATGTCTCTGCAGTTTTTCAGGTTTAATTTTTGGGAACTTCTCTTTAATATTTTATTGTATTCTTCAAATAGGTACAGTACCATTCTCGTTAAATTGATCCATAGGTATCTTATGGTCTTGTCCATGTTGTGAGTGGCTTTTCTATTTCCATTTAAAATAGCATGTGGAAAAGACTCTTGATTTTATGTATTTTCTTGTCTCTAATAATCTTACCAAATAATTATCTTTTATATCAATTATTTAATTTTCTAATATTCTTTTGTCTCAACTAAAACATTAAAAACATTGCTGAATAATAGTTTTGCCTTGTTCATGTTCTAGGAAGGACCTTAGAATTTTCACCATTGAATATCATGTTTGCTATTTATTTCCTTTATCATATTTAAAAGTTGTCCTTTATGTAGAGTTTTTATTTGGATTGCCTGCTGAATTGTGTTTAAAAATCTTTTAGAATATATTAATACAATCCTGTGTGTTGATAGATATTTATAATGTTGAATCATTCTTTTATTTCCAGAATAAACTCTGTTTGATTATACTGTTTTATTCTGTTGGCACTAATGGTAAAGAACCTGCCTGCCAGTGCAGGGGACATAAGAGAGGCAAATTCAATTCCTGGGTCAGGAAGATCCCCTAGAGGAGGGCATGGCAACCCACTCCAGTATTCTTGCCTGGAGAATCCCATGGACAGAGGAACCTGGTGGAGTACAAGTTCATAGCGTCACACAGAGTTGGACACAACTGAAGTGACTTAGCACCCATCCATTCTGTTGTTACCCTTTTAGATTTCATTTTCTATTTGATGTAGAATTTTTCTATATGTATCCAGAAGTGAAATCAATCTATATAGTCTTATTATTTCTGATACTGTTTTTAGGTTTCTGGTATTATGGTTATATTAGATTTACTAAATGCAGTTGGGATTTATTTTTGTCTTTCTCTGTGGTCTTCATAGTTTAAACAGCATAAGAATGATCTGTTCTCTAAAGAGTTTATGGAACCCAGTTCTGAAACCATCTTTTAAAAAAAAATTATACATCTTAAATCAGCTTTCCAGTCTGGCCTAAAGTTTTCAGTCTCTCAAGGTTTTGTTGCTTCTTCTTGGGTAAAATTAGGTAGTATTTTCACAGCTGATAGATTTTCATCTGCGTCCTGTAGGTTGCACATAATATTTCCTTGTAATTACTTTTATGTCCATCTAGTGGTATGCTGGAGTTGGCTAGCCAGTTGTGTACATTTCTGGGTTTAGTGACTTCACACTGGTAGCTTAAAATCCACCATGTTAGGAGTTTTATACCATGAAAATTAGCAAACACTGCAAATAGAGGCTTTTTTTGAGAGCCGATTGTTAAATGTTTACTAGCATACTATTGTCTGTATCTATGAGTGTATCTCCTTTTTCATTGTGTTTTTCTTGTTTGTTTTGTTTTCTCTCTTTTTACTTAATCAGGATTTTCAAAGAACCCACTTTTGATTTTAATTATACTTTGTATGATAGTTTTGTTTTGATTTAATCAATTTCAGTTTTTATAAAATGAGATCCTTCCATTTCCTTTTAGTTTATTTTATTGTCCTTTTCCAGTTTCTTAAATTGAAAATTTAATTCATTTATTTTTAATCATATGCAGTTTCCTGAGTAGAGCTTTGAGTCTATCCTGTAGATCCTGTTAATAAGGTATGCCTTTTCATTATTTTCTATAAAATTACGAATTTCAATTTTAATTTCCTCTTTGATTCCAAAATTTATTTAGGCATATGTTTCTTAATCTCCAAATATTTAAGGATTTAGGGGTTCATATTCTTGTTATTTTCTTCTTATTTTACAGGATTATAATTAGAGAAGGTAGGCTATATCTTTTTAAATGTATCTGTATTTCATCATTCTTTGTGCTGAAGTACATGATGAATTGTCTGTTTCACAAATAGAATATATATTTTCTACAGGATGCAAAGTTCTACATGTAACTATTACATTGTTTTATCAATATTTTTCCCCATATCCTGTATGTCCTTGCTTATTTTTCAGTCTGAAACCTACCTATTTCATCTGTCTGCTTCGCACTGTAACTATATCTTTTCCCCTTGTCATTTCTCCTATTTTTAAGAATATTTGTTTCCTAGAAGTGCAACTGATAGCTTAAAGAAAAGGCTCATCTTTAAAATTATTAATACATACTGTCAACATTCTCTGTTCACCAAGGCAATTTACACTCCCACCAGAAATGTACAAGGGAGCAGATGGGGCTTTCCTGTGTTTTCCTCTGCCATACTGTTACAAAATGCTGCTGAATTCAGTCAATTCCACCTAGCCTTTTTGCTCTCCTCTCTAAGAGAAATATCCTTGGATGCTAAAAGCAGGAGCTCCCACTTGATTAGAGTTAGGGTTTAGAAAACTGATGTCATCCAGTGGGCATCCTAACTCCTCTGTTACAGGGAAAACAGCCAAGTCTCTATGGTTTGGGTTGTTTCCATAGAGAACAAGGTCAGAGAAATCAGAAGCAGTTTTGAGTAAGCAATTAAATATCCCCATGTTGGTCCTTAAGTAGTTTTCTTCACAATTCCTGCCACCCTTGCATCTCCTGGCTTTCTTACTCTTTGTTCTTTCTAGAGATGACTTTTTCTCCTCTCAAGTATCTTTCAGAATCTATCTTCTGGGACACTGAAATTCACCATGCTTTCTTTTTTAAGAAATTTTTATTTATTCACTTATTTAATTTTATTTTGGCTGTGCTGGGTCTTTGTTGCCATGTGGGCTTTCCTCCTGTTATGGCAAGCAAGGGCTACCCTCTAGTTGTGGTGCTCAGGCTTCTCATTGCAGTGGCTTCTCTTGTCATGGCTCCCAGGCTCTAGAGCACAGGCTCAATAGTTGTGATGCATGGGCTTAGTTGTTGGATATTCCCAGATTGGGGATCAAATCCATGTCTCTTGCATTGGCAGGCAGATTCTTACCACTGGACCACCAAAGAAGCCCCACAATGCTTTTTTAGTGAATGAAAACTGCTATACAGAGATCTGTATTTTCAAAAAAGACATACATTTCTTTTTTTTTTTATTTAAATTTATTTATTTTAATTGGAGGCTAGTTACTTTACAATATTGTATTGGTTTTGCCATACATCAACATGAATCCGCCATGGGTGTACACGTGTTCCCCATCCTGAACCCCCCTCCTACCTCCCTCCCCGTACCATCCCTCTGGGTCATCGCAGATGAATGGATGAGAAAGCTGTGGTACATATACACAGTGGAGTATTACTCAGCCATTAAAAAGACATACATTTCTGAAAGTAGAATTTTAAGGGTCAATAATTAGAGTGGAAGAGTGCATAGTACTGATGGGGTCTTCCATTTTCTTTTTCACTACAAAACAGTAGTATTTAATTATTCCTTAGAAATATAGAGAAGAAGAAGAATGGAGAAGGCAATGGCACCCCACTCCAGTACTCTTGCCTGGAAAATCCCATGGATGGAGGAGCCTGGTAGGCTGTAGTCCATGGAGTCGCTAAGAGTCGGACATGACTGAGTGACTTCCTTTTCCCTTTCCCTAGAAATATAGATGTCCTTTGAAAAATCAGTATTAAATTCCTCTTCATAAAGTATCTGATTCAAACAAATCAACTGTAAAAGTACATTTTTTACATAATTGCAAAATTTAAATATGGAACAAGTGCTAGACGAATACTATTAAGGAATTATTTTAATCATTGTGATCATGCAATAAAATATCCTGTTATTTATGAGATTCAAACTGAAGTATTTAGGGGATAAAATAATACATGAGATTTGCTTTAAAATACTCCAGCAAAAAATGGAAATAAATCAAACACATAGAGCAAAATGTTGATGACTTTTGAAGCTGGGGGATGGATATATGAAGTTTTATCTAGAGGATGTCTAGTTTTAAATATGCTTAGAAAATTTCATAATAAAAATGTTTAAAATGGTAATAGTAATGTACATTCACTGCAACCAGTACATCAGGGCTGCAATATATCAGTGTAAGGAAAACATTTTCATTTTCCCTACCCCCCTCTCCAGTCAGAATCATAGTCTAGCTTCCTTTTTGTCTGCCAAATCCATTTCTGTCACAAAGTCCTATTTCCCCACTCTCAGGACTAGCCCAGTTTTCTCCCATGCCCAATTTACCCTCCTTTTTTGGGGGTCACATTGTTTGAAGCTCCTCAGTGAGGTGAATGTGAGAACAGGGAAAGATCCAGGTACAAAAACTAAACCACAATACTGTCTAAAGGCAGCCCACAGAAATTGGCCATATGTAGATGTATCCTTCCTTAGAAAATGCATTTGGAATCTGGTACTGGAGATGTGAGATTTGAACTCGTAAGAGATCTTAGAGCTGAATTTCCACAATATGTTCATACCAAAGTCACTGAATAAGTTAGCTCATTATTCAAATAAGGCCAACCCAGCCCTTTAAGTTCTAGATGAGATTAAGAAGAAAATGAAAGGAACTCCTGAGTAATAATTGAAGCCTTTAAATGATTTGGAAACACATTCTTATGTGCACATATACACACCTACACGTTTTAAATTCTAAAACTATCTCCATTAACCAACAAAAGATTACAGAAATATAAGTTGAAAATGATAAACCATTAAGAGTTGAAATGCAAGTCATCCTATTTTTTTTGCAGTAAGATGAATAAGTATAGACATATATCAAACACTGAATTTTCACTTTCTGGGAAAGAAGTACTGCATATTTCCAGTCTAGAGTAGCAAGTAGGGGTGTGAGGGGAGTGGGAAAGATCGTCAATATTTTTTTAACCTACTTTTAATTTGGAGGAAAATTGCTTTACAATCTTGTGTTGGTTTCTGCCATATAACAATGCAAATCAGCCATAATGAACACATATTCCCTCACTCTTGAGCCTCCCTCCCATCCTTGCATCCCAACCCTCTAGGTCGTCGATATTTATTTAACTCCTATTAGGTTCCGGGTTCTGTGCTAAGGCTGTTATTTCTATTTTCTCATTTGGTTTTTAAAACAATCTGCAAGATAGATTGCAGTGCTTCTGTTTTACTTGGCAGAAAGATGGGCTCAGAGATGTTAAATAACTTGTCTGAGGTCACTCAGCTTATAAGTATTAAAGCTAGATAAGACCTGCTTGACTTCAAATCCAGAGCTTTTTGCAGTCTACTTTGTTGCCTCCTGGGAGAAAAAAATGCTGAGAAGAAATGGCAACTTAGTGCATAAAAATGCTCAAAAAGAAGAAAAAAAAGAAGAGTGCTTTTTCTACCCCCAAAATAGTTATAGCTACAAAGAGAGTGATCAAAGAGCAGGATTACTTTGATGGTTAGAATGAATGATGGGAAATCTGAAGGAGCCCTGGCTTTGAAATTAGAAAACCTAATTTGGGTTGTAGCTCCACCACTCCATAGTTTATATGACTTTGATAACTCATTTTACCTTCTGGGTCTCAGTTTTCTCATCCATAAAACACAGACAGTAATGCCTGTTCTAGCAACCTCATAAGGTTGTGAAGATCAAATATAGACATCAAATATATCTGAAAGCACTCTCTAGTCTAAACCATAACCACTACACAGCTATAACTACACAACTGTAATCAATGATTTCCTTGGTTAGAGTTACATTGTATTAAGATGATCAGCTCTTTGGAATTTCCCAGCAAGTTAAGATGCCTTCTCCTTTGCTTTGTGTTTTCTCTAGGAGGTAGTGAACTTCTCAAAGTGAGAAACTGAACCCTGAGCCCTAGGCAGAAAGTAAGGACCCAAAGTAAATCACATTCTATGCCCCACTATACCACCACTGTTTATGTATAGGTGAATCAGGTTAGGGCTTCCCTGGTGGCTCAGCAGTAAAGAATCTGCCTGCAATGCAGGAGCCACAGGAGATGTGGGTTCGATCCCTGGGTTGGGAAGATCCCCTTGGAGGAGGGCATGACAACCCACTCTGGTATTCTTGCCTGAGAAACCCATGGACAGAGGAGCCTAGTGGGCTACAGTCCATAGGGTCTCAAAGAGTCAGACAAGACTGAAGCCACTTAGCACACACACAAGCATGAATCAGCTTAAGGTCAAGATCAAGGGCAGACTTATAAGCGAAAGTAGGCTCCCAAAAGGTGTCATTTTGTCTGAGCAGGTGTGAGATTGGGGGGACACAGACCTACCTGCTTTGTCCTAATAAAGGTGGAGAGAGATTATGAATTTCAGGCATTATATACACACAAATACACATGCAAACACTCATATATATGTGGGCCTCAGGGCTCATCACCATAAAGCAATGCCCATCAGGACAGAGTCCTAGATATAACCTAGGGTCATCAGTGATTCCAGTAATACTTGCATAATACCATACTTTCTGTTCATATGTTTGACAACCTCCTCTCATCTTTCCTCATCAATACCACAGGCAGGCTAACCAGTGAATCCCTGAGCTACAGAGCAGGGATTGTATGTGGGAAGGTGCATATTCATCAATGCATTAACAAGTATTTTAATGAGCCTCCAAGGTATAGTGCTTTATGCTGCTTGGAGCTTATAGTACAGGACAGATGGGGTCCTCTCCATTAGGGAGCATTGCAGAGGAAACTGAAACAGAATGTAATTACACTATTATATTTTTTATAAGTAAGGGAATGTGTTAGCTTTCTTGCTTACACACCTATTTCTTCGAGATTCAGCCTAATATCTTTTGGGCTCTGAGCCTAGGGAATTGTGATAATTATGGGGAGAGCCCAGAGCAGAAAAGCAGAGAATAACATGCTTGAGCCAGCCACATTCCTTCCCAGCCAAAGATGTGAAATGTAATCAGTGTTTTGTCAGAAATCAGCAGTTAATCTCCATTTTGGCACCAGCCTTCTACTCTAAATGGAGGGAGAAGGTGATGGTCTGGCTCCTGGTAGGAAGAGAGACCATCTTATCTTCAGAGGCAAGACAAACCCTGTCCCACAGTTATGGAGGTAACTACCTTTGGGCATGAGATCTTGATGCTTAGGTGTGGGAAGAAGTATAAGAAAAGGGATACGGTACTCTCAGAGAAAAGCAATCATGACCCAGGATGTTCCAGAAAGAAAAACAGATATAGAAACTGAATAAAAATAACCCAGATGATAAAAGAGCGCTTGCTCATTTGTTCTGCAGACAACCCCAGAAGAGTAGCAAGAGTAGCTACAGTCATCATCATCATCAGAGCAGTAGTAGGAAAATCAAAACAAAAGAAAAAACAACTATCTGACTACCTATTATATATCAGAAAATGCATTTGGTGCTTTATTTCTGTTGCTTAATCTAATAAACGTGTACAAACCCTTACAAGGCTGGATACTAGTCTCATCCTCATTTGCAAAAGAGGAAACTTAGGCTGCTTGCCCAAGACCAGACAGGTCATTGGTAAGCAGCAGAGCTGGGAGGCTAACCTGAGGCTGTCTAACTTCAAAGCCCATTCTTTTAACTACTTTCGATTTGATTTTTGGTTTAGTAAAGATAAACCCTTACCCCAGGACACCCAGGAATCCTTCCCACAGAGTGTTCACATGGATGCATGTGCTTGTACATGTTCTCACTCTCTCTGTCTCTGTCCATCCCCAACCCCATCCCCACCAAGATAGCCTGACCAAGGGCTCTCCTCAGGACCCCTTTATTTCCTTGGACTTTCCCATATAGAAACCCCTTAGCTCTGGTCCCTGTCCTGGCTCATGAGGTAGTTGGGACTCCTGAAAATACGTTGTCCAGGCATCTTTGTTACCTGCTTATGGAATTGGACATTTTTCTGGGGTCTCCTTTTTCACTGATGCTCTTACACAGAATTCTTCAGGTCCCTCCACAGCTTATAAACAATATAGCCCCTTCTTCAGCTATTTTCAGGGCTTCCCAGGTGGGGCATTGGTAAAGAATCTGCCTGCCAATGCAGGAGACATGGGTTCAATCCCTGGGTTGGGAAGATCCCCTGGAAAAGGAAATGGCAACCCACTCCAGTATTCTTGCCATGGACAGAGGAGCCTGGCCAGCTACAGTCTATTATGTTGCAGAGAGTCAGACACAGCTAAGCACGCACATAGCAGCTATTTTCACTCTTCCACTTGGGCCCTTGTTCTTTCTAGTGACCATCTTCTTTTTTTGAACATGGAACCATTTTTTTTTTTCCCTTTTGTCATCTGAAGTCCCCTGCCTCATAAAGAATGACTTCTTTCTCAGAATGGTGGTTTCTCTAACCTTAACTGTCAGAATGTGAATTTCCTGGGCTCTCTTGTTCCATATGTTTATAGGAAGTACCAGAATACTGCAGCCATCACCCAGAAACAAAGGTCTTGGGGAGGGTAAATGCTCCCCACAGTCTAGTCTGAGGCTAAAGAAAGCATAATTTTTCATTGGCTCGCCCTGCTCTCTTTCCCTTACATAATTCTGTGGTTGTGAAAGGCAGTTAAAAGGAGAGCTTGGGGAAGAGCCCTAGACTCGGAATCAGGAAACCTGGTTTCTGTTACTGGCTCTGCCACCCACCAGCTGCAAGACCTTGGGCAGAGCAGCCAGTGCATCACCTCTGGTACACTGCCTGCTTGGCTGTATTAGAATGACCAGATTCCATCTCATTTCCTTCTGTGGACTATAAGCTTCTTAAAGGCAGTGGCCATGACATATTCATTTTGGAAACCACAGTTCCTAACTGGGCTATCTGAGTCATGCTGTCCCCTTCTCTAATCCACTTTCCACATTGTTGTGGGAATGAACTTTAAAAAATGCGAAGCCCATATGTCATTCCCCTACCACAAACAATTCAGTGGTTCCCCACCATGATTAAGATAAAGGTTTATAAGATCTATCATAGTCTGGACCCTACCTACCTCCAGCATGTGCTCTTTACTATCTGCACTTTTTACTTTTTTCATTAATTCCACAGATATTTAGGCATATTTCTGCCTTGGGCTAGGCATTGGAAATACAGTGTGAAGATGGCCCCCGCCCTCATAGAACTTCCACTCCTCCCCTCTTCTCCTGGCTGACTAGTGCTTGTCTCTTAAGACTCAGCTCAGGCATCCCCTCCTCCAGGAACCCATCACGCATGCTCTATACTCTCTCTCTCTCTCTCCTTCCCCTGTGTACCTGAAGCACCCTATGCGTACTTCTGTCTTAGAAATTCTATGTATTGATCTGTCTCTCCACTAGACTGTAAACTCTGAGAATGCATACTGTGTGCTCTCCACTTTTTTATACCCAGCACATGGCTTGGTACGCAATAGATATTGAGAAAGGATAATTGAATAAACAGTACCCTCTGGTGGCTTGTTGTTGTAAGTGTAATCTTTCACACATCATGAAAGTGAAAGTGAAAGCTGATCAGTCCTGTCTGAATCTTTGTGACCCCATGGTCTATACAGTCCATGGAATTCTGCAGGCCAAAATACTGGAGTGGGTAGCCTTTCCTTTCTCCAGGGGATCTTTCCAACCCAGAGATTGAACCCAGGTCTCCAACATTGCAGGCAGATTCTTTACCAGCTGAGCCACCAGGAAAGCCCAAGAATACTGGAGTAGGTAGCCTATCCCTTCTCCAGGGGATTTTCCCAACCCAGGAATTGAACCAGGGTCTACTGCATTGCAGGCAGATCCTTTACCAACTGAGCTATCAGGGAAGCCCTCACACAAAAGGGTGAGTAAAGCATAGCTGATTACCCAAGAGAGGTAACTTTTCCTTTCTTTTAACATTGAGTGGAAAACTATTTCAGAATATGTGGTTACCTAGCACCTAGGTTGTTATTCCAAATTTTTCCAAATCTTTCATAATCAGCAAACAATACATAAATGACAGAACACGATTGTCATTTTGAGTAATTGTGTGGAAAGAAAATATAAGGGAAATTTCTCTCATGTAATGAAATGTAACCTTGTATATAATTTTGCATTTTACCTTTATTTCAGGGCCAGCATACTCACATTCATTCATTAATTCAACAGATATTTGTTGAGTACCTGCAATGTGCCAGGCACTATTCTAGGTGTTGAGGGTATACTGCTGCTGCTGCTAAGTCGCTTCAGTCGTGTCCGACTCTGTGCGACCCCATAGACAGCACAAAACAGATTCTTTAAGAAGCTTTCGTTCTAGTTGGGAGAGATACATGATAAACAAGCATATTTTTACTAGGGGTTATACGTGTTATGGGTAAAAATAAACCTAGGGTGCAAAGTAGAGTATGAGAGGAGATGCCATTTAAGCAAAGTCCTAAAGACATATTAGCTATAATTTCAGAAAAATACAAAAATATTGGCTCATGAGACCTGCCTAAAACATTGTGGGACTTCTAGAATTTTCTTTCTTTTTTCTTTTAAATGTTGAAATAAGTTTAAGCTCATATTTGTTGTTATTCAGTCATTAAATCGTATCTGACTCTTTGTGACCCTATAGACTGCAGCGTGCCAGGCTTCCCAGTCCTTCACCATCTCCCAGAGTTTGCTCCAATTCATATCCATTGAGAGATATGGATATCTAACCGTCTCATCCTCTGCCACTCCTTTCTCCTTTTGCCTTCAATCTTTCCCTGCATCAGGGTCTTTTCCAATGAGTCAGCTGCTCGCATCAGGTGGCCAAAGTGTTGGAACTTCAGCTTTAACATCAGTCCTTCCAGTGAATATTCAGGACTGATTTCCTTTAGGATGGACTGGTTTGATCTCTTTGCTGTCCAAGGGACTCTCAAAGCCCACACACACACACAAAAAAAGAGTCTCCTCCAGCACCGCAGTTTGAAAGAGTCAGTTCTTTGGTGCTCAGCCTTCTGTATGGTCCAACTCTCACATTTATACATGACTACTGGAAAAACCATAGCTTTGACTAGATGAACCTTTGTTGGCAGAGATGTCTCTGTCTTTCAATATGCTGTCTAGGCTTGTCATAGCTTTTCTTCCAAGGAGCAAGCATCTTTTAATTTCATGGCTGCAGTCACTGTCTGCAGTGATTTTAGATCCCAAGAGAATAAAATCTGGCACTGTTTCCACTTTCCCCCTTCTATTTGCCATGACGTGATGAGAGCAAATGCCATGATCTCTTTCGCCCTCGTGAAGTGAAAGTGAAAGTCACTCAGTCGTGTCCAACTCTTTGCAACCCCATGGACTATACAGTCCACAGAATTCTCTAGGCCAGAATACTGGAGTGAGTAGCCTTTCCCTTCTTCAGGGGATCTTCCCAACCCAGGGACTGAAACCAGGTCTCCCTAATATTACAGGTGGATTCTTTACCAGCTAAGCCACCAAGGAAGTCCTTCATCCTCATAAAGAGGCTCTTTAATTCCTTTTCACTTTCTGCCATAAGGGTGGCATCATCTGCATATCTGAGGTTGTTGATATTTCTCCTGGCAACCTTGATTCCAGTTTGTGCTTCATCCAACCCAGTATTTTGCATGATGTACTCTGCATTTAAGTTAAATAAGCAAGGTGACAATATACAGCCTTGTCGTATTTCTTTCCCAATTTTTAACCAGTCAGTTATTTCACATCCAGTTCTAACTCTTGTCTTGACCCGCAACAGGTTTATCAGGGGACAGAAAAGTTCTGGTATTTCCATCTGTTTAAGAATTTTCCAATTTGTTGTGATCCACACAGTCAAAGGCATTAGCATAGTCAATGAAGCAGAAGTCATGTCTGACTCTTTTGCAACCCCATGGACTGTAGCCTGCCAGGCTCCTCTGTCCATGGGATTTCCCAGGTGAGGATACTGGAGGGGATTGCCATCTCCTTCTCCAGGGGAATCTTCCCCACAGGGATCGAACCCAGGTCTACCCCACTGCAGGCGGATTCTTTACCGCTGAGCCACCAAGGAAGCCCTTAATGCCACACTAACACCTTTAACCATCATTAATGAACACCTTAGTTGAGAACAAGGTGAAGAGAAAAAGCAGGCAGGGTACTCAAAAAAGTGAAAGGACACAACAAATTTCTCACTTCCCATTCTACCCCAGGAGCACCCAAGTGACCACTTCCCCACCTTCTCAGACTCCAAAATGTCAGATAAAAGAGGCCAAGGGCTTTGTTTAACATGCAGCCAGTTTTTGTGCAAAGGAGATGAGAAAGAGAAGTAAATTGGACATCTGACTAATTATCAAGAAACTGTTATGAAAACCTCTCAACTTGCTGAGCAGCAAAAAATTTATTACTGTCATAACAATCCAGTCAAGAAAAGGCAATGGTCTCTTTCTATGAGTTTGGTTTTTTTAGAGATTTTTTTTATTATACTTAACAAGACTGTATGTGTACTTGAAAGTTGCTAACAGAGTGCATCTTAGATGTTCTCACAGACATACACACACACAGATACACACATATATGTAACAATGTGAGGTGAAGTACATGTTAACTTCACCTTAATTATTGTGATAATTCTATCGTGATATATTAGCATATCAAATCATCATATTGTACACCTTAAATTTACACAATGTTGTATGTCAATCATATCTCAATAAAGCTGGAAAAATTAAGAAACCACAATGTTTATGATGCAGATGTTACACCTACTGTGGCAGTATCTAAGCTAAGGTGTTAATCCAGATCACACTTTAAAGCAGGGGTCCCCAGCCTCCAGAATCTAATGCCTGAAGATCTGAGGTGAAGCTGATGTAATAATAATAGAAATGCTATGCTATGATAAGTCACTTCAGTCGTGTCCAACTCTGTGCGACCCCATAAACGGCAGCCCACCAGGCTCCCCGTCCCTGGGATTGTCCAGGCAAGAACATTGGAGTGGGTTGCCATTTACTTCTCCAATGCATGAAAGTGAAAAGTGAAAGTGAAGTCGCTCAGTCGTGTCCGACCCTCAGTGACCCCATGGATGGCAGCCTTCCAGGCTCCTCCGTCCCTGGGATTGTCCAGGCAAGAACATTGGAGTGGGTTGCCATTTCCTTCTCCAATGCATGAAAGTGAAAAGTGAAAGTGAAGTTGCTCAGTCGTGTCCGACCCTCAGTGACCCCATGGATGGCAGCCTTCCAGGCTCCTCCGTCCCTGGGATTGTCCAGGCAAGAACATTGGAGTGGGTTGCCATTTCCTTCTCCAATGCATGAAAGTGAAAAGTGAAAGTGAAGTCGCTCAGTCGTGTCCGACCCTCAGTGACCCCATGGATGGCAGCCTTCCAGGCTCCTCCGTCCCTGGGATTGTCCAGGCAAGAACATTGGAGTGGGTTGCCATTTCCTTCTCCAATGCATGAAAGTGAAAAGTGAAAGTGAAGTTGCTCAGTCGTGTCCGACCCTCAGTGACCCCATGGATGGCAGCCTTCCAGGCTCCTCCGTCCCTGGGATTGTCCAGGCAAGAACATTGGAGTGGGTTGCCATTTCCTTCTCCAATGCATGAAAGTGAAAAGTGAAAGTGAAGTCGCTCAGTCGTGTCCGACCCTCAGTGACCCCATGGATGGCAGCCTTCCAGGCTCCTCCGTCCCTGGGATTTTCCAGGCAAGAGTACTGGAGTGGGTTGCCATTTCCTTCTCCAGTGCATGAAAGTGAAAAGTGAAAGTGAAGTTGCTCAGTCGTGTCCGACTCCTAGCGACCCCATGGACTGCAGCCTACCAGGCTCCTCCGTCCATGGAATTTTCCAGGCAAGAGTACTGGAGTGGGGTGCCATTAAGCATAATAAATGTAATGGGCTTGGATTATCCCGAAACCATTCCCCCACCACTGTTCCTTGGAAAAATTGTCTTCCACAAAACCAGTCCCTGGTGCCAAAATGGTTGGGGACTGCTTTTTTAAAGCACTGCATCACACATACCACCTCCACAGTCCTTTGTGTCAGGAAGGTTCAAATGTATAAAAGGAAAAGGAAGATGAGACTACCTTGTTTTTTTTTTTTTTTTTCCTAAAGCAAAACAGGGCAACATTTCAAAGATGATTCCATCACCTTTAGATAAAAATAATTAAATGAAGCAGGGCTTTTTAATGGATTTTATCTGTTCACTTTAAGGCAGGGGGTCACTGCCTTCAGGACTGGGAGACATGTAAAACTATTAATAGGATTTTGAGTCCCGTGTACTGGAGTAGCTGTAGCTTAGGAGACAAAAAAAATAATTCCTGAAGCAGAGTTAAGCAATCTACTGCCTTTAGTGCTTAAGTTTAATTTTGTGGCAGAGGTGTGGGTGAGGGGTTGTGGATAAAGGTAGGTGGGGGATGGGAGTGCTGAAGCTAGAAAAGTAGTGTGGATGGGGAGGCGGCAGCCAGGGCATCTAGAAGTGTAAGAATCCTAGTATATTGGACTCAGGGAACCAGGATGTGGAAGGCCTTCTGACAGACAGGGACATCAACTGAAGACATGTTTCCTGTCAGGCTGTGGGTGCTTATGATGTGCTAGGTACTGTTCTCATTGCTCCATGTATTTTAACTCATTCACTTCTCCCACTTACCCTATGAAGTTGGCACTATTATTATCACCGCCATTTTACAAAAGAAACTGAGAAATAGAGTTTATATAATTTGCCCAAGGTCATACATATAACAAGTAAATGACACAGCCAGGATTTACACTCCAGCAGGCTGGCTCTTGTCCATGATTTAACCAGGGTGTGTGTGTGTGTGTGTGTGTGTGATAGAGAGAGAGCACGTGCTCACATACTTCTTTTCCTCTCAGTTGCCTCTCAAGATAATCACATTCCATAGAGTTAAATGTTACAAACATTTTGGGTAATTCCTTCCTGATTTGGAAAAAAAATTGTATAGTATAAAAATGCATGTAATGTAGCATTTATACAGTGTACACACATGTATCAACACATGTATTCTATGTTTATTTTACCTGAGTAACTAACAAAAATCTTGGCAACAGAGAGAGAGAGAGGGGGCAATTTGTTCCATATACATGCCTTAGGAATGACCCTGTGCCATGTTGCGTGTCTGTGTTGGTTTTAGAATCCTTTCTTCTCAGGGATCAGAACTCTAAGCCTTGGTAGCCTTAGGGTTAGTTACTTTCTGCCATATATTCTCTTTCCACACAAGGCAGCTGTTTAGAACATGCAAGAAGTGGGAGAAGTATAATCTAGGCTTGCACCTGGGATTCTATATAGAGAGCTATAAATCCTACGTGAAATGAGGCAAAAACCTCCTTTCTGTCTCTTCAGAACCACAGAATTGTTGGATCATCAAAAGACTGAAGAAATCATCAGTTCCTAGCCCCTCACTTTAAAGATGGAAATATGAGGCCTAGAGAGAAGGGCTTGCCCAATATCATATTACTGATCAATGACAGGGTCTTCTGACTCCCCATCCAGTATTCTTTCCACTCTACTGCTTGTTTTATGAAGCATAGTGCTTTGCTTATAACCCTCTCTGAAGATACAAAACTCTCTAGATCTCACCCTTGTGTATTTACCCCACAAATGTGAACATGTATGCCTAAACACAAGCTTCCCTGGTGGCACAGCTCTAAAGAATCTACCTGCCAATGCAGGAGATGTGGGTTCAATCCCTGGGTTGGGATGATCCCCTGGAGAAGGAAATGGCAACCCACTCCAGTATCCTTGCCTGGAGAATTCCATGGACAGAGGAGCCTCATGGGCTATAGTCCATGGGTCGCAAAGACTCGGACACGACTGAGTGACTAAACAACAACAACATGGTGCTAAGATCCTGACATTTTATCCGGCTAAGTTTAGAGACTCCAAATCACAGTGCAGCTTTCTAGAATACATCTGCAGTCTTCATTTCTAGCCTTATTTCCCTCCCTTGCATCTGTCAGGCTGATCTGCTTTACCCAAACACGTTCTCTGCTTTTCTGCCTCTGTTTTTGCTTATGCTATTCATATTATTCTCTCTGCCTGCAATTCTCTTGCCTTAAACCTCATTTCTGCCTGCCTATGTCTTGTTTGTCCTTCAAAACCAGCTCAGCTACATGAAACCTTCCCTAATCTCCTGACTGTCCTTTTCCACAGGCCAAATTACTTTCCCTTCTCTATGCTCTCCTACAGCTTTGTTTGTATCCTATTATATTTCTTCTGCTGCTATTTATTAAATTGTAATTAATTGAATTCATAGTCGTATTTTGCGCTAGACTATAAGTGACTTGAAGGCCAGAAGCTGAGTCTTTTTCATCATTTTGGTCTCACTCAGGAAGCCACCTAGTGCCATGTGTGTGATGTAGACACTCGATAAAAGTGGAAAGTGAAAGTGTTAGTCACTCAGTTGTGTCTGACTCTTTGTGACCCCATAGACTGTAGCCCGTTAGGCTCCCTGTCCATGGAATTCTCCAGGCCAGGATACTGTAGTGGGTAGCCATTCCCTTCTCCAGGGCATCTTCCCAACCCAAGGATCGAACCCAGATCTCCTGCATTGCAGAAAGATTCTTTACCATTTCTGAGCCACCAGGGAAGCCCAGGCACTCAGTAAGTGCTGAAATGAAAACTTCCCCAAATGGTTTTTTAAATATTTATTTATTTGACTGTGTTGGGTCTTAGTTGGGGCACATGGGATCTTCACTGCGGCAAGCAGGCTTCTCTAGTTGTGGCTTCTCTCTAGTTGTGGTGTGTGGGCCTAGTTGCCCCACAACATGTGGGATCTCAGTTCCCCAACTAGGGGTTGAACCCATGTCCTCTGCATTGGAAGTTGGATTCTTAACCACTGGACTGCCAGAGAAGTCCCCCAAGTGATCTTTAATGCTGGCATTTCAAAATCTTTGAGGTGGAAGGGGAAGACCTATTTGGACAGAAGATTTCAGAAAATAAAAGAGGCTGGCATTGACCTTTTAGAGCAGACTACAGTGAGATGGAGATGTCAACAAGGAGTTCTCTTACCGTGTAAATAAATTGCATTTGAGTTTGCAAATGCTCATTGCAGGTAGAGGGCTCATCCACTACTTCATACATATTATTCTACCTGAACATAAATTATCAGTTCCTCCTGAACTGCATTGTGGTGCTCTGTAGGACTGATGGATGCAACTGAGCTAAGGAGAGGGTGTAAGTGGAGAAGTTTCTCCTGGGGGTGAGTTGGAGGGAAAGATGATGAACTTTAAACCCAGGGATAAAGGACCAAAAGAATGAGTATATGGGAGTTCTCCCAAAAAACTCTCAAACAAGCTCTGTAAAAGAAGGGAGGGGTAAAAAGGTTAGTCCATTTACATTTCAATAGGGAATAGAAACAATTAACCAAAACAAATTTTTGCATCCTCTTAAACCTCGGTGGCTTTTGTGAACCCCTACATATTGATTTCCTTGTAAATCCTTCAGAGAATCTGTGTGTTTGTGTCAGGGAAGGGTGGAAATTGGGGAAGACAAGGTCTGACTCTGGGTTTAATCTTTCAACTAAGAGGTAGGAAAAGAACTACAGGAAATAGAGTGGGGTGGGCAATGGGAAAGAAACTTGCCAGTCAAATTCTTGCTGCCTTTGGGAAGAAAAAAGAGAGCACAGAGCAGAACAGATCTGGAGGCTTAACAGGAAGGGCTGTGTGTCCTAATACTTAGGCCTTATAAGACTGGCACTGAGACTCAGTCTAAAACATCAGAAACTCCCCTTTCTTTACACAGTTCAGTTCAGTCACTCAGTCATGTCCGATTCTTTGCAACCCCATGGGCTGCAGCACGCCAGGCCTCTCTGTACATCACCAACTCCCGGAGTTTACTCAAACTCATGTCCATTGAGTCGGTGATGCCATCCAACCATCTCATCCTCTGTCGTCCCCTTCTCCTCCTGCCCTCAATCTTTCCCAGCATCAGGGTCTTTTCAAATGAGTCAGCTCTCCGCGTCAGGTGGCCAAAGTATTTAGAGTTTCAGCTTCAACATCAGTCCTTCCAATGAACACCCAGGACTGATTTCCTTTAGGATGGACTGGTTGGATCTCCTTGCAGTCCAAGGGACTCTCAAGAGTCTTCTCCAACACCACAGTTCAAAAGCATCAATTCTTTGGCACTCAGCTTTCTTTGTAGTCCAACTCCCATATCCATACAGGACTACTGGAAAACCATAGCCTTGACTAGATGGACCTTTGTTGGCAAAGTAATATCTCTGCTTTTTAATGTGTTGTCTAGGTTGGTCATAACTTTCCTTCCAAGGAGTAAGCGTCTTTTAGTTTCATGGCTACAATCACCATCTGCAGTGATTTTGGAGCCCAAGAAAATAAAGTCAGCCACTGTTCCCACTGTTTCCCCATATATTTCCCATGAAGTGATCGGAACCGATGCCATGATCTTGGTTTTCTGAATGTTGAGTTTTAAGCCAACTTTTTCCCTCCCCTCTTTCACTTTCATCAAGAGGCTCTTTAGTTCTTTTTCACTTTCTGCCATAAGGGTGGTGTCATCTGCATATCTGAGGTTATTGATGTTTCTCCTGGCAATCTTGATTCCAGCTTGTGCTTCATCCAGCCCAGTGTTTCTCATGATGTACTCTGCATAGAAGTTAAATAAGCAGGGTGACAATATACCCCTAGTTGGATTTTCAGGGAGGATAGATTTTTCCACACACATAAAGCCATTTAGTCAAACACGCTAATCTAAACCAAAGGACAAAGTTCAAATAAAAATCTGGGGTCTTCCACAAACCACCAACCAACTGACCAATGAACCAACCAAGAATGCTTATCAAGGTAACCCCAGTTGGAAAAAAGTAACCCCTGTTGTTTTCATCTGAGGGTTAATAAGCGAGTGGAATACCTCAGTGGATTTTCAAAGAAAACTGCAGACAAGGAAAATATCAGGGGTTTCAAGTGCCTTCCAAGCAATTTGAGATGTTTTATTTACATCATAAAGACAGATTTTCCCTGGAGTATTTCCTGTTCAGAAAACACTTAAGGACCCTGCTCTTTTGGGCTGCTTCTTGACATGGAAAAATGTTAATGTCACTGCTTTGCCTTGAGTTTGGGATTTTGCCTCTTCAGCCAACTGTCTGCTCTACTAGTTGCATCTAGCTGTTTCATTTTGCCTGATGTAACTGTCCAAACCACACTCAAACTCTCTCATTTCATCCTGCATTTTCTCTACAAAATGCATTTACTGTAGTATATTTTTTAATGTTTTCCATTCCTGTTTTGATTTTTCACTTTGCTAAATCCATCAGCAAATGTTTCATGTTTGTTGTGTTTAGGCATTGTGCCTATTGCAGTGGGAGAAACAAAATGGCATAAAAACTTTCCTCAAGGAGCTTGTTGTCTAATTGAAGATTATTAAGCAAAGGGATGCTTCTCGTTTTTGACCTTTCCTTTCAATTCCTGTTACCCTCCTTGGCTAGGCCCTGTTCACATCACAGGAGCCTCCTAAATTGTCCCCATGCTTGGTGCTGCTGCGTGTATATGTATGTATGTGCTCAGTTGTGTCCAGCTCTTTGCAATACCAGGGACTGTAACCCACCAGGCTTCTCTGTCCATTGAATTTTCTAGGCAAGTATACTGGAGTGGGTTGCCATTTCCTACTCCAGGGGATCTTCCTGACCCAGGAATTGAACCCATGACTCTTATGCCTCTTGCATTGGCAGACAGATTCTTTACCACAGCTCCACCTGGGAAGCCCATGCTTGCTATTACCCCCAATTAAATTAACCCAAGTTCATCTTCTTAAGAAATTTTATTATAGTTATTCTCCCACCATCTTACCTTCTTTCTTCCCCTGCAAAATTTTCAAAGATACTATATATTTTTTGATAAGGTTCAATCTCACTGAAGTAAGGTTCAATCTCATTATCTTGGCTCAAAATTTCCCCCTTATCACCTTTTAAATCTGAGTCCTATCCATTTTCAAGTCCCGCTTCATTCAGGCATCTTTTCTCCAATTCCCCACTGAGACTGATCTTTCCCTTCAATTTCTATACATTATAGCCTACATCACTCATTGACATTTCACTTATATTACCTTGATTTCTTTTATATGTAGGTGTTTTTCCCCATAAAATTGGCCAAGGAGCCAAAAAGTTGAAGCCTTATCACCCTTTTGGATTGTACATTTATTAAGGGTAGGTCCTGAGCATAATGCATTGCATACAAGAGATGATTAATGCCTGGTTGATGATAAAGATGGTGATGATTTTTCCTGGTTTCAGGGGATAGGATGGATTATGAAAGAAAGCAAAGCAAAGATTCTGCAGGTAGGGAGATGAATCAATGAGGCTTTTATAATAATATTCAATAAAAGGTGATGAGGGCTTCAATTTATTGTTTCCTTGGTTCAGAGCCTCATTGTATTACCAGAAGGACTTTAGTGAGATTGAAAAGAAAGGAGGGGAGGACTTTGGGACTGCTGTGATTTTATGTGGGGATGAGGAAGAATTAGATAACTGAACCTGAACAAGTGCAATTATGATAGCATTAACTTAAAAGAGGAAATCAGAGATGGAAGCTGGGTTTAGAGGGAAGATGATGACTTTGTTTTTAGACATACTGAGTTATGATGACTTGAGTAACTAAGTGAACATGTCTGACAAGCAGTAAGATACTGCTCTCCATTCAATTCAATGCAACAAATATTTACTGAACACCAACCATATGCCAGTCACTGTGCTGGAGATATAGTCAAATAATACCCAGCCCCTGGCCTCCAGAGCTCATGTTTGCTCAGGAAAGTCAAATTAATAAATTCCTATAAGGTAGTAAATGATATGATAGAATTATATATAAAGTATTGTGTGTGCATGCTTAGCCGCTTCAGTCGTGTCTGCCTCTTTGCGACCCTATGGACTGTAGTCCACCAGACTCCTCTGTCCCTGGTGATTCTCCAGGAAAGAATGCTGGAGTGGGTTGCTGTGTCCTCCTCCAAGGGATTTTCCTGACCCAGGAATTGAACCTGCGTCTCTTGCCTCTCCTGCATTGCAGGTAGATTCTTTACTGCTGAGCCACCAGGGAAGCCCATATAAAGTGCTGCTGCTGCTGCTGCTGCTAAGTCGCTTCAGTCGTGTCCGACTCTGTGCGACCCCACAGACGGCAGCCCATCAGGCTCCCTGGTCCCTGGGATTCTCCAGGCAAGAACACTGGAGTGGGTTGCCATTTCCTTCTCCAATGCATGAAAGTGCAAAGTGAAAGTGAAGTCGCTCAGTTGTGTCCGACTCTTAGCGACCCCATGGACTGTAGCCCACCAGGCTCCTCCATCCATGGGATTTTCCAGGCAAGAGTACTGGAGTGGGGTGCCATTGCCTTCTCCGATATAAAGTGCTATGGGAATATAAATAGGGAATCAATTGTATCCAAGCAGGTGAGAGAAAGTTTCAGAAGTGACAATCTTTGACCTGGGTTTGGGACGATAAGTAGAACTTTGTTGAACAAATAAATAGTGAAATGAGTTTCTAAGTGAAAGTACAGTCTTGAGCAAAGGCACAAGACATGGATGTACATGGCCTTCTGGGGGAACATAGATAGTCTGAAAACACTAAAGAGAATACAATGACAAAATAAAGATGGATAGTGCAGAAGAGGTAACGATTCTCAGGAGCTGAAGACAGGATTCTTCTACACTAGACTGGAGAGACAGTTTAGTATGATAGTTAAAGGTGTGAACTCCTAGAGATGGATGCTCTGGGCTCAAATTCCATCTCTGCCACTTACTAGGGGTGGGGCCTTGAGCAAGTCAGTTTCTCTGTGCTCAGGTTTCCTTATCTGTAAAATGGGGCTAATGGTACCTCCTTCATAGGGTTGTTTTTTTTTTTTTTTCAGGTGAAGCTAGAATTGGTTTTATTAAAAGTAATCAAAATAGTCCCAAATAATATGAAAGTGAAAATCACCCAGTCATGTCCACCTCTTTGTAACCCCATGGACTGTAACCTGCCAGGCTCCTCTGTCCGTGGAATTCTCCAGGCCACAATACTGGAGTGGGTAGCTGTTACCTTCCCCAGGGGATCTTCCCAACCCAGGAATCAAACCCAGGTCTCCCGCATTGTAGGTGGATTCTTTACCAACTGAGCCACCAGGGAAGCCCCAAACTTCATGACATGACTGAGTGACCTTCATTTTCACTTTCAAATAATATGGCATCCATTTAAATAGATCCTTTTAGAGAGATGAAGCACTACCTTAGAAAGCTTCTGCTGGTATTTTAATTAAAAGATCCATAGGGTTGTTTTGATGTTTGAGAGACCTAGTATATAAACTATTCAGGACAGTGCCTGGCATACAGTGAGTGTTAGGTCAAGGTTACTCCAAGGGCTGAAATAAAAGAAATAAGGCACCACACCGCTGTGTACTATACCATCAGCGGCTATAAATAGGAACTGTCTTATGTCTCCAAAGAGTCTCTGCAGAGATCCAGGGAGCACTAGATGAATCTCTGATTCCCACATGAGTGGGAATTCTTTGAGAGGGTGATATTATCTGCCTTGGAAAGGAAGAACCAATTTAGGGAGAGGTGAGCAGTCTGAGAAAAAAATTAGGATGGCCAGAGTGGGACTGTTCATTCAGAATAAATGGAAGCTCTCACTGTGGCATTTCCCCTCTGGCAAGTGAAAATAAACCAAAAGAAGGCTGAAATTCAGCAAGCATATTTAATTTCAGTTTAATAGGAAACAGAAAATTGACCGGCAGGGACCTTAGAGGGTAAGAGAGGAGACAGTGGGGCCTAGTGACAGGTATCTTGCTGGGCTTGGAGTACATAAAGGAGCCCTCTAAAGAGGGCTATTGCTAAGTCACTTCAGTCATGTCCGACTCTGTGCAACCCCATAGAAAGCAGCCTACCAGGCTCTCCCATCCCTGGGATTCTCCAGGCAAGAACACTGGAGTGGGTTGCCATTTCCTTCTCCAATGCATGAAAGTGCAAAGTGAAAGTGAAGTCGCTCAGTTGTGTCCGACTCTTAGCGACCCCATGGACTGCAGCCTTCCAGGCTCCTCCATCCATGGGATTTTCCAGGCAAGAGTACTGGAGTGGGGTGCCATTGCCTTCTCTGCTAAAGAGGGCTAGCAGGTGAAAATGCAGCCCTACCTTGCTAATGAAGCACATCTAACGACTTCAGTTTTGCTGCTCAAGAAATCCATTGTCTATGCCTCAGCTTTTTAGAGCTCTACTCAAATGATCCTTGAATAGACTCTTGGAATGATTGAGCTTCCCTCTGTGATGGCTGCTGAAATGGAACTGAACCTTATCTGCCCACCTTGCCAGCCCAGGAGTTTCCCTTGACACATCTTGTTTGAATTCTGTTCTCACCACTTCCCACCTGGGCAGTCTCGACCAAGTCACTGAAATTCTCTTAGCCTCGGTTTTCCCATTTGTGAAATGGAAATAAAAATAGCTCCTATATTATAAAGTGGTTATGATAATTATATGAAATAATTTATCTATAAAGTACTTGATACATTGAGTGCTTAAAAGACATAAGTTTGGTTCCTTTTTCTTTCCCTTTACATTTAGGCAGCCCAAAGATCCTCTGTGCTCATTTTAGCCCAGCTAGGGACTTCATATTATCTAATGTCTACAGTAGTAGAGATGGGCAGGAGAAGGCAGTACATGGGAAGACGATGAAGAATGGTGGCTTTTTTTTTTTTTTTCACCCTCCCATCCTGACTTTGCAGTAAGGATATTTTGATGTAGTCAGTATCCACAAATAGGAAAGGTATTCAGATACTGGACAACCCAGAGTAAGAGATATCTATTAAGACATGATGACAACTGTGTGAAAATACATCTACACAATCATATACTTAATATGAAGATAGAGCTAAACATTCATATATTTTAAAATTAGAAAGGAACAAGGAAAACTGAAAACATTTTTATTAGGATGGTAGAAATATGTTGTTTTAAAGTTAACCTTAGTATTCTTGTGCCTATGGAGAGGGATCCTCTTTCCCTGACATACTTATATCTTTGTACTCTCTTTGCAAAAGAACAACAGGAGGACAGGGTGCTAGATTAAAGGGAATTGAACAGTGGGAATAATATGCCCCCATCTCATCTGTCCTTCTGCCCAGCCTTCCATTAACCATCATGATATACCAGAGGCCAGAGACCTTCCTGTCTGTGGTGCTTCAATGCCCTTGCATCATTAATATCATCATCTCTACCCTTCTTCTAGGAGTGGATCTTATGAGGGAGGTACTGAAGAAGTTGTGCATGCTTAGCTGTTAGTCCAAACCTTTGAGAACCTGCAGGGGACAAGGGCAGAAATCACTATGTAACACTCTGGACTTTCTTGGCAGGTGAATACCGCTATGCATGAGGCAAAACTTATGGAAGAATGTGACGAATTGGTAGAGATCATCCAGCAGAGGAAGCAAATGATTGCTGTCAAAATCAAAGAGACAAAGGTAAAACAGAGCACTTTAGTGAGACCAAGGCCAAGTTGACTTTACAAAAGTCCAAGTTTCATTCCAATGATTCCAGTTTAAACTTGGATCATGAAAGCAAGAAGATATGGGGGTTTAGGGAGAGAGACAAAGAAGAAGCAATCTTTGGCCTATGGCTCTGAATTCAGAAAAGATGATGGCAGTTTTGCGGTGATGGAATCATTTCATATTGTGACTTGGTTGGTAGTTACATGGGTATATGTATATGCAAATATCATTGAGTTGTACACTTCAGATTTGGTGCTTTACTCCAAGTCAATACAAAAAGAACTGTGGACCAGAACTATGGAAGGATCATGATTGCCATTGTAAGGACTTAGGGCTTAATCTGAAAGGCATAAGGAAACCATTCTATTCAGTTTCTTATGATGGGATAAGACTGAAAAATATAGCAGAAGTATTCAGGGTAGATCAGAATATGATGATACTAAAGTCAGGGAATCAAGTTATGAGGCTTACTGAATGATTCTTGGTATAAGTTGTTGAAGGCCTAACCCAGGAAAGTGGCAGCACAAATAGAAGGGAAGAACATAACAGGCATCGCTAGAAAGGAATTGACGGGAATCGTCAACCGATTATATATATAAAAAGGATGAAGGAGAGAGAGAGAGAAGACTTCCAGGCTTTTAACATGGGAACTGAAGAATCGTGATCAAGAAGGTGAGGTGTGGGCCTTCATGCAGCTATCTGATTTTATGCTTATTGGTCTGCTGGTTAGTATAGTGATGATGAGCTCATGCTATGTGTACAATGGGAGAAGCTCTGAGAGCCTGGAGTGATAACCATTACTTTGTGCCATGCTGGGTGGTTCCTTACTAACACAGATATTGAAGTTTCTGAGAACACAGATCTGTGAGCACACAGGTACGCATGAATGCCTAGAGAGAGAAATATATACAGATGAATGTGGATACTCTTAAAGAAAAAGGAGGTGTTTTTTATTAAACATATACATGACAATATATTGACAATAAAATGTCAACAGAGGTGATCTCCAGGTGGTAGAGTTTCTTTTTATACTTTTTATTTTCTAAATTTTCTATAATGACCATGCATTGCTTTTATAATCAAAATAATTAATATGATCAATAAAAGAAGAGGTAGGTAACTTAGAGTGTATGATTGAGTGTGTTGCAGGGTCAGTAAGCGGGTGGAGGGAGGAGTTGGCAAAATAGACATGGAGAGTAGGGGGAGAAGGAGAGTGGTCAGTTCAGGGACCATGGGATGTTCAAAAGTCTTATTTTTAGAATCACTGCAGCAGATCTCCTTCATGTTGTTTTATCATTTTTAATTAAGCACTGGATATGTTTATCTTGTTTTTCTTTTGCTAATTCTTTAAGGTTATGAAACTGAGAAAATTGGCACAGCAGGTTGCTAATTGCCGCCAGTGTCTTGAACGGTCAACAGTCCTCATCAACCAAGCCGAGCATATCCTGAAAGAAAATGACCAGGCACGGTTTCTCCAGTCTGCAAAAAATATCGCTGAGAGGTGAGTTCCTTATGGTCTTTCAACATGCCTCCTCTTAGGAAAAGGGACCAGCTTAAAGTCACTTAATTCAGTTCGGGCATGTTTGTAGCCACTGCCACCTGAAGATTTTGCCAGCTGGCTACTTACTAAGCCTCAGTGTGGTAGGTAGCCCTGTGGATTTCTGACGCCCCTTTCTCTCTCTGCCACCTCCCAGTTCTTCTTCTTCTTTTTTTTAAATGTTGAAGAATTCCAGTTTTATTCTGTTTTTTCCAAAGTGATTTTTTAAAAACTTTTTATTTTGTATTGGAGTATAGCCAGTTAACAGTGTTGTGATAGTTTCAGGTGAACATCAAAGTGACTCAGCCATACATATGCATGTATCCATTCTCCCCCAAACTGCTCCCCTCCATTCAGAGCCACATAACATTGAGCAAAGTTCCCTGTGCTATACGGTATGTTCCCAGTTCTTCTAATACACAGCCAACCATGCACCCTAGCGATGCCACAGCTCTATGCTACCTAGTCAGGCCTGGAGCTTTCTATGTTGGTGTTGGTTTAGGGGCAGAGAAACTTTTGGCCACATACATAGATGCATGCCCTACCTAAGTCTAGACCATAGCACTAGACTCCCTGGGTTTGAATCTTGCCTCTGACCTTAAACTAGTTGGTTGGTCGTAGGGGAGTCACACAACCTCTCTGAGTCTCATTCTCATTCTCTTATTTGCAAATAATAATAGTACCTATCTCATAAAGTTTTTGTGAGGGTAAAATGAGTTAATATTCATAAAGGTTTAGAATAATGCCCAGCATGTGGACTTTCCTGCTGGTCCAGTGGTTAAGAATCTGCCTGCCAATGGAGGGGTCATGGATTCAATCCCTGTTCCAGGAAGATTCTACATGCCTTGGGGCAACTGCTGAAGACTGAGCACCCTAGATCCCATGCCCTACAACAAGAGCAGCATTAGTCTCTCAGTCGTGTCCAACTGTTTGCGTCCCCATGGACTGTAACCCTCCAGGCTCCTCCGTCCATGGGATTTTCCAGGTAAGAATACTGGAGTGGGTTGCCATTTCCTTCTCCAGGGGGTCTTCCTGAACCAGGGATCAAACCAAGGTCTCCCGCATTGCAGGCAGACTCTATCGTCTGAGCCACGAGGGGGCTTCCATGAGAGAAGCCACCGCAATTAGAGAGTAGCCCCTGCTCACCACAACTAGAGAAAGCCTGCGTGTGGCAACAAAGACTCAGTGCAGCCAAAAATAATTAATTAAAAAATAATTCCCAGTACAAAATACTCAGTATTCTTATTATTGGAGAGCAGAAATTGCAGATGAGAGGAGATTGCCACTTCTTGCAGTATTACTATTAGCAATATTTGACTGTTTAATTGGGGCTTCCCAGATGGCTCAGTGGTAAAGAATCAGCTTGACAACGTGAGAGACGCAGGAAATGTGGGTTTGATTCCTGAGTTGGGAAGATTCCCTGGAGGAGAAAATGGCAACCCACTCCAGTATTCTTGCCTGAAAAATCCCATGGATAGAAGAGCTTGGCAGGCTCCTCCATAGGGTCGCAAGGAGTCAGACACGACTGAGTGAGCACACATACATGTTATCTTAATATAAATAACTTTTAAGTGTTTAAGAAGAGTAAATTAGAGGTGAAGAAAGGAAAATTCTTTCAGGAAGTTTCCTGTAAAGGGAAAGAGAAAATATGGTGATAACTAGAAAGAGTATGAGATAAAGGAAGGTTGTAAATTTTTTTTTTTTTTAGATAGGAGAGACATGAATGAGTTTAAAAGTGGATGTGAGGTCAGCTAGAGATGGGCAAAACTGAAGGTATGGAAAAAAGAAGGTATGTAGCCAAGTAATGGATGTGGATGTTGGTATGCCCATCAGTTTGGTATGAGAAATTAAAGAATTTATCATTTCATATCTACTCCTCTCTCTGTAAAATAGGAGGCAAAGTCATTTGCTGAGCATGAGCAGGAAGTTAGCAGGGTTCTCTAGCTTTCTGAACATATGGAATACAGTTATAATAATTGCTTTAATGTCTAATTCTAATATCTGGGTGAGTTTCAACTACTTACTTTTTTCTCCTCATTATGGGTTTAATTTTCTTGCCTCTTTGTGTGCCGGTGCTCAGTCTCTTGTGTCCGACTCTTTGCGACCCCATGGACTATATATAGCCCACCAGGATCCTCTGTCCATTGTATGTCTGGTTATTTTCTATTGGATGCTAAACATTGTGAATTTTATCTTATTGGATGCTGTATATTTTTGTATTCCTATAAATATTCCTAAACTTTGTTCTGGGACACAGTTAAATTACTTGAAAATAGCTTGTTCCTTTCAGGTCTTGCTTTGAAAATTTGTTGGGTGTGATCAAAGCAGTATTTAGTCAGGGGAAGTTTTTCCCCACTACTGAGGCAAGACCCTTCTGAGTACTTTAACAAGTGCCCCATGAATCATGAGATTTCCTGGTCTGGCCAGTGGGAACATACACTATTCCTGGGCCTGTGAAAGCATTAGTATTCGTCCCCTCTAATTTTTTTGGATGGCTCTTTCTCTGGCATTGGACACTTTCCCCCAAATGCATGTGTTGATCAGTATTTTGTTGAATACTAGGGGCAAAAGCCCTTTCCAGTTCTCAGAATTCTCTCTGTGCATTGTCCTCTCTAGTCATATGCCCTGAGAACTTCAACCAGCTTAGTCTCCTTGATTTCTCAGCTGTGTTCTTACTTAGGGACTCCATCAGATACCACCTGATTGCCCCTTCATGTACCATTTTATTACCTTAATTTTTCTGGAACAAATTTTCCCTTAGCTTCCTAAGAAAGAGTACAAGGGAAATACATTTTTGAAAATTTATTGTTTAAAGAATATTTTAAATTTATTTTCTAAATTGAAAGATCGGAAAAACATTTCCTTATTTTTGAAAGCCATGGCTCTATTGTCTCCTAGCTTCCACGTTGTGTTGAGAAGTCCACTAGTTTTTTGATTTCAGATCTTTTGAATGTGACATATATTTTAATATCTGAAGCTTTGAAGGTCTTATCTTTAAGCCACTTTTCCTGAAATTTCACCAATGTATGTCTTGGTGTGAGTCTTTTATTATTCATTTTTGTTGGGCACTAAGTGAGTCTTTCCAATTTGAAGACTATTGACTTCTAGTTCTAGGAATTTGTCTTTTATTATTTGCCAATGGCTTCCTCCTCTTCTCCCTTTTCTCTTTCTGGGACTCTTATGAGCCAGATTTCGGACACCCTAGATTTTCCCTCTAATTTTAAGAAATCTTTTTTTCTACAGTTGCAGAAACCAGTAATTGAGAAACCAAGCACCACACTCGGAGAGTTGGAGAATTCAGGTTTATTACACTGGCGGGCCCAGAGGAGTTAACACTCTAACCTCTGAGCCCCGAACAAAGGGGTTCTAGAGTTTTTATAGACAGATTAGTGGGCAACACTAGCTGCTAATAGGCTGGTTTAAACTAAGGGGTTTCATGTGTGTGGGAACAGGAGTCAAGATGGGGTGGGGGATGCCTGACCTTTACACATACAGGCATAATTAAGCAGGTTTGCAGGGGCAGGGCAATTTCAAAGAGCAGGACAAGGGTGAGCAAGATAAGCTCCAGTTCCTAGTATTATAAGTCCCCACTTTCTGAGAGTGGTGACCTAAGTGATCCAGACTTTGCAAGGAGCAAGCTGAGTTACAGAGGCAGAACAAGCAGGTTATGTAAAATTGTAACTTTTCCTCTTCATTCTCCCCTCTCAATGCTTCTGTCACTTGTAGAAAGCATCATCTCATGTTTTGGTAAGACATTCAGAGCTCCCTATCATTTAGGGGGCTATATTGAGCTATTACCACTTATAACATTATGGATTCAATCCATGAGGTTATGAACTGGGTAATTGCATTGGGAATACAAGGGCCAAACAAGAGCACTGCAAAGAGCATGCAGAGAGGACCTATTAAAGGGAGAAACCACGATGCCCAGCTCGTGACATCCAGATATTGTTTCAATCATCCCAGGAATTAGCTAGTTTCTCTCTCCTTTTCATGGTTTGTTCCCTTAGCTGTTGGGCCATGTCCCTGACTATTTCTGATTGGTTTACATAAAAGCAGCATTCTTCATTCAAGAAGGGGAAGAGTCCTCCCTTTTCAGCTGTCAGTAGGTCTAGCCCTCTCCTATTCTGTAAAACCACCTCAGCCAAGGAGTCTAGTTGGTCCTGTAGCAAAGAGCCCAGCAATAATACCAATTAGGGATAGAGGCCAGCATTGACAATGAAAATCCATCGATATTTTGATAGCCGAATCCTCAAGCTTCTGCCGTGCATTGACCAGTCAGCTGCTGGAGTGTGGCTGGAGCAAGGATGAAGAATCTTCAAGCTTCTTTTTTTTTTCCTTTACAATATTGTATTGGTTTTGCCATACTTCTGCTGTGTGTTGACTAGTCAGCTTCCAGAGTAACTAGAGCAGGGCTCAGTGTCCTTCATGGGTGAGGGCCGTTGTCTTTGGAACTGGACCTTGAGGAGGTTTTTGGGGTCCTAAACTGCTTTCCAGGTGTTCTCATCACAGGAAGTAGCTGCCTTCTTGACTCTGGTGTGGTGGATCCAAGGGATGACACGTATAACTAACAGCAGTAGGAGTTGCCAGGATAACTGTGTGAGGGCCTGTCCAAACTGGCTGAAGTGTTTTGTTTTTTTTTTTTTTTAATCTAATCTTTAACCCATACATCATCTCCTGGCTGATAGGGATGAACCCACTTGCCCAAAGGAATGGGTGTCCTTTCTAAGGTTTCTCGGGCAATATGGCAGAAGACTTTTCCAGGGCTGAAAGGTGTCAGGACATCTCCAGGTCAGCTAGTTGTTGGTGGTCTCCCTTGAGCTTTTATTTTTATCACTGGGGGTGGTCTCCCATATAAGATCTCAAAGGGAGAATAGCCTGAGGACCTCAGGGTGCATTTACAGAGGGAGATGAGAGTCCACAGAATGATAAGGCAGCATTCTAGCACTGTCTGGGTGTTGGCCAGGGGATATTCTTGTTGTACTACTACTTGGAGAAACAAACCTAACAAGAAAATTAAAGATATATGGCCCAAAGATTAATAGATGTAGAAAAGCTGCTGGGGGGCTAGCCAGGAGAACCAGGTCCAGGCATTGATTCGTGACATTAGTGTTTCTCTAAGTATGAGAAGATGCAAGAATTTGGACTCATAAAAATCTTTACTGAAAACATCTGACTATCTGAAGGCCTGTTTTGTTTTGTTTTGTTTTTGTTTTTCCCAGAGCACAGAGTGTCTTATTTTTTGTCTCCACCCTGAACTCCTTTTAAGGTGGTGTTGAAGGTCAACATCTTATAGTGGTCATGATTTAATCTTTGTAGAGGCAGCTGGCACGGGCCAACTTTCAGTCAGCAGGGCCCCTTCATAGCCATATATTTGACCATGTTTTGGGGGCATTTCATGGTCATTGTGTCCCACGGTGCTGGGAGGGCTCATTCCCAGGTCTAACAAGGATTCCATTGAGAGGCCACTCAATGTGTGTTGTCACTATCCAGGCCTTGTAAGTAGTGAAAGTCTCTGGACCATACCTGTCTTACTAGCCTCTTGGTCCAGGAAAATATTTCCTCTTGTTGCTTCTTCCCATATCTAGAGTTACACTATTACAATTACAATTACACTATTACTATTACAATTCTTGATCTCATATGGAACTGCATATCAGCATTTTATCACAGGCTCAGTCATACATTTGGTAATGTAAGAAATAATCTTCTGAAGCAGGCTACATAGAAAATAATATAGCTAGCGGTTATTAGTAAGGTTGCAAACAAGAATTTAAGTCAAGAACTTTCATTGGGTATAGCCTGGTATATCCCAGGTCATCTGAGTCAGTTAAATGATTATAGCCAAGTGTTCATCTCCTGGTTGTACATCATGGAGCATCTGACCTTTATCCAAAGATTGGTTACTGAGATAAGCTTTAGAAACAATCTTAGAGTATCTTTTTAAATAACTTAATTAAACCTTTTAGCAATATAACATCAGTTCAGTTCAGTCGCTCAGTTGTGTCCAACTCTTTGGGACTCCATGGACTGCAGCATGCAGTCCATCACCTCCCTGTCCATCACCAACTCCCTGTCCATCGCCAACTCCCTGTCCATCATCAACTCCCTGTCCATCACCAACTCCCTGTCCATCACCAACTCCCAGAGTTCACTCAAACTCATGCTCACTGAGTCAGTGATGCCATCCAACCATCTCATCCTCTGTCGTCCCCTTCTCCTCCTGCCCTGAATCTTTCCCAGCATCAGGGTCTTTTCAAATGAGTCAACTCTTTGCATGAGGTGGCCAAAGTATTGGAGTTTCAGCTTCAGCATCATTCCTTCCAATGAACACCCAGGACTGATCTCCTTTAGAATGGACTGGTTGGATCTCCTTGCAGTCCAAGGGACTCTCAAGAGTCTTCTCCAACACCACAGTTCAAAAGCATCAATTCTTTGGCGCTCAGCTTTCTTCACAGTCCAACTCTCACATCCATACATGACCACTGGAAAAACCGTAGCCTTGACTAGACAGACCTTTGTTGGCAAAGTAATATCTCTGCTTTTTAATATGTTGTCTAGGTTGGTCATAACTTTCCTTCCAAGGAGTAAGCATCTTTTAATTTCATGGCTGCAATCACCATCTGCAGTGATTTTGGAGCCCCCCAAAATAAAATCAGCCACTGTTTCTCCATCTATTTGCCATGAAGTGATGGGACCAGATGCCATGATCTTTGTTTTCTGAATGTTGAGCTTTAAGCCAACTTTTTCACTCTCCTCTTATACTTTGAAGAGGCTCTTTAGTTCTTCACTTTCTGCCTTAAGGGTGGTGTCATCTGCATATCTGAGGTTATTGATATTCCAGCAATCTTGATTCCAGCTTGTGCTTCATCCAGCCTAGCGTTTCTCATGATGTACTCTGCATATAAGTTAAATAAACAGGGGGACAATATTCAGCCTTGACATATTTTCCTATTTGGAACCAGTCTGTTGTTCCATGTCCAGTTCTGACTGTTGCTTCTTGACCTGCATACAGATTTCTCAAGAGGCAGGTCAGGTGGTCTGGTATTCCCATCTCTTTAAGAATTTTCCACAGTTTATTGTGATCCACACAGTCAAAGGCTTTGGCATAGTCATTAAAGCAGAAATAGATGTTTTTCTGGAACTCTCTTGCTTTTTTGATGATCCAGCAGATGTTGGCAATTTGATTTCTGGTTCCTCTGCCTTTTCTAAAACCAGATTGAGCATCTGGAAATTAATGGTTCACGTATTGTTGAAGCCTGGCTTAGAGAATTTTGAACATTACTTTGCTAGTGTGTGAGATAAGTGCAATTGTGCAGTAGTTTGAGCATTCTTTGGCATCGCCTTTCTTAGGGATTGGAATGAAAACTGACCTTTTCCAGTCCTATGGCCACTGCTGAGTTTTCCAAATTTGCTGGCATATTGAGTGCAGCACCTTCACAGCATCATCTTTATATAACATTACATAACATAACAATATAACATATTACATATATATACTATATATAATATATTAACATATAACATTATCATATAAAACATTAACATATAACATATTAACAATATAACATAGCACTATAACATAACAAGGAACTATCTCAGAAGTGAGTCTTAGTAAGCACAGACCTTAATTAACAAAACTAGAACTTAATATTCAGTGAAACATATTTTTTTTTGGAGAACTCATTGTGAGGACATAACACTGTAGCCAGGGAAGGCTTTAGCCCATCAAATAAAAATGAGGTCTGTCAGGGAGCCGGGAAAAGCCAAGTGGCCATCTTGGTTTTCCCATAGCCCTGGCTCTTGGATTTTTAGCTGTTGTTTATCCATTTTTAATTCCCTGATTTAGGAGCAGACTATTGCCATGTTTTAAGGACATCAAGATAGCAAAAGTCTAACTGTGAGGGGTTACTTTTTTGTAGAAGCAGAATGAACTTTGTCTACATGTACCATAATCGTAAATAATGTTTTTTTACTTCACCAAAGTAACAAAAAGATTTTAAGAACAAATATAAATCACTTAAAGGCAAAGACAATCATAATCTGTTATCAAAAGCTGCATTCTAAGAAAACTTTGTTCTCTAAACAGAGAGAAGACCAAATTCTAGTCTGGTACCAGCTTACTGTTAATAACAAAATTTGTTTATCTGCTTAATCTTAGAAAGTCTTTTCCATAAATTTTGAAGAACTAGCAGTATTCTTCTAAAGGCATGAGAGTAAAACCATAGAAGGCATGTTTTAAATCTGACCAATTGCAATTGACCAAGAAACCTGGTCATTGTTGTGATATGTAACACTTTAATATGATAACTAGAATTATAATTGACCATATTTTATCAGGGCATATCAGATCTATATGAATTTTACACAATTTTAGGATATCGATATTTGTAACATCAACCATACATTTTAACCTGAAAAGATTTCTCATCCCTTTAAAGTACTTCCCATGTAATTTAACATGTCCAGTAAACCAAGGTAGCTTAATAGCTCTTTGGGATGTCTCAGGGGCCCTCTGAAGCATCCCAAAGTTAGCTAGAAGTCAAGTTATTTAGGAAGTTTTGTCAATAAATGTCAAAAGGGTTTATAACACTCAGTCAGGTAGGATCATATAAGTTACTGTGAAATAATGGTTATTCACTTAGCCAAAGTTAACAAAAGATTTCAAAGGTAAATGTAAAACAGATCAATTAAGAGGTAAAGAAACATAAATCTATCATTAAAAGCAGTTTACCATCTGAAGAAAGTATGTCCTCTTATCAGAGAGAAAGGCAAAATTCAAGTTTTTGTACCAGCTTACTTTAAACTCATTTAGGTAAACTTAATTAAATTTATTTTAAACTTGCACAAAACTTTTTTTCAGGGTCCACTTTCCACAAACTTTCTGTAACAGCCACCTGTAAGTCAGATCTACTTTCTTTTTCCTTTATAAAATGTAATTTTATTTTTTATATCTTCTTTATTAAAAACATACATCTTCCTTATTAGATTAGCAAACAGACATTAATACTAGATATTTAATATTGAATATTTCCCGGTTTTCATGAATCTGACATTTATTTAGGTTAATTTTTCTTGTATTTATAATTGTTTGATTTGTAAGCACTTACTTTTCTTTAGGCCAATTAAATTAGAACTCATTTACAACTTCAGCAATATCAGAAAAAAACAAAGACATACACTGAGACATACATAAATCCAGACAGACAGACTGACAGAGATCTTATAGTTTTCTGTTTGAGATTTAAAATATCTCTTTGACCCCCCTTTTTTTTTTTTCTTTGCTTGAAGTTCTAGTTTGCCCAAGGCTGAGATCTCAGGCAAAGTGAGTGGGCTGTGTATTTCAAGGACATGGAAAGTGTTAACTTTAAGTTTTTTCCTAGGCAGGCCTTTTAACAAGCTAGTTGTTTTTAATTACATATGCAAAAAGAATTGGTTTTGCAGTTTCCAAAATGAAAAATTTCTCTCACTCCATTTAATCAGCAATCATGCACTCGCAATCATCCAGAGGCTATCACAATGCCTCTCTTCTCCTGAGTTCCCTATCTGATGCTCCCTTCCTGGGAGCTCCAAGGAGGTGATCAGTCTCCTCTTCTACCTGTTGGGGTAGTACCTGCCTGGGGACTGGCCCCAGGGCCTTACCTGATCCTATGGCCATTCCTGGTGTGTTGGTCTGTCCCGCCAATGAGTCCAGTCAGGGCTTGGCCATCTGGAGAGTCAGAACGCCTGTGCAAAAGAGAACCCAAAATACCATCAGGTGGTGCACCTCCTTGTTTGTCTCTCCACTCAATTCCACTTGAAGTGGCTTCCTTCACTCCAGCCCGACCGAGCCACCAGTCTGGCAGCTGGTGTGGTTGGAATCTCACTGGGGCCTCCAGAAATGTGGCAGAAACCAGTAATCAAGAAACCAAGCACCACACTCAGAGAGCTGGAGAATTCAGGTTTATTACATCAGCGGGCCCGGAGGAGTTAACACTCCAAGCTCTGCTGCTGCTGCTAAGTCACTTCAGTCGTGTCCGACTCTGTGCGACCCCACAGACGGCAGCCCACTAGGCTCCTCTGTCCCTGGGATTCTCCAGGCAAGAACACTGGAGTGGGTTGCCATTGCCAAGCTCTGAGCCCCGAACAAATGGGTTCCAGAGTTTTTATAGACAGACTAGTGGGCAACACTAGCTGCTAATAGGCTGGTTTAAACTAAGGGGTTTCCTGTGCATGGGAACAGGAGTCAAGATGGGGAGGGGGATGCCTGACCTTTCCACAGACAGGCATGATTAAGCAGGTTTTCAGGGGCTGAGCAATTGCAAAGATCTGGACAAGGGTGAGTGAGATAAGCTCCAGTTCCTAGTATTGTAAGTCCCCACTTTCTGAGACTACATGACCTAAGTGATCCAGACTTTGCAAGGAGCAAGCTGAGTTACAGAGGCAGAATGAGCAGGAGGTTATGTAAAATTTTAACTTTTGTTCTTCACTACTTTCCGTGACTTTATCTTCTAGGTCTAAGATGTTTCCTTTATTTTTCATTCAATGCTTCTATTACATTTTTAATTTAAGAATTCATATTTTTATTAATAAGACCTCTTTCTTGATCCTTGCTTCTTTTTTAGCATTCTGTCCTTGCTTTATGTATACAAACTTCAATAAGTCCCCTACATACGAATGAGTTCCAATCTGAGAGCATGTTCATAAGTCCAAATTGTACATCCAACAAAGTTAGCCTAGGTACCCAACTAACATAATTGGCTGTTGCTGCTGCTGCTGCTAAGTCACTTCAGTCGTATCCGACTCTGTGCGACCCCTGAGACGGCAGCCCACCAGGCTCCCCCGTCCCTGGGATTCTCCAGGCAAGAACACTGGAGTGGGTTGCCATTTCCTTCTCCAATGCATGAAAGTGAAAAGTGAAAGTGAAGTTGCCCAGTCGTGTCCGACTCTGAGCGAATCCATAGACTGCAGCCTACCAGGCTCTTCCGTCCATGGGATTTTCCAGGCAAGAGTACTGGAGTGGGGTGCCATTGCCTTCTCCGACATAATTGGCTACACAGTACTATACTGTAGTAGGTTTGTGATACTTTCCACATAAATAATACATAGAAACAAACAAAAAACAAAGAATTTTTAATCTTACAGTACAGTACCTTGAGAAGTACAGTAGAACAGTACAACAGCTGGCATACAGGGGCTGGCATCAAGTGAACAGGTGAGAGTTACTGACTGGAAGAGGGAGAGGAGGTGGGAGATGTTAGGGCTGAAGGATTGTCAGCAATAGAGATGGAGGGCAAGCTACAGTTTCACTCACACCTGACGCTGATGGAACTTACATTCACATGTTTGAAAGTTCGCAACTTGAAGGTTTGTATGTAGGGGACTTACTGTATTTATCTTCCTGATGATATTAATGATCATTAAAAATGTCTTCTAAACTGCATTGTCTTGGTTTCCTCCATGTTCCATTTCTCTGTTAGTTTCTGTCTTTCCCTAAATGTTTGGGGAGCTTTTCGCTGCCTTTTTGAATTTAAGCACTAAAAGGTGATTGGAATATCTGAGAGAATGAGAACATTTTGTTGCTTGGTGAGCTTTGCTATAGGATTTTAAGGCGGGATGTTAGATTTTTATTGAGTGGACCCCGTATGTGTTAGTTCTGTTGGTGTTTTCTCTTGGCTTAGTTAGCCCTGGAAGGAACCCACCAATCTCCTGCTTCTGGGAGTGAGGGGAGCAATGAAGGGTACAAGTCTGACTGCCACTATTCCAGGAGCCCAGCAGGGAAAGGATTTTAAGACTGCTTTTAGTTTGGCATCAGGATGAGAGAGGCATAGTCTCTGGTTGAGTGGATCTGACAGTGTAGCTGTTTCTCATGCAAACCTTCAACTGTCTGTGACATTAAATCAGCTTCATCTTGTTGCCTTCTTGATCCAGCTTTCTCTGCTCTGTGGTTGGTTACCACTCATCCATTCCCTTTCTAGTTTCCAAACATTTGTTGACAATATCTTACTTGCACCTCTTTTTCCATTCCCTTTGTCTTTGTGGGTTCACGGTGTTTTTTTTTTTTTCCCTTTGACTGTCATTTAAGTGGAATTTCATGAGAGCAGAGATAAAACATATTGAGACCACTGTATGTTATCATGCCCACTCAGTCTTCAACTCCCTGAAATGTCTTCTGCCACTACCACACTATTGAAAGTATTCTTTTCAGGGTCACCTGATGAATAACTTGTTGCTGAATTATAATAGACATTTCTTTGTTTTATCTTACTGTTTCATCTTGCTTGGTCTCTTAGCATTTGTCCCTACTGACCATTTTTACTTGAAATTTCTCTGCCCTTAGCTTGAGAACACTCCTGGTTTTCCCTCTACATATCTGGTTTCATTTGCCTCTGTGAGCAACTCTTCCTTGACCTATCCCCTTAATGCTGTTGTTCTTTGTGTTTCTGTCTTAAGCTGTTTTCTTTTCTTATTGCATATTCTCCCTGTTGCAGACTTGTAGTTCCTAGGGTTTTGGTTACCATCTAGCTGTTGATGATTCCTAGCTCTCTATATCTAAATCTTATTTTCATGGGCTCAAGTATAGCCTCTGTGGTAGGTGGAATAGATAGCTAACTCTGGTATGGCTTGAGAATAATCTACATAACCTAAATATCTTTCTCACTGGTCTCTCTCACAGGGTCTGAAATTCTTCCTCACAATTAATCATTGTTATGTATTAAGAACCAGGACTTCAGTTAAAATAAAATTTTAACTGAGAGAGCTTTTCCTTCCCCCTTACTAATGACTGACAGCTCAGTTGGTAAAGAATCTGCCTGCAATGCAGGAAACCTCAGGTTGATTCCTGGGTCAGGAAGATTCCCCTGGAGAAGGGATAGGCTACCCACTCCAGTATTCTTGGGCTTCCCTGGTGGCTCAGATGGTAAAGAATCTGCCTGCAATGTGGGAGACCTGGGTTCTATCCCTGGGCTAGGAAGATCCCCTGGAGGAGGACATGGCAAACCTCTCCAGTATTCTTGCCTGGAGAATCCCATGAACAGAGAAGCCTGGCAGGCTCCAGTTTATGGGGTCGCAAAGAGTTGGACACGACTGAGTGACTAAGCACAGTACATGCCAATTTAATTAAAATTCTCTGTATCTAAAATGTTGCCCTTTAGTTAATGAAAGGCATTTTAGTGTGGTTTATATATAATGCTAAATAAAGAATATTTAAGCTCTTTATAGATTATCCATTTTTATAGATAATCTATAAGGTCAGTTGTTTTTAAAATTCAGCGTGACAAGATACAGTAGCAAACTTTGCTTTACTAAGTCAGACCAAGTTATAATTCAGAATTGTCTTTTAAACAGCTATCCAAAAACAACATACAACTGTAGAACTGCTGTATATGTGTGATTAGTAATGGTGCTTTAGCCAATTCAGTTAGAAGGATTAAATTAGAGGAGATATACCAGCAGCACAAACTTTGTAAATTATGTGATCATAAGGCTTAAGAATTAAAACCAAACTCATAGACTAAAAAATTTTTATGAATTAGAACTGTAATATCAAAGAATATTTACATTTGAACCTATTTTCACATGTAATGCTAAATTTGGCCTCCAAAATCTGAATCATTTTCAGTCCTAATAAAAATATGTAGGCTTATTTAATAGAGACATGAAAAGCTGCTATGATGCATTTATTTATAATTATAAATGCTATCTCATTTTACTTTACATTTCTTTGATTTCTCATGTAGTTGGGATTTTAAATATATTTGTTGGCTATTCATTTTCATGTTTATGAATTAACTTTCTGTTTTATTTGTCTATACTTCTTCTGTCACCACTTTACTTTCTGCTCATTCCCAGACAACTGAAAAACCTGATCTGCCTCTGGTTTTGACCCCCTCCAGCCCATCCACTGCAGCTGGAGTATTGTTCTTGAAATATAAATTTGCACTCATCACTCCTCTGCCTAAAATGCTTCAGGGGCTCTCATTACATTAGTCTTTCACTTGTTTATCCTGGCCTGAAATTTATTCCCGCAACATCTCTATTTTCAGAAACAGCCAAAAGCTATTGTCGTAGATGTGTAACAGGGTATCCGTGCATGAGGAGATGTATTTGTTTAACTCCTCATCCCCTTAAAACTAGTTCACCATACAAGTTTCCTCTCTGGTCGTCCTACATTCAGTGTCTCTTCTCTCCACTCTAAGGTGCATATTGTTGCCAAGTTAATGTTTCTTTCCATACTGTTATTTGCATGCTCAAGAATTCTCACTGGCTCTGATTCAGGTCAGGCACAGGGCCTAAATATGTATGTTTCAATCAAAGCTTAGAGATAATTCTGATGTGGAAAAATTTTTGAGAATTGCTGAGGTATGTAAAAATATACCTTAATTTTTTTTTTTTAAAGTAACTGTCTACATGGTTAAGTATAGAGTTTAGAATCCAGTGAACATGGGTTCAGTTATATTTCTTTTTTTCTGACCGTTGTGTGACCTTGAGCAAGTTCCTTAACCTTACTATGTCTCATTTACAAAATGGAAATAACATTTGCTACACAGGGTTATGGTAAGGAGTAACTTAGATAATGTGTGTAAAGTGCATGCATGGTGTCTTATACATACTGAATGCCCAGTGAAAGTTACCATTTGTGGTGGTGTTGTTAGTCATTCAATAATTACTTATTCACTATGTGTCCAACACTGTGTTAGGGACCATGGTATAAAATGCGGATCCTGCTTTTGAGACTCTTACAATTAGTTAGGGAGATAAAACTAGCATAGCATTATATAACTAGAGAGCAATAAAATTAAATGTAAATGTTATAAAAGATCAAACAAAATATAGTATTTAGGGGAAGATTTTAACCAAGCCCTAGCATGCTGGGTTGTTGATTAACATTAAAAAAAAAAGAGGGGGAGAAAAAAAATCTCTCAAACTGCTGTAACCAAGCTTTCAGAGGTCTAGTTTTGATGTTGCCTGCCAGATGGAAAATGATGCAGAGGGAAAAAAATCCTGTATTTACTTCTTCAAATTAAGACAGGATGGGGGAGTGTGTTTGAGGAGTGAACATATGTGAATAAATATGGTATAACCCTTAATTGGTTCCTGATTATTAAAATTTAAATGCTTTCCATTGGAAAAGGACAGATATGATATTTTTCATTTTAATCAAGTCCTACCAGTCATTTATCTTCACCTTGTTAAACCAGAAGTCAAACATTGGATAAAGGTTGCTAATCTATTTTGATATATATTGATGCACTTTTCTCTCTTTCAGGGTCGCTATGGCAACTGCATCTTCTCAAGTTCTGATTCCAGACATCAATTTTAATGATGCCTTTGAAAACTTTGCTTTAGATTTTTCCAGAGAAAAGAAACTGCTGGAGGGGCTAGATTATTTAACAGGTGTGAAAATACTGTGCTTTCCCTTCCATTTTAGTCCTTTTCTTTTGGTAGGCTTTTACTTTAAAATAATCTGAAAAGGACAATATTATAAAAATGCCTTTATAATCTTTAAAATGATACATATATCTTTTTAGATAGAATATATTTTAATTCATGTAACATAAAATAGAAATTATTTGTCAAATATTTCCAAGGACAGAATAAGTATACACATCATCCCTACTTAAAGGTAAAAAACAAAAAGTTGCTGATGGTTTTCTCCTTACGAGCCTGTCAGTAATATAACGTCGCCTGTTATAGGGGTAGAACTTGGGTAGTAATTAAAGAATATTAGAGAATTTCTCACATGGGTACAGGTACCACCGAAATGCTTGTAAGAAAATTTAAGAATTAGCAGAATAGAAAGAAAAATGTAAGAAATATCTGACTTGCAGAGAGAATTTTAGAAAATGAGGGCAACAACCTGTCTGTTAAAAATACTGACTGCCTTCAGGATGTTTGAATGATCATTTCATGAGGAAATGTACACACACAATAGCTTTGTGTTTGTAGTTATCTTTGTTACTATATTAAAATAGGTGTCGTTGATGGAGCATCTCCTTTAAGCCAGACACTATATATTAATTTTACATCATGTTCCTTACAAGGAATCTGTGAGGTAATTATCATTAATTATCATCATTTTACAGATGAGGAAACTCATATTAATTTGCACAAAATCCCTATTAATACTGCCAATATATAATACAACTTATTTTGAAATAAAAAGAAATAGATTGAAGGCCACATAATAAGGAAACACATGACTACGTTGCTCTAATAGCTACGTATGTGTTAGTGCAGGCCGAGTAGCCAGTGGGTCTACTGAGTAACTTAGGCTTAGATCTTTGCCTAATATCCCTATATCATTAAAACAAAAGTGGTTAGGGGAACTTGAGGTCTCAGCACTTGACTTCAGGTTGTGTGGTATGTGCAATCTAAAGCTTCTTTTTAAGAAAACCTCCTTTCCAGGAGATGTTGGGTTGGTTAGCAACAGTAACAATTTTAAAATGCTAGAACAGAGAGTATGTTTTCCTTACCTTCTTTTCCACCTTTCGTTACAGCCCCCAACCCACCATCTATCCGAGAGGAACTCTGTACTGCCTCCCATGACACCATTACGGTCCACTGGATCTCGGATGATGAGTTCAGCATCAGCTCCTATGAGCTTCAGTACACCATATTCACTGGCCAGGCTAACTTCATCAGTAAGTCATGGTGTAGTTGGGGCCTGTGGCCAGAGATAAGGAAATGTAAGGAAGCAGTAAGCTGCTCAAGATTGGCCGGGGCGCCACGAGGCAAGTGTTTGTAAGACATGCTAGGTTGTGTAGTATAGTGTTGTGTAGACAGTGCAATCTCCCCCAGCACATTGCAAAGACCTTACTGATGGGTAACAAGCAAGTTGTGTATTTCCTTGCTATGCAGTCACTGGGGCCACTCCCATTTGTTTATGTAATCCTTAGCCTTTCTTGAGTTAATCCATGTCACTCCACTCTCTGAAATCAGAACACAGCTCAGAATTCGTTCCTGAGTAGTTAAGTCACAATCATTGCTGATTCTATGTGTGTGAACATCTCTCTTCTTGACTGTTCTTCCACTTCATTATCATGGTAAAAAACATTACATTCAAAGACTACTGCTTCCTTTACTGTACCCATTTTTATCACTGAATAAGTGACAAGCCTCCTGCCTCTGTCACTCTTCCCTCTATCCCTTCTCCGTTTCCTCCAAAAATTACACCAAATATAAAAATGCATCAGTGAGCCACCAAATGAAAGATGTTCTGAAAGCAGTCATTTAGCTCACATGTTATGGTTTTATCTTCTGATGAATTGGAACAAGACATAGGACCTTAACTCAAGCTGCAAGTTCCCCTCAACCTGCTGGAGAAAATGGAAGTGAAAGCAAAATTAAAGCTGAATTCAAGATTGGAACCAACTTACACACTAAGGTTGCATCTGCATAGCTGCAAATTAGTATTTTCTTTTTATCTTGTGTTTGTGCTTCTGTGTCTGACTTCACAGACCTGTGTGAAGGAGTTTTTCTGATGAAACCCTCCTGAAAGCTTCCTTTTCCCATCCTGTGACAATTTAGGGCCACATGGCGGGGTGGGGAGGTGAGAGGACATTTGGGGTCCAACTCTAAAAAAAACACTTGCCTCGTGCAGCTCCAACCTAAGCCACTTGGCCCTGGTAGCTGCATTCCTGGGTGTTTGTTCAGGTTGTGAAGCTGCAAAATGCTAAGGCCTCCCCAACACACATGTTTACAGTGGCTTCTCCTGCTCTGGAAAGTCTTAAAGCCAGTAACTGAGCTTTTCTTTCTTTCCTGATATGGGGAGAGCAGTGGTCTCCTGGGAGTTGAGAAAAAGTCTAAGAAGTGACAAAGACCAAAACGCTGTTACCTCTATTTTCAAGGATAGATAGTCCTTTGTAAAGAAAAGCTTAAAGGATAATTCTTAATAGTGATAAGATCATAGCATTTTAGAATTAGAAGGGACCTAAGAAGTCATCTAGTCAAATCTTCTTCCCTTATACCAGATACCTTGTAGGTGGTTGTTCTGTCTCTGCTCAAACATTTCCAGTAATGGATAGCCAAATTCTAGCAAAATAGCCCATTCAGTTGTACAGCTATAAATAATTGTCAGTGCTTCCTTATAAAAGGCCCAAGACTTCCTCCTAGTGAATAATAATAATAGTAATTTACATATGTATGTGTTTCCATTTACAGACACTCCCATATATGTTATCTCATTTGGTCCTCATGACTTCTCCCTTAGCCTTATGAAATAGATGATATTAATTATTTTATAATTATAAAATTATAGACATAGAAATCGAGGCTCAAGTTGAATGAGTTGTCCAAGATCACAGAGCTACAAACTGAGGGAATCATGATTTGAACCCAAGCTTTTCGGACTTCAAGCTTAATGCCCCTTGAATTAAACTAGCTACCAATTAGTCCTAGTCCACAGAGGATAGCTGAATTATTGCTTTTGTGTATTAGCTGATATCCCCTTACCCTATACCTTTTTTCTAGTAGCCACACTGACTATTGTGTTGACTGAACATATAGTAAGCTGAAATCCCTAGGCACTCAAAATCCCATTCCTATACAATTGAGTGTTTACACTAAAATACAACATCTTGAATTTATTCCTAGGGACATTTTTATCTGATTAGTTCTGACTCCTTACCCAGCCAGCTAAATTTTTTGGGGGGAGTTCCTGCCTCCCAATATATTTACCTTCCCTCCCAGCCTGCCTTCTATGTCTTCCTCCTTTGATCATTGATAGAAAAGTGGAATAAGACAGGGACAAAGGCAGAACCCTGAAGCAAAATTTTGGATGGCAATGGGCAGATAAGTTGAAACTATTTTACTCAGAATAAATATTCATGAAGATTCCAGTCCTACATGCTGGTCTGGCCTGCCACTGTTGACTGAACTCTATTTGTGAGAGCCACTTTCCCTTGAGGTTTTCCTACATTTTCTCTTTTAAAAACCACTTTATTAAGGTGTGATTGACATATAAAAAGTTGTCCATCAACAGATGAATGGATAAAGAAAATGTGGTATATACATAAAATGGAATATTATTAAGCCTTTAAAAAGAAGGAAATCCTGCCACATGCAGGTCCATGGATGAACCTGGAGGGCATTGTGCTAAGTGAAATAAGCCAGACACAGAAGGACAAATACTACATGATACCATTTATATGAAGAATCTTAAAATAGTAAAACTCCACATTTTCTTTAACCAGAAATTTCTTCCTTGTTGGTTAGAATTTTGTCTGGAGAAATAGTTCTCTTTATTTTTTTCAGCTTTTCTCCTTTATTTTGAACTTTCTTCCCACTTCATGTAAGATTTGAAATGGACATAGGCCAATAGTGTTTCAGATGATACTGTTGGCTGAGTGAAAATTCCAACAGATGTTTGGATAATAGTCTTCCCCATTACTGTATTTCTTTCCTCTGTTTCAATTTTGCATTTTGTATTATAAAAGCAACTGGCTAAAGCTTCTGGCTGCCAGGCAGTCTGTAACATACAGTCACAAAGATTAACTTCTATTTCCCCTCAGTCTTGTTCTCATGCAAATGCTCTCTATGCCCATTTACACACAGGTTCATGGATTTCCATATTGTGGTCTTTTCCTTTTGAACAAGGTGTATATTTCCATTACCATAAATAAGTGATAAATCCCATCTCACTAAGTCTCAGTGATACCCAGAGAATAATATATTTACCTTTTTAAAAGTTAGAAATGATTTCAAAATTACTGAAAAGTGTGCAAGACTAGCACAAAGAACACCCATACACTCTTCACCCAGATTCACCTATTGTTAATACTTTATCCCATTTCCTTTATCATTTGCTAACATTCTCTATTACTATGTTTTTTTCTGAACCATTTAAGAGTAAATTACATACATCATAGCTTTTCACTCCTAAATTCTTCAGTATGTGTTTCCTAAGAATAAAGAAATTCTCTTATGTATCCACAGTACAGTTATTAACTTTAACAGATATGATGTTGATGCAGTGCTTTTAACTAATCCACCATTCATATTCCAGTCTTGACCATTGACCCAATAATATATTTTATGACATATAGAACCCGATATTGTCCTATATAGTCTAGAATCAGGTACTGGACTTAATTGTCATATTTGTAGCATCCTTTAATTTGGAGCATTTCTTCAGCCTTTCTTTGTCTTTAATGACATTGTTATTCTTTTTTAAAGTTCCCTTTTGTTTGTTTATTATGCTGTTCCTTGAGTGTATCTGATGTTTCCTCATGATTGTATTCAGATTATGCATTTTTGGCTTCCATCACGTAAGTGATGTGTTCTCCTTAGGATATCACATCAGGAGACAATGTGTACATGCCCTTCACTGGTGATGCTGATTTTGATCACCTGATCAAAGGTGTGATCTGATTTCTTCTCTGCATAGTTACTAGTTTTCCCTTTGCAACTAATAATCAATCTGTGCAGTGATACTTTAAGGCCATAAAAATATCCTGCTTCCTCATCAAATCCATCCTACTTCCATCCCTCTTTTAGCATCAATCAATAATTCTCGCCTGATCCAAACTTTACTCTGATGATGGCAAAATAATGATTTTTCCAAGTGAGCATCCCATCCCACATTTACAAGTTGCCACTCTGCATTTTACTGTAAGCAAAGTCTCATCCTTCATTTGTTTATATTTTTACTTCTCAGTACGGACTCATGAATTCTATTTTTTCATTCGTTTATAATTCTTTACTGCCCTTACTTATTTTGGTGCTCAGATCGCCCAAATTTAGCCAGTTGGAGCTTTTTAAGCTGACTGCTGAGTCCTTATATTCTCCCATCATTTTCTTGAGCACTTCCTTACTTTGCAACATAACAAAAGGTTATTGGCTCATTTTAGACCATACCCTGCTCCAGCCTTGAAATCAGCCATTTTTCCAAGGAACCCTGGTCCATTTACATCCCAGGATGTTATTAGAGACCAAGACCTGGGTACTAGAAAATACACACACAATACACCCATGTACATATACATATTCACACATAATATACGTACCCACATACACATGTACCCACCTGTGTATGTGCATACACATGTATGCATACACGTGTATGCACATACACATACACATTTTAGAAATAACGAGTTCATACCAATATCTCCAGCCCATCCCCACAGGTTCTTTCTTGCCGCCCCCCCGTTTCACACTTGGATGTTCCTACTTCCACAGTGAGAACCCTGGCTCCCAATAGCATCAACACATATACTCATTTACTCAATCCCATAGCATATCTGAAATAGTTTCAGAATGGTGTTGCCCATACCGCTACAAAAACAAACAATACTGGAGCATCTGTTGACAGTTCTCTTCTTGCCCTTTTCTGTGATTGTTGACATTTGAAATGCAGGTGGCTTCATTTGGTTTGTTTGCTTTCAGTTTTAGACCCCACTCTTACCATTCATATTGGTGTCATTTAATGTTTTAAATTTCTAAAACATTATTTCTGAAAGGGAAAGGTATGAAAAAAAAAAAAAGGTATACTCAGAGAAGTGTCATTCTCTCTTGCATTCTTTTAATCCTCTTCCCCTACCCCCATCCCTTGTACGTAACCAGCTTCATTATTTTCTGATTTTTCTTTCCTGTTGTTATTATTGCTTTGTAAATCTAAGCAAATAATGTAGGTTTTCTAATTTGCCTTTCTTTCTTGCATGAAAAAGGTAGCATACTACTTATACTCTTTTGTAATTTTATTTTTAAAATTAGCAGTATATCTTGGAAATCATTCCATTATCAGTTCATAGAAATCTCCCACCTTCTTGTTTCATAGCTGCATAATACTTCATTGTGAAGATTGTTTTCTCTTTTGATTTTTTGTTTTGTATTGGTATAAGTATACCTGAAAGATCATATATTTCCCTCCTACTGTTAAAATTTAATATGTATTTTATGACTCATACTGTGCATTGATACACTGGCAGTCAAGCCCTCCAACATTTTTTTTCTGGCCCTCATCCTTATTGGCATTTCATGAGAATCAATGAACATTGCCACCAATTATTCTTCTTTCTATAGCATATCTGTTTGTACTCCATTATGCTTCTTTTTCTAGTTTTAATTTAGACTTCTACTTCCCCCAAAGTTAATTACAAAACCTTCCTGATCATATCTTTCTCAAATCGATTATCATTATTTCATTTTTAATCTTTACTAAAGCTGCATAGAAATAACTAAATCCACCAGCCATTTTCTCTGCCCTTTCTTTTCCATCCTCTGGTATAATTATGGTTAAAAAGTGTTAAAGTGAAAAGCAGATAACAGAAGAGATAAGTGTAAATTCACAGACTGGAATGTCGATCCCTCTTTTATCAAAATTTAGCTAAATACATGTTTTTAATTATGTATATTTTTCTCTGTTTAAGTCAATGTTTATGGTCTAAAGAGTTTCAAAAGCAGAAACCTAGATCTCTGGTCCCTTTCCCTACTTGGAAGGGAAGAAGGTTCCAGAAAACAAATTTGTTCCTGGACTGCCCAACCTCAAATGAGTATTGGAATCAGAAACAGGGAGGGGTAAAACAAGTACTGTGAAGTAAGGAGATGCTATTTTACTTTGACTATCATGTCATCTCCTTGGCTTCCCTATGACACCTTGGAGCCCACCAAGATTAGAAGCAAGGGTGAGAATGGTGTGGGAGAGCTGAATCATAAGCCTTGAAAGATTTGCTGCCTTGCAGTGACAAAGGAACATTGTTTGCTCCATGAATTGTGGAGCAGTGTAGTGGAGAGAACACTGGACTAGGTTAAAGAGACCAGGGTTCTACTCTCAGTGCCACTCTCAGCTCTCTGTGGCCTTGGGCAAGTCACTTTCCTTCTCTCTTAGTTTCCTATTTGTACAATGAGGGAAATATGGTGTCTAGTTGGCCTTTTGGCTCTGAGATTCCTTGTTATTCTGTTCTGCTCTACCCATTCAAGGGTCAGACTCAGATCTCAGAGGATTGAACCTTTGGGGTGAAGATCTAGAGATGCTATGAAAGATGTGATTCTGTGATTTTGTGTAGAAGTTTCCCCTGTATTCTTTGGCAGAAAACTGAAGTAACTTTTCACTAGTGCTTACATTCAATTACCAGAGGCAAGAAGCCTGGCATAAGCTTAGCTCTGTGGGAGAAAAGAAGCAGAGGGGATTCATCTCCCTATGTCTTCCACGACTCAAAACAAAATGAAATTTGCTTAGGGGGGCTTGTGATGAATACTCAGTATGCTTCTCATCCTGCCTTTTTTACATTAACATCCTTGCTTTCCCCACATTACAGGCCTGTATAATTCTGTGGATAGCTGGATGATCGTGCCCAACATCAAACAGAACCATTACACAGTCCACGGACTGCAGAGTGGAACACGCTACATCTTCATTGTTAAAGCCATAAACCAAGCAGGCAGCCGGAACAGTGAACCTACCCGACTCAAAACAAACAGTACGTTGTGGTGATCGCAAAAGGAGACAGTAGCTTTGCCCTCCTAAGCAGCGAGTACTCTTAGCCTGACGCTGGCACCTCCAACAGCAGTGTAAGAGGGCAGAGGCACCAAGTAGAGAAGCTTTGTTGTTGGAGTCTGTGCTTTGGGCCAGGGGGGTTGTTTGTGCCCCTGGGAGGTATGTGGACACAGAGATATACAGAAAACAGCTGATGGCTTGGGAGGATATTAGTGAAGAGTTTTTTTTGTCTGTTTATTTTTGACTGTGCTGGGTGTTCATTGCTGCATGTGGGCTTTCTCTAGTTGTGGCAAGCTGGGGCTACTCTCTAGTTGCCATGCACGGGCTTCTCGTCGTAGTGGCTTCTCTAGTTGCAGAGTACAGGCTCTAGGCGCATGGGCTTCACTGGTTGCAACATGCAGGCTCAGTAGTTGTGGCTCGCAGGCTTCGCTGCCCCACGGTATGTGGAATCTTCCCAGACCAGGGATCGAACCCATGTCCCCTGCCTTGGCAGGCAGATTCTTAATCACTGGCCCACCAGGAAAGTCCAGTGAAGATTTTTCTCTGCATTCTGCCTTCATACTTGGGGTGCAACTGAGTAAAAGAGTACTGTTTGTAATATTCTGGTAAAATTCTCCTTCAGAGAAGCCAAACCTGTTAGGAATGCTTTTTGACAGGAAAATCCATCTAATTTAGCTTGTCAAATATTATTTGTGAGCAGCTTAAACAAATAGTATTTTTTTCTCTCTTTCATATAGCAAGAAGCTCAAAGGTAGGCAGTTCAGGGCTGGTGCATGTCATAAAAGACCAAGACCCCGCCTCCTTTTATGTGTTGGCTTATTGCTACATGGTCCCAACCTACCCACTGCAACCTCCAAATGACATTTCTTTTCAAGATAGAAATAAGGGGGAAAACACTGGTACATTCAATGACTATCCCTTTTACCAAGAATGTAGGCATTTTCCCAGAAGTTTCCTCCACCCCATCTGACTTCTGCTTCTATCTTCTTAGTCACCCCTAGCAGCAAGGGAGGCTAGGAGCTTGAGTATTTAGCTTTTCTTGCCTCTACAGTAAAAGCAGGTAAGAGAAAAAAAAGTAGTGGGTGGGTGTTACATTGACCAACGGTGTCTGTCAGATGTGTTTTGTATTATACAGCTCTTGCCATACCCAGCTGTTGGCTCCTAGTAACTAACTACTTTTGTCATATGACTTTAAGGAATTCTTTGTTGGGAATGATCCTACACAACAGATATTTTCTCTAATTATTGATGATGCAACAATCACTCTAACAAAGTGAGCTATTAGATGTTATTTACATCCCAGTAATTACAGGGCAAAACAATTTGTCCTGTAGTTGAGTTATTCTCAGGTGTTTTGTTCTGCCACCAAGCAGCAATTATCTCATCTATCCCCTCACTTTGCCTTACCTGAAATACTCCTTCCCCTAAAATCTGTTCAAATCCCAAACCATCCACTGAAATAAAGCAAAGTACAAAAGTTATTTGAGAATAGGAGACCTTGAGAGCCCCTTTTAACTTGATAGTCTATGAAGGGGGGACAGCTTATTTTTATTTTGTAGAAAACAGTGGCTTCTGTCCTGCTTCTTTCATATAATCCAAACACCAGTCAGCTTTCACTGACTCAAGAATGATCATTATGTCTAGGTTCCTCTGATAGTGATGGTCCTGCAGAAACAGGAGAGAATTCTAACATACTTTCTCATGCATTTTCTTTTTTTTTTTTTTCTACTTTATGTTTCAGGCCAACCCTTTAAACTGGATCCCAAAATGACTCACAAGAAGTTGAAGATTTCCAATGATGGATTGCAGATGGAGAAGGAAGAAAGCTCTCTGAAGAAGAGCCATACTCCAGAGAGATTTAGTGGCACTGGGTGCTATGGGGCAGCAGGAAATATATTCATTGACAGCGGTTGCCACTACTGGGAGGTGGTCATGGGGTCCTCCACATGGTGAGTGGATCCAACTTTTCCTTCCCCCTGTTGTTAGGTTCCTGGGAGATTCAGTTTGATAGTATAAGTATAATACCAGTAAGTCAAGGTTAAAAGGCAAGTGATGGAAACCACTCTTAGAAAAACGTTCCAGTTTTTAAAAAATCAAATCATGTATGCCATTCCCCCAAATCATCCCATGAATCCCCAGTCCAGGTTCGATGCAGGATACAGGAAGCTTGGGGCTGGTGCACTAGGATGACCCAGAGGGATGGTATGGGGAGGGAGGTGGGAGGGGGGTTCAGGATTGGGGAACACATGTACGCCTGTGGTGGATTCATGTTGATGTATGGCAAAACCAATACAATATTGTAAAGTAAAAAAAAATAATAATAATAAATAAAATAATACTGGTAAAAATAAAAAAAATCAAATCATGGAAAATATACTGAGCTAGGAGTTGAAAATTACAGCACTCTAATTGCTAATTTTTTTTAAAGCTCTAGTGCTATCATTGTTATGGATCTAAATATAAACTATTTAAGGAAGAAACGTGTCTTCTATTGCTTAGATGTCCTGTATGATGTCTGTGCTGTGCTGTGCTTAGTCGCTCAGTCATGTCCAACTCTTTGCGACCCCATGTACTGTAGCCTGCCAGGCTCTTCTGTCCATGGGCTTCTCCAGGCAAGAATACTGGGATAGGTTCCCATTTCCTCCTCCAGGGGATCTTCCCAACTTAGGGATCGAACCCAGGTCTCCTGCATTGCAGGCAGATTCTTTACCATCTGAGCCACAGGGAAGCCCAATGGTGTCTAGCATAACTCAGATCATGAATAGATGTAATCTCCTTTCCATTGTCTCACAGGTATGCAGTTGGCGTTGCCTATAAATCAGCTCCCAAGAATGAATGGATTGGCAAGAACGCCTCCTCGTGGGTCTTCTCGCGATGCAATAGTAACTTCGTAGTGAGACATAACAACAAGGAAATGCTGGTAGACGTGCCTCCACAGTTGAAGCGCCTGGGTGTCCTTCTGGATTATGACAACAACATGCTGTCTTTCTATGACCCAGCTAACTCTCTCCATCTTCATACTTTTGATGTGACCTTCATTCTTCCCGTTTGTCCAACATTCACAATTTGGAACAAATCCCTAATGATCCTGTCTGGCTTGCCTGCCCCAGATTTTATTGATTACCCTGAGCGGCAGGAATGCAACTGCAGGCCTCAAGAATCCCCTTATGTTTCTGGGATGAAAGCTTGCCATTAAGTTTCAAGAGAGCATGTAATAATTCACTGGCTCTCCAGTTCAGCAGTGCTTCCCCTCCTAAACCTCAGTTAGTGTCCAATATACACGATACAAAAATGAAGTTCATTTGAAGCATCCAAAAGAACTAGATATTATAGATTTAATTTTTGTGCATTAAAGCTTATATTTGAATTAATGTATTGAGTTTCTCAGAACAAATTATGAGTAGTCTGGGTTCAAGCCACTGGAGAACAAATTTGGAGAATTCTTCTCTTGTCATTGAAGAATTCAAAATTCCCAGTGATTTAGGAGTATAAATGATATTGGAAGGAATTCTAGGTAAATAATGTATAAAGATGCTCTGAACAAGGGGCTAGCCAGCCAGAAAGCAGGGATGTGTCAGCCTTTCTAGTACTGGCTGATTTGGTCAAGTAGAATTTTGAAATGTCAAATGATCCCATATTATATGTAGCTTTTTATGAAAACCTACAATCAAGGATTTATTATAAAGAAAACATGTATGTGTATATATAATATATATATATAAAATGAATAAATAATATATATTATATATTCATTTTATAATTATATATACATAATGAGCTTTTTAATTTACTCATTTGAGTGAGAAATATATTGGAAGGGAAAATAAATTATACCATCCATTTTTGTCCCCTAAAGGGAACATCAAAATCATTTCTCCCCTCCCCCATTCATCCCTCCATTCGTCCCTCTGCTCACACACACATGCACATGCAATAGTGACACAGATGGTGGGAAGAGCTCTAGACTGGATTAGGAGACTTGGGGAGACAAGACTGCACAAGAGACGCTCTTGCTGGGTAGAAAATTGATCCAGGTAGTTGTGTTATGTGTAGCACACTTTCATTGGTGCTACCTAATGGAGAAAGTTTGTCTGAACTGTTAAAAATTCTGTCACAGAATATTTCAAAGACAGTTTTACTAGTCTCAAGTAGCATACAGTTGCTAGAATTAGGCTTAAAAAAACAAGAGTTGCATAATGGAGGTTCTTTAGGAACCGGCTTTCTTTACTTAATAAGAATGGAGTGTTGTAGATGCAACAACTATTTCCATATAAATGGACTTATATTTTCAGATAAAACACTTCTGAAGTGCTTAAGAATGCCTGAGAATAGTCTGTTTTCTTAAACAGGTTGAATAATCATTCTTCTCCTGATCTTGTTTACACTATTCATTTGCTTAGCCAACCCTTCATGGCAAATGCAGATGTAAACTTCAACCCAGTCCTTATTGCAATCATTGAAGGGAATTAAGCTTTATGGTTGATGCTTCTGTCAGTTCCTCTTCTGTAATTTGGAGTGTCAGCACCAGAGCTTTCTCCTTTCAGGAGCTAAGTCGGCTTCAAAGAGTCTACTTCTTGGGAGTTGTGAAAATATTACTGTCATATAACATGGTAGTTGTAACAAGCCCCCAGATTGGAACCTTGAAACAATGCCAAAACTTCTCCCCTTCTTCCTTTCCACCACCTTGGTAGGTGTTCATTCCTTCATTCATTCAACAAGTTATTAGATGCCAGGTACCACGCTAGAGCTGACATATTGATAATCCACAGTTCCTGCTGTCAAATGACTTCGTATTCTGCAGGAGAGACAAAATATCTATAAAAATCCCCTAAATTACAGTTTTGTACTGTTTTTACACCTAACACGGAAAGCAAGACTGATTCAGATACAGATGGCAGGCTCAAACTTACCTATCTAGTGGCAAAGTCAGTATTTGGGGTTTTAAAAACCCTACATACTTAGTGCTAATCAGGAAACAAGCAACCTCAGTAAGATTCAGCAGTGCTGGGAAATAGTTTGCTGTGTGGGAAAGCTCATCATAGCCTTTGAATTAAAATAATCTATTTCCTCTGCCATTTACTAGCTGTGTGACCCAGGGCAAGTACTTCACTTCTTTGAGCCGCTGTTTCCTCTTCTGTACAGTAATACCTACCTCACAAGGCTGTTTGCAAAGATGAAAAAAGATAGCACATGTAAACTGCTTAGCACAGCACCTGGCATTTAGTTAAGTATGGCATTAGTATGGCATACTTAACTATGAAGCATGGCATTTTGCTAAGTATGCAACAAATATTACTCTCCTTTGCTCAGCCTCAGCCCCAATACAGTGTAGCAGTGCTTTTAAATGGATGTCTTTCATTTCCAAGTTAACTCTGGGTCTCTCTCTCCTCTAGGGCCTATGCCCAAATTCTTAAACAAAACAGATGATTTCAACCCCTTCATAAAACATTTCACTGGCATTCAATAGAAAGTCCCAGTTACTTACTTACAGTTTGGCTTTTCAAGTCCCTATTTGCTTTCACAGCTTCATCTTTTGCCACCTTCCCCCTCACATTGATCGTTCTAGCCAAGCTTAACTATTTACACAAGTTGTTCTCTGGGCCTGGAATAGAGACATTAGTAACTTTTTTGATGTCTAGAGTAAACAGCAAGAATTGTTCTTAAATTAAGGGAATAGTGTGAAAATGCTGTCAATGCAGAACACTCCACCTCCATTCCAGTTCCAATTTTCTTTAACTTAACCTCGGGTCTCCGATGCCATTCATTTTTTGTGCCTTTATATTGTAGTGCCCCAGGACAAAGCTTCATTGTCTCCACCCTACTTTTGACTCTAGCCTGGGCTACCTTTCCCTACTTCTGCCCCACAATAGATTTAATTCCTGAACCCCTAGGTTGGGTTATGTTCTCCTCTTGGGAGCTCCCATGGCACCATGATCATGCCCCCTTCTCAGCAATAATCACATTGTATAACAGTGTTTTTCAAAGTGTGATCCTCAGACCACCTGTTAGAACTATTTTTGGTGTTTGTTAAAACAGTTGATTTTTAAAGTAGACCTCCAACCTAGATCTACTTAATTAAAATGTCTGGGCACATAAGTGGAATTTAGCATTTTTAACAAGCTCCCCCAGGTAATTCTGATGCATACCAAGGTTTGATATTTAAGAATCATCCTCCTTCCTAGACTGTGAATACCTTGAGGGCAGGGGTTGTGTCTTTTTTGTTGTGGTGGTATTCTTAACACCTGACATAGTGTGTGGAACAGAGTAGTTGCCTGGCTAATGTTAATTGCGTGAATGTATGAATGAATGAATAATCAAAGTTTCCCTGTTGTACTCTGGTATCCATATTGGTGTTTTCTGGGCAGAAAAGCTTGGCTACTCCATTTGAGCTGTACTGATATTATTTTGCAAATGTCCTAGAACTCATACATATAAATGAGTATTGTCTTCCTCAAAAGCTCTTGGGGAATTGTTTGGAATTGTTTGGAGCATGTGGCACAATTGTTTTCAATAATTTTTCAGTCTCTTCAAACTCTGTTCTTTGAATGTGGATTTATGTTTTGGTTATTGCCAAAAATCACTCAGAGCTAAGCCTACTGAATAAAGTAGGAAATTAAACTGGGTTTGGGGTAAGCAATGAAGTTTCTGAGCCAAATAATGAAAAGTACGTTCCAAAAAAAAAAAAATGGTGGGGATGTGGTGAATCCCAGATACTTTAGTAAACTTAAGGACTTTCATAGAATTCTGGCAATTCCAGGTACCTTAGGAGAAGTCATTGACTACCTCTAGCTAAACCCAGTTGGACAAAGGAAGTAAGACCTTTATTTAACATCTTCATGGAAGGTGACTGCATAAGTTTTCATTGTTGCTCTCCTCAGTCTGTTCTCCTACAATCCTTTCTCCTAGCAAATTATTCTTTTGTCTGCAATTTATGCTTATTTTTACTTTTTATATTGTCTTATTGAAAAAAGCACAAAAATAACAATAAAGTTAAACATGTTTTGACATATGAAAGAAATTTTAATGCCACATTGGAGTTCTGGCTACTTGTATGTAAGAGTAACTGCATCTGTATGTGTTTTTATCATGTGATTCTGTTGTGTAAACTCTGGATGCAGTGACTTTCAAATTGCAGCAAAATCATGTCCATGTTCTTCTCAGCTAAAATACACTAGGTGAATTTTCTAAGCTTCCATGGTTTACATATTTATATATGACTACCTGGATGGAGCAATCCACGAATGGACTTTTTGATAAGCGCAAATATTTGATACCATTTCTTCTACAGAATGGAGAATGTGAGGCTGACAGATGAGAACCTCTCCCACACTTATTTCAATTCCTGAAGCCAACTGCAGCCTCACAGCCATTGGGCTATACTTGGCTGTGTATTTCAGGTTGGCCAGGTTGACTGCCATCAGGTCAGGTGAAACTGCCTTCTACAGTCTGATCTGCCAGCTTCAGACATATGCTATGTCGTTGTTGTTGGCTAGAATATTTATTGGACTATTGTTGGACTATTTTTTATCAAATATTTTATCCCAGGCTTGTTTGCCCTGGGAGCTTTGGACCAATAGTGTCTCTCCTAGTGACAAAAACCTGAGCATCTGCGGATTACACAGCCTCATCCCTCTAAAATATCCCAGCCCATCCAAAAATGCTATATTATGAATTAAATAAATATATATGTATTCATGAGTTCTTGATTGTCTCTCGCTGAAGTTTGAATTGGGGGAAGATTGAAAGGAAGAAGGTCCCGAGTTACTGAAATGACAGGGGGGATTGATTACCGTATTAATAGGTAAAGATTCAGGCAGGGAGGATCTGGAACATCTGGATATTGAGATCCAATCATGAAGACTTTGGTTTCAGGAGCAGGATACAGTCAGAAAGACTAAAGAAATGAAGGTATAAGGCCCAATATAAACATGGCACGTTCATGTTTCAGTGATTGGGCCAGAAGCTGGGAATTAGGGAACAAAGAAAACCCCAGTGCTGGAAAGTGAAAGTCGCTCAGTCGTGTCCGATTCTTTGCGACCCCATGGACTGTATCCATGTAATTTTCCAGGCCAGAGTACTGGAGTGGGTAGCCTTTCCCTTCTCCAGGACTAGAACCTAGTGGTTAAGGTCAGGATAGAGCCAGATGTGAGTCAACTTGCTGTTAAACACCTGGCCTGTAGGAGGAGCCTGGGAGAGTTAGGAGATCTCCCAGAGCTGGGGTAGCATGTGTGGTGTGCATGTGTGTGCACATGCACTAACTTGCTTCAGTCGTGTCTGACTCTTTGCTACCCTATGGACTGTAGCCCACTAGGCTCCTGTGTCCCTGGGATTCTCCAGGCAAGAATATTGGAGTGGGTTGCCATGCCCACCTCCAGGGGGATCTTCCTGACCTGGGGGTTGAATCCGTGTTTCTCATGTCTCCTGCAATGGCAAGCGGGTTCTTTACCACTAGCACCACCTGGGAAGCCCATCCAACTCAATAATTCTTCCTAAATAATGATTGATCTATGAATTAGAGTTACTAGTGGTAGCTGTTGGAGAAGGCAATGACAACCCACTCCAGTACTCTTGCCTGGAAAATCCCATGGATGGAGGAGTCTGGTAGGCTGCAGTCCATGGGGTCGCTAAGAGTCGGACACGACTGAGCGACTTCACTTTCACTTTTCACTTTCATGCATTGGAGAAGGAAATGGCAACCCACTCCGGTGTTCTTGCCTGGAGAATCCCAGGGACGGGGGAGCCTGGTGGGCTGCGGTCTATGGGGTCGCACAGAGTCGGACACGACTAAAGTGACTTAGCAGCAGTGGTAGCTGTAAAAGGAAGCCTTTCCTGGAGACACAGGTATGAGAGTGGAAGCTCTTACCAGACTTATACATAGGAGATACTTAGTAAGTGCTGGTTGAATAGAATTAGAACCTGATAAGCAGAGTGACAAATGCGCCACCTCCTATATTGTGAATTTTGTTTTAGGTGAACACCATACCACCTCTCAGACATCTATCTCTGGTCTAGGACAACTGCCTCTTGGTTAACAGGCTATTGTTCTTTATGGCCAGTCTCTTTCAGAGGGAACAATGAGATTTAAAATATTAGCCATCAGTAACGTGTGAATGGAAGGGTATGGGCAAAATCCCACATCTCTACCAGCTTCTCACTCTACCTCTTCCTTCCTGCTCAGAAAACAAGAAAATGTTAATGAGGATCTTCTAGAGGCAATGTTTTGTTGTCTAACCTGAGGTAAGTTGGGTGGGGCAAGCTTCAGATTTTCGGGTTTGGAAAGGATCAGCCAATAATACTCTGGCAAGCCTGTTGGAAACATAATTTGAGCCAAGGGGAGTCTTAAATAACAGAATACAAATGCCCACTCTTTTTGCATACAGAAGGCAAAAAGGATCTGTGACTACTCCCACCAGATTGGAAGATGCAGAAAAAGGGAACTTGGGCTGATTTTCTGCATGCAGTGGTGGGAAAAAGCCTTTAGGATGTATGTATCTTTTTGTTCAGCTCAACTTCCTTGGTGATAAGGGAGCGTGCTGTAATATACCAGAACACAGCAAGTAGCAAGTACACAAAGGGAGTCCAAGACCTGAGGCACTTAGCAGATAAAATTACAATGAATCATGTTTAAACTCCATTACAATGAATCACGTTTAAACTCCATTACAATAAATCATGTTTAAACTCTGTTTTTTACCTTGCTAGTGAAAGAAAAAGTAGTCAAAGACTCCTGCTCTTAGTGGCCCTTATCCCACACAGCAAAAAGACAATGAAACAAAAGGGGCCAGGGGACTGCAACGGGTAGCTGTTGGATATCCTCTTGCTAGGAAGCCAATTCTAGACTGCAACTAACTTGCTTTATAGTCTGTAGCTCTCATCTGAGAGAGATGAGTCAGACAGATTCATTTCATCAGATCTCAGCAGGTGGTTCAGTTCAGTTGTCACTCAGTCGTGTCTGACTCTTTGCAACCCCATGAATCACAGCACGCTAGGCCTCCTTGTCCATCACCAACTCCCGGAGTTCACCCAAACTCATGTGCATTGAGTCGGTGATGCCGAGATCCAGCCATCTCATCCTCTGTCGTCCCCTTCTCCTCCTGCCCCCAATCCTTCCCAGCATCAAGGTCTTTTCCAATGAGTCAACTCTTTGCATGAGGTGGCCAAAATATTGGAGTTTCAGACTCAGCATCAGTCCTTCCAATGAACACCCAGGACTGGTCCCATTTAGGATGGACTGGTTGGATCTCCTTGCAGTCCAAGGGACTCGCAAGAGTCTTCCCCTACACCACAGTTCAAAAGCATCAATTCTTTGGCGCTTAGCTTTCTTCAAAGCAAGAGAGTTCCAGAAAAACATCTATTTCTGCTTTATTGACTATGCCAAAGCCTTTGACTGTGTGGATCACAATAAACTGTGGAAAATTCTGAAAGAGATGGGAATACCAGACCACCTGACCTGCCTCTTATGAAACCTATATGCAGGTCAGGAAGCAACGGTTAGAATTGGACATGGAACAACAGACTGGTTCCAAATAGGAAAAGGAGTATGTCAAGGCTGTATATTGTCACCCTGCTTATTTAACTTATATGCAGAGTACATCATAAGAAACGCTGGGCTGGAAGAAGCACAAGCTGGAATCAAGATTGCCGGGAGAAATATCAGTAACCTCAGATATGCAGATGACACCACCCTTATGGCAGAAAGTGAAGAGGAACTAAAAGGCCTCTTGATGAAAGTGAAAGAGGAGAGTGAAAAAGTTGGCTTAAAACTCAACATTCAGGGAGGAGGGTTCAGGATGGGGAACACATGTATACCTGTGGCGGATTCATTTCGATATTTGGCAAAACTAATACAATATTGTAAAGTTTAAAAATAAAATAAAAAAATTAAAAAAAAAAAACCTCAACATTCAGAAAACTAAGATCATGGCATCTGGTCCCAACACTTCATGGGAAATAGATGGGGAAACAGTGGAAACAGTGTCAGACTTTATTTTTGGGGGCTCCAAAATCACTACACATGGTGACTGCAGCCATGAAATTAAAAGACACTTACTCCTTGGAAGCAAAGTTATGACCAACCTAGATAGCATATTCAAAAGCAGAGATATTACTTTGCCAACAAAGGTCCATCTACTCAAGGCTATGGTTTTTCCAGCAGGTGGTAGGTGATGAAAAACTGTCTCTTATCATTCCAGGGAAGAGAAGAGATACAGAGGTGAGTGGTAGATGGCCCTGAAGCATCTTCCTGCAAGCTTCCAATGCTCTGGAAGGATCACAGGCATTTTGCCAAGACTCAGATTAGCTATGGCTCAAACCTTTGCTTGCTGGGTTTATGTGGATAACAGTTTCCAGGGTGGAGCTGTTCTACAGTAGTTGGCTGAAGGTTCAGGTACCTTCCCTGGTGGGAACAAAAGGAAGTAAATTCAGAGTCTGTTGATAAGCTTCCTTTATCCCTCCTTTCTGCTGACCTCCAATTTATGTCCTTTCATTCAGTCTCTTTGGGATTTGGGATGGGATGGGGGGAGGAGTTAAAGGAATAATGGGATACACAGCAAACTCAGGCCCTGAAAGATTCAGTACCAAGGCCAGAGAATCCCAAAGCTCAAGTCCTTTGCTATCTATTTCTGGCTCTTAGTTTTTCAACTGTTAAATGTATGAGTAATGTCTAAGGTCCCTTCACACATGCACACTAGTTTTAACAGGATTAATTTCCATAAATGCAAGTTTAATGAATGCAGTGGAGGAGCCTAATCTGCATCAGATCAGATCAGTCGCTCAGTCGTGTCCGACTCTTTGTGACCCCATGAATCGCAGCACGCCAGGCCTCCCTGTCCATCACCAACTCCCGGAGTTCACTCAGACTCACGTCCATTGAGTCAGTGATGCCATCCAGCCATCTCATCATCTGTTGTCCCCTTCTCCTCCTGCACCCAATCCCTCCCAGCATCAGAGTCTTTTCCAATGAGTCAACTCTTCGCATGAGGTGGCCAAAGTACTGGAGTTTCAGCTTCAGCATCATTCCTTCCAAAGTAATCCCAGGGCTGATCTCCTTCAGAATGGACTGGTTGGATCTCCTTGCAGTCCAAGGGACTCTCAAGAGTCTTCTCCAACACCACAGTTCAAAAGCATCAATTCTTCGGCGCTCAGCCTTCTTCACAGTCCAACTCTCACATCCATACATGACCACAGGAAAAACCATAGCCTTGACTAGACAAAACTTTGTTGGCAAAATAATGTCTCTGCTTTTGAATATGCTATCTAGGTTGGTCATAACTTTCCTTCCAAGGAGTAAGCGTCTTTTAATTTCATGGCTGCAGTCACCATCTGTAGTGATTTTGGAGCCCCCAAAAATAAAGTCTGACACTGTTTCCACTGTTTCCCCATCTATTTGCCATGAAGTGGTGGGACCGGATGCCATGATCTTCGTTTTCTGAATGTTGAGCTTTAAGCCAACTTTTTCACTCTCCACTTTCACTTTCATCAAGAGGCTTTTGAGTTCCTCTTAACTTTCTGCCATAAGGGTGGTGTCATCTGCATATCTGAGGTTATTGATATTTCTCCCGGCAATCTTGATTCCAGTTTGTGTTTCTTCCAGTCCAGCATTTCTCATGATGTACTCTGCATATAAGTTAAATAAACAGGGTGACAATATACAGCCTTGACAAACTCCTTTTCCTATTTGGAACCAGTCTGTTGTTCCATGTCCAGTTCTAACTGTTGCTTCCTGACCTGCATACAAATTTCTCAAGAGGCAGATCAGGTGGTCTGGTATTCCCATCTCTTTCAGAATTTTCCACAGTTTATTGTGATCCACACAGTCAAAGACTTTGGCATAGTCAATAAAGCAGAAATAGATGTTTTTCTGGAACTCTCTTGCTTTTTCTATGATCCAGCGGATGTTGGCAATTTGATCTCTGGTTCCTCTGCTTTTTCTAAAACCAGCTTGAATATCAGGAAGTTCATGGCATACCCCCCAAAATATTGGGACATGAGGTCAGATCATCAGGAACCCTATGACTAGAACAGAAAGGTGGATAACATTACTGTTCCTTTAGGACCACCATCTGCTCTGAACTCTGTATAGAGTATGGGGGGGGGTCTCTGTCACTTCATTCAGAGCTCCCCTGCCAAACTCCCTCACTTAACATTTACCACCAGTATTTTTGAGCTTTCCATGTCGGCCCTCTCCCCCTTCCTTCTTTACTAACTGTACAAGTTGCGAATACTGCTCTAGCAAGGCACAGCTCTGTTTCAAATTTCAGGTCAGCTTTCTGACAGTCATTCAGTTGTCCATGTAGGAAACTGCCAAAGACAGTTCCATTTCCAAGGGCAGAGCAGGTCGCTTGATAGAGTAACCAACAGGGGTTCTATGTGCCACCTTTCCCAATCATAGCCCTTCTTCCTCAAACTTCCACAGTGTACCTCTGACATGGCAGAGAAGAGGGTCTTGGCATACCCACTAGTCCAAGTTATCATTCAATCACTCTTTTATTAACTCAAGAAATAATTTATTGATAGCTTCTTTGTGTCAGGTGCTGGAGTTCAGTGATGAAGAAAATATGGTTTTTTGCCCTAATGAGGCTTACAATATAAAGGTGAGACAAACCACCAACAAATGAACACCTTTGTTAATAACAGGAACCATCACTGATTGCTTACAGTGTCCCTGACAATATTCTAAGCACTTGAGATGTAGTAACTCATTTACATTCTCCCAGTAACACTATGAGCTAAAGACTAGTACTGGCTCTGAAGGACACGAAGAATTAATACCTCTGCCCTTGCCCAGACCCACAGCAGATTCCGTGGAGCCCGGTAGTTGCTAGCAAGGGTCTTGGCTCTGGATGCCTTTGGCGCGGGGTAAAGGAGTTAGCACATAGGAAAAGATCCAGCCGAGTAGCTCCTGGATTCAGGGTTGACCAGGCAGGATTCTCAGGACTGCGCTAGACCCCATCAACACCGCCCATTACCACAGTTTTCCATCCTTTTTTTTCCCCTCCCCTTTCCCTCCGGCTCCCCAATGCTCCCCTTTTCCCAGACCGGCCCCACCCTCTGAGCCGCCTCCTCTCTGAGTCATTTCTCCCTCTCCGACCCAAAGACCTTGCCCTTGAACGAGAAGGGCAAACTAGCTTTGGGAACTAGGTGAGCATTTTTCTCAGTGGGGACGGGCAACGCCTCCGGCCGCACCCAGTACCCTCTGCCGCCCACTCCGTTCGGAAGGACGGGAAATCGAGGGGGTTCCCTTCGACCGAGCGGCCGCTTTCTCCGCTGTCCGAAGGCTCCCGTGGCAGAGCTTGGGAGGTGCCACACCCCGCCCGGTGTTTCCTGGGATGTGAGCAGAGATGCAACAGCCCAGTCGGACTGGCCGGTCACGTGCTCAGGCGGGGTGAGCTCAGCGCGCCTGGGAGGGACCTCGCTGCCCGAGAAGCTGAGGAGCGGGGAGGGTCGGGCCGCCAGTCTCTCCAGGCCTGCCCTAGAAAGGAGAGAGGGGAGAGGCTCCCTAGGCGGTGTGTGTGGAGACGAGGTTCTGAGGCGCAGGAGTGGAATGCGCCTGTGTGTGGAGGGACTCGGGGGGAAACGCGTGCATGTGGCAATTTTTGGAGGGGTGTGTTTGGAGAACCATAAAGCGTGCATGCGGTGCGTGTGTGGGGAGGCACGTGTAGGGGGGTGAGTGCATGGGGGGGGCCTGGGTTGCGGAGGTGCGTGCGTGTGGGGTGCGTGAATGTAGGCGTGTGTGGGGAGGCGGGCAGAAAGAAAAGGAGTGTGGAGGGACGCAGGGGATGGAAATCCACACCTCCAGCATGCGGGACTGAGGTTAAAGATAGCAGAGGAGCTCTGGCTGGCAGCTTCCAACCAGCATTCTTTTTTGTTTTTTGAAGTGAGTTGGGTTTGGCGGGGCGGGGAGGGTGGACATGACCTGTTTGGAAATCTGAGGAAAATTATTGACCCTCTCCTCAAAAGGAAAAAAGTAACAAAAACAAACAAAAGCACGTGGTGCTTCCTGGGCCTACGGACCCTGGACCCCACACTATAGCTGAAAGCTGGAAGAAAATCCAAATAGGTGACTTAGGTATTCACCACTGGGGCTTGTGATTGTGTGGCTTAGCAATGGAATAGGTGACCGAGCTGTTGCCTCCTTTCTCTGTGGGCCAGTCCTAGGCTGGGTGGCTTCGAGACCAGATCACTGTGCCTCTGGGATGTGGCACCCTCAGAGTGAGTTTATGAGACGGAGGTCGCTCCCTGGGGTACAGCCGCTCCGGGGCCCATGGTGTTCACTATCCAGCTGGCTTACGCTGCCTCGCAACCAGCCCCAGGAGAGCCCAGATCCGGGCTCCGGCCGCTGACATGCTGGTCAGCTCCCTGGTCTTGCTCAGGTCAGAACATGGGGCTTAGCAGTGCGTCCTTGTCGCATCCTCGCACTCCCAGCGGTCTCCACGGCCTGGGGAGTGCAATTCTAAGGCTGGCCCTTGGTTGGGTAAGTGACAAGGAGGGCAGCGGATATGGGTTATAATTCCTTCTTTACCATCAACTAACTGGGCTGTGAGTCAATTTCTGTAATCTTTCTGTGCCTCACTTTCCGTATTTGCAAAATGGGAGAGTAGCTCACACTGTGGTTAGAAGTGTAAATAAGACTACTATAATAAATTCTCAGCACACGGAAGCATTTAATGAATGGCATCATACCTTAAATGCTGGGAATTTGTTACAGTATTATTTATACTTCCAACCACCGTGTGAGCCACTCTCCCATTTTACTAATGAGGAAAGCAAGGCACAAAAAGATTAGAGAAATTGATTCACAGCTTCCCTGGTAGTTCCACTGGTAAAGAATCCGCCTGCAATGCAGGAGACCTGGATTGGATCCCTGGGTTGGGAAGATCCCCTGGAGAAGGGAAAGGCTACCCACTCCAGTATTCTGGCCTGGAGAATTCCAGGACTGTATCGACTGTGGGGGTCACAAAGAGTTTGACAGGACTGAGCGACTTTCACTTTCAAAGATGGAATCAGAACCCAAATCTGCTGCTCTCCTAGTCACTTACCCAACCAAGGGCCAACCTTAGAGTCATACTCCCCACAGGACACCTAGGCTGTGGAGACCGCTAGGGGTGCGACGAGGATACACTGGTAATTGTGGTCTCTACCTCATACTGATGTTTTGAGAAGTTCCAGAAGTAATGTATGTAGAGTGGCCCTTAGTAACTCAGTAGCTTGGGAAATGGCAGATTAAAAGATTAGAGCAGTAAGGCTGCTAAGAAGAGTGTTTAAAGTGATGTACCATGGCATCTAGATTGGATAGGGAGTTAAGCAATGAGGTGGAAATGGGCTGAAGAACAGGAGAAATCAAAGGATGGGAGATCTTGATGAGAACGAGGATTAAATATTTTGAGAACCAAGAAGTAATAGGGGTAAGGGTTTGTAGCTAGAGATTGGGTTAGTGGAGTTCAGGAATTCTGAAGTGGGGCAGCTCCATGTTTTTTAGGTGGTCTAAGGCAGTAATGGAAAAGGCAATGGCACCCCACTCCAGTACTCTTGCCTGGAAAATCCCATGGATGGAGGAGCCTGGTAGGCTGCAGTCCATGGGGTGGCTAGGAGTCGGACACGACTGAACGACTTCGCTTTCACTTTTCACTTTTATGCGTTGGAGAAGGAAATGGCAACCCACTCCAGTGTTCTTGCCTGGAGAATCCCAAGGACGGGGGAGCCGGGTGGGCTGCCATCTCAGGGGTCGCACAGAGTTGGACACGACTGAAGCGACTTAGCAGCAGTAGCAGCAGCAAGACAGTAATGGCTAGAAATGTCAGGTGAAGTGGCATGTGGTCAGAGGTTGCAGAAGTAGAGAAGATTGATGGACAGTGAGGCCAGGGTGTTGGGTGAGTCATCTATAGTCACTGAAGTTGCTTATCTGATGACTTACTTTGGAATGGAGAGGAAAATGGAACAAATACCAAGCTAAAGTCCACCTTGATTAACAGGGAAGAGTCATTTATTTCACAAATATTTACTGAGCTCTTACTAAATGTCAAGATACAACAAGACAGACAAGAGTCCTGCTATCATGGAGCTTCAGTCTAGTAGTGATAACGGACATTAATAATCTCATCTATAAATAGAAAACTGCAAATTAAGATAAGAGCTGGGAAGGAAAAGTAAGGGATCTATAAATAATTATAACAGGAGGACCTAACTCTGACTTGAATGTCAGAGAAGGTTCTCCTGAAGAAGTGATGAGAACTAAAGGATCAGACAAAGTAGAAGGAGATAGAGGAGGGATGAATGGAGGAAGTGTTCCATGTAGAAGAAACAACATGTGCAGAGACCTGAAACTAGAACGTGTACAAGGGACTTGAAGTACTGAATGGTGTCTCCTGTGATTAGAGCATATTAAGCAAGGGGGAGAGTACTGGGAACTGAGGCTGAATGACAGGCTCCCTTAATTACTTTGAGCTTTATCCTAGGAACAGTGGGAATACTCCTACTTAAAGAGTTTTGATTAGGTTAATGGCATGGTTAGATTTATCTATATTTCTGTTTCTTCCACCCTTCAGTTTTACTGAGATATAATTAATATGTAACATTGTACAGTTTAAGATGTACAACATATTAATTTGATATATGCATATTTTGAGAAATGATTACCATAATATTTCTTAAATAATGCATAACCATATGCTCATTGTAATAAAATAAACAGCATAATTATATAAATTTTAAAAGTGCAATTTGTATTTTTGTTTTTGTGCATTAGAATATATAGGTACACATTTATGGGCTTGCCAGGTGGTGTAAAGGTAAAGAACCCACTTTCCAATGCAGGAGACATAAGAGATATGGATTTGATCCCTAGAACAGGAAGATCCCCTGGAAGAGGGCATGGCAACCCAATCCAGTATTCTTGCCTGGAGAATCCCACGGCAGGGGAGTCTCGTGGGCTACAGTCCATAGGGTTGCAAAGAGTTGGACATGACTGAATTGACTTACACACATGTGTACATATATAATACAATAGAAGTATACATTATTCCATATATAAAATTATATATATATATATATATATATAATATAGCAATTAGCTTTTCCCACTTAAGAGTGTATCTTTAATTTTTTCCACGTCTTTAGTTTTTAATTATTCAATATTTATTTTCAAGGTAAAAGATTAAAACAGTACACAAGTATAGAGATAGTAAATCTTGAAACTTGCTTTTTCTGCTCCCTTTATAGCTGTCATCCCCCCCCATAAAAAATGAAACAAAGAAAAAACTGTCAACAGTTTGGTGAGTATCCTTACAATCACCTTTCTATGCAATCATATGAATAAATAAGTCCTTATACCATATATAATTTATTGATATCATATATATAGCTTTTAAACCTCTTATTTATTGACTTAATTACACAACACACAAACACATTTTTTCTATTAGCGGATTAGAATGTTATAGGGAAGGCTAAAGCCTTCTTTAGTCATCTTTGATTTCCTCCCTGATTCTCCCTCTCCCTATTTACTGTTTGACTTAACTTCTTCCAGACCTCTTTTTCTGTCTCTCTGCCACACACACACACACACACACAGAATACATAATATTATTTAGTGTTATTATTTAAAAATATAAATTACATCATGCTTATATGTATTGTTCTGCTACTTGCTACTTTTCACCCACCATTATGTGCGAGAACTTTTCATTTTAGTACATGTAAATCTAACTTGTTCTTTTTTACAGTTGCAGAGTATTCTACAGAATAGATATGCTATAATTCCTGTAGCCATTTCCCCATTGACATGGTTATTTCCAAGTTTTGTGCTAATACAAAATGTGCTGCAGTCTGTATCCTTCCACCTGCCTCCCTCTTCTTTCTCTACTTACTTTTAAATGCTACCTTTAATCAATACTAGATTCTTATGCATATTTAGGTTTCTTTCAGGATTCTTTATTTGATTCTGCTGATCCATTTATTTATACTTGCGTTCATGTCACAGTTTAAATTTCTGTAGTTTTATAATGTTTGACGTCTGACATGGAAAGTCATCTTTGTTCTCCAATTTTGTGTTATTCTTGCATATTTACATTTTAATATGAGTTTTAGAGTCAGATTATCATTCCCATAAAGAATTTTATTGGCATTTATTGAATTTCCAGCTTTAGCTGGGGAGAATTGGCATCTTTACATTAATGAGATATGAATAAATATGGCATGGCTCTCTGTTTATTCAAATTTTTAAATTCTTTAATAACATCATTTTCTCCATAAATGTCTGGAACATATCTTGTTTGTGCTATTTCTAGATACTTTATAGCTTTTGTTACTACTATTAATAGAATTTTTTTCTTTCATTTTGTAATTAAGGGTATGTGTGCTGTGCTAAGTCTCTTCAGTTGTGTCCGACTCTGTGCAACCCTATGGACTATAGCCCACTAGGCTCCTCTGTCCAGGGAATTCTCAAGGCAAGAATACTGGAGTGGGTTGTCATGCCCTCCTCCAGGGGATCTGCCCAATCCAGGGATCGAACCTGGGTCTCTTGCATTGCAGGCGGATTCTTTACTGTTGAGCTAATTAAGGGTATATAAGATAACTCGGACGGTAAATTGAAGTGGTGTTAATATGATCCTGTCATTGTAAAGTTCTCCACCATCCTTTTACCTAATGGTTTTACCATCCATGTGATAACTGCTATCAAAGTCAATTATTTTGTTAAAGATTTCATAATAATGATTTTCTATTTCTATTATTCTTTCTGAATGTATTAGCTAGTATACCTCTGTAAGAAGAACTATCCCTTCTCTACTGGGGCTATTTGGTGAGCCTAAAATACAGTTCCTATATGAAAGACAAGATAAATGCTTAATTCTCCCTGTAATTGCCAATTTTCCAAGTAAGGAGTTGGTGTCCTGTTCCACAGTGACAGATCTATAAAGGTTAAACTTCCTGGTTTCCTAATATTAACTTATCAGATGAGAGCATGATGTGTTTTTTTTTTTCTTTTTAATGTACTGTGGGGTTTGAGGGACTAATCTTTTATTAGTGGTTTTGTATCTGTGTTCATAAGTGAGATTGCCTATAGTATTGATCCTCAGCCTGAAGCTGAACCACTGCTCTAGGGTACATTTGGAAATATCTATAAGTGCTTCTGGTTTTTACAGTTTGTTAATGTGTGTGTTGGAGAAGGCAGAGAAGGCAATGGCACCCCACTCCAGTACTCTTTCCTGGAAGATCCATGGACGGAGGAGCCTGGTGGGCTGCAGTCCATGGGGTCGCCAAGAGTCGGACACAACTGAGCGACTTCACTTTCCCTTTTCACTTTCATGCATTGGAGAAGGAAATGGCAACCCACTCCAGTGTTCTTGCCTGGAGAATCCCAGGGACGGGGGAGCCTGGTGGGCTGTGGTCTATGGGGTCACACAGAGTTGGACACGATTGAAGCGACTTAGCAGTAGCAGCAGCAGTTGGAGAAGGAAATGGCAATGCACTCCAGTACTATTGCGTGGAAAATCCCATGGACGGAGGAGCCTGGTAGGCTACAGTCCATGGGGTCGCAAAGAGTCCGACATGACTGAGTGATTTCACTTTCACTTTAATGTGTGTGTGTGAGGAGTCCTGCTGGCATTTAGTCAATAGGGATCAGGGATACTAAATGAAGAACTGTACTACCAAAAATGTCATCAGTATCTCTGTGAAAAATAATGACCTGTAGTTTTACTGTTTGATTATGGTATTAAGGTTATGCATTTTTATATTTAGGTTCATAAGTGAGATGGGCCTATAATTTCTTTCCCTTACCTTGTTATTTCTTTCCCTTACCTTTGTCAGTTTTTGGTGTCAAGATTATATTAGCCTATAGCCGTATGGGCGGCTGTGATGGACGGCGCAGAAGCATGGCCGAGAGGAGCTACCCCTCGCCCAAGGTCAGGGGCAGCGGCCGGGAGGAGCTACACCACGCCGGAGGTCAGGGGTGGCGGCCAGGAGGAGCTAAATTACGCTCGAGGTCAGGGGCGGAGGCCAGGAGGAGCTCCCCCACGCCCAAGGTCAGAGGCGGCAGCTGGGAGGAGCTGAACCATGCCTGAGGCCAGGGGCGGTGGCCGGGAGGAGCCAACCCACACCCGAGGCCAGGGGCGGAGGCCGGGAGGAGCTCCCCCACACCCTAAGTGAAGATCGGCTGGGAGGAGCTACCCCACGCCGGAAGTCAAGGGTGGCCGGGAGGAGCTACCTCCCGCTCGAGGTCGGGGCGGCAGCTGGGAGGAGCTCCCCCGGCCCGAGGCCAGGGGCAGCGGCCGGGAGGAGCTACCCCATGCCCGAGGTCAGGGGCGGTGGCCAGGAGGAGGTAACCCACACCCGAGGTCAAGGGCTGCAGCTGAGAAGAGCTAACCCACGCCCGAGGCCAGGGGCAGCCGGAAGGATCTACCCCACGTCCCAGGCCAGGGGCAGAGGCCAGGAGGAGCTACCCCCACGCCTGAGGCCAGGGGCAGCGGCCTGGAGGAGCTATCCCCCGCCGGAGGCCAGGGGCTGCAGCCAGGAGGAGCTACCCTATACCCGAGGTCAGGGGCGGAGACCGGGAGGAGCTACCCAATGCCCGAAGTCAGGGGCAGCCGCCGGGAGGAGCTACCCAATGCCCGAGGTCAGGGGCGGCTGGGAGGAACTACCGCACGTCCAAGGAGTGGTGGCTGTGTGGGCGCAGGAGGGCGGAGAGGAGCTACTCCACGATCAAGGTCAGGAGGGATGGCAGTGATGAGATACCCCTCTCAAAGGTAAGGAGCAGCGGCTGCACTTTGCTGTAGCAGCCGTGAAGAGATACCCCACGTCCAAGGTAAGAGAAACCCAAGTAAGATGGTAGGTGTTGCCAGAGGGCAGACACACTGAAACCATAATTACAGAAAACTAGTCAATCTAATCACACAGACCACAGCCTTGTCTAACTCAATGAAACTAAGCCGTGCCCTGTAGGGCCACCCAAGATGGGCGGGTCATGGTGGACAGGTCTGACAGAATGTGGTCCACTGGAGAAGGGAATGGCAAACCACTTAAGTATTCTTGCCTTGAGAACCCCATGAACATTATGAAAAGGCAAAATGATAGGATACTGAAAGATGAACTGAAAGATGAACTCCCCAGGTCGGTAGGTGCCCAATATGCTACTGGAGATCAGTGGAGAAATAACTCCAGAAAGAATGAAGGGATGGAGCCAAAGCAAAAACAACACCCAGTTGTGGATGTGACTGGTGATAGAAGCAAGGTTCGATGCTGTAAAGAGCAATATTGCATAGGAACCTGTAATGTCAGGTCCATGAATCAAGGCAAATTGGAAGTGGTCAAACAGGAGATGGCAAGAGTGAACGTCGACTTTCTAGGAATCAGCGAAGTAAAATGGACTGGAATGGGTGAATTTAAGTCAGATGATCATTATATCCACTACTGTGGGCAGGAATCCCTTCGAAGAAATGGAGTAGCCATCATGGTCAACAAAAGAGTCCAAAATGCAGTACTTAGATGCAATCTCAAAAATGACAGAATGATCTCTGTTCGTTTCCAAGGCAAACCATTCAATATCACAGTAATCCAAGTCTATGCTCCAACCAGTAATGCTCAGGAAGCTGAAGTTGAATGGTTCTATGAAGACCTACAGAACTTTTAGAACTAACACCCAAAAAATATGTCCTTTTCCTTATAGGGGACTGGAATGCAAAAGTAGGAAGTCAAGAAACACCTGGAGTAACAGGCAAATTTGGCCTTGGAGTATGAAATGAAGCAGGGCAAAGGCTAATAGAGTTTTGCCAAGAGAATGCACTGGTCATAGTAAACATCCTCTTCCAACAGCACAAGAAAAGACTCTACACATGGACATCACCAGATGGTCAAACCGAAATCAGATTGATTATATTTTTGCAGCCAAAGATGGTGAAGCTCTATACAGTCAGCAAAAACAAGACCAGAAGCTGACTGTGGCTCAGATCATGAATTCTTATTGCCAAATTCAGACTTAAATTGCAGAAAGTAGGGAAAGCCACTAGGCCATTCAGGTATGACCTAAATCAAATCCCTTATGATTATACAGTGGAAGTGAGAAATAGATTTAAGGGCCTAGATCTGATAGAGTGCCTGATGAACTATGGACGGAGGTTCCTGACATTGTACAGGAGACAGGGATCAAGACCATCCCCATGGAAAAGAAATGGAAAAAGGCAAAAATGGCTTTCTGGGGAGGCCTTACAAATAGCTGTGAAAAGAAAAGACGTGACAAGCAAAGGAGAAAAAGAAAGATACAAGCATCTGAATGCAGAGTTCCAAAGAACAGCAAGAAGAGATAAGAAAGCCTTCCTCAGCGATCAATGCAAAGAAATAGAGGAAAACAACAGAATAGGAAAAACTAGAGATCTCCTCAAGAAAATTAGAGATACCAAGGGAACATTTCATGCAAAGATGGGCTCAATAAAGGCTGTCAATATGGACCTAACAGAAGAAGAAGATATTAAGAAGAGGTGGCAAGAATACACAGAAGAACTGTACAAAAAAGATCTTCACGACCAAGATAATCACAATGATGTGATCACTCACCTAGAGCCAGACATCCTGGAATGTGAAGTCAAGTGGGCCTTAGAAAGCATCACTACGAACAAAGCTAGTGGAGGTGATGGAATTCCAATTGAGCTATTTCAAATCCAAAAGATGATGCTGTGAAAGTGCTGCACTCAATATGCCAGCAAATTTGGAAAACTCAGCAGTGGCCACAGGATTGGAAAAAGTCAATTTTCATTCCAATCCCAAAGAAAGGCAATGCCAAAGAATGCTCAAACTACTGCACAATTGTACTCATCTCACACGCTAGTGAAGTAATGCTCAAAATTCTCTAAGCCAGGCTTCAGCAATACGTGAACTGTGAACTTCCAGATGTTTAAGCTGGTTTTAGAAAAGGCAGAGGAACCAGAGATCAAATTGCCAACATCTTCTGGATCATGGAAAAAGGAAGAGAGTTCCAGAAAAACATCTACTTCTGCTTTATTGACTATGCCAAAGCCTTTGACTGTGTGGATCACAATAAACTGTGGAAAATTCTGAAGGAGATGGGAATACCAGACCACCTGACCTGCCTCTTAAGAAACCTATATGCAGTTCAGGAAGCAACAGTTAGAATTGGACATGGAACTACAGACTGGTTCCAAATAGGAAAAGGAGTAAGTCAAGGCTCCATATTGTCACCCTGCTTATTTAACTTCTATGCAGAGTACATCATGAGAAATGCTGGGCTGGAAGAAGCACAAGCTGGAGAAATATCAGTATCCTGAGATATGCCACCCTTATGGCAGAAAGTGAAGAGGAACTAAAAAGCCTCTTGATGAATGTGAAAGAAACGAGCTGATTATACAGAGTGAAGTAAGCCAGAAAGAAAAACACCAATACAGTATACTAATGCATATATATGGAATTTAGAAAGATGGTAACGATAACCCTGTATGTGAGACAGCAAAAGAGACACAGATGTATAGGACAGTCTTTTGGACTCTGTGGAAGAGGGAGGGGGGGATGATTTAGGAGAATGGCATTGAAACATGTATAATATCATATAAGAAACTAATCGCCAGTCTAGGTTCAGTGCAGGATATAGGAAGCTTGGGGCTGGTGCACTGGGATAACCCAGAAGGATGGTATGGGGAGGGAGGTGGGAGGGGGGTTCAGGATTGCGAACATGTGTACACCCATGGCAGATTCATGTTGATGTATGGCAAAACCAATACAATATTGTAATTAGCCTCTAATTAAAATAAATAAATTTAAATTAAAAAAAAAGAAAGTGAAAGAGGAGAGTGAAATAGTTGGCTTAAAACTCAACATTAGGAAAACAAGGATCATGGCATCTGGTCCCATCACTTCATGGGAAATAGATGGGGAAACAGGGGAAACAGTGTCAGACTTTATTTTGGGGGGCTCCAAAATCACTGCAGATGGTGATTGCAGCCATGAGATTAAAAGACTTACTCCTTGGAAGGAAAGTTATGACCAACCTAGATAGCATATTGAAAAGCAGAGACATTACTTTGCCAACAAAGGTCCACCTAGTCAAGGCTATGGTTTTTCCAGTAGTCCTGTATGGATGTGAGAGTTGGACTGTGAAGAAAGCTGAACGCCGAAAAATTGATGCCTTTGAACTGTGGTGTTGGAGAAGACTCTTGAGAGTCCCTTGGACTGCAAGGAGATCCAACCAGTCCATTCTGAAGGAGATCAGTCCTGGGTGTTCTTTGGAAGGACTGATGCTAAAGGTGAAACTCCAATACTTTGGCCACCTCATGCGAAGAGTTGACTCATTGGAAAAGACTGATGCTGGGAGGGATTGGGGGCAGGAGGAGAAGGGGACGACAGAGGTTGAGATGGCTGGATGACATCACCAACTCGATGGATGTGAGTCTGAGTGAACTCTGGGAGTTGGTGATGGACAGGGAGGATATGAATTGCATGCTGCAATTCATGGGGTCACAAAGAGTCTGACACAACTGAGCCACTGAACTGAATTGATAGCTGCATGGTGTCATTTCCCTTCTTTTACTTTGCTATGGAAAATTTTGTATAAACTGTGATAAATCTATTCCAGGCTGGTGTGGTCAAACTCTCTCACAAAACTTGTTGGAGCCAGTGACTTTTGAGGTATAGTATTATCATTACATGTTCTTCCATGATGATTGGCCTTTCTAAGTTTTCTATTTCTTAGGCCAATTTTGGTTGTTTATTTTCCTGTAAATTATCCATTTAACCTAGATTTTTAGAATTGCTATAAAGATTATACATAGTACTTTTTGGATAATTTTTTAATCTTTTGTTTCTGTAGTTTGGTTCTCTTTCATTTTTTATGTTAATTTATAATGGCTTTATTTTTGAAATCACACTTGCTAAAAATTTGTTCACTCTTGTTTTTTTCAAAGAACTATCATTTCCTTTTATTGATCTACTCTATTGTTATTATTTGCTTTCTGTTTCAATAATTATTGATTTTTAAATTGCAGTATAACTGATATACAATATTATATTAATTTCAGACATACAAAGCAACTGTTTGATATTTGTGTATATTGTTAATTGATTATCACAATAAGTCTAGTTAATATCCGTCACCCTACATGGTTACAGAATGTTTTTTCTTGTGATGAGAACTTTTAAGATCTACTCTCTTGGCAACTTTTAAACATTTAATACTAACTATAGTCACCATGCTGTTAGTACCTTCCCATGATTCCAGTGACTTAGCTGTTTTATAACTAGCAGTATGTATCTTTTCACTCTCTTCACCCACTTTGCCCACTCCCCACCTCCAGCCTCTGGAAACCACCCATCTGTTCTCTGTGTCTTTGAGTTGGTTTTCTTTTTTAAGACTCCGTGTATAAATGAGTCATATGGTATTTGTCTTTCTCTGTCTGACATTTCAGTTAACATAATGCCCTCCAGGTCCATGTGTGTTGCCACAAGTGGCAAGATTTCATGTTTTTTTATGACTGAAAATAGGGATATGTTTTGTTTTATGTGAAACTGCCATTTGTTTTTACCATTTTCCTCTCCTACCAACATCCTCAGTAGCATTTGGTAGTGTCAGTTTTTTTAAATACTAACCATTATGATGAGTATGAAGCGGTACCTCATTGTAGTTTTTATTTGTATTTCCTTAATGACTAATGATATTGAGCATCTTTTCATGTGCTATTGATCATTTGTATATCTTCCTTTGTGAAAGCTCTGTTAAATATTTTGCCCATTTTCTTTTTTTTATTGTGGTAAAGTATACATAACATAGAATTTGTCACTTTAGTCACTTTTAAGTGCAATTCAGTGGTATTAAGTACATTACATTGTTATCCAACCATCACCACTAGCCATCTTCAAAATTTTTTCATCTTCCTAAACTGAAACTCTATACCCATTAAATAATAACTCCCCATTCCCTCTCCCCCCAGACCCCGGTCACCACTATTATACTTTCTGACTCTATGAATTTGACTGTTTTATGTGCTTCATATAAATAGAATCATACAATATTTTCTCTTTTGTGTGTGGCTTATTTCACTTTGCATAATGTATTAAGGTTTTATGCATGTAGCATGTTTCAGAATTTCCTTCCCTTTAAAGGCTGAATAATCTGTTGTATATATATATCACATTTTGTTTATCCACTCATCCTTTGATGGACATTTGTGTTTTTCTACTTTCTCATTTTTCTTCTATAATTGCATTTTTAAATAACTTTTCCTACTTTTATATTTGTTTTTTTCTATTTTAATATAACACTTTTAGTTTTAGGTGTACAACATAATGGCTGTATTAAAAAATGATTACCACATGTTTAGTTTATTGATTTTATTAAATTGATATTGATTGATTTTATCCACATATCATAAAACCCACTCTTTTAATTTAAAGTGTACAATTTAGTTATTTTTGGTATACTCACAAAGCTCTGTAACCATCACCACTATCTAATTGCAGAATGTTTCCAACACCTCAGACAGAAATTCCTAACCCTTACTGCTTCCCCTTTTCCCTGAACCCTTGGCAACCACTAATTTGTCTCTGTGAATTTGCCTATTACGTACATTTCTTATAAATGGTGTCATGAAATATGTGGCATTTTGTGTCTGACTTCCTTCACATAGCATGATGTTTTCAAAACTCATCCATGTTGTAGCACATATCAGTACTTTGTTCCTTTTTATGACTAGATAGTATTCCATTGTATCACATTTTGTTCATTCAGTTCATCAGTTGATGGGCACTGGTGTTGCTTCCATCTTTTTGCTATTACGTATAGTTGTGTTGTGAATATTCTTGTAGAACTTTTTGTTTAAATACCTGTTTTCAGTTGTTTTGGTTATGTATTAATTCCCAGGTGGTGCTAGTACTAAAGAATCTGCCTGCCAATGCAGGAGACATAAGAGATGTGGGTTCGATCCCTGGGTCAGGAAGATCCCCTGGAGGTGGGCATGGCAACCTGTTCCAGTATTCTTGCCTGGAGAATCCCATGGACAGAGAAGCCTGGCAGGCTGCAGTCTGTAGGACTGCAAAGACTCAGACATGACTGAAGCAACTTAGCACACACAGGAGTAGAATTGCTGGGTCACATGGTAATGCTATCTTTAACTTATTGAGGAACTGCTTAACTTTTCCATAGTGGCTGCACCATTTTATATTCCCACTGGTGATGTAAGAGGGTTCTAATTTTTTCCACATCCTTGCCATTTTTCATTTTTTTTAAAGTATAGCCATTCCAGTGGATGTGAAATAGATTAAGTCATAAAAAAAGGAATGAAGGACTGATACATGTTGCAACATGGATGAACCTTGAAAACATTATGCTAAGTAAAAGAACCCAGACACAAAAGGTCATGTATTGTATGATTCCATTTATATGAGATGTCCATCATAGGCAAATCCTTAGAGACATAAAATAGAATTGTGGTTGCCAGGGAGAAGGGAGAATGGGAAGTGTCTGCTTAATGGGTACATGAAAATTTTCTGGAATTGGATAGTGGTGGTGGTTATAAAACTTTATGAATATACTGCAAAGCATTGAATTGTATACTTTAAAAGGGTGAATTTTATGCTATATGAATTCTATCTCAATAAAAGAAAACCACAGAGACTCATTTTAGGCCTGGAGGTGAGATTTAAATTTGTAGCATTTCTTTCCCCTATTTTTTGGCAGCATGCATAACATGTCAAATCACCATGAAAAGCTTTAGTTTGTTGACTGGAAAGGCACACAGCCAAGGGTGTGGTGGGGGACTGAAATTAGTCCATACCCTGCTATCTAACTTTTGTTCCCTAGCTTGGTGCTCCTCCAGCTCAAAGAAAGCAGCACCATTTTCCCATTTTGTAATTCAGTTGCCTGAAGGAGACATCTTACTTTGATTTCTCTTCTTGAAGAGGGCAGCTTTTGGTACTTGGAATAAAGATTCCATATATTCTTGTGGAGCCCCTAGTACAATGGATACTACTTTCCATTCTGTTCCACTGATCATGGAATTTGGGCCATCTCACAGTCTTTTACTCTAACTGAATCTAATAACCAGTTATAAAACACTCCCATAGTTCCCTACAGGACTGTTGACTGTAACTCACTCTCTGGTATAATTTCTCTTATTTCAATTTTGTTTTTTCCAGTTTCATTGCAATATAATTGACATATCATAGTGATTTGACTTACATACATCATGAAATGAATACATTGTCTCATATCAGTACAACATAAAAGAAATAGAGAAAATTTTTTTTCTTGGTAATGAGAACTCTTATGATTTACTCTTAACAACTTTTATACAGCAGTATTAATTATCTTCACCATGCTGTGTATTACATCCCTAGTACTTAATTTATAACTGGGAGTTTGTACATTTTGACTGCCTTCATCTAATACCCTGTCCCCACAAATCTGGTCATAAATCTGATCTCTTTTCTAGGAGTTTGTTTGTTTTTGAAATATAATTAACCTACAGCACTATGTCAATTCCTTGTATACAACAGAATGATTTGATGTTTCTATACATTTCCCTTTTCTCCATATTCTTGCCAACACTTGTTCCTCTTTTTGATAATAACCATTCTGACAGGTGTGAGGTGGTATCTCATTGTGGCTTTTATTTGCATTTCTCTGATGATTAGCAATTCTGATCATCTTTTCATGTTCCTAGTGGCCATCCATATGTCTTCTTTGGAAAAATGTATATTCAGGTCTTCTGCCAATTTTTTAACTGGGTTGTTTGTTTTTTGATGTTGAATTGTATGAGTTCTTTGTATATTTTGAATATTAACCCCCTATAAGATATACCATTTGCAGATAGATTCTCCCATTCATCAGGTGGCCTTTTCTTTTTCTTGATAGCTTCCTTTGCTGTGCAAAAGCTTTTTAGTTTGATGTGGTCCCATTTGTTTATTCTTGCTGTTATTTCTTTTGCCTTACTAGACATATCCAAAAAAATATTGTTAAGACTGATGTCAAAGAGTGTACTGCTTATGTGTTCTTCTAGAAATTTTATGGCTTCAGGTCTTACATTTAAGTCTTCAATCCACTTTGAGTCATTTTTTAATATAATATGAGGAAATAGTCCAGGTTTATTCTTTTGCATTAATTGTCCAGTTTTCCCAACACCATTTATCAAAGAGGCTATCTTTGCCCCGTTGTATATTCTTGCCTCCTGCCGGAGTGCAGCTCCAGCAGCTGGGGAATCAACCCAAAGGGATGGGCGGTGTCGGCGAGTAACGATGCAGCTTCTCATTTACTTTTTTGGACTGCATATTTATTTCAAGCTTAAGATTCTCTTTTATACTTTTACAAAAGCATTAGGTCAGAGGTTTGACATTTTCAGTTCCCCCTGACCCAGATTTGTTGTCTCCATAAATCATTGTTGCCCCTCAAAAGGAGTTCCTGCCTCAGTGATTCTCTTATCTACTTCTTCTCATGTGTCCTTGTGAATATGTTATAACTCATGCTAATGTCTGGGCTGCATACCACATTGCTCAGTTTATTTCTTATCTCTCTAAATCCTGTTTGCCCTTAGTATCCTGAGCTCACTTTCTCTTAAAAAGGCTTCTAGCTATTAATATCTCTAAAGTTCTTAATTTCTATAAGCTAGAGTAAAATATGGTAACATTATAGTAAAATATGGTAACATTATACCAGAGAAGGCAATGGCAACCCACTCCAGTACTCTTGCCTGGAAAATCCCATGGACGGAGGAGCCTGGTAGGCTGCAGTCCATGGGGTCGCTAGGAGTCAGACACAACTGAGCGACTTCACCTTCACTTTTCACTTTCATGCATTGGAGAAGGAAATGGAAACCCACTCCAGTGTTCTTTCCTGGAGAATCCCAGGGATGAGGGAGCCCGGTGGGCTGCCATCTGGGGTTGCACAGAGTTGGACACGACTGAAGTGACTTAGCAGCAGCAGCAACATTACAACATTCTTTAAATCTTTAACTTCTGACTATTTTTAATTATTCCTAAGCCCTAAGTTCAGCAAACCTCTTTGCCATAAACATTTCTCTTACAAATAGGTTTCAGATAACAATCTTCTCCATGGCCTCAAGCTGCAGCCTACATGCTCATTCCGTAACATTCTTTGTAAAGATCCTTGAACAAATGTCAATGGTTACTTTATAAATTATTTTCTGGGCACAAATGCAGAAGGCTCTATGCTTTCTCATGCTTCTCTCAAGAACAATAAGCACCTTAATATTCTTTTCAGTCAACTCAGCCAAGGAGAGGAAAAAACAAGTCAGAATCACAAGGCCTAACTCCTTCATCCCGGGTCCGTGCCTGCAGGACAAAGAGAGGGAGTTGGGGCCGTGCCTCCATTTTGTCAGTAATGCCTCATGCGGCTCCTGGCAGCCTCCTTGTGTTGTATATACCCCATATAAATGTGGGTTCATTTCTAAGTACTCTATGTTGTTCCATTGATGTATATGTCTGTTTTTGTGCCAGTACTATACCATTTTGATTACTGTGGCTTTGTAGTATAATTTCAGATCAAGGAGCATGATATTTTATGTTTTGTTCTTCTTCCTCAAGATTATTTTAGTTATTTGAGATCTTTTGTATTTCCATACAAATTTTAGAATTTTTTTCTGTGAAAATGCCATTGGTATTTTGATAGAGATTGCACTGAATCTGTAGATTGCCTTGGATAATATGGTCATTTTAACAATATAAATTCTTCCAATCAGTGAGCACAGTATGTCTTTCCATCTCTTTGTATCATCTTCAGTTTCTTTCGTTAGTGTATATAATTTTCTGAGTACAGGTCTTTTCTGTCCTTAGGTAGACTCATTCCCAGGAATTTTATTCTTTTTGATGCAACTGTGAATGAGATTGTTTTCTTAATTTCTCTTTCTGATCTTTTGTTGTTTATGTCTCTGGTATAATTTCTATGTCAGAGTTCTTTAGTTGCAGGCAACAGAAATTGATTCTGAATAACTTAACTTGAGCAAAAATAGGGATTTTTGGAAAAATACTGGAGTTGCTTCAAAATACATGAAGTGCTCCAAAATGATGCCTCAGGAGTGTCAGGAACTGAGGAAGCTTGGGGCATTTGGGTAATGGAAACTCAATCTGTATAGTCCCTATTCAGGTTTTAAAATTCAGGCACAGAGAATATGATTATTCCATTAAGAAATATGGGATATCTTTTCAAAAACAAGGTCAGTGAAAGAATGCTGGACAAACCAAGAAGTAGTTACCAAAAGAGATAAGACAAAGAGAGATGTCAACATCCAAGTGGCTTGCTTAGGCCTTTAAAGATGAATAAATCTGGATCTGAGAGAAGAAAGCTGGACTGGGATAAACAAATTAGGAGTTGTAAGGATAATTGAAGTCATGGGCATCTTAGAGATTGCCTAGAATGAAAGTGAGTGACCATGTACCTCTCCAGTTCCATTATCTGAGGGCAGGGGTGCTTACTGGAGTAATTTTAACTAGAGAATTTTTTCCTGCTTTTTAGAGGACATGGTATTCCCAGTGACTGGGAACTGAATCCAGAATGTGGGAATGTAACTGTGCTGGAAACATTCTGTCTCATAAGAAGTATTTATGTGGAGATTTTAATAGTGTAACTTCTTTATGTCAGTTATCCTTTCTCTAACATTTATTATTTATGTTGCACTTGGTCCTATTCTAAGAATATTATGTGTGTCACCTTATTTAATTCTCACAACAAAACAATGAAGTAGTTATTATTATCACCATGTTTTATAGATGGCTTCCCTGGTGGCTCAATCAGTAAAGAATCTGCCTGACATGCAGAAGACCACCTGCAGCACAGGAGGCCTGGGTTCGATCCCTGGGTTGGGAAGATCCCCCGGGAGAAGAAAATGGCAACCCACTCCAGTATTCTTGCCTGGAAAATCCCACGGACAGAGGAGCCTGGCAGGCTACAGTCCATGGGGTCACAAGAGTCAGACATGACTTAGCAACTAAACCACCACCATTTTACAGATAGGTTACTGTAGTCTCAGGCATTTAAGTAATTTTACTCAAAGTCATGTTGCTAGAAAGCAATGGAAATGGAATTTAAGTAAAGCCTGTCAGAGTTCAGACATTTTTACTATCAAATGATACCGCACTACCATCATTAGCTATAGTTTAGGATTATTGAGCCCTTACTATGTACCATGTCGTGTACTGAATACTTCATATACAAACTTCATTTAATCCTCATAATAGCCTTTTAAGAAAGGTGGTGATCACCTGTTGTTATAAACTGTCATTATCCCTGTTTAATAGTTGAGAATCTGGGATTTAGAAATGTTAATTCCATGGTTGTCACATAGTAGGTGGTAGAGTCAGGGCCTGAACACATCTATTTGATTCCAAAGCCTATGTGTTTCACAAATACACTCTATCAAAAATACCTAAATCTTAAAACAGTGGCTCTCTTCCCTGGCTATGTGTTAGAATCACCTTGGGAACTTAAAAAATTGGTGCCAAACCTCACCATCAAAGATTCTGATTTAATTGATCAGGTAAGCACAGTACCTGTGTGCTTGTTTTTTGTTTGTTTGTTTGTTTGGTTTTTTTTAAGATTTTACTCATTTATTCAATAAACATGTAATGGATGTCTTCTGTATGCCAAACAGTTTCTAGGCATTTACTTTCTAACAAGATGTATATCAGTCAGCTATTGCCACAGCAATATATAACAGCAACCACAAAATCTCTGTGGCATGAAAAGCTAAGAATTTATTAAGCATTTATTCTTACTGTTTTGGAGGTCAGCTGGAATTTAGCTGATTAGGCAGAGTTCTGTTGGGCATCTCTGATTTGGGCTGAGCTAACTGTCTTTCTTGCTGCAGGACTGTGAGTAAACTAGGGTGGCTGTACTGCATGTATTTCTCATTCTTAGACCAATGGTTTGTTTCTCTCATGGCTTGTGTCATGCCAGTGGCAGAATCACATGTATAGCTGTGCAAGCATATTCCAAGCCCCTACTTGAGTCACATCTGTGTACAAGCTATTACCCAAATCAAGTTTCAGAGCTGAGCTCAAAGATAAGAGGTGGGAAAATGTTTCATTTCTTTTGTGTGGACCTGCCAAATTCATGCCAAAGGCTGAGAATTGGGGGCAATAATTCAATTAAAGGGGGAATAAGCCAAATACATGAGAAAATCCTTATGTGAATTAGAAATGGGTAAGTAACATTGCAACAAAAAATTTCAGGAAGGTGGTGTGAAGGTAATTCTAATGTGCAACTGGGATTTAGACGACTGATCTTGCAGTGTTCAACCCGGAAAGAAACCTGGGCTAACATTCTCTCCACCGTATTGAAAATAATAAAACAGATTCAGAAAGTAGAAGAATCTTAAGGAACATAGAGGTAGATAGTTATAGAAGTGGAACTAGGGCTTGGATCTCCTAACTCTCTAGAGTGTTTCTCTTATATCACAGTATTCTAATCTGTGGTCTTAGAATTCTCCCTTTACCAATGGTACCAAGTTGGCTATGTTGTAGAAGGACACAGTCATTCTTATCTTGACCACAGACATCAGAGGTATACTCCCTAAACCCTATCCTTCCCTTGGTAATGTATTTTAGAGCTCAATTTGACATTCCTCATATTTGTACTCTTCAAAAGTGTGTAGACAGTCTATCTTCTGTTTAGTTTTTTTTTGTCTTCAAATTGAAGACTGTTAATTTTGGTCTGTCTTCCTGTGATCTCCTAATACCACCCTAGCTCTCTACTTGTTTATTAGGCCTTCTCATTTCCCCAGCTCTGCAATGCTTTGAGTAGTCTTTCTTGAGTTGCTTTTGTACTCTGGGCTTCTACCAGGCCTTACAGTAATCATTTCTGTTTTGGGTTACAATTTTCTTGATTTGCCAGGATGTACTATTGAAAGAAATGAAAAGATATGGGACCTGCTTGCACCTGGAGTTTATTGTATGAACAGAAAGGTGAATAACTGAATGAGGTAAGAGAGGGTATAATCTTCATTCTCTTCCTCCTACTTCTTCTCATGGACTTTGAGATTTTTCTGAATCTTTAAAGTTGTGTTGTATGTGTAGAGGTATGTGTATTTAAGGTATTACATGGATATAGAATTTACCCATTATAATTTCTCTGTAATTTTTGTGTTTCCCAAAATGAGGGGGAAAAAAAACCAGAAAGTTTTGTTGTTTATACTGTTTTCCATAGTCCCCAAAGCATTTATAATCATAAAAGACTCTAAGTCTCTCCTTTTACTGTAATCACAGATTTTCACAGGAGACAGCACAAAAGAGTCAAGAGTGAAGATTGCTGAACTCCTTCCCGTTGTGGCTGATTCCTGAACTCCAAGAAATGTTTAGTTATGGGGAATAGAAACTTGTTATCTTCAACAGACCACTCACCTGCTGCCCACTTCTGTGACATTCTAATATCTGCCTCTCCAGACTCTGCTTCCTCCCACCCACCTAGTCACACCTCCCATCTATGTCTCACCCTTACCTACAAAGGTGTGCAAATACTAAAAGCCTATAGGAATGTGGATGTGTATGCATGTGTGTATGTGTGTGTACATGCATTTGAATGTAGGTTATTGTATATTTCTGTTGAACTAATATCAGCAATGCCTTATTCTTTCTTGTTAAGTTAAGCTCAACAAGAGCTCCAACAGAAGCAATAAGTTAATGTTCAATGGAAAACAAAACACCAGAAACAGTTACTTCAAATAATGAATGCCCCTTTAAGTTCATGCCTAAAAATTTCCTTATTTATCATATAAATAGTAATGTTTACACCCTAAGTATATTCATAATTGTGTGGAAAGATCTTAGGTTTACTTTATGTTGGACATTAGCTATAAAATACCTTTTTAATCAGTTAGAATAGACATGAGGTGGCTTTCTTTGTTGTATTTCTAGTTGGGAAAAACATGAATGGCTGTAACAGTGTGGCTAAATTTGTGTGTATTTCATGTTTTGGTATGAAGGTGTATTTGGGATACTGTTAACCCCAACTCTTCCTCCCACAGCTGCTTCAAGTTCTCTGGCTTCATTTTCATGGAAGGAGCTTACAGGCAGATGTCTATTCTGTTTTACTTTTTTCTGTTTTGGGAATAGTGCCTCCTGTGAACCCTACTCATCCTAACTTCTCCCCCATATCTTCCCCCATATTCACTGGGCAACAAACAATGTTTTGTTTTTTTTTTTTTTTGATAATGTTCATGAAGTCCCAAACTGTCATAGCAAATAGGACTTTTATATCCTTTAGAATAAGTATTCAAATCCTAGGAGGACCTCTGATGATGGTCAAAGCAACAAATATACGGGACTTTATGGATACAATAAACCAGTCTGCTTCTGAAATGATCTAGACAGAGTCAACAAATTACAACTAGTGGGCCAAATCCAGCTCGCTTCCTGTTTTTATAAGTAAAGTTTTACTGGAACCAGCCATGCTCATTCATTTACATATTGTCTATGGCTGCTTTCATACTAGAATGCCAGAGTTGAATAAAGGCATACTTGGTTTTATTGCATTTCACTTTATTGTACTTCACAGATATTATGGTTCTTTACAAATTTAAGATTTGTGGCAACCCTGTATTGTCAGATGACGATTAGCATTTTTTTACAATAAGGTATTTTTTAATTAAGGTATATACATTGTTTTTTAGATATAATGCTATTGCACACCTAGTAGACTACAGTATCGTTAGTATAACTTTTATATGCACTGGGAAACCAAAAAATTTGTGTGACTTGCTTTATTGCAATATGTACTTTACTGCAGTGGTCTGGAATTAAACCCACAATATCTCCAAGGTATGCCTGTAATTGCAGCAGAGACCTAAAAGCCTAATCTGTTTATGAAATTTTATAGGAAAAGTTTGAGAACACTTGAGATCAGCATTCCCCAACCTGAATTCTACAGAACACTATTTTCCAGAAGTTAATAATTTTGCTTTTAAAAAAGGGTTCCTTAATCATTTAAGTCTAGAAAATATGGATTAAACAAAAGTCAAACAGCCTACTTTTTTAAACCATTGATTTGCTCAGAGCCTTTCATATGCTAATATGCATTGAGAAACTAAAAAATGGAATAGAAGGTGCATTTGCCTTACCTTATTTGACCACAGGACAACTTTTTCATAGCTCTCCTATTAATATCTTGCAAATGTTCCATGAAAAACTTATTTGGAAAATTCTAGCTTGGATATTCACTTAACAGAAGTTAGAGCTTGATAACTGACTCCTTGGATTATTTATTTTAGTTGCAGAAAGTTAAAAGCTATGTGGTATAATATTTAAGCACATAGGCCATGGCCTCAGACAAACCTGAGTCTTAATTTAAGTCTCTGCCATTTACTTGCTTATGAATCTTGGACAAATTACCCAGTGCTATAAGCAGAACTGGATACATATTTGTGGGGTATGGTGCAAAATGAAAAGGCAGGATTCCTTGTTCAAAAATTATTAAAAAATTCAAGATAGGAACAGCAGTGCATTAGAGAAAGTATGGATCCTCTGAGCACGAGGCCTAAGCACAGACTGCATACCCATGAACGTATAACCCTGGTTATAAGTTTTCAGTTTCCTCAACTGTAAAATGTGGATAATATCTATTTCATGGGATTATTATGATAATTAAATTTAAAATATATGTAAAGGGCCTAGAATAGTATCTGACTGGAGAAGGCAGTGGCACCCCACTCCAGTACTCTTGCCTGGAGAATCCCATGGAGAGAGCCTAGTAGTCTGCAGTCCATGGGGTTGCGAAGACTCGGACACGACTGAGCGACTTCACTTTTCACTTTCATGCATTGGAGAAGGAAATGGCAACCCACTCCAGTGTTCTTGCCTGGAGAATCCCAGGGATGGGAAGCCTGGTAGGCTGCTATCTATGGGGTCACACAGAGTCGGACATGACTGAAGCGACTTAGCAGCAGCAGCATAGTATCTGACACAGAATAGGCATAATAATCGGCTTGTTTTGTAATTCAAAAGCAAGCATTTATAGCCATTTTCTTTTTTTTTTATTTTTTATAGCCATTTTCGATAAATTTTTATTTAGTGTCTACCACGTTCCAGGCACCAGCTAGGTACTTAGGATACTATGATGAAGAAGACAGATAAGATCCCTGTTTTCATGTAGATTAGTGGGAAGGACAGTTAAAAAAGGAAACAAAACAATTATAAATTGTGATAAGTGCTACAAAGGGAAAACAGAGTCCTGGGAAAGGGTATAGTAGAGAGGATTTGCTTTAAATTGGGTGGTCAGAGAAGTCCTCTCCTAGCAAGTAATGTTTAAGATCTGAAGGATGAGAAGAGGATCTCCATGGGAAGAGCAGAAAAAAGTATTTTCCAGGCAGAGAGAATAGCTGGTGGAAAGGCTCTGAAGTGGGAAAGAACATGGCATTTGTGAGAAACTAAAAGTAAGCCAGGAGACCCGGGTCTCCTGCATTGTAGACAGACGTTTAACCCTCTGAGCCATCAGGGCTTCCTTCCCTGGTGGCTCAGATGGTAAAGCATCTGCCTGCAGTGAGGGAGACCCGGGTTCTATCCCTGGGTTGGGAAGATCCCCTGGAGAAGGAAATGGCAAGCCACTCAAGTATTCTTGCCTGGAAAATTCCATGGACAGAGGAGCCTGGTAGGCTATAGTCCATGGGGTCGCAAAGAGTTGGACATGACTGAGCAACTTCACTTCACTCAAAAGTAAGCTAGTATGGCTTTAGTATAGAAACTGAGAATGAGAGTGATATAAAACAAGGCTCGGGAGCAAAGTAGATAGGGCCCAAGTTGTCGTATAAGGTAAGGATTTTGGATTTAATGTCAAGTGCAATGAAAAGCTCTTAAAAAGTTTTGGGCCAGGGCAATGACATGATGTGATTGATATTTTTAGATCATGTTGGCTGCTTGTGTGGAGAGGAGCTCTTGATGGCAAGAGTAGATGAGTAGGAGGCTGTTTCACCGGTTTAGAAAAGAGTTGATATAGTGCCTTGTACTTGGGTGGTATTTGAGGATGTGGTGATAAATAATGGGTTGGAGGCTTGTTTTGGAGATATGAATGCTAAGCCTTGCTTATTGGATATGGAGGATTCAAGGGGGAAAAAGAAATAATGACTCCTGACATTTTTGTGAGAAACTGGGTGGCACCATTTAACCAAGACGAGATGTCTGAGGAGGGTTTTTTTTTTTTTTTTTTCTGGGGAGAGGGTAGTGGGAAGTGGAATAGAAATCAAGAGCTCAGATGCATGAAGTTTGAGGAGCCTTTGAAACATCTGAGTAGAGATGGAGGTGATGGTAGTATTCGTTATAGTTATTTGTACTGTTGTCTAGGATTCTGTGATTACTAACTCTTGGTGTCACCTTATTAGATACTGGGAAGTATTTAGAAAACATCTAAAGGAAAAATACCTAAAAATAAGAGTCAATAGATGGTAGCATTGTGGATAGAGACAGGACTGCTTGTTGTAAAAAAGAACACTGTATATCAGAAAAGCCACCATGCGGAATTCCTCAACAAGATAAGTTTATTGAGATGGAACATGTGTTTGATCCTGATGAAGAGGGTTCTATCTCATCCCAAACTGTGGTGCTTCAGGGATGTGCTGGGATTGGGAAAACAGCTGTGGTACATAAGTTCATGTTTGACTGGGCAGCAGGAGTGGTTACTCCAGGCAGATTTGACTATGTCATTTATATCAACTGCAGAGAGATGGCCGTTTTGCTAACCTTAGTGGTGCTGACCTGATCAATAACACTTTTCAAGATACAGGTGGACCAATCATGGACATTATTCTTGTATATCCAGAGAAGCTTCTGTTCATTCTTGATGGATTTTCTGAGCTTCAGTACTCTGTCAGTGAACAGGAAGAGGATCTTAGTACCAATCCCCTGGAAAGAAAGCCAGTAGAGACTCTGTTACACAGTTTCATGAAGACAAAACTGTTTCTTGAATCCTCCCTCCTGATAACTGCCCAGCCTATGACCATGAAGAAGCTTCACTCTCTGTTAAAGCAACCTATCCAGAGATCCTGTGGTTTACAGATGTTGAAAAAAGAGCATATTTCTTGAGTCAGTTTTCAGGTGCAAATGTAGCAATGAGAGTCCTTTATGATCTGCGAGAAAATGAAGGCCTTGACATTACGTCTTCTCTTCCCATCACCTCCTGGATGAGTCACAGGAAGATGGAGGCAGGACTCTTACGAGGTCACGTCAGACCATGACTGATACGTATCTTGTTTTACTTTTCCAACTGTCTCAACACCCTTACAAGAATCTTGGTGTGGAAGGGACAAATTTGCCGGTGGGGCCTTTGCTCTTTGGCTGTGGAAGCACTACAGAACCAGCAGGTTCTATTTGAAGTCAGTGACCTCAGAAGACATGGGATAGGAGTATATGATACCAATTGCACTTTTCTCAATCACTTTTTGAAAAAAGTTGAAGTTGTCGGTGTCTACACTTTCCTTCACTTCAGTTTCCAAGAGTTCCTGACTGCTGTGTTCTACACCCTGAAGAATGACAGCAGCTGGATGTTTTTTGATCAAGTGGGGAAAACATGGCAAGAAATCTTCCAACAGTATGAAAAAGGATTTTCATCATTAACAATACAGTTCTTATTTGGCCTCTTACATAAAGGAAAGGAAAAGGCTGTGCTAACAACTTTTGGGAAAAAAGTGTCTCCAGGACTTCAAGAAGAGTTACTGAAGTGGACTGAGAAAGAAATAAAAGATAAACCTTATAGGTTACAGATTGAGCCAATGGACTTGTTTCACTGTTTGTATGACACTCAAGAAGAAGAATATGCAAAAAGGATAATTAATGATTTAAGGTCAATTATATTGCTTCAACCTATGTATAAAAAATGGACATTCTGGCTATGTCATTCAGTGTGAAAAGCAGTCATAGTCACTTGTCAGTGTCTCTGAAGTGTCAGCACCTACTTGGATTTGAATAGGAAGGTTGAGCCTCAGCGTTCATGCCACCAACATTGACACTTAATAAGTGAGTATATTACTATCTTTTCACCAGTGTCTTGGCCTACAGAAATGATCGGCCTTCTTGTTTATTTCAAGTATTCAGGCACATGATCATTTCTAGCATTGTCAATAAATAAAATGAATTATCTTTGCTTTTCATACTGTTTGTCAGTCAACACAATAAGGATTTATTGAGTATTGCATATTGAACACTGGCCTAGGCAGACACTGAGGGAAAGCTAACATTTTTGAGTACTTACTATGTGCCAGGCACTGTGCTAGCCACTGTAAATGTGTGTCTATTAATCTTCACTGTCTCTTTGTGAAGGTGTTGTATAATTATAAAAGGTAATGAGCATATAAATCATTAAGATTATAATTGAGTACTCTGCTATTTTGGTGTTGATGACTATTTTGGAAAAGGTTGTAAACTTAAAGTTGAATTGGTCCTCACTCTTCTCTACATGTATTTCATCACTGAGGCCTCATAGAGCTCCAGGTTGATAAGGGACAGAGCTTACTCTGTATATATTGCTATAAGGCACTCCTGTGTATATTGCTATGAAGCCTGAGTTCTTTCTGCCAAACTGACACCTATGTGGGGAGTTGAGAGCTGGAGTTCAAAGAGGCTTAGGTAAACCACTTACACAATATGTACTCTGTATACTGCAAAGTACAGCTCTACTGACTGACTCAAGAAAAATGCCACTGGTCAGTCTGTTTTCAATACTCAGGTTAATATGGACAGTGCCTCTCTTTTAGTTGTGGGGTCAGGTTAAGGGTAGGGGACCTTGAGAAGGATGACAATGGGCAGAAGGCTCAACTTGGAAAATGAGTTAACCCGAGTCTTCTCTCTGGTAATTGTTAGTTCCTCAGTGGGCAGTAGCATAAAAATGGAATTGAGCATGGGGTGTATGTGTTTGTGGGAAGTGAGGGGGGCAGGGAGGTACAGCAAGAGTTTGTGTTTGGGACCAGAAAGGAAGGGGTAGAAGTTACCTGGACTTGGAATTATGAAAGACCTTGGCTACCATGTCTTCATGAATTCATGACAGCTTCAATCCAACTGTATATTATAAAGTAAAATAATAGACAATATACACTGGGCACAATATACAGTAAGCACTGATGGAAACAAAAAAGGGTTTTTGTTCATTTGGTGTTTCCCGAAAATCAGCCTTAGATGGAGTCTCCACCCCTCAACCCATTACCTTTATCAGAGGGCTTAAATTCTTTTCAAAATTTAACCAAATAAAACACCAAAAGCCCACGAAAACCTCTTCTTCAAGGCGTGTTGATTAAGTGAGAGTGTATTGCAGTTGGTCCTTGGACAACAAAGATTTGAACTGCACAGATTTTTCTCAATAAATGTGTACTACAGGATTGAGGCTGATTGAATCCTCAGATACAGAACCTCCGATATGGAGGGATAAGAAGGGCTCACTCGAAAGTTTTATGCAGGATTTTCAACTGCAGGGGTGTGGTGCCCTTGATCTTCACATTGTTCAGTGGTCAACTGTATCGAATTTGCCTAGCTCTCAATTACTGTCATTAATTCTTCTGAGTACTGACAGCCAAGAATCAGTTATAGTGTACATATAGTTTGAGCAAGTCACTTGACCTCTCGGAGCACCTGCAAAATGGTGATTACATTACCTGTCATTGGATTAAGGACAAGATAAAATAAATTGTGTGTAAAGTGCTTACCTCAGTGCCTGGGACACAGTACCATGACTTTGGAGTCAGACAGACCTGAATACTTAACTTCATTCTGTTCCTATTTGACTTTGGGCAAATTACTTTTTGTGCCTTGATTCCTTATCTGCAAAATGGGGTATTAATTCCTAAGGTTTTTGTAAGTTAGTACTAAGATGACAATAGAAGCCAAAATAAGCCTGTTACTTAAAATTTTGCTTTAATAATTTTAAGTTATTTTTGCTTTCTCATCTTGTAGGACCTTCCAGCTGCACAATTTGCCAGTCTGTCCACTACACTTGCTTTGCCAAGCACTGCATAATCCATACTGTAAAATCAAAGACCTGAAGTAAGTTGGACCCTGCTTTAAACTCTTAGGTATTTGCAGGTACTCCCATCTGATTGGACTTGAAAACAAAGTATAACTGGCACTGAGCTTCTTCATAGCAGAGCAGCAAATGAAAAGATATGCTACAAGCCTAGAAGGGGTAGGGAGTCAGGCAGAGATCTCTGCCAACCCTTCCTGCCTCTTCCCCTTTTTTATGTGTTGCTTTTTGCTGTAGCAAGTGGGTGTCAGGCTGTAATACCTAGAGGTTTGTGTCTGGTGCCCCTTCTGGACCTGCCTTACTCCATCCCCAGCCTTTTCCTTCCAGACTCCCAGTCTTCCCTTTGGTTTCCTTTTCTCTCCCTCCATTCCTCACCCCCACCCTCCTCCTCAGTTATTCCCCAAGTGCAATTGCTCAGAAGCACCCACCCCACACCCTGACCTTATGTTCTCATTCACTCTCAGGTCCCTTTGTCTAGTCTGTCCACATCATAAACACACAAATAGGAGCTGCCTTGGTTCCCCACCTCCTCCCCACACAGATTAGTGTCTGCTTTCCTTCCTTCTTGTCCCAGAGGAAGAGGTGGCCTTTCCAAACCCACCCAAGCCAGTAAATTCACTTTTAATTTTTTTGTACTTTTGTGAGCATTTATTTTACTTCATATAACACAAAAAGTATATAAAAATATAAAGGCTCTTCAAACCCTTACCCCATATGGGTGCCCCATACCCCACCCAACCCCATATACCTACTTCTGCTTCCCATCCTCTAATCCTGATTCCACCACCCTCCCTAGTTAATAGCTTGTTTGCTAAATGTCTTCCCAGACATCTTTCTTTTGCATATTCAAATATAAATCTATAGCATAAGGCACACATAAATCTGTAATATACATAGCATACATAATCACAGAAGTTAATGGAACTTTTATTTCACACACAAAAACACAATGGCACTCATATTTTTTCATTGAATAGTACAGTGGACATGCCTCCAATACAGTATGCAGGATCTACCTCACAGTCAAGGGTCCTTGAAGAAGAGCCCCCCTCCTCAGTAACTGCACTTCCTCACTTCTGCTCACTCCTCAGTCCTCGCAATTGGGCTTCTGCCCACCCCCCACCCAGATTGGCTTAAAGATCAGACATGGCCAGACCCAGTGAACACTTTTCCTCTCTTAGTGTCCCACCCCTTGCAACTTTCTTCCCCGTTTCAACTACTCCCAAGTATTTCATTGCCTCCATGGTTCCCAATCTGTGCAGTTTTGCCGTCCAATATAAAGATATTTTTGGTTGTCAAGAGTTGTTTTGGTGGGTGTGGAGTGCTACTGGCATCTAGTGGGTAGAGGCCAGGGATTGTGCCAAACATCCTAGTGTATTGGACAGCCTCTTGAAACAAAGAATTATCTAACTTCAAATGTCAAATAGTTCTGAGGTTTGGAAACAGTGCCTAAGATATAAACAAGCCCAAAGAAATTTCTGACAAGTGGAGAATAGAGATCTTGCCTCTAATCCTGATGACTGTTAACATCTGCTCTAACCGGATATAGCCCAAAGTCACATCCAGTTACTGCAGAGGTGTCCCAGGTTATGACAGCTTCAGTATCTAGGTCAACAGTTCCCAGGAGATGTCCAAGGTGATGTCCATTTGTCTCAGTTTGATCCATCTTCCATCTGTGGGCTAAAACATACATTTAGCGCCCCTCAACACAGCTTATAGGCATCAGATGGGGAGATGCACACCATCCTCCCCCTTCTACCCCCTCCCTCTGGAAATTGATTTCCCATCAGGGTATGTTCTATTATGCATTTCTGAATTTACTAGGAACTTTGTAGCCAGACTCCCCTCCCACTGTAATCTGGTGATGGGGGGAGAAAATCTCAGGATGGCATCATCCTTTGTTCAGTGGTCTGGACCAGCAAACCCTCCAGGCATTGCTAGTTGCTGACTCACCTTGGAAGTGGCACAAGTTCCCTGTTCAGATCTGCCTGTCCCCAAGTGGGGACTGGGGAGGATTCTCCTCTCATGAGGCTGAACGGTGATAGCAGTCCTTGTCTGCAGCTGGTGCTGGTGTCCTCTGTACAAAGCCCTGGGGATTCCCTTAGGGGTGGTGAATCTCTGCCCTGTTGTAAGCCCAGGGTTAACCTCAGGTCTGCTTTAATTGTTTCTCATGTAACTCTCTCAGAACATGAATGAGCTTCTTGTCCAATTCATTCCTGGAGCCTTGGAATGCAGGAATCCCTACTACCCATCACTCTCTGATGCACCTCACCAGTCAGTTCCAACATCTTCTTTGATGGTTTACAATTTGCAACTTCTCTTCTGGTATAAATTTCTGGCTTGGCAAAAATCCGGTTGCCCAGAACAAGAACTTGCTCAAGTTAGCTTAAGAAAAAGAGGATTGCTGTGGATTTTCACTCAGCAAAATTGCAGGAAGTGGAAAAGTGGTCAGGCTGTCACTGTCCATCTCTGGGGTCACAGGATCAACCCTTCTCTGTGCCTCTCTGCCCCCTGGGCCCTCACAGCGTCATTCTCTAAAAGACACCTGGTCTCTGGAAAGGACACAGTTCTGTTCCCCCACAGCCAGGGCCAGGTCTCAGCTGTGGCCTCAGTGTTCATCACTCTGATCCTGACCCCGACTCCCAGTGACCCACTGCTTTACTTCCCAACATCATCTGGACTATGGAATCTGCTTCTGTTCAGATTCTCAGAATATTTGGCTCAGGATGGGTCACATGTCCCATGTGAAAATGTTTGGCTCAGGATTGGTCAAATGTCCATTCCTGGTCCAATCATTTACAGCTTAGTGTGGGGGCAGGGGTAGGGAGTAGGAGTGTTATATGCTGGCTGCCGAGGTCCAACAGATACTAGGGGTAGGAAAAGAAATACAAACAGAAGCTGCAGAAGTTCTGGGGTGTGGATACTTGCTCAGTCGTGTGTGACTTCTTTGCGACTCTATGGACTGTAGCCTGCCAGGCTCGTCTGTCCAAGGAATTCTCTAGGCAAGAATACTGGAGTGGATTGCCATTTCCTTCTCCAGAAGCTCTTCCTGACCCAGGGGATTGATCCAGGGTCTCCTGCATTGCAGGCAGATTTCTTCCTGTCTGCACCACCAGGGAAGCCCCTGGAACAGAGAGGGTCAAGAGGATGGGAGATGGGGTAGGAGTCGGGGAGGGTGTAGACTTGTCTACACCCTCCCCGACTCCTACCCCTCCTCCCCTAACCTCATTCTCCCTCTCTTCCCCTGACTCCACACCACACAGCCCCCTCCCCCACCTTTTCCCCCTCTGAATACATTTTTGTTTCACATTTCTGAATTCACTTGAGGGCTCTGTAGTCAGATACACTTTCCACAGTGGAAACAACTTCCCCTCAGTGAAAAATTCACAGACTTACACCAAGGGCAGTCCCAATTCCCAGGCCTGCGAAATACTGGAAGTCTTAGCTGCTGAAGGGGATCAGAGTCGCTCCTGTATCCTTCTTGAGGGTCTACTCCTTGGATCCCTCCATCAGACCACAAGCTAAAATCAGAGGATTCCCAGTAGGGAGATGTCTGAAATGAAGCTCCTGCTGTGAATGGTGCTTGTGGTGGAGATGTGGATGGGGATGGTGTTGGTGCATCTGAGAAGGGGGATGAGGGGCATGAGTATGAGTATGTGAATGAGGCAGGGAGCTGGACAGGAAGGGGTTGAGGTGAGACTGTTGCCTCGGGCTTGAGCATCCCAGAGAAAGAATACATGGCTGTTTCCACTGACCTAAAATCTCCCTCCCTCTGCCCGCCAGAGGTGTAATTTTTCTGGTCTACAACTCCAAGAAGCTGCATAAGGTCTACACTCAGATCTTGTGCCCCCTCGGCAGCTTCCACCCCCTCTGCATCCTCCTGTTTTCCTCCTCCTGTGGCTTCAGAAGCTGCAGCAGTAGTAGCAGTGGCCCCTGTCTCCTCCTCTTCACTTGTTCCTTCTGTTCCAGCCCCACCGGCAGTGGCCAAGCTTGGCCCCTCTGCGACTGGCGCCTGGGCTGACTGCAGCTCCTAGAAAGAAGTGAGCAGAGTTGCGACCTGCCCTGACATGGTGGGGGCGGGGGGAGGCGGGGGGAGCAGGGGGGGCTGGGCAGCAGGACGGAATGGGCGAGCATGGGCGGGGATGGGCTGGGCTGGGCTGGGGCAGAGGCTGGGCTGGGGCAGGGGCTGGGCGGGGGAGGGGCAGGAGCTGGGCGGGGGCGGGGCGGGGCGGGAGCTGGGCGGGGGCGGGGCGGGGCTGGGCGGGGGAGGGGCGGGGCTGGGTGGGGGAGGGGCTGGGCTGGGGCAGGGGCTGGGCGGGGGATGGGCTAGGCTGTGGCAGGGGCTGGGCGGGGGCTAGGCTGGGGCGGGGGCTGGGCGGGGGCTGGGCTAGTAATGGTAATCTCACGGTCTTAAAGAGCTTCCACTTCAGGAGGTCCCGCTCTTTCTGCACTTCCGCCAGGGTGGCCTGGGTCAGCTGCAGCCGGAAGGCCGCCTCCTGGCGTTCCACCTCGTGCTGTGCCGCGAGCAACGTGAAGTCTGAGGCCAACGCCTGAGCTGCCGACCTGTGCAGCCCGGCGAAGTCATGCAGCCACTGCACCCTGTGCCTGTGTAACTGGCTCTGCTTGTAGGCAAAGCGCACGCCCAGGGCCAGGCTGCTCCAGGCACAGGCTTCTTTGGCCTGGCTGGGCACCAGGCGGTCCTCCAGGATGGCCCTGAGCTTGTCCTCCACCTTCTCCCAGGAGAGAGACACATTCTCAAGGTAGAACTCAGGGCCTTTGGCGTGCCTGGACATCCTCTCGTTGATGAAAGCCATCACTTTGCCATGCCGGAACCCACTACTGAGGTCCTCAGATTTCAAGGCCATGACGACTGAGTACCTTTGGGGCTTGGCTGGCTCTGTGGGGATGAAAGAATCAGTCCTCCTCCCCTCCTCCACCCCATGAATCTCCGCTTCTCCGCTTGCCTCCCCCCTCACCACACACCCTCCTAAAGACCCTTTGCCCTGCCCCAGGACACCTCCCACCAAGCCTCACCTCCTGGCCAGTGAGAGTACAAGCCAAACAAAACCGCCTACCACACTCAAAAGGTACCTCTCTCTCCTGGAAGGCGCCAAGGAAAGAAAAGCTCTGGCCTACCCTTCGAGGTTTTTACCTCGGGAAACCTCGGGAATGTTCCAACTTCCAGAAACTGCGAGGGTGAGAGGGGTGCATGAAGAAGATTTTCTCCCATCCCCCAGACATAAGGGAACCTCCTACAGTGTTGCAAGTCTTCAAAGGTGGGAAAAAACAGGAGTGGTCAGAAAAGACTCAGAACCAAGAACATGAAGCGCTTGTAATCAAATACCAAAATTCTCAACCCCCCACCATAATGGTTTGTCCCACTCAGGGGCCGGACCCTTCTACAGATGGAATATTCTGGAACAGGCAATGGCTCCATCTCTCAGTGGCTTCGGCTGCCCCCTGGAGGCAGGAGGTGGAACCTGACTACCGCCTCATTCCCCATCACCTCAAATGGCCATAAATCCTGGCCATATCCATTCCCAAAACATGCTCGTGTCTTGAATTTGTTTACCTCCAGCGCTTACCACCTCAGCCACCACCACCGTTCCCCCACCCCCTACCCCTCGCCCTGCCTGCAGCCATTGTGCACCAGGTTTGTCTCCTGCCGTACCCTGTCATAAGGATCTGACTCTGTCTCTTTAAACTTCTGATGGTATTTCCAAACCTACAAGATAAACCTGACAGCTCTCAGGTTGAGTACTACTTTACCACTTACAATATGATGTGCTGTGACTGTCAGTTTTTATCTATGGGCCTAAGATGAGGACTGAATGACAAAATGCATATAAAGTAGTAATGTTTTCTATGGTCCCATTTTTGTAAATAGGTACTTCCCCAGTGGCTCAGACAGCAAAGCATCTGCCTACAATGTGGGAGACCCAGGTACGATCCCTGGGTCGGGGAGATCCTCTGGAGAAGGAAATGGCAACCCACCCCAGTACTCTTGCCTGGAAAGTCCCATGGACAGAGGAGTCTGGTAGGCTACAGTACATGGGGTTGCAAAGAGTCGGACACAACTTAGCAACTTCACTTTATTTTTGTAAAATGCGCAAATCCTCTGTGTGCGCGGGAGCGTGCGCGCGCATGCGTAGGAGCATGCGTGCATACATATGTTTCTGTGATCTTGGATAAAGGAGTGGAAGCATATGTGAAAGGGAAGTCACTCAGTTGTGTCCGAGCAAGTGTCTTAAGTGTCTTTTAAATGCATGCATTTAAAACCTGGGAAGTTACATACCAGAGTTTTAACAGTGGTTATTTTTGGGTGGTAAGGATACAGTACTTTCTCAAAAAATTTTATTCTTTATATTTTTCTCTATTGTAAAATTTATTTATAATAAACATGTTTTTCAAATTTCTTAAACTATTTTTTTCTGATAATTTCTGATCATTTAAATACTAGAAAGTAAATGTCTCTCTGTAATCGAACCCTTCCCTCCTACCTGGAAGATAACCATTGTTAACAGTTTGATATGTATCTTCCAGTGTTATAAAGTAGCTTATAGCAAGTAATTGACAGTTTCTCAACTGAAGCCTCCCCTCTCTTGCCTCCTAGCTTTTGCATAGGCTGCTTCATGAACAGGTTGTTCCTCAGTGCCTCCTGCTCTCCCCACTCCCATTCTCCTCATCCACTTAATTCCTGTTCAATTTTTATTACCCTTTCAAGCAGAACTAAAGTATTTGCTCCTCTTATAAGTATTTCTTGATCCTCCAACCCCTTCCCACAGGCTAGGCTGGATTGTGCCACTTTTCTGTGTCTCCATGGTGCCTTGTGTGTACCACATGCAGTACTTTCCACACTGTATTATAATTCATGATTTTCTAAAATTTTTCCCCATTAACTGGGCATTCCTTAAGGGCAGAGTCTAGGCTAGGTTTTAATTATTTCTGTGTTTTCACATCTAGCACAGTGGTTAGCACCTAATAAATTAATTGCTGAATGAATTGAAATAATTCATTATATCAGTAATGAGGCAAACAAGTACCTTTATAGAGAGTTCTATTTTCTCCTCTGAAATGCTTTTTCTCCACACAGACTGATTTTCTGCCACCTCACAGCCTCTTATGGAAGAGACCTCGCCTTAGTATTTGAAACCAACCAGTATCTGACAGATTTGGTATTTGTGAAAAACACCCTGGAAGATTCTGGAGTGAAGCTTCTGTGTGAAGGATTAAAACAGCCAAACTGTATCTTATAGACATTGAGGTAACTGAGAGCAGGAGAATTTGTTGTTTGTGTTCATGTAATTTTTTTTTGGTCAGTTTCTTTTGTTTTGGGGGAGAGCATGAATAAAGTAATGAGGGCATTCTTCTGTTCTCTAAAGGTTGTACCTTTACAACCTTTAGAGATATGCCTTATCTCTCCTGCTTCCTGTGGTGCACTAGCAACTGTTCACAGCACCAATCAGTGGCTCACTGAGCTGGAATTTAGTGAAACAAAACTGGAAGCTTTGGCTTTGAAATAACTCTGTGAACGCTTAAAAGATCCGAATTGCAAAGTACAGAAGCTCAAGTAAGTTGTCACTATTAGTTTTCATACTGCAAGAAAAAATTTATAAAATGCAGCTCAAGATGGATGTTGTATAATCAAAACACATTTCAAGGAGTTATGGAAAGGAAGAACAGTGAAAGTAGCAATAATGTTAATGTCAATAATGAAAACTCACTGAGCAATTACTTTGTGCTAAGCATTGTGCTGAGTGCTTTGATTTCCTTTAATGTGTACAACAGCTTTGCAAGATTCAGATTACTGTCCCCATTTTAGCAGATGAGAAACCCAATAGAAACCCAATAGTATAAGGCTAAATAACATGACAGAGACACAATAAGAAACCCAGATGTGTCTGACCTCACAATCCACATGCATGTGTGGTAAGCCACCTCTGTAATGTCCAATCCTTTGCAACCCTATGGACTGTAATCCACCAAGCTCCTCTGTCCGTGGGATTCTCCAGGCAAGAATACTAGAATGCGTTGCCATGACCTTCTCCAGGGGATCTTCCCAACCTAGGGATCAAACCCACGTCTTACATCTCCTGCACTGGCAATCTCCTGCACTGGCAAGTACATTCTTTACCACTAGTGCCACCTGGGAAGCCCAAAGTCCATGTAATGACTTTGATAAAAGATTTACCATATATATATCTTCTTTTCTGAAGAACCCTGACTCATTAGGGTTCTTCAAAGAAACAGGTAAAATGTGTATAAACATATAGAGAGATTTATTTTAAGAAATTGGTGCTCTCTCAGATTATCGCAGCTGGCAGGTTCAGTATCTGCAGGGTAGGCCAGCAGACTGGAGACACAGGAGAGCTAGTGCTGTACTGCAAGTCAAAATACAGTCTGCTGGCAGAATTCTCTCTTCCTAGGAGGTCAGTCTTTTCTATTAAACTTTCAACTGATTGGATGAGCCTTACCCACATTGTGGAGGGTAAATTACTTTACTCAAAGTGTGCTGATTTAAATGTTAATCTCATTTAAAAAGTACCTTCACAGAAACTTTTAGAATAATGTTTGACCAAAAATCTGGGTACCTTGACAGGCAACTTGATACATAAAATTAATCACAATGTATATTTGGAGTTTTCTATTATAAAAGGTCTTAAGCATTAAACATTAAATCCACTTTGAAATTAATTTTTATTTAAAATACCTCTATTTAAAATTTCTAAATTGGGAAAATATATATACATGATGTCTTTATGAGCCCTTTTCAAGATTGAATTTGGAGCCTGGTAACTCAAGAAAAAAATTGAGGACTCAGATGTTGTAGTGTATATCATAGAAATTCTGGAAAGCAATAGCAGAGAAAGTTGATGGGAAACAGTTTAAGGAATTGGACTGCTTAATATGGAGAGACAAAGATCGAGAAGACAGGAAGGTCAGTAAAAACCACTTTTTGTGCCCAAGAAGAAATATTATATGGATGATGGTGATGGGCTAGGTCTCTCTAAGGATGGCAAATTATTAATTAGTAATGAACTTATAGATAAGAGGAAAGGAAAGATCTTTTGACTGTATTAAGGATGATTATAGCATTTTCTCCTATAATTTGAAAGAAGATATGAGAGTGATAAAATTCATGCCGGGAATTAAAGTGAGATTAGGTCATTTGATATTTCCTTCCAATTCTTTTCTTTTTGGTGGCAGTCAACATTTATTGAGTTCTCACTGGGGCATACAGTGTTGTGGGGGCAATGTAAAATCCCTGTCATAGGTAAAAGGGGGCTGTGACATATTCAAGGTTGGGGGTCTCATATGGGTGGGCCTTATTTTCTTTTCTCATGATGTTTTGCAGGTAGGGAATAAGTGGCCAATTCTGTGTCTTTCTTTTTTTCCAGGTTGTCTGCTAGTTTTCTCCCTGGAAGCTCAGAGACTATTGGCAGATATCTTGCCTCTGTTCTCATTTGCAATCCAAACCTCACTGAGCTGGACCTGAGTGAAAATCCCCTGGGGGACACAGGGGTGAAGTTTCTCTGTGAGGGTCTCAGACATTTGAACTGTAAGGTGGAGAAACAAGAGTAAGTTTTTAGAACTGTCTGCTGTCATTTTACAACTACTGAAATTGTTGAATGCCTGCTCTGCAGCAGGATCTATGCTTGGTGCTTGCCAGAAGTTATTTCACATAATTCATTCCTTGAAATAACTATATAGGGTGGGTTTTCTTAGCCCCATTGTACAGATGAGTAAACTTTGAGGATTGGGGGGAAAGTGACTTGTCCAACATCATACCACTAAAAATTAGTGTAGTCAGGGACTTCCTTGGTTGGTCCAGTGGTTAAGAATCTGCCTTGCAATGCAGGGACACAGGTTCTATCCCTGGTCCAGGAAGATCCCACATACAGTGGGAAACTAAGCCTGCATGCCACAGATACTGAAACCTGAGTGCTCTAGAGCCCATGCTCCACAAGAGAGGTTACTACAATGAGAAGCCCATGCACTGCAACTAGAGAGTATCCCCCTACTGTCTGCAACTAGAGAAAGCCCTCATGCAGCAACAAAGACCCAGCACAGCCAAAAATAAATAAGTAAATATTTTAATATAAATTTATTTATTTTAATTGGAGGCTAATTACTTCACAATATTGTATTGGTTTTGCCATACATCAACATGAATCCGCCACAGGTGTACACGTGTTCCCCGTCCTGAACCTCCCTCCCACCTCCCTCCCTATCCCATCCCTCTGGGTCATCCCAGTTCACCAGCCCCGAACATCCTGTACCATGCATCGAACCTGGACTGGTGATTTGTTTCATATATGATATTATACATGTTTCAATGCCATTCTCCCAAATCATCCCACCCTCGCCCTCTCCCACAGAGTCCAAACGACTGTTCTATACAAAAGTGGTATAGCCAAGATGTGACTCCAAAATCTATCTTATCCATATCCCATGCTCTTTCCAGTATACAACCATCCTGTGTGTTTACAGGAGTGATGCTAATTAAACATTAACTCTATAAAGAATACTACTATGTGTCCAACACTGGGCTAGATGTGAATGAATTTATCAAGAGGATAGCAAGTGACAAGACTGCCCTTAAAGACACATAGATATGAAACAGAGAGCAACACAGTTGAATGCGTAATCAAGTGCCTAACGCTATGGAATCATTCAGAAATGTCAGATGAGCCCAGGGAAAGAGACAAGGTCACTGTGGGCTGGAGACCTCAGGAGGAGACTATGTAGGTGGTGGGCCAGGAGCTAGAACTTGAAGGATAGCTAGGACTTAGCTAAATGAGGAGGCTGGGAGAACATTCCCAGGAAGTTCAATGACAGCAGTGGCTGATTTTTCTTCTTCGTCTCTGGGTAGCTTGAACACATGTTACCTGACAGATGCAAGCTGTGTGTATCTCTTTTCTTTATTGCAAGTGAGTCAGACTTTAAAAGAGCTGTTTGTGTTTGCCAATTCCCTGAGGGACACAGGAGTACAGCATCTCTGTGAAGGTCTGTGTCATGTGAACAGTATAATCAAGAATCTTGTGTAAGTGTCTGCTCATCCTTGTCCTTCTCATGGGCATGGCATTTGAGGTTCAGTGGGACTCCTGCTGCCATGGTTAACAACGTTGGTGTCCCCATACCTGCAGGCTTTCTGAATGTTCCCTCTCCCCAGCTTGTTGTGAGTCCCTCACCCAAGTCCTAAGCTCTACCTGGAGCCTGACAAGGCTGCTTCTAATTAATAACAAAATTGGAGATTTGGGACTGAAATTGCTGTGTGAAGGATTAAAACAGCCTGACTGTCAGTTAAAGGATCTGGTGTAAGTATCGTGGACAATAGCCACAGGCAGAGTTCCTTGATGTTTGAGCAGCTCCCCAAATTAAATGATTTTTTTCTGGCCTGGTGATACAATCTCCAACGAAACATATGATGACTCGATAATTTAGGGGGAATAAATCTTCTTCTGTCCACAATCTCTGCTTGGCCCTGGCCCAAGGGATTTTTTTACATGACAAACTGATTTTCTAATGTATTTTTCTAGTGGGTAAACCCAATATCTAAAGTAACCCAATCCTGATGAAATTATGCCAGCCTTATCTATCTTACTTCCTGGCAGACTGTGGACTTGTCACCTAATTGGAGAGTGTTGTCAGGATTCATGCAATGCACTGTACACCAATGAACACCTGAGAGTCCTTGAACTCAGTGACAGTGCCTTAGGGGATGAAGGCATGCAGGTGCCCTGTGAAGGGCTAAAACACCCCTCCTGCAAGCTACAGACGTTGGGGTAAGTTCACAGAGACTCTTTGTTCACTGGGCTCTTGTTCCAGCTGTGTATGAAATGGAAGGTCATTATGGAACTTGGGGTAAACAGATTTCTTTCTTGAATCCCCAATTCCCCATAGGCTAGCAGAATGTCATTTCACGGGTGCATGCTGTGGAGCCCTCACCTCTGTCCTTAGCAGAAATGAGAACCTAACATTGCTAGACTTGAGTGGAAATCACCTTAAGGATTTTGGAGTTCAAATGCTGTGTGATGCACTGCTTCATGCCATATGCAAACTACAAACATTCTAGTAAGTTATAGTGGTGGGGGAAGTGGGAGGTACGGGGTCAGGACAGGCATTCTGGTTTGGTCATAGCCATTGCAGTGAGAAAAGGGAAGAGCTGAGGATAGACCATGCCTAGGCAAAATATCAAGGTAAGTGAAACAGGCCTTTTCCCTGGACACAGGCAAGGAGAGAGGTAAAGAACAGATAGTCCTAGATGTCATTGCTAAGAAAAGAAACAGGGTGTAGGAAAAAGAGCACCAAATACACATTCTGCTAGGTCTGGCTTATGTACTAGATCTGGCATCTACTAGCTATGTGACCATTCTTACTTTACCTTCCTGAACTTCAGCATCCTTATCTATAAAGTGGGGCCAACATGAGTAGTACCTGACTACCTGGTGTTAGCATGGAGACTGGATGAAGCAAGACATTAATTATGAATATGCAACCCTGGCACATAAGAGGTACTCCATAAATATTAGACCCTTTCTCTTCTTCTAATACCTGATAGAAGGCTTGTGGTTTACATTTTGAGAGCCTTTAAGATGCAGGGGAATGAAGCTATTACAGAATTATAATTATAGAAAGTGGAGGTCATCACCCTTTCAGGTCAGTGTCCATCTGCCAGCTCAGCAGGCTGGCATAACACACAAAGTAATTCTTAATTAGGATATAGCTATGCTCTTTTGGCAGCTAACCAGTGGCCAAATGGCCATTTATTTCTGTCATTCAGAACTGGAACACATAATGGAAAATAACGGCTGAGTGCAAAAATTCCACATTCCAAAGCCAATTTGATGGATTGAAACATAAATGAAAACAGCATAAAGGCCTGATTACAAGTCTGGCTGAAACAGAAGCTAGTTCTCTACTAGCAAAGTGAAGTCTATTTGACTCCAGAGTATAGTGATTACTGACTAGGAAGAGGGAATTATTCACAACATAAAAAACCCCAGGGGTTTAGGGACCTCCATGATGTCTTTCTCAGAAAAAAGTGACTGGAGTCTATATTGTCAGCAATTTGAAATAAACTCAACAATCAATCCTAATGTTTCTTTAAAGTAATTTAATGTGGTAGCACTCTATAGTATGTAAGCTTCAGCAAAGGTCCTAAATGATATGGATAAATTATTTTGAGATGGTACATGTTATTATTTATTTTTCTAATTGTGAATTGTTGTACTGTTTCCTGTCTCTCTCACTCTTTGTCTTAACCAATCTACTTCCACTGTGTTTTCAGGCCAACCTTCAAACCCTTATAACTTGTCAGTCTATTATAAGTTGATAGCAGTGTGCAGTAACAGCTCAAAATACAAAATAAAGGATACACGTTCACAGAATAGACACCATACACTGACCTCAAATTGTAAACATTAGAGTGTATATAGACAGGTAACACTGAAATCAGTAGAAATATATACTTACCCAAGTAAGGTGAGAGGAAACTGTTGACCATTTAATGTGGTAGGCTAGATAGGGGATAAGTTCCAGGAGAGCCTCTTAAAAGGGGAGTCCTGTCTGGAAATGGTAAAGGCTGAATGAAGAAGTTTGCTTTCTAAGAACTGCTTGAGTGTGAGGTCTGAATTTATTTCTCATTGTATTTTTCCCTGTAAACTTTTTCAGCTCAGTGCTTTGCATTTAGTAAAAACATATAGGAAGCCAGTTATTAATTTTGAGCATCTGAGGGCAAGACAAGGAGACAGTTAATGATGTATTCAATATAGACTAGGTGTCTAGACATTCAGAAGATCGAGGAAAAAAAAAGAGGTTGTGGCCTCAGAGTTACCATGCTTACCTTCACTCATTCTGCAAGCATTTGCTGAATATCTACTATGTGCTAGGCAAATGTGCCAGGTGCTAGGAGACAAGAATGAATAACTTGAGACTTGATTTGTACTCTTCTGGGACCGTAGACTTAGTGGTAGAGACAGATATATGAACTGATGAATGCAATAGGGTAATTACGAGATCTTAAGGGAACCGTGGCAGGGGACAACTCACCCAGCTCAGGAGGCTCAGGACTGTAGCCAGGGAAATGGGGGTAACTATGGAGAAGGGTAAGTCTATACTCAGGAGCTAGCATGAGGAAATGTAGACAATAAACAGCATATTTTATAGTACTTGATAGGAATACAGGTGGGAAATGTCTAGGAAGTTTGCTATTATGGGAACAAAGTGCAAAGCAGAATGTGTCAAGAAATGAAACTGAGGGTGTAAGCAAGGCTTTGTATTCCATGTGTGATTAATAAGATGTGTTTACAGGATTCTGGGTACAGATTCAGCTGTCACTCTTCTTTCTCACATATCTGAGTATAGTACGTTTGAGGGCCTTCCCTCACCTTTCCAAAACTGGTCCCGAAAATGGAGCCACTTTTGCTCCCAAAGCTGGTTGGAAAATCAGTCCACTGCTGGTGATCTTTTTTACTGCCACGTGGCGCTCATCTTGAGGACTGATCCTTCCCAATCCCACAGAAGCTTGGTGACTGGACAGTGATGCTCTGACTGATGTCAATCCCTCCCAGCCCTGCAGTGCCATTATATCTGGACTCCTAGCTTACATATATTTGAGTCTTCACCCAAACATGCAGTCATTGTTCTCTAAAATACCATATGTGTCAGAAGGTCTGGATGTAGAAGAGCTCCTTCCATCAGCCACAGGTATATATGTGTGAAGCCAGTCCTTGCCCACAAAAATGTAAGCCCATGAGTTAAGGCAGGAGCTCCACTTAAGCTCTCTTCTTTCTTCAAGATATTTTATTTTTGGTGCCTTGGTGCCTTTCCCAGGCACTGGGCCTTGCATAAAGGCCCCCCTAATCACCGTGATACATGTTCTTAATTCTAAATTTGGAAAGAAGGGGTTCAGAGTAGGTGGTCTCATTAGTCTCAGGAGACCTCCAGGCTTCCTAAGCATATTGGCCTACCTCTTCTCCAGCAGTGAGTTGTACATGTCAGGAGGTAAGACAGCTTTTGCTAAGTCATTCAAAAAATTCTAAACGTCTTGTTACACGTCCATGGCATTAAATGTTTACTTAGCTACAATTGCATAACTAGCAGAGCTACTGATTTGCCTTTGCTAAATAAAGATTAGCTTCTATCCATTAAAAACTAAAGTCTGTAACTCACTACACACTTGAAAGAGTTTATATCTTCTTTTACAGTCAGTAGGTTTTAATCGGGGATACACCTGTGGAGTCTGAATTGCCTGTAGGACATCGTGGTGAGTTTTCTAGTAGGTAGGCAGTTGGGTATAGGATTGTTCCCTGGAGGTGACAGCTGAAGCCATGGCAGTGGATGAGATTCCTCTGGAGACAATGAGAAGAGAAGCACTGCTGAGAAACATCCCTGGGGAATTAGCCCTGGACAGTACCAACTTTTAAGAGGTGAGTATGGAAAGGAAACAGTCAGTCCACAGGGTCGAAAAAGTCGGACATGACTTAGTGACTAAGCAACCACCACATGGAAAGGAAAACCAAGAGAGAAAGGTGTCCTGGAAGCTTTGGTAAAAGTGAGTTTCAAGGAAGAATTGCTCAGCAGTATCAAATGCAAAATGAGGAGTACTGAAAAGTGTCTTTTGGATTTAGCAATTAAGAGGCCATAGATGACCTTGTTAAGGGCTATTTTAGTGGTGTGATGGGGTTGGAAATCAGCTTGCAGTGACTTGAGAAGATGGGAGATAAGGAAGTAGAGAAGGAGTGGAGACTACTTTTTCAAGATCTTTGTGAATAGGAGAGGAAATGTGGGGTCGTAGCTGTTGGCGGAGGGTGGAGTTGTTCTCTTTTTTGTCTTTTTTTTTTTAGGATAGGCCAGTTTTTAGGCTGAGATAAAAGAGCTCATAGAGAGAGAGGTTATAGATACAGGACCGTCAGCAAAGGTAAGCGAGGGATAGAAGTGAGAGTTCAGGAGGAAGTTAAGAATTTTCTCTTCTCAGATCTAAGAAAAAGAGTTAAGACTAAGGGAGGAGGTAGATACCAGGGTGGGTGAAGTAACTGAGTGTGACACAAGTAACTGAGTGTGAATGTGACACAAGTGTGAATGGGAATCTTATCCTTAAAAGACTCGGAAAGGTACTAAAGGCATCTGTCGGCTTGACTTGACACAAGATTCTTTTTGTTTTTCATAGCATTGACACAGAACATTTACACGAAGAAACATTCAGAAAAATAGAAGCTTTAAAAATGAGCAAGCCTGGAATGACCTGGTAGTTTCCAAGGAGAGTCCCTGAATCAGCTGCATACAGACCTCCTCTCTCTCTGGCACCATCTCTAACAGTTGTGCAGTATTCTTGTTCTGAACCTTTGCTGAGGCTGCTAGTGTGAAACAAGCAGCAGTGATTGCTATTTATATAGAACCATCCACTAAATAGAATGTAAAAGATGAAAGGAAGCACCTTAGTTGAAATGTCTTCAGCAATAATTCCTTACATTAATATATTGTGTTACAATGTTTACTGTTTTTACAAAAACCTTCTCAGGTGGGAAAATAAGGCTCAGAGAAGGTGTGACGAGCTCCAAGTTACACAGCTCATTAGTGGGAGAGTTGGGACTAGCCTCCAACCAGGAGTCCCAAAACTTAGACCAGACAGGGAACAATAGAAAAAAAAAACATGAAGGAGTCCACCTAAAGAGACAAAATACCTGAAATGATTAAAGGACAAGAGGGTGTACAAACAAACACATGTTATATATTATGGCGCTGATTTTAAGTAAAACTGTAACTCACAAAAGAAAGTAAGAGGAATGAGTGGATTAATAGGGAAAGGCTTCATGGAGGTAAGACTTAATGTGGGCCTTGAGAATGAAAGGATTAAGATGTGGGGAGATATACTGGCCAGCAGCTGTAAGACTGCAGACAAAGGGGCCATGTTCATGAGCAGCTCACCAAAAGCACTTAGGAAGAGGGGAATATTTGTGTTAGAGTTTCTTGCGCTGCCATGATATTCATATCTTAGGCTTCTGAAGGTGTTCTCCAGTACCCAGTTTCTATTTCCCTTCTGAACTTTCAAGACCTACCCCATGTGTGTGTTCTTCTTCATGGACTTTTATGACTGACACCTCTCATCCCTCACAACATATTCCATAGCCTAGGATGGATCCACAACCACATGTTTCTATCTCTGCCTGGCTTCCACAAAACACCAGATGAGACAAATGGAGAAAAGGAATGCCAGGCAAGGAAAATATCACAGACTTTGTGAGACTGACAGAAAAGTAGGCTTACCTAATTAAGGTGTAGAGCTGTCTCTGGAGGCTTCTTGCTAGCTGTGTGACCCTGAATAAGTCATTGGGATTCTTGGAGCCTTAAGTTTTCTAATCTATAAAATGGGAGTAGATTGACATTAACCTTGCAGGGCTGTTGTTTCCAGCCTGGTGCCTATCCCACAGTAGGTACTGATTAATGGTAGCTGTTTGTATGAGCCTGTACCTGTAATATAGCTGATATGTGTAGTCTTTGAGCTCCCAGATTTTCTTGCTGTGTAGTTAGTGTGAACTGTGCATTTAAACTAAATGTGTGTGCTGAAGGTGGTAAATCTAGTGGGGAAAGAGACACACAGTGGAAAGTTATTGCAGGCAAGAGGTCTAGCTGCTCCATGTCCTCATCTATCATTGGGTACTGTTCCCTGCTGCCCTCGGAGGTGGTAATTTTCAGTTAGGAGACCCGGTCTGGCCTGAGATGGTCAAGATAGCAATTTGTTTCCAGTTTTCTCAAGTTCTTCCTTCCTTTTAGTTGTTTAACACATTTATTGAGGATTTATTATGTGCCAGGTTTGTTTGTTTTTGCTAAGTGTTGGCTTTGCAGAGATGAATATGCCTTTTGCCGTGCACTGTCCCTACCATGCTCTCTGATTGCCCTGGTCCCTTTGTCAGTCTGGTGAATATCTGATAAAACTCAGTCACATTAAGAACTCAAAAATACAATGTTAAATGAAAAATTTGCACAATTCTGTGTGTGTGTGTGTGCACATGCACTCACATGTGTGTATCCTGTTTGTGTACAAAATGGATAAATATGCATGTGTATGTATGTGTCCAGAATGTGTAAGGAAGGATATATATGAAAAATTGCTAATAAGAGTTACTTCTGGCAAGAGGAAGTTGGCAAGGAGGGGCACTGGGAGAACAGGAAAGGAACTTTTCAGTTTCATCTCTAGTAGTCTGTTTTACTAGATTTTTACCATGTACATGTATTACTTTTATAATTAATAAACTTGATGTTAAAAATAAAATTCATACTGAGAAGTTATTTTTCTTCTTTTAAACCATGACAATTTAGAAGAAAATATAGGGCATCTATAAACATGACATAAAAACCCAAAGGAAGAGAAATATTTGACAATATCAAAATTAAAAATTGCTTCATGAAAAAATCACCATAAAGAGAGTTAAAAGACTATTGATAAACTGGAGGAACATATTTGGCACATGCATAAAGATAAGATTGATATCCATATATAATAAAAAATGCTGCTTCTGCTAAGTCGCTTCAGTCGTGTCCCACTCTGTGCAACCCCATAGATGGCAGCCCACCAGGCTCTCCCGTCCCTGGGATTCTCCAGGCAAGAACACTGGAGTGGGTTGCCATTTCCTTCTCCAATGCATGAAAGTGAAAAGTCAAAGTGAAGTCGTTCAGTCGTGTCCGACTCTTTGCGACCCCATGGACTATAGCCTACCAGGCTTCTCCGCCCATGGGATTTTCCAGGCAAGAGTACTGGAGTGGGGTGCCATTGCCTTCTCCGATAATAACAAATACCCAAATATAAATAACAAATCAGTATGAAAAACATAACATAAAGGACTTTGACTTCCAGCAATAATGAAGTAACAATGAGTTGGATTTGCCCTCTCACATGAACAACTCCAAAAGTGGGCAAATTATGGGAAACAACAGTTTCCACACATTGGATAACAGGCAGAGTTGGGACAAATAAAAAGTAGCAAGATGGCAGTTTTGAACAGAACTTTATCAGGAGTCATATTATAGTCAGTGGTTTTATAGCAACCCAATTTAAAGGCTGAGACTGGTAGAATGGAAAAAATAAATTACTCAGCCATATGCTGCTTATAGATAGTCCACTTTAAATATAAAAACACAAATAGGTTAAACATACAAGCTAGAGAAAGATACACTATGTTAACTCTAATTTTTAAAAAGCTAGAGTGACTTATTACCAGAGAATGTAGATTGCAAAGGAAAGAATGTGAAGAGAGATAAAGAGGGCTATTTCATAATAAAGTGGCTAATTGATCATAAGGACATAACAACCCTAAATATATGTGCATTTTAATAACAAATTCAAAATATGTGAAGAAAAACTGACTTAACAAGGAAGGACAAATCTGTAATTTTATCAATAATGGATAGACCAAAAAGAAAATAAGAAAATAGAAAATTTGAATAGCAATATATTTGATTTAATTGACACCTGTACAACACTCAAACCAACAGCAATAGAAAACATTCTTTATAAGTGCACATTGAATATTTACCATATCTGGACCATATAACAAGTCTCAATGTTAAAAGATTTAAGTCATACAAAGTGTATTCTCTGACCACAATGGAGTTAAATAAAAAATCAGTAAAAGCAAGATATATGGAAAATCTTCCAAATATTTGGAAAAATTTACACACTTGTAAATAATCCATGGCTGAAGAGTAAGTCTCAAGGGAAGTTAGTGTTTTAAAAAGAATGAAAGTGAAAACAGACATACAAATTTGTGGGATATAGCTAATGCAGTACTTAGAAGGAAGTTTATAGCACTGAACCATTATTTTAGAAAAGCTCTTAATAACCTCAGGTTCTGTAACAAAAAACTAGAAAAAGATGATCAAATTTAATCCAAAGTAAGCAGAAAAAAAGAAAGAGCATAATACGTATATACTGTATGATTCCATTTTTATAAAATTATAGAAAATTCAAAGTATTCTATAGTGACAAAAAAGATTACTGGTACCTAGTGACAGTTGAGAGGCAGAGATACATAAGGGTGCACAAGAGAACATTTGGGTGTGGTGGATGACAAAACTCATCAAATTATACTCTTTAAAATATATCTAGTTTATTGTGTGTGAATTGCACCTCAGTTGAGTTGTAAACACTCACACACACACACACACACACACACAAATGTGTCTGAAAGAGTCATTTAAGAACACTAATTGTCTAAGCCCCTTATTCTATGGATAAGGAGCCTGGAATCCAAAGAGGTCAAGGTCACAGCCAATTCATGTTAAGACTGGGATTAGAACTTGTGTCCTTATTCCTGGTCTTGCTCATTTTAGTACACTAAAGGCAGAGTTCAGATCAATGGAGTACATTGCAAATGGTTTGTTTCTGCTCTTTTGTGGTAGATGATGGGAAAGAGACATGTGCATGATGAAAAGGAGTGACTTCTGGGGTACTTTCAGTGATGTGCCAGAATTGGCTCATACTGACTGATGAAAGTTGATGGTTACATTTTCAGGAATTTTTCAAGTCAGTTGTTAAAGCCATTTTTTTAAACCACATGATACACAGCTGCAATTAAATAAATTTTAATAAAGATAAGAAATATTGTAGAACATGACTTCCTAATTATTTTTATCACATCATCATCTGTGCTCTTGAGGTAATTCACATCTGTTGTATTTGTATAGTGGAAATGTTAAATAATGGTGTTCTGCTCTGCATCCCCTTGGTAACTTAAAATTGGTCATAGTGGGTGTGTTTACAACACAGAAATTGGCAAATGCTACAAATTAGGGATTACCGTTTGCTCCTCCCCCTCCCTCGGAAAGCTGATTGTTAAAACTTTAGAGTGTTAGTCCCTCAGTCATGTCCAATTCTGTGGGACCCCATGGACTGTAGCCTGCTAGGCGCCTCTGTCCATGGAATTCTCCAGGCAAGAATACTGGAGTGGGTAGCCATTTCTTCTCCAGGGGATTTTCCCAACCCAGGTATCTAACCTGGGTCTCCTGCATTTCAGGTGGATTCTTGACCATCTAAGACATCAGTTAAAACTTTACCAACACATTTCTGCCTTAGCACACCACTTTCCCTGCCATTCATTTAAGGCTGGCCTGGAAGGCAACCCATCAGTACCTAACATCATGCTAGATAAGCAATGGGCAGTTCTTTTATCTAAGAACAAGCAGGTGGCAACAGACTCTGGATCTGAGGAAAGCAGGGGTTGCTGCTGTTCTGTGCTTAGTCACTCAGTCATGTCTGACTCTTTGTGACCCATGAACTGTAGCCCACCAGGCTCCTCTGTCCATGGGAATTCTCCAGGGAGGAATACTGGAGTGGCTTGCCATGCCGTCCTCCAGGGGATCTTCCCAACCCAGGGACTGAACCCAGGTCTCCCGCATTGCAGACAGATTCTTTACCAGCTGAGCTACCCGGAAAGCCCAAGCAAAGGTTGGGAAAGCCTAAAAAGATAGAGGATCAGAAAAGGTAATGTCAGTGAGAGTGATAATGAGTGTGAATTGGAAAGGAGATGCAACTTTGAGGTGTATATTGTGGTCGTGATGGCACAGAGAATAAAGAATCTACCTGCAAAGCAAGACATACAGGTTCAGTCCCTGGGTCAGGAAGATCCCCTGGGTCAGGAAGAGAAGGGAATGGCGACTGACTCCAGTATTCTTGCCTGGGAAATCCCATGGACAGAGGAGCTGGCAGGCTCCAGTCCATGGGGTTGCAAAGAGTTGTACTCACTGAGCCACTAACACTTTCACTAGCACTTTGAGGGCATCAAAGTTGTTTACTGGGAAGGACCTGCCAATTTTCCTTTTCTTCTGTTCAAGATTTACTCCATCAAGGGCTAAGTAAGCAGTTGCCTGTGCAAAATGGGAAAGTTTTCTCTGCCCAAACACTTTCCCACTTCTGCCCCCTCCCTTCCAACCAGACCTGTAGTTTTTATAAGCCAGCCTGTCTTGTAAGTTAAGGTGCACAAAAGTGCTGTGCAGGGAGAAAAGAAGAAACTATTAGCAGCCTGTTAACATCTCGCCCCAGGTTAGTAAATTAGTGCCCGATTGGTTTCCAAGAGTCTAGGACATATAGAACAAGTGAGTTTTGGTGATGAGAACAAGAGAGGGGAAGGTTCTAGAGCACTGGCAGACAATATGGATGCTTGTGTGTGTGTATCAGTAAAAACCTAAATTAGAGAGAGAAGTAATGACTTGGGCTTGAAAGGGGGTCACCACAAGCAAATGTCACCCATTTCTCAGTTTTGTTTATGGTTGTTTCAGTTTCTCTTGCTCACTTGTCTCTTTCTTGCTTTTCCAATCCAGGAAATCTTCCTTGAAAAAGTTTCATTCCCAGGACTTCTCTGGAGGTCCAGTGGTTAAGACTCAGTGCTTTCACTGTCATGGCTGTGGGTTCAATCCCTGGCTGGGGAATTAAGATTCTGTAAGCTGCATGGTTAGCCACCTCCACCCAAAAATGCTCACTCCCTAGTGTGAATGTATCACACTCTCTCTCACCAAGCCACTCCTTAATCCGCATCAGAATGGTGGGTGGGAGGAGGCATGCCCCCTTTTCTGAAAAAAAGAAATAGATAATAATAATAATACTGGGTTTCCCAGGTGGCACTAATGGTAAAGAACCCACCTGCCAATGCAGAGATGTAATAGACTTGAGTTCGATCCCTGGGTTGGGAAGATCCCCTGGAGTAGGAAATGGCAACCCACTCCAGTGTTCTTGCCTGGAGAATCCCATGCACAGAGGAGCCTGGTGGGCTACAGTCCATGGGGTTGAAGAGTCGGACATGACTGAGCAACTGAGCACAAAGGTAGCTACACCCACCTCAGAATGTACACTGGAGCCACCAGCTGCTTCAAGATCTAGTACTTGGTCTGAAGCACCTTGACACTATATTTTGCATTTGGAACCTTGAGAACAGTGAAGACCACCAGAGTTATCATTGGCCACCACCACAAATATGCCCCACCAGCCTTTTTTTGTTTAAAGCCATTCACTCATTATGACTGTGCTCAGCGCCACCAGATTGTACACTTTCAAATAGATAAAATGGTACACTTTATGCTATGTGTAATTTACCACAATAAAAAATTATTACACAAAATATTAACTTTTATACAAAGTTTAAGATACATTACAGGTTTAGAGAAAGTCACTTTCCAGCAAAATTAAAAAAGTTCAAAAGCTAAGTATTATAGAGTTCATAATCAGGACAACAGAAATTTTTCCCAAGAGGCCAGCTCTGTCACCACCTCAGCACTTTGGGAGAGCAGCCTTACTGCAATCATATCTCATGTTCTCATACAGTCATACCTCATTTTATTGCACTTCTCAGATATTGCATTTTTTACAAATGGAAACTTTATGGAGACCCTGTGTTGAGTCTTCTGTTGGTGTCATTTTGCTAACTCTGTGTCTTTGTGCATTTGCTCACTTTGTGTCTTTATGTCACATTTTGGTAATTCTCACAATATTTCATACTTTTCCAGTATTATTATATCTGTTATGGTGATCTGTAATCAATGATCTTTGATGTTACTACTGTAATTGTTTTGAGGTGCCATGGACTGTGCCCATATAAGATGGCAAAGTTAACCAATAAACGTTGTGTGTGTTCTGACTGCTCCACTGCCCAGCCATTTACCCATCTCTCTTCCTCTCTGCCTCTCCTCGAGCCTCTCTATTCACTGAGACACAGCAATTTTGAAATTAGGCCAAGTAATAGCTCAACAGTGTCCTCTAAGTGTACAAGTGAAAGGAAGAGTTGCATGCCTTTCACTTTAAATCAAAAGCTAGAAACAGTTAAGCTTAGTGAGGGAGACATGTCAAAAGCTGAGAAAGACTGAAAGCTCAGCCTCTTGCACCAGTTAGCCAAGTTGCGAATGCAGAGGAAATGTTCTTGGAGAGAATAGAAAGTGCTACTCTAATGCACACACGAGTGATAAGAAAGTAAAACAGCTCTATTGCTGATGTGGAGAAAGTTTTGGTGGTCTAGATAGAAGATCAAAACAGCCACGATATTTCCTTAAGCCAAAGTCTAATCCACAGCAAGGCTCTAACTCTCTTCAACTCTATGAAGGCTGAGAGAGGTGAGGAAGCTGCAGAAGAAGAGTTTCAAGCTAGTAGAGGTTGGTTCATAAAGTTTAGGGAAAAAAGCTGTTTCTATAACATCAAAGTGCAAGATGCTGCTACAAGTCCTGATATAGAACCTGCAGCAAGTTATCCAGATAATCTACCTACGAAAATTAATGAAACTGGCTATACAAGACAATAGGTTTTCAATGTAGATGAAACAGCCTTCTATTGATAGAAGACGCCATGTAGGATTTTCATAGCTAGAAAGGAGAAGTCAATACCTGGCTTCAAATCTTCAAAGAACAGGGTGACTCCTATTAGGGGCTAGTGCAGCTGGTGGCTTTAAGCTGAAGCCAGTGCTCATTTTAGGATTCCAAAAATCCTGAGGGCTTCCCTCATAGCTCAGTTGGTAAAGAATCTGCCTGCAATGTAGGAGATGCAGGAGACATGGGATCGATTTCTGGGTTGGTAAGATCCTCTGGAGGAAGGCATGGCAATCCAGTCCAGTATTCTTGGGCTTTTCTTGTGGTGCAGAATCCACCTGCAATGCAGGACACCTGAGTTTGATCCTTGGATTGGGAAGATTCCCTGGAGAAGGGAAAGGCTACCTACTTCAGTATTCTGGCCTGGAGAATTGTATGGACTGTATAGTTCAGGGGGTCACTGCTGGGAGCCAGCGTGAGGACCTCTGCTCGTGGCAAAGGTCATGAGGAAGGAGGCTCGACATACACAAAGGCGGGATCGAGCCTCAGGAGTCCCCCTGGAAATTCTCGAGCATCTACCCCCAAAACCAGAGTCTGCCTACTTTACTGCTTTGTGCTCTCACCTACACCTCTGACTTTACGAGGGGCTGTCCCCCACCACCTCTTTTGGAAAAGGAGTTAACTTAGAGCTCTAGTTAATAATAATTCCTGGGCGTGATAGGAGTGTTTCAACCTACAAATTCCTCTGAAGGTTCTCTAGCCTGCCTGACAGGCTTGTCCAGCTACACATGATTGCTCACAGCCTCCCAACCGTGAGAGGCATGAGATGCTTTAAACCTTCTAAAAACAGGTTCTTTAGAGAAGTTAGAAAACTATTAGTATAGTATAGTGGGCTGATTAGAAATTGTATTGGTGAAGGGTTTTTCATTTGTTGAGCAAATGTTTGCTGCTAAGTCTCCACATCCCCTGCCCTTATGCACATTAATGAATATATAGAAGAAATAAGTATTAACCTTTGATATTAATCACGTTAGACCTTAGGCTAAGTAAATTCTTTCCTTAATTAAAACCCACTACACCTTCATCCTATAGGAATGTAACTTTATCTGGTACCTTCGGAAGGTGGCGTCTGTTTTAAGAATAATCACCCCTGGAGAAATAAGTGTTCTGGTTGACTGACCGCTGTCACAAGGAGAGGGTCATAAATTGTTAGCAGGCCCCCCGGCCAGAAAATGATGTAACATCCCTAAGACCTTTGTATACATTTGTATAAAGCACCTGACTTTAATAAAAGTCAGGACTGCTGACCCCGCGTGACTTTTGTATAACATCTCAGTGTATAAAAACAGACCCTGGAAAAATAAAAAATGGGATCAGTTCCTTGAAAGACTGGTCTCCCCACGTCGTTCTTTCTCTCACCTTCTGGCTGAATCCCCATCTGGAACGTGGAGGCTCATCAAGCCTACTAATCATGCCTGGGCTTCTAAGATCTGACTGGGGAGGCCTTAGTGTCTCCTCTCCTTCGGGAGAATGGGAGGACGCCTGCGGCCTACGTAGATGACGTAAATTCCTTGCCTTGGGATTTTATTAGCTTTCCACATAAACCAAGTTATTCAGCCTCTTTTCTCCACTGAATTTTCCTACTGAGCTATCCTCATTCTATTACTCTTTATATCTCTAATTAATATTTAATTAAAGCTATCGTATCCTTATCGCTGAAGCCGTCTCTCCTTCGAATTTCCCTGGATCCACCGGGGCTGGACCCCGGCAGGTCACAAAGAGTTGGACATAACTGAGTGACTTTCACCTTAGGCTTCACTCATAGCTCAGTCGATAAATAATCTGCCTGTAATGCAGGAGTTCAGTTCAGTTCAGTCACTCAGTCTTGTCCGGCTCTTTGCAACCCCATGGAGTGCAGCACACGAGGCCTCCCTGTCCATCACCAGCTCGCAGAGTTTACTCACACTCATGCCCATTGAGTCAGTGATGCCATCCAACCATCTCATCCTCTGTCGTCCCCTTCTCCTCCCACCTTCAATCTTTCCCAGCATCAGGGTCTTTTCAAATGAGTCAGCTCTTCGCATCAGGTGGCCAAAGTATTGGAGTTTCAGCTTCAACATCAGTCCTTCCAATGAACATTCAGGACTGATTTCCTTTAGGATGGACTGGTTGGATCTCCTTGCAGTCCAAGGGACTCTCAAGAGTCTTCTCCAACACCACAGTTCAAAAGCATCAATTCTTCAGTGCTCAGCTTTCTTTATAGTCCAACTCACATCCATACATGACTACTGGAAAAACCATAGCTTTGACTAGATGGACCTTTGTTGACAAAGTAATGTCTCTGCTTTTTAATATGCTGTCAAGGTTGGTCATAACTTTTCTCCCAAGGAGTAAGTGTCTTTTAGTTTCATGGCTGCAGTCACCATCTACAGTGATTTTGCAGGAGACCCAGGTTCAATTTCTGGATCAGTAAGATCCCCTGTAGAAGGCAACGGCAACCCACTCCAGTATTTTTGCCTAGAGAACCCCGTGGACAGAGGAGCCTGGCAGGCTACAGTCCATGGAGTCACAAGAGTTGGACATGACTTAGCAACTAACCACCAACAAAAATCCTAGAGCCCATAACAATAATGGTAAATCTTCCCTGCCTGTGCTCTGAAAATGCAGCAACAAAGCCTGGATGACAGTACATTTGTTTACAACATGGTTACCCACTGTTGGGACCTGTGCTTGTGTGCTAAGTCACTTCAGTCATGTCTGACTCTGCAATCCTATGGACTGTAGCCCGCCAGGCTAATATGTCCATGGGATTCTCCAGGCAAGAATGCTGGAGTGGGTTGCTATGCCCTCCTCCAGGGAATCTTCCCAACTCAGGGATTGAACCTGTGGCTCTTTGTCTCCTGCATTGGCAGGAAGGTTCTTTGCCTCTAGCACCACTTGGGAAGCCCAGATGTGTGTGTGTGTGTGTGTGTGTGTGTGTGTGTGTGTGTGTGTGTGTATTCTAATGCATAGACACTGGTCATGCCCTCAAAGTAAATCGGGGATTTAGCTTTTAACAGACAGCCTTCTTTACAAGTATCATGAAATTGTCTTCAATGGGCTTTACTGTTCACCTGTTTTATCCATCCAAAATGTAGGCCTAGCAGTTCTTGACTTCTTAAAACCTAAGGACCTTGACCAACCTCCATTCTAGCTATTTAAAAAAATTTTGAACTTCCCTGGTGGTCCAGTGGTTAAGAATCTGCCTTGCAATGCAGGGGGCATGAATTCGATCCCTTGTCAGGGAACTAAGGTCTCACATTCCACATGGCACAACCAAAAGTTTTTTTTTTTTTTTTTTTTAATTTCAATTGGAGTATAGTTGATTTACAATGGTGTGTTCGGTTTAGGTGTACAGCAAAGTGATTCAGTTATACATATAGCCATTCTTTTTCAGATTCTTTTCTTTTCTTAAATCTTTATTAGTATATAGTTGATTTACAATTTTTTCAGTTTCAGGGGTACAGCAAAGTGATTCAGTTAAATATATATATATATATATATATATATATATGTAATATACATATATGCATCCATTTTCAGATTCTTTTCCCATATAAGTTATTACAGAATATTGAGTAGAGTTCCATATTGAGTAGAGTTCTCTGTGCTATACAGTAGGTCCTTGTTGCTTATATATTTTGTATATAGTAGTGTATACATGTTAATTCCAATCTCCTAATTTATCCCTCCCTTCCTTTCCCCTTTGGTAACCAGAAGTTTGTTTTCAAAGTCTGTGAGTCTGTTTCAGTTTTGTAAATAAGTTTATTTGTATTATTTTTTAGGTTCCACATGTAAGTTATATCCTATGGTATTTGTCATTCTCTGTCTGACTTTACTTAGTATGACAATCTCTAGATTCATCCATTTTGAGCAAATGGCATTATTTCATTCTTTTTAATGGCTGAGTTATATTCCATTGTGTATACATACCACATTTTCTTTATTCATTCATCTGTTGATGGATATTAAGGTTGCTTCCATGTTCTGGCTATTGTCAGTGGTGCTGAAATGAATAGTGGGGTTCATGTATCTTTTCAAATTATAGTTATCTCTAGATATATGCCCAGTAGTGGGATTGCTGGACCACATGATAGCTCTATTTTTAATGTTTAAAGAAACCTCCATACTGTTCTCCATAGTGACCTGCCTCCATTTTAGTTATGCTCTTTCATGGCTGATCTCTAGACCTGTACAGTCCAATACATTAGCCTCTCGCCACAGGTGGCCACTTAAATTTAAAATAACTACAATTAAGTAAAAATTAAAAATCACCTTCTCAGTTGCACTAGCCACATTTCAGGGGCTTAATAGCCACATATAGCTAGTGGCAGGCTTATTAAATAATGCAAATAGGGAAAATGTTCATCATTGGAGAAACCTTATTAAATAGCATAGCTTGTGACATCATCCTCACCCAGAACTGCTCCACCTCAGAATGTGTATCTACAATTCTCAAGACACTGTTAAAGGAGCTGAGTGGTGAACAAAATAGACATCATTTATTAAGGTTTTCAGTTCAGTTCAGTTCAGTTCAGTCGCTCAGTTGTGTCTGACTCTTTGCGACCCCATGAATTGCAGCATGCCAGGCCTCCCTGTCCATCACCAATTCCCGGAGTTCACTCAAACTCATGTCCATCGAGTCAGTGATGACATCCAGCCATCTCAACCTCTGTCGTCCCCTTCTCCTCCTGCCCCCAATCCCTCCCAGCATCAGAGTCTTTTCCAACGAGTCAACTCTTCCCATGAGGTGGCCAAAGTATTGGAGTTTCAGCTTTAGCATCAGTCCTTCCAAAGAACACCCAGGACTGATCTCCTTTAGGATGGACTGGTTGAATCTCTTTGCAGTCCAAGGGAATCTAAAGAGTCTTCTCCACACCACATTTCAAAAGCATCAATTCTTCGGCACTCAGCTTTCTTCACAGTCCAACTCTCACATCCATACATGACTACTGGAAAAAACCATAGCCTTGAGTAGACGGACCTTTGCTGGCAAAGCAATGTTTCTGCTTTTGAATATGTTATCTAGGTTGGTCGTAACTTTCGCCAGCTGCGACGGACCACGTAGAAGCCTGACCAGAGGAGCTACCCCTCGCCCGAGGTCAGGGGCGGTGGCTGAGAGGAGCTACCCCACGTCTGAGGTCAGGGGAGGCGGTCTAGAGGAGCTACCCCATGCCCGAGGCCAGGGGCGGAGGCCAGGAGGAGCTATGCCACGCCCGAGGTCAGGGGCGGTGGCCGGGAGGAGCTACCCCATGCCCGAGGCCAGGGGCAGCGGCCTGGAGGAGCTACCCCATGCCCGAGGCCAGGGGCGGTGGCTGGGAGGAGCTACCCCAGGCCCGAGATCAGGGGCTGCAGCCGAGAGTGCCAGGCTGCGCCGGCGCAGGAGCAGCCAAGAGGAACTGCCAAGACCGAGGCCAGGGGTGGTGGCTGGGAGGAGCTACACCACGCCCGAGGCCAGGGGCTGCAGCCGGGAGGCACTACCACGTGCCCGAGGCCAGGGGCGGCTGCCGAGAGTGCCAGGCTGCGATGGCGCAGTAGCCGCAGAGTGCCAGGCGGCGACGGTGAAGGAGTGGCTGAGAGGAGCTACCCCAGGCCCGAGGCCAGGGGCGGCAGCAGGGAGGCGCTACCCCACGCCCGAGGCCAGGGTTGGCGGCCTGGAGGAGCTACCCCACGCCCAAGGCCATGGGTGTCAGCCTGGAGGAGCTACCCCACGCCCAAGGACAGGGGCAGCGGCCTGGAGGAGCTACCCCACGCCTGAGGACAGGGGCGGTGGCCTGGAAGAGCTACCCCAGGCCTGAGATCAGGGGTTGCAGCTGAGAGTGCCAGGCTGCGATGGCACAGGAGCGGCCAAGAGGAGCTACCAAGACTGAGGCCAGGGGTGGCGGCTGGGAGGAGCTACCCCATGCCCGAGGCCAGGGGCAGTGGCCTGGAGGAGCTACCCCATGCCGGAGGTCAGGGGCCGCGGCCTGGAGGAGCTACACCAGGCCCGAGGCCAGGGGCTGCAGCCGGGAGGCACTACCACATGCCCGAGGCCAGGGGCCGCCGCTGGGAGGAGTTACCCCACGTCCGAGGTCAGGGGCGGCTGTCAAGAGTGCCAGGCTGCGACAGCACAGGAGCAGCAAAGTGCTAGGCCGCAACGGCGCAGTAGCCGCAGAGTGCCAGGCGGTGACGGCGAAGGAGCGGCTGAGAGGAGCTACCCCAGGCCCGAGGCCAGGGGCGGCAGCAGGGAGGTGCTACCCCACGCCCGAGGCCAGGGTTGGCGGCCTGGAGGAGCTACCCCACGCCCAAGGCCATGGGTGTCAGCCTGGAGAAGCTACCCCACGCCCGAGGACAGGGGCCGCGGCCTGGGGGAGCTACCCCACGCCCGAGGCCAGGGGTGGCGGCCTGGAAGAGCTACCCCATGCCTGAGGCCATGGGCATCAGCCTGGAGGAGGTACCCCACGCCCGAGGACAGGGGTGGCGGCCTGGAAGAGCTACCCCATGCCCGAGGACAGGGGCCGCAGCCGAGAGTGCCAGGCTGCAACGGCGCAGGAGCAGCAGAGTGCCAGGCTGCGACGGCGCAGGAGCAGCAGAGTTCCAGGCTGCGACAGCACAGGAGCGGCCGAGAGGAGCTACCAAGACCAAGGCCATGGGCGTTAGCCTGGAGGAGTTACCCCACGCCCGAGTTCAGGGGTGGTGGCCGGGAGGAGCTACCCCACGCCGGAAGCCAGGTGTGGCAGCCGAGAGTACCAGGCTGCCACGGCGCAGGAGCGGCCAAGAGGAGCTACCCCAGGCCCGAGATCAGGGGCGGCAGCCGGGAGGAGCAACCCCAGGTCCAAGGAGAGGTGGCTGTGCAGGCGCAGGAGGGCGGAGAGGAGCTACTCCACGATCAAGGTCAGGAGGGGCGGCGGTGAGGAGATACCCCCTCACCCAAGCTAAGGAGCAGTGGCTGCGCTTTGCTGGAGCAACCGTGAAGCGATACCCCACATCCAAGGTAAGAAAAACCCAAGTAAGAAGGTAGGTATTGTGAGAGGGCATCAGAGGGCAGACACACTGAAAGCATAATCACAGAAAGCTAGTCAATCTAATCACATGGACCACAGCCTTGTCTAACTCAGTGAAACTAAGCCATGCCCTGTGGGGCCACCCAAGACAGACAGGTCATGGTGGACAGGTCTGACAGAATGTGGTCCACTGGAGAAGGGAATGGCAAACCACTTCAGTATTCTTTCCTTGAAAATCCCATGAACAGTATGAAAAGGCAAAATGATAGGATACTGAAAGAGAAACTCCCCAGGTCAGTAGGTGCCCAATATGCTACTGGAGATCAGTGGAGAAATAACTCCAGAAAGAATGAAGGGATGGAGCCAAAGCAAAAACAATACCCAGTTGTGGATGTGACTGGTGATAGAAGCAAGGTCCGATCCTGTAAACAGCAATATTGTATAGGAACCTGGAATGTTAGGTCCATGAATCAAGGCAAATTGGAAGTGGTCAAACAGGAGATGGCAGGAGTGAATGTTGACATTTTAGGAATCAGCAAACTATTAAGGTTTACTACACAGCTATAGTAATCAAGACAGTATGGCATTGGAAGAGGGATAGGCACATGCATCATTGAAACAGGATAGAGAACTAAAAATAGACACACACAAACATGCCCAGCTTCTTTTAAAAGCAGTTCATTGGAGGAAGGATAGCCTTTTCAACAAATGGTGTTTGAGCAATTGAACATTCATAGTTGTGGGCTTCCTTGGTGGCTCAGTGGTAAGGAATCTGCCTGCCAGTGCAGGAGACATGGGTTCGATCCCTCAGTCGAGAAGATCCCTTGGAGGAAACAGCAACCCATTCCAATATTGCCTGGGAAATCCCATGGACAGAGGAGCTTGCTGGGCTATAGTCCATGGGGTCACAAAGAGGCAGACACAGTGACAGTGACAACAACACAGTTTTTAAAAAGGCAGAAAAAAATGAACCTTAGCCTAACCTTCATACCTTATACAAAAATTAAAATGAATTGCAAATTTAAATGCAAAATAAAAAACTATAGAACTTTAGAAACAGCATAGGATAAAATCTTCAGGATCTAGGGCTATGCAAAATTTAAAACTTAAATTTTTTTGCTCTGTGAATGACTCTGTTAGGAGGATTAAAAGGCAAGCTAAAAAACCATTGGGAGTTTTACAAACCATATATCCAACAGAGAACTCAAAACTGAAAAATATAAATAACTTTCAATAAAGTAAAAACAAAAACAGTCCAGTTAGAAAATGGAAAAAAGACATGAACAGATATTTCACTGAAGAGGATATACAGATAAGCACACAAAATGGTGTTGAACATATCAGTCATTAAATAAATGCAAATAGAACTACAAAAAACCATTACATAGCTATCAGAATGACAAAAATAAAAAACAGTGATAATACGAAATGTTGATAATGATGGAGATAAAAAGTCACTCACACATTGCTGGTGGGAATAAAAAGTGGTACAACCGCGCTAAAAAAACAGTTTGGCAGTTTCTTATAAAACTAAACATAGAGCTACTATCAGTTCAGTGCTCAGTCATGTCCAACTCTTTGCGACTCTGTGGACTGCAGCACACCAGGCCTCCCTGTCCATCACCAAGTCCCGGACCTTACTCAAACTCATGTCCATCGAGTCAGTGATGTCATCCAGCCATCTCATCCTCTGTCATGCCCTTCTCCTCCTGCCTTCAATCTTTCCGAGCATCAGGGTCTTTTCAAATGAGTCAGTTCTTCGCATCAGGTGGCCAAAGTATTGGACTTTCAGCTTCAACATCAATCCTTCCAGTGAATATTCAGGACTGATTTCCTTTAGGATTGACTGATTGGATCTCCTTGTAGTCCAAGGGACTCTCAAGAGTCTTCAACACCACAGTTCAAAAGCATCAATTCTTTGGCACTCAGCTTTCTTTATAGTCCAACTCTCACATCCATACATGACTACTGGAAAAACCATAGCTTTGACTAGACAGACCTTTGTTGGCAAAGTAATGTCTCTGCTTCTTGATATACTGTCTAGGTTGGACATAGCTTTTCTTCCAAAGAGCAAGCATCTTTTAGTTTCATGGCTGGGGTCACCATGTGCAGTGATTTTGGAGCCCCCCCCCAAAATAAAGTCTCTCACTGTTTCCATTAGGGAATCTATTTGCCGTGAAGTGATGGGAGCAGATGCCATGATCTTAGTTTTCTGAATGTTGAGCTTTAAGCCAATTCTTTCACTTTGATCAAGAGGCTCTTTAGTTCTTCTTCACTTTCTGCTATAAGGGTGGTGTCATCTGCGTGTCTGAGGTTATTGATATTTCTCCCAGCAGTCTTGATTCCAGCTTGTACTTCATCCAGCCCGGCATTTTGCAAGATACACTCTGCATTTAAGTTAAATAAGCAAGGTGACAATATACAACCTCAACGTACTCCTTTCCCGACTTGGAACCAGTCTGTTGTTCCATGTCCAGTTCTAATTGTTGCTTTTTGACCTGCGTACAGAAGTTCTAACTGTTGCTTCTTGACCTTCATACAGTTCTTGCAGGCCAGGAACTACTATATGACCCAGTAATTGTACTCCTGGGCATTCATCCTAGATAAGTGGAAATTTATGTTCACACAAAAACCTAGAAATTAATCTTCATTAGAGTTTTATTTGTAATAGCTACAAACCGGAAACAACCCAAATGTCTTTCACCAGGCAAATAGAGAAGTTAAACAAACCCTGGTATATTCATACCCTGGAATACTACTTAACCATAAAAAGGAATGAACTATGCAATACACATGATGACCTGGATGAATCTTCCAAGAATTATGCTGAGTGCAAAAATCCAGTCTCAAAGATTACATACTTTATGATTCCACATATATAACATTCTTAAAATGACCAAATTTAGAAACAAAGGACTGGTTAGAGGTTAAGGGCAGGGATAGGAGAGACCAAGTATCTGGGAGAGAAGTGGGTATAGCTATTAAGGGAACTGTGAGAGATCCTTGTGGTGATGGTAATGTTCTATATTTTGACTGCATCACTGTCAATATTCTGGTTAGGATATTATACTACAGTTTTTCAGAGTGCTCTTGTTGGTAAAAATTAGGTTACGGGTATGAGATATCTCTGTATTATTTCTTATAACCACATGTGAATCTATAATTATCTTAATTTCAACTCTTTTATATTTGGCAGTTTTATTTTAGGCTGCAAAAACAAAAGTGAGCAAACAAGCAGACAACAAAAAACTTAAAATAGGCTTGGAAATTATGTAAATTCATCCTTTCCAGGGAACCAAAAGACAGACCAGCACAGATTATCCTCAAGGCCATGTATATCCTGCTTCACTGAAGCTTGCACTCTGCTGGGTTCTGTTTTTTTTTTTTTTTTTATTGGAGGCCAATTACTTTACAATATTATAGTGGTTTTTGCCATACATTGACATGAATCAGCCATGGATGTACATGTGTTCCCCATCCTGAACCCCCCTCCCACCTCCCTCCCCATCCCGAACCCCCCTCCCACCTCCCTCCCCATCCCATCCCTCTGGGTCATCCCAGTGCACTAGCCCTGAGCACCCTGTCTCATGTGTCAAACCTGGGCTGGTGATCTGATTCACATATGGTAATATACATGTTTCAATGCTATTCTCTCAAATCATCCCACCCTCGCCTTCTCCCCCAGAGTCCAAAAGACTATTCTATGCATCTGTCTCTTTTGCTGTCTCGCATTTGGATTACTGTTACCATTTTTCTAAATTCCACATATATGCGTTAGTATACTGTATTAGTGTTTTTCTTTCTGGCTTCACTCTATAATAGGCTTCAGTTTCATCCACCTCATTAGAACTGATTCAAATGTATTCTTTTTAATGGCTGAGTAATATTCCATTGTGTATATGTACCACTGCTTTCTTATCCATTCGTCTGCCGATGGACATCTAGGTTGCTTCCATGTCCTGGCTATTATAAACAGTGAATATTGGGGTACACGTCTCTCTTTCAATTCTGGTTTCCTTGGGGAGTATGCCCAACAGTGGGACTGCTCTGTCACATGGCAGTTCTATTTCCAGTTTTTTAAGGAATCTCCACACTGTTCTCCATAGTGGCCTGTACTAGTTTGCATTCCCACCAACAGTGTAAGAGGGTTCCCTTTTCTCCACACCCTCTCTAGCATTTATTGTTTCCAGACTTTTGGATAGCAGTCGTTCTGACCAGCGTGAGATGGTACCTCATTGTGGTTTTGATTTGTATTTCTCTGATAATGAGTGATGTTGAGCATCTTTTCCTGTGTTGTTAGCCATCTGTATGTCTTCTTTGGATAAATGTCTGTTTAGTTCTTTGGCCCATTTTTTGATTGGGTTGTTTATTTTTTCTGGAATTGAGCTGCAGGAGTTGCTTGTATATTTTTGAGATTAATTATTTGTCAGTTGCTTTGTTTGCTATTATTTTCTCCCATTCTGAAGGCTGTCTTTTCACCTTGCTTATGGTTTCCTTTGTTGTGCAGAAGTTTTTAATTTTAATTAGGTCCCATTTGTTTATTTTTGCTTTTATTTCCAATATTCTGGGAGGTGGGTCATAGAGGATCCTGCTGTGGTTTATGTTGGAGAGTGTTTTGCCTATGTTCTCCTCTAGGAGTTGTATAGTTTCTGGTCTTACATTTAGATCTTTAATCCATTTTGAATTTATTTTTGTGTATGGTGTTAGAAAGTGTTGTAGTTTCATTCTTTTACAAGTGGTTGACCAGTTTTCCCAGCACCACTTGTTAAAGAGATTCTTTCCTCCATTGTATATTCTTGCCTCCTTTGTTGAAGATAAGGTGTCCATAGGTGCATGGATTTATCTCTGGGCTTTCTATTTTGTTCCATTGATCTATATTTCTGTCTTTGTGCCATACTGTCTTTGTACCATACTGTCTTTTAAAAAAAATTTTTTTTTAAATATAAATTTATTTATTTTGATGCTAAGTCACTTCAGTCGTGTCTGACTCTGTGCAACCCCATAGATGGCAGCCCACCAGGCTCCCCCATCTCTGGGATTCTCCAGGCAAGAACACTGGAGTGGGTTACCATTTCCTTCTCCAATGCATGAAAGTGAAAAGTAAAAGTGAAGTTGCTCAGTAATATCCGACTCTTAGCGACCCATGGACTGCAGCCTACCAGGCTCCTCCATCCATGGGATTTTCCAGGCAAGAGTACTGGAGTGGGGTGCCATTGCCATCTCCGAAATGGAGGTTAATTACTTTACAATATTGTATTGGTTTTGCTGTACATCAACATGAATCCGCCACAGGTATACACATGTTCCCCATCCCGAACCCCCCTCCCTCCTCCCTCCCCATACCATCCCTCTGGGTCGTGGGCTTTGTAGTAGAGCCTGAAGTTAGGTAGGTTGATTCCTCCAGTTCCATTCTTCTTTCTCAAGATTGTTTTGGCTATTTGAGGTTTTTTGTTTTTCCATACAAATTGTGAAATTATTTGTTCTAGTTCTCTGAAAAATACCATGGGTAGCTTGAAAGGGATTGCGTTGACTCTATAGATTGCTTTGGATAGTATACTCATTTTCACTATATTGATTCTACCAATCCATGAACACGGTATATTTCTCCATCTATTTGTGTCCTCTTTGATTTCTTTCACCAGTGTTTTATAGTTTTCTATATATAGGTCTTTTGTTTCTTTAGGCAGATATATTCCTGAGTATTTTATTATTTTCGTTGCAATGGTGAATGGAATTGTTTCCTTAATTTCTCTTTCTGTTTTCTCATTGTTAGTGTATAGGAATGCAAGGGATTTCTGTGTGTTAATTTTATATCATTCAACTTTATTATATTCATTGATTAGCTCTAGTAATTTTCTGGTGGAGTCTTTAGGGTTTTCTATGTAGAGGATCGTGTCATCTGCAAACAGTGAGAGTTTTACTTCTTCTTTTCCAATCTGGATTCCTTTTATTTCTTTTTCTTCTCTGATTTCTGTGGCTAAAACTTCCAAAACTATGCTGCATAGTAGTGGTGAGAGTGGGCACCCTTGTCTCGTTCCTGACTTTAGGGGAAATGCTTTCAATTTTTCACCATTGAGGATAATGTTTGCTGTGGGTTTGTCATATATAGCTTTTATTATGTTGAGGCATGTTCCTTCTATTCCTGCTTTCTGGAGGTTTTTTTTTTTTATCATAAATGGATGTTGAATTTTGTCAAAGGCTTTCTCTGCATCTATTGAGATAATCATATGGTTTTTATTTTTCAATTTTTTAATGTGGTGTATTACATTGATTGATTTACAAATACTGAAGAATCCTTGCATTCCTGGGATAAAGCCCACTTGGTCATGATATATGATCTATTTAATATGTTGTTGGATTCTAATTGCTAGAATTTTGTTAAGGATTTTTGCATCTATGTTCATCGGTGATATTGGCCTGTAGTTTTCTTTTTTTGTGGCATCTTTGTCAGGTTTTGGTATTAGGGTGATGGTGGCCTCATAGAATGAGTTTGGAAGTTTACCTTCCTCTGAAATTTTCTGGAAGACTTTGAGTAGGATAAGTGTTAACTCTTCTCTAAATTTTTGGTAGAATTCAGCTGTGAAGCCGTCTGGTCCTGGGCTTTTGTTTGCTGGAAGATTTCTGATTACAGTTTCAATTCAATTTCTGTGCTTGTGATGGGTCTGTTAAGATTTTCTGTTTCTTCCTGGTTCAGTTTTGGATAGTTTTACTTTTCTAAGAATTTGTCTATTTCTTCCAAGTTGTCCATTTTATTGGCATATAGTTGCCAATAATAGTCTCTTATGATCCTTTGTATTTCTGTGTTTGTTGTGATCTCTCCATTTTCATTTCTAATTTCGTTGATTTGATTTTTTTCCCTTTGTTTCTTGATGAGTCTGGCTAATGATTTGCCAATTTTATTTATCCTTTCAAAGAACCAGCTTTTGTCTTTGTTGATTTTTGCTATGGTCTCTTTTGTTTCTTTTGCATTTATTTCTGCCCTAATTTTTAAGATTTCTTTTCTTCTACTAACCCTGGGGTTCTTCATTTCTTTCTTTTCTAGTTGCTTTAGGTGTGAAGTTAGGTTATTTATTTGACTTTTTTCTTGTTTCTTGAGGTAAGCCTGTATTGCTATGAACCTTCCCCTTAGCACTGCTTTTACAGTGTCCCCCAGGTTTTGGGTTGTTGTGTTTTCATTTTCATTTGTTTCTATGCATATTTTGATTTCTTTTTTGATTTCTTCTGTGATTTGTTGGTTATTCAGCAGTGTGTTGTTCAGCCTCCATATGTTGGAATTTGTAATTGTTTTTCTCCTGTAATTGACATCTAATCTTACTGCATTGTGGTCAGAAAAGATGCTTGGAATGATTTCTATTTTTTTGAATTTACCAAGGCTAGATTTATGGCCCAGGATGTGATCTATCCTGGAGAAGGTTCTGTGCATGCTTGAGAAAAAGGTGAAATTCATTTTTTTGGGGTGAAATGTCCTATAGATATCAATTAAGTCTAACTGGTCTATTGTATCATTTAAAGTTTGTTTTTCCTTATTAATTTTCTGTTTAGTTGACCTATCCATAGGTGTAAGTGGGTTATTAAAGTCTCCCACTATTATTGTGTTATTGTTAATTTCCCCTTTCATACTTGTTAGCATTTGTTTTACATATTGCAGTGCTCCTATGTTGGGTACATATATATTTATAATTATTATATCTTCTTCTTGGATTGATCCTTTGATCATGATGTAGTGTCCTTCTTTGTCTCTTTTCACAGCCTTTGTTTTAAAGTCTATTTTATCTGACATGTGTATTGCTACTCCTACTTTCTTTTGGTCACTGTTTGCATGGAATATCTTTTTCCAGCCCTTCACTTTCAGTCTGTATGTGTCCCTTATTTCGAGGTGGGTCTCTTGTAGACAACATATATAGGGGTCTTGTTTTCATATCCATTCAGCCAGTCTTTGTCTTTTGGTTGGGGCATTCAACCCATTTACATTTAAGGTAATTATTGATAAGTATGATCCTGTTGCCCTTTACTTTATTGTTTTGGGTTCGAGTTTATACACCCTTGTTGTGTTTCCTGTCTAGAGAAGTTCCTTTAGCATTTGTTGGAGAGCTGGTTTGGTGGTGCTGAATTCTCTCAGCTTTTGCTTGTCTGTAAAGCTTTTGATTTCTCCTTCATATTTGAATGAGATCCTTCCTGGGTACAGTAATCTGGGCTATAGGTTATTTTCTTTCATCACTCTTAAGTATGTCCTGCCATTCCCTTCTGGCCTGAAGAGTTTCTATTGAAAGATCAGCTGTTATTCTTATGGGAATTTCCTTGTGTGTTATTTGTTGTTTTTCCCTTGCTGTTTTTAATATTTGTTCTTTGTGTTTGATCTTTGTTAATTTGATTAATATGTGTCTTGGGGTGTTTCACCTTGGGTTTATCCTATTTGGGACTCTCTGGGTTTCCTGGACTTGGGTGATTATTTCCTTCTCCATTTTAGGGAAGTTTTCAACTATTATCTCCTAAAGTATTTTCTAATTGTCTTTCTTTTTGTCTTCTTCTGGGACTCCTATGATTCGAATGTTGGGGTATTTCACATTGTCTGAGAGGTCTCTGAGGTTGTCTTCATTTCTTTTAATTCTGTTTTCTTTTTTCCTCTCTGCTTCATTTATTTCTGCCATTCTATCTTCTACCTCACTTATCCTATCTTCTGTCTCCGTTATTCTACTATTGGTTCCCTCCAGAGTGTTTTTGATCTCATTTATTGCATTGTTCATTATATATTGACTCTTTTTTATTTCTTCTAGGTACTTGTTAAACCTTTCTTGCATTTTCTTGATCCTTGTCTCCAGGCTATTTATCTGGAACTCCATTTTGTTTTCAAGATTTTCGATCATTTTCACTATCATTATTCGGAATTCTTTATCAGGTAGATTCCCTATCTATTCCTCTTTTGTTTGGTTTAGTGGGCATTTATCCTGTTCCTTTACCTGCTAGGTGTTTCTCTGCATTTTCATCTTGTTTAGATTGCTGTGTTTGGGGTGGCCTTTCTGTATTCTGGCAGTTTGTGGTTCCTCTATTGTGGAGGTTTCTCGCTATGGGTGGGTTTGTACGGGTGGCTTGTCAAGGTTTCCTGGTTAGGGAAGCTTGTGTCAGTGTTCTGGTGGGTAGAGCTGGATTTCTTCTCTCTGGAGTGCAATTAAGTGTCCAGTAATGAGTTTTGAGATGTCAGTGTGTTTGGAGTGACTTTGTGCAGCCTGTATATTGAAGCTCAGGGCTGTGTTCCTGTGTTGCTGGAGAGTTTGTGTGGTATGTCTTGCTCTGGAACTTGTTGGCTCTTGGGTGGTGCTTGGTTTCAGTATAGTTACGGAGACGTTTGATGAGCTCCTATCTATTAATGTTCCCTGGATTCAGGAGTTCTCTGGTGTTCTTAGGATTTGGACTTAAGCTTTCTGCCTCTGGTTTTCAGTCTTATTCTTACAGTAGCCTCAAGACTTCTCCATCTATACAACACTGATGATAAAACATCTAGGTTAATGATGAAAAGTTTCTCCACAGTGAGGGACACCCAGAGAGGTATACAGAGTTACATGGAGAAGAGGGGGGAGGGAGATAGAGGTGATCAGGAGGAGAAAGGGGAAATCAAAAGGGGAGAGAGCAAGCTAGCCAGTAATCACTTCCCTATGTGCTCTCTACAGTCTGGATCCCTCAGAGATGTTCATGGAGTTACAGAGAAGAGAAGAGGGAGGAAGGAGACAAAGGTGGCCAGGAGGATCCAGCCAGTAATCAGTGCCATAAGTGTTCTACACAGCCCAGAACACACAACGAGATTCACAGAGTTGGGTAGAGAAGAAAAGGGGGAGGGGGAAGATAGAGGCGACCTGATGGAGAAAAAGGAGAGTCAAAAGGGGGAGAGAGCAATCAAGCCAGTAATCTTGCTCCCAAGTAAAAATGGGTACTAAGATTGGGTTCTTAAAGGTATAAAGTTGATAACAAATACCAAAAAGCAAAAATAAAAAATCTAGAGAAGAGGTTAGATTCTCAAAAATATAATATTAAAAAAGTCACAAAAATTATAAAATATATATATATATATATATATATATGTAGTTTGCTTTAAAAATAGGGTCTTTTTCTGCAAGGTAATAGTAGGTTATAAAAATGAAAATTAAAGGATAATAGAGGACTTAAAAATTTTTTTTAATTTAAAAATGATAATAGTAAAAATATATCTCGGACTTTCTCTGGAGCTGTTGTTGACAGTGTGGAGTCAGTTCATTTTCAGATAGTTCCTTGATCCAGCTTATATTTCTCAAGATCTATATGCCCCTTCCTATGTATACAGTGCTAACTACAGGGTTTTAATCTATTGCACCTGTCACTTCCAAAGTGGTTCCCTCTGTTTATTTTAGCTTCTTCTGATTGCTGGTCTCTTCAGTGTCTAATTTCTGTCCTGCCACAAGGGGAGTGGTCGTGGTCACTTTTTTTAGCCTCACTTGTTCAGTCGTGCTGTGGAGAGGGAGGAACACTGCAAACAAATATCACTGGCATGTGTGGGGAATGCTCACAGTGTTTCAGCCACACGGGCTTTCCCCTGTTCATGGCATGTGTGCTTTCTCAGTCTACACTGCTCAGGGTCTAGGTTGCTCTGCTGGGAACTGTCTGATGTGGGCCTTGGGTTGCATGCATTCCCTAGGTCTAAGCCACTCAGGTTCGGGTTCTCGGATACTCTAAAAAGGTGCAGACTTGGTTGGGCCTGTGTTTTGTGCCTGTCCCAGATCCGAGAAGCTCAGGTGACCAGGTGCTTGGCGAGTGCAGTCGCCTCCAGTTGAAGGCTGTGTCTTATCACGTGCCCCGTCCCAGCTGCTCATGTATCTCTTCTGGGGAGCTGATCTCTGGCTGCGACCCTCCCGGTGGATGTCGACCATCCAGAATCCCAAGAAGTCTTGGTTAGCAACAAAGTCTGCTTGCAGTTTGGTATAGGATACCTCTCTGGGGCCGCGATTGCCCCCTTCCAGCTCTGGCTGCCCTTGTCTGCCTATCTCCAGCAGGGAATGGGCCAGTCTGCAGCCGGCTAGCTCTTCTCAGTCCTTTGTTCTGTGAGTGGGCCTGGCAGTGTCTTAGGTTAGGGCTTTTCGAGGGATAGCTGTCCCACAGTCTGGGTTGCTATCTCAAGCTAGTTCCCTCAGATTGCCCTCGGGGCATTCAGGCTTGGTCCTTACCCTAAGCAGTGCAGCCCGCACCTCCCTGTCCAGCCCCCGCTTGCTAGTGGAGGATGCGAAAGCCTGGGCTGCTGCTCTGCTGGGAGTTGCTGTTAGGCACATAATCTGTGGGGTTTAATTATTTATTTATTTTTCTTCCCAGTTATCTTGCCCTCTGAGATTCCAAGGCTCACCACAGACCCACTGGAGAGAGTGTTTCCTGGTGTTTGGAAACTTCTTTCTTTTTAAGACTCCCTTCCTGGGATGGATGTCTGTCCCTACCTCTTTTGTCTCTCTTTTTATCTTTTATATTTTTTCCTACCTCCTTTCGAAGACAATGGGATGCCTTTCTGGGTGTTTGATGTCCTCTGCCAGCATTCAGAAGTTGTTGTGTGGAATTTGCTCGGCATTCAAATATTCCTTTGATGAATTTGTGGGGGAGAAAGTGGTCTCCCCGTCCTACTCCTCTGCCATCTTAGGACCACCCCCCTTCTCTGTCTTTTAGCTGCCGCCATTCTGGACTCCTTTTTCCTATTCCAACTACCTAACAGTAGGATTTAGGATGGGTTATTAAGTTATGGATTTAATCAGATAAAATCTCCTGTAGCAACCTTAACTCCAATAGACAAACTCAAGAGCCAAAAATCTCCATTTTCAAAACTCAGAATTTTCCTGCTAGTCCATCTCTGTCCCATCCCAAAGGACCCAACACTCCTCTGCACTCCAGCATGAATGCTTCTCCCTATCTCCCCCTTACTCACTCCATGGCCACAGGAGTGACCACATCTGCTGGGTTGACAGGGGACACAAAATTACCCAATGCTACATGGAAGAGGCTACATTTCAGCTGGGCCTTGAGAGATTGGGAGGGATTTTATCAAAGATGGAGGGAAGGAATTTTTCAGAAAAGCCATGGTGTAAATTTACTTATTCAAATGATGTTTATTGGTATCTCCTACGTGCCAGGCTCTAGGAACAAGGTGAAGAAGGGCACAGACTTTGGAGTCAGCAGGACCTAGGCTCTGTTGGATGAAAAAAAAAAAAAAACGCTCAACCTAAAAGTTGAGATTTAGAATTTATTCAAGGGACTTTCTGAGAACTTAAGCCTGGGAGGCAGACTCTCAGATAGCTCTAAGGGATGGTTCTTAAGAGTTATGGGAAGAACTGGGATATACAGTAGTTTTGCAACAAAGACCAGATAGTTGGAACATCAAAAGACTATCACCATTATTTAAAGAAAACCCAGACATCTCAAGTTAATGAATTTAGTGCTTTTCCTGTGTCTTTGTGTGCATGCTCAGTCGTGTCTGACTCTGTGTGACCCCATGGACTATAACCTTCCAGGCTCCTCTGTCCATGGAGTTTTCCAGGCTAGAATACTGGAGTGGGTTGACATTTCCTACTCCAGGAATTTCCTGTGTGGGAAGATGCAAGAGTCTAGGCTCATTGAAATCATTCATTTGATACGCACCTTAGCTATCTAGGGCCAGTATCCTGTTCTTTCCCATCCTGAGTCCCCTCAGGGCTCACCGTTGGGGCAGCTGCTGTGGTTGAGGGCATCCTTTGTTTGCTAATATGGCAAGAGCCATTTTTCTTTTCTTTTTTTAAGAATAAAGATTTTATTGAGAACAAAGGGCTGAGGTAGTGAGGGGCACAGCAAAGATAGCCAGCCAACTTCCTTTTTTCCAGTTTTACAAAGCATTTTTTAAAATGAGTTTTTTTAAACTGAAGGATAATTGTTTTACAGAATTGTGTTGGTTTCTACCAAACATCAACATGAATCAGCCATAGGTATACGTATGTCCCCTCCCTCTTGGACATTTTTCTTTTTAAAAAATATTTATTTATTTGGCTGTGCTAAGTCTCAGTTGCAGCACATGGGATCTTCGATTGTGGTAGGCAGATCTTTTAACTGTGGCATATGGGATTTAGTTCCCCCACCAGGAATCAAACTTGGGCCCCCTGCATTGGGAGTGCAGAGTCTCAGCTGCTGGATCACTGGGGAAATCATAGGCAATATTTTTCATTCGCAGTCCCAAATACCTGGTTTTACCCTCATCCACCACATTGGCCTCACTGCCTATAGCAGCCTCCTCTTTTCCTTGGGTCCCAGAAGCAGCTCCCAGGGCACCCTCACTGCTCAAATGCAGCTGTCTAACTTGCATCCATTTTCCATCCAATTCCTGCTGCCCAAATATGCTTCCTCAGTTCAGTTCAGTCGCTCAGTCGTGTCCAACTCTTTCCGACCCCATGAACTGCAGCACGCCAGGCCTCCCTGTCCATCACCAACTCCTGGAGTTCACTCAAACTCACGTCCATCCAGTCGGTGATGCCATCCAGCCATCTCATCCTCTGTCGTCCCCTTCTCCTCCCCCCAATCCCTCGTAGCTGGAATTCTGTCCTGATACACCAGAGGCCCATTTTGGTGATTTTTGAATTTGTCTGTAGCAACTTTAACTAAAGTATTGCAAACTCAGGTACAAAACTCCAACTCCCTCATCCCCAGCCTCAGGTTAAGAAAAGCCCCCCAGACCCTGTTTGCAGACACTGCTCCAGGTCCCTCGTCCACCTCTCCAACAACCCCATGCCTCTGTGCACATGTGCAGGGGGCTGTGGCAGCCATGTTGTTTCCTTTTTATTGTTTCTGTGCGGGTAGTTGTGTGGTCCTCAGGGGCTGAATGGATGTGTTTGTGAGGGTTTCTGCTGGAACCCGTAAGTATTAGTGCAAGGTTTAGTGGCCTTATACTTCATTGTCCCAAGCCAGGCTGTAAAAATGGTGCTGCCAGTCTTTGTATATTGTGACAAGACTTTCACTGTGGTAAGACTTTCATCGCAGGGAGGTAAGTCCCAGAACTTCCTGGAGCCAGCAATGAACTATGGTCACTCTTTTTATACCCTTATAAATACCAGGGAACAAAATCAGGGGTAAAAAGAGAGGGTTCTGGCCCAGAAAGGCAGTTTGAACCTCTTGGTAATAAGTCTGAGTCTGTTGCATTAGTCTTTTGCAGTGCTGGATTGTATCTGCTTATAGCACAGTAGAGTGGAAAATTGGTGTGTAATGCCCAGTCTTCACTAGTCTGTGATATAGTCATCAAGTGACAATCAGTGTCTGCCAGAAGGAAAGGGCCCCTTAGGGCCAATGACACTACCTTAGGCTAATGTAGGTGTAAGTATTCAGAAAGTTTAGATAGCTTTGATTTTGAAACCCCATTAGCTCAAGTAGTCAGTTCCAGCAGAAAGCAAGGTGAGATTGGAGCTCCAGCCCTGGAGACCTCCTAGCCAGGCTGGGCTGTGAGCTGGAAGGGGATGGTGTACAGTGGCTTTGGTACTTCAGTGACCTGGAACCCTTGCCACTGGAACCAGTCCAGTCCTGACCCTGAGACAGTGGTGACCTCACCCACTGTGATCTGAAGGCTGTATTGGCTTTCCTGGGTCCTGATCATGCCTGCAGCTGATGCCCTCCCAGTCCACCCTGGCCAGGTCACCAAGGATGTGGCACCTTTGGGAAGTGAGCTTGGTGTGGCAAGAATAATGGTGACAGCCCAGCTGCTAGATGGACTGTGAGGAGCCTTGAGGACTGGGGGAGGGGGACCAGTGTGGGTGTCAGCTAGGCCATTTCAACTTCAGAGCATGGAACCACACAGTCCTGGGGCTCTGGTGTGACTGCTCTTCCCAGTTGGATGAGATGCTACTGGGTCCTGGCAACAATGAATAAAGTCTTTGCCAGAGCAGAAGCCTGCTGGAATCCTGAAAAAAGATAAATAGTTGGTGGGGAGTCAGTGACCAATGGGTGGTCTCCATTCTACCAGGCCACAATAATGGAAAAAAAGAAAAGGCAAGACAGCATGCTGCATTTGGTCAATAGAAACACCCAGGGAAGACTTTCTGTCCCTTGTTTGAAGTCCCCTGTATATACAGTAATTGAAAAGGATGCTCTTGACTTTCCCCCAAGCCTTTTAAAAGAAAACTTTTTTTTTTTTTTTGCTGTCATAGGCTGTCTAGAAGTAAGGCTCCATTTTTTTCTCTTTTCAAGAATTAAGTTTTTCTGAGATAAATTTTGCTATTTTAACCACTTGAAAGTGTACAGTTTGGTGATTTTTCATATATTCACAATATTGTGCAACCATCACCACTAATTCCAGAGCATTTTCATTAACCCAAAGATAAGTTCAGTACCCTTTAAATAGTTGTTTCCCATTCTCCACCTGGCAATTGCTAATTTGTTTCCTGTCTCTATGGACTTTCCTACTCTGGACATTTCATATAAATAAAATCAGAAAATATATGCCATTTTGTGTTTGGCTTGTTTCACTTTCCATAATGTTTTCAAGGGTCATCTGTGTTGTAGTATGTATCAGCACTTCATTCCTTTTTTTCTTCAACTAAGACAGCATAAGAGATTATTTGTTGTACATGGGTTACACTCAGTGACAACTGAGAACAAATTAGTCCAGAATGTCAGAGATCCAGGGCAAAGGACCAAAAGTGAAAGTGTTAGTCACTCATGTCATGTCTGAACCTTTGTGACGCCATGGACTGTAGCTCAACAGGCACCTCTGTCCATGGGATTCTCCAGGCAAGACTGCTGGAGTGGGTAGCCATTTCCTTCTCCAGGGGATCTTCCCGACCCAGGGATTGAACTTGGGTCTCCTGCATTGTAGGCAGATAGTTTACTGTCTGATCCACAAGGGAAGCTCTAAAAGAACAAAAGGGACCATTTTAGTATGAGCAAAGTGGGTCTCCCAAAGGTAGTCGAGGTGATCAGAATGGCCATAGATATTCAAGATCCTTTGAAATGAGTTCTAGACGGTAGGCATGCAGTCCAACAATTTGCAGTAGTGTCCCTGGCTTCTGGCTTCCCTTGTTTCTATTCCTGTGGCTTCCATGAGTGTACAGGTTTACTTGGACCTCTGCCTCATCTTTCTTCTTTTGTGCTTCAGCCTGCACATTTGCTTCTTCCCCCACTTCACTTGTCATGGCACGGAAGTTTCTCAGAAGGTGGTGCTAAGGTCGAGAGACTTTGTTCCTTTTTAACTGCTGCATAATATTTCATTGTATGAGAATACCATGTTCCTGTATCCATTCATCAGTTGATGGACAGTTGGATTGTATCCAGTTTTTGAATAATGACTATAATGAATAATGCTACTGTGAACATTTGGGCATAGGTTTTTGTTTAAATGTAGGTTTTCACGTCTCACACCTAAGTATATACCTAGGTGTAGAACTGCAAGGTCATATGATAACTCTGGGCTTCCCAGGTGGTGCTAGTGGTAAAGAACCCACCTGCCAATGCAGGAGACACAAAGAGATGCAAGATCCCCTGGATTAGGGCATGGCAACTCACTCCAGTATTCTTGCCTGGAGAATCCCATGGACAGGGAGGCTGGCAGGCTATGGTCCATAGGTTCACAAAGGGTTAGATACAACTGAAGCAACTTAGCAAGCACACATGGAAACTCTATGTCTAACTTTTTGAAGAAATGCCAAGCTTTTTCCCACAGAGGCAGCACCATTTATATTCACAACAGCAGTGTATGAGGGTTCCAATTTCTCCAAATCCTCACTGACACAGTATTATTTTTTCCATTTCCTCAATTATAGCCATCCCAATGAGTGTATCTCACTGTGACTTTGATTTGTGCTTTCCAAATAACTAATGATGTTGTCATGTGTTTGTGCCATTTGTATATTTTCTTTGGAGAAATGTCTATTCAAATCCTTTGCCCATTTTTAAATTGTGTTGTCTTTTTACTGAGTTTATAAAGTTTTAAGCATTCTAATGTATTCTATATACTAGATTATCAGCTATATTCATTTGCAAATATCTTCTCTAATCCCATGGGTTGCCTTTTCACTTTCTTGGTAGTGTCTTTTGACATATAAAAGTTTTAGTTTTGATGAAATCCAATTTATTTTTTTCATCAGTTGCTTGTCCTTTTGGTATTATGTTTAAGAAACCATGGCCTAACAGAGTAGTGGTGGTGGTGGTAGTGTAGTCACTAAGTTATGTCCAGCTCTTTTCGACCCGATGAACCCTCCAGACTCCTCTGTCCATGGGATTCTCCAGGCAAGAATGCTGGAGTGGGTTGCCATTTCCTTCTCCACTAACATAAGGTACAAGTATTTATTACCTGTCTTCTAAGAGTTTCATTGGAGAAGGAAATGGCAACCCACTCCAGTACTCTTGCCTGGAAAATTCCATGGATTAAGGAGCCTGGTAGGCTACAGTCCATGGGGTTGCAAAGAGTTTGTAGTATTAGCTATTACATTTGAGTCTTTCATTCACTTTGAGTATATTTTTCCATATTGTGTGAGGTGGGGTTCAAAATTATTATTATTATTTTGCATGTGGATATCCCTTTGTCCCTGCACTGTTTTTTGGGAAAAAAAAAAAAAAAACTATCTTTTTTCCCATTAAATGGCCTTGGCACACTTATCAAAAATCAATTGACTATAGGTGTATAAATTTCTTTTTGGACTGTTAGTTCTATTACATTGATCTATATGTCTGTCCTTATGATAATACCCCCACTATTTGGATTAATCTAGGTGTGTAGTAAGTTCTGAAATTGGAAAGTGTTAGATCCTAGCTTAGCTCTCCTTTTTCAAAATGGTTTTTGCTATTCTGGGTCCCATGCAATTCCATATAAATTTTAGGAACAGCTTGTCAGTTTCACCAAAGAAAGCAGTTGGAATTTTGATAAGGACTGCTTTCGGTCTATAGATTAATTTGGCAAATATTGCCATCTTAATAGTATTGTCTTCCAATCCATTAACACAAGATACGTTTCCATTTATTTAGTCTTTAAAATATTTTTCTACAGATTTTGTAGTTTAGAGTGTACAGGTCTTGTACTTTCTCAGTTAATATTCTTATTTCATTCTTTTCGATGCTATTGTAAATTAAATAGTGTGCTTTTTTTGATTTTTCACTGCTAGTGTATAGAAATAATACTGATTTTTTTGTATGTTGATCTATGTCCTGCAACTTTGCTGAGCCTCATGTATTAGCTATAATAGTTTATTTGTGAGTACTTTAGGGTTTTTTATATATAAGATCAAGTGATCAGTGGTACTTTTGAGTCTTCTTTTATTATATGGATGCCATTTATTTTTCTTTCTTAATTACCCTGACTAGAGGCTCCCATACAATGTTAAATAGAAGTGTCAAGAGCAGACATCCTTGCCCTGTTCCTGATCTTAGGAGAAAACATCCTTTTTTCACCATTATGTTACCTATGTGTGTGTGTCGTAGATACCCTTTGTCATCTTTAGAAAGTTCCCTTCTATTCCTAGTATTTTAAGTTTTTTAATCATGAAAGGGTGTTGGATTTTTGTCACATGCTTTCCCGTGTTTATTGGGATAATTATGTTTTCCCTCGTTAGTCTGTTGATATGGCGTATTTGTTGACGTTCATAGGTTGAACCAATCTTGCACTCTAGTAATAAACCCCACGTAGTCATGTCACTGGGAGAAGGCAATGGCACCCCACTCCAGTACTGTTGCCCAGAAAATCCCATGGATAGGGGAGCCTGGTAGGCTGCAGTCCATGGGGTCGGTAAGAGTCAGACACGACTATGCGACTTCACTTTCACTTTCCACTTTCACGCATTGGAGAAGGAAATGGCAACCCACTCCAGTGTTCTTGCCTGGAGAATCCCATGGACAGAGAAGCCTGGTAGGCTGCAGTCCATGGGGTTGCACAGAGTCAGACACGACTGAAGCGACTTAGCAGCAACTTAGCAGTCATGTCATTTGTTGTTGTTTAGTCGCTAAGTGGTGTCTGACTCTCAAGAGAGTCAGACAGTGGACTGTAGCAATGCCATGGACTGTAGCCTGCCAGGCTCCTCTGTCCACAGGATTTCCCAGGCAAGAATACTGGAGTGGGTTGCAATTTCCTTCTCCCGACCCAGGGATCGAACCTCTGTCTCCTGCATATAATTCTTTAACATGCTGATGTATTTGACTTTCTAGTATTTTGTATCTAGGTTCATAAGGGATATTGGTCTGCAGTTTTTTTTTTTTCTTGTGATGTCTTTGACTGGCTTTGATAATGTTGGCCTTATAGAATTAGCTGGGATGTGTTCCCTCCTTTTCTACTTTTTGGATGAGTTTGAGAAGTATTGGTTTTAATTCTCTAATTGTTTTATAGAATTCCCCAGTGAGATCATCTGGTCTCGAACTTTTTTTTTGTTTGTTTCATTTTTTGCCCTGCTGTGTCAGTGATTATACCCAAGGTGTTTGAATTTGCAGAGTGACTAAATGTCAACATGGAGAAGTTAATGCTATTGAAAGGTTTTTATTCCTTACATTTTCCAAGAGGAGGGAGTATGCCATACCACACAAGGCCACATGGGGAAGCACCAGTGTAAGTTAATAGGCAAGAAGGAGTAATTGGAAAGCCTAGGCCAGAGTCTTTATTGGGTTTCCTGGAAATCAAGGCAGAGCAGGGTAAATAGTTTAGGATTGGCTAGTCTGAATAATTCTAGTGGGCCTTGGGGCATAGGGAGGCTGTCTCTAATTGTCTGGTATCTGGCGTAGGTTGACTTAGTTCAGGGAAAATATTGGCTTGGTATATGAGAGTTAGATAAGGAGATGGCTCAAAGTATGGGCCCTAGACTACAGGGGCAGAGTAAACAAATTTGGCCGTTCGTTTGGCCCTGTAATTAGTGGATGCCAGAGACAGATACAGGTTCTAAGAAAACTCAGTTTGAACACTAACTAACTTTACCTGCTGTACAGACTTTCTAGTTTCTTCTGAGTCTAGTTTCTTCTTGATAGTTTGTGTGTTTCTAGGAGTTCGTTCCATCTAGATTATCTAATTTGTTGGCATACATTTGTATTCTTTATAATCCTTTAAAAAATTACTCTAAGGTCAGCAGTAATGTCCTCAGTTTGATTTGTGATCTTAGTAATTTGAGACTTTTTTTCTTGGTCAGTCTAGATAAAGTTTTGTCAGTTTTTTTTTTTCCCCCCAAAGAATGATTAATTGATTTTCTTTTCTCCAATTCATTTATTTATTCCCTAATCTTTGTTATTCCTTTTCTTCTGCTTGCTTTAGGGTTAGTTTCTTCTTGTTTTTCTAGTTACTTAAGGTGGACATTTGGATATTGTTATGAGATTTTTTTTAATTTATTTTTTAATTGGTGGAAAATTGCTTTATCATATGTTGGTTTCTGCTGTACAACAACACGAATCCGTCATAATCACACACACACACACATATATATATATCCCCTCCCTCTTGAGCCTCCCTCTCCTCTCGCCATCCCCCCGCTCTAGGTCATCACAGAGCACCAGGCTTGACTCCCTGTGTTTTATTTTATTTTATTTTTTTAGTTCTACCAGTTTATTGCTACCAACCCATCCCCTCCACCAGCCTCATGCGTGTGTGCTCAGTAGTGTAACACCATGGACTGCAGCCCTCCAGGCTCTTCTGTCTATGGACTTTTCCAGGCAAGAATACTGGAGTGGGTTGCCATTTCCTTCTCCATCCCTGTGTTATATAGCAACTTCCCACTAACTGTCTGTTTTACACATGATAGTCAATGCTACTTTCTCAATTCATCCTACCCTCACCTTCCCTTGCTGTGTCCACAAATCCTTTCTCTACTAGGTTCATGAGTACCATTTTTCTGAATTCTATATACATGCATTAATATACAATACATGTTTCTCTCTTGAAATGCAATCAAAAGTATAATGAGGTATCACCTCACACTAGTCAGAATGGCCATCATCAAAAAATCTACAAACAACAAATGCTGGAAAGTATGTGGAACCAGTGCAGTAGGGAACTCTCCTGCACTGTTGATGGGAGTGTAAACTGATACAGTCATTATGGAAAACTGTATGGAGATTCCTTAAAAAACTTGGAGATCTTTCTTCTTTTTCAATGTAGGTATTTTACTGCTACAGGCTTCCCTCTGAGCACTGCTTTTGCTGTATCCCATATGTTTTGGTATGTTGCATTTTCATTTTCATTCATCTTAAAATATTTTCTAAATGCTATGTGATTTCTTTAACTCATTGGCTATTTAAGAGTGTGGTGTTTAGTTTCCTCTTATTGTGAATTTACCAAATTTCATTCTGTTGACTACTAATTTCATTCCATTGTGACAAGACAGCATGTCTTATATAATTTCACTTTTAAAATTTACTGAAACTTATTTTGTGGCTTAATATATGGTCTCCTTTGGAGAATGTTCCATATGCATTTGAGAAGAATGTATATTCTACTGTTGCTGGGTGGAGTATTCTCTAGATGTCTGTTAGATCTAGTGCATTTATAGAATTACTCAAGTCTTCTATTTCCTTGATAATCTTCCCTCTATTTATTCTATGCAATATTGATAGTGGAGTATTGAAATCTCCCATTATTATTGTGGAACTGTGTTTCTCACTTCAGTTCTGTCAATTTTTGCTTCATATATTTTGGGGCTTGATTTTTGGGGGGAACTTATATTTATAATTGTTATATATTTTTGAGTGTTTGACCCTTTTTAAAATTACATATTGTCCTTCTTTCTTGCTTATACCAATTTTTATTTTAAAGTCTATTTTGCTTGATATTAGTATAGCCACTCTAGTTCTCTTTTGGTTTGTTTGCATGGAACATATTTTTCCATCCTTTTATTTTCAACCTGTTTTTGGTTTGAGTTATAAATGAGTCCATTAAAGACAGCATATACCTGAATCATATTTTTTAATTTCTGTTCTGTCATTCTTTGACTTTTAATTGGGAATGTAATCCATTTGCATGCACGCATGCTTAGTTGCTCAGTCATGTCGACTCTCTGTGACCCCATGGACTGTATCCCTCCAAGCTCCTCTGTCCATGGGATTATCCCGGCAAGAATACTGGAGTGGATTGCCATTTCCTTCTCCAGGAGATCTTCCCAACCCAGGGATTGAACCCACATCTCCCATGTCTTCTGCATTGGCAGACGGATTCTATACCACTGAGGCACCTGAGAAGCCTTTGACTGATTTACATGTAATGTAATTACTGGTAAGGAAGAACATCCTTCTGCCATTTTGCTATGTTTTCTATATGCCTCACTTCATTTTTTTTGTTGTTGTTGTTCTCAGTTTGTTCATTACTGAATTCTTTTGTGTTCAATAGATGTTTTATAGTGTACCATTTAAATTCTGTAGTCATTTTTAAAAATATATATTTTCAACTTACTTTCTTAGTGGTTGCCCTGGGAGTCACAATTAACATTCTAATCTATAGTAAACAAAGACCTGGAAAAACTCCTAGCTATCCAGAGTGAAGGTAGATGATAGTAAATACATATTCAAATTCTTATGATGTAGGGAGTTACACAAAGTTAATTTGTAAATATTCAACGTGTCCCAAGGCTACGGTTTCTGTACAGATCCTACCTTAAGAGTTTTTCCAAGGTTATGAATCTGGCAAATGGAACATGGACTGGAGACTTCAGCTATTATCTGATTAAAATTTTCTCAACAGTGTTGTCCCAAGGCAGTTTCCAAGTTATTTTACCATGATAGTTCATAGCCTGCAAATTTTCCATCAAACTTTATTCCAGAGAGACTGGAGAGACCAAGGGACAGTCTCCATAGCCTGTTTCTCCCAATATCCTTTATTTTTTCAGAGTCTGATGCTTTAATTGAAGTTTGCTCAAGGTTTCATAGAAGTAATCTGGAGTATCCAGATCAAGTCTTTGATTTGTTGAGTCAATTGAACTTGGGTGAGAGGCACTCTGTTTATCATACTTGTCAGCCAAGGCATTTTCTTTCACCTCATGGGTTTGTTCTTTAGTGTGAGCATGGACTTTAATTATAGTCACTTTCTTGGAGAGGAGCATGATATCTAATAAAACTTGAATGTGATCACACTGCTTATCGTAAGTACCAGCAGCTATTAGGAAGTTCTCTTGTTTCATTAGTATACCAAAATAATAAACCACACCAAAGGCATTTATTTCTGCGTGTATGTTAGCCCTTTTATTCTTTGCTGACTGATAGGCTAGAATCAATCCTGTAAGTTCAGCTAGTCATAGTAAGTGGACTTCAGGAAAATATTTATATTAAATAAGCTCTTGGGAAGTGGTAATAGCATAACTAACTAGAGTAGATACTTGTTCAGTCTCAAGGTGTAACTTGTCTACAAAAAAGTCTAGATTTGTTTTAAATGATTCATTTTTAAAAAATTATTTTATTTATTTATTTTTGGCTGTGCTGGCTCTTCATTGCTGCACAGGCTTTTCTCTAGTTGTAGTGATGGGGGTTACTTTCTAGTTGTGGTGTGCGGGCTTCTCATTACAGTGGCTTCTCTTGTTGTGGAGCATAGGCTCTAGGGCACATGAGCTTCAGTAGTTGCAGCACGTGGGGTCATTAGTTGTAGCTTCTGGGCTGTAGAGCACAGGCTCAATAGTTGTGGTGCACCGGCTTAGTTGCTCCTCTGCATGTGGGATCTTCCTGGATCAGGGAACTGTGTCTCCTGCATTGGCAAGCAGATTCTCTGCCACTGAGCCACCAGGGAAGCCCTAAGTTTGGGTTTTGTGGAGACGTTTCAAGGAGCTAAGAAAGAGACAGATGGAGTTCTTAGTTTAAACAGTCATGAGATTTTCACTTCTCTGGAGGAGGGAATAAGATAGGTGGATTAAGATCATGACAAAAAGATATATGAATGGATTAAAAATGTTTTCTTTATTTTTGTGTTTGTTTTTTATGCATTGTTTCTGTGAAAAGTATTAGAAACCTATTACAGTACAGTACTATATAGCCAATTGTGTTAGTTGAGTACCTAGGCTAACTTTGTCAGACTTATAAATAAATTGGACTTACAGATGTGCTCTCAGAAGGGAACTTGTTTGTATGTAGGGGACTTATTGTATATTAATTATATCTTAATTTTGAAAATGAGTATTACTTCTGTAGAAGGTAATATGAGCTGAGGACAGGAGCAGCAGTTCATGGGAAGTGAATCTGAAAGTAGAAAAATGTTGAGTGCTTTTGGCGAAACATTTAAACTTCATGAGGAACCATTAAGTAGAAAGGTAACCCCCAAGATCAAATGCAGCTACAGTTATTGCTCTTAGATAAGAGGGATATGTTTAACTACCGGGTAGGGAGAAAGATTGTAATACCAAATGAGTTTCTGATTTCCGTTATGTTTCTGAGATGAAACGCCAAGAACTTGACCATCCCTTTTACGTTTGAATGTAAAAGTGAAAGTGTTAGTTGCTCAGTGGTTTCCGACTCTTTTGTGATTCTATGGACTGTAGCCCGCTAGGCTCCTCTGTCCATGGAATTCTCCAGGCAAGAATACTGGAGTGGGTAGCCATTCCTTCCTCCAGAGGATCTTCTTGACCCAGGGATCGAACCTGGGTCTCCTGCACTGCAGGCAGATTCTTTACCATCTGAGCCACCAGGGAAGCCCCTTTTATGTTTAAACAGAAAAAAAAAAAAACCCTTTATAAAATTTGAGAGTGACCGAGAATGGTAGGGTTGTAGATAGTAGCCTTGAGTTGGTCCAAAGTTGACTCTGTAGTGCCCTCTGAAGGCAGAGGTTCAGGGGTGGGTGCCATTTTTAGTCTGTAATAGAAGATGGTAACTGATTCAGAAAAGTCAGGAATCCACGAACTGCAATATCCTCTAAATCTACTTAGTTGCCATTTGGTAATAAGGTGAGGGCAATTTTGAATGGCTGTACTTCTGTCTACTCAGAGGGATTTGCCTCCTTAGGATATACCATGACTTAGGTAGTGAATCTGAATGTAACAAAATTGTAGTGTATTCTTACAAACTGTAGGTCCTTTTATAGCCAACATTTCTAAGAGATAAAGAGAGCCCTCTTGAGAAGAGGTGATATAAGGTGACTATAAGAGCAGCTCACCTGCGTATTGGATCAAGGTAGAGGAACAGACAAACTGTAATGCTTGGAGATCATGATTTAGAACCCGAGATAAGTATGAAGGGGCTTCAGGGAGGCCTTGTCGCATCACAGTCAAGGTGTACTGTTGGTTTTTCCATGTTAAAGTGAAAAGGTATTGGAAATCAGGATATAAGGCATCACCAAGGAAGACTGAACAGACATCTTCTACTATGAAGTACGTTGACTTTGGAGATATAGAAACCAAGACAATGTGGGATTGGGAACCATAGAGAAATGTGGGATACTATACAGTTTGTACCTGTACATCATGGGATACTAATATGGTTTGTATCCTTACATCTTATACAAAGAGGTGCTTATGTCCATTAAGATGTTTTTAGTGGATGGATAAGAGTGTTGCAGACACTGGAACAAGGAATGATTAAACCTTTAACTATGAAATCTGTCACAGTGGGCTATACTCCTTCTTGTGCTTTGAGTTTTAAGCCCATTTAGGCAGAGGCATTGCAAGGTCAGTATTGACTTGTAAGGGTTCTATAGCCTTTATTTTTCCTGTATCTGTAGATAAGGGGGCCCCAAGGATATTGGGTAATGAAAAAATTAAATCAGAAAATGGAGGTAATTTTAGGGGGGAAGTGAATGGAGGGCTCAAGAGTAGTCTTCAGATACTACTCAGGTATTCAAGCAAAGCCAACCTAAGATGTATTATCAGAGTTTGAGAGATCAAGAAAAAGTCTTTTGGGTGTACACCTAATTGTAGTTTCCCATTGAGCCAAAAGGTCCCATCTGAATTGGTTAGAGAAGGTGGAAGGACTAAAGAGAAAGGTATGTTGAGAAGTTAAGTTTCTCAGGGTTAGTTAGGCAAAGTTAGAAGTTAAGATAGGCAAAGGGCTAAGCAAGACAGAGTTTGTTCAATTGATAAATCCCACTATGGAGATTTTTTTATTATCCTAAGGGAGGGTGGTAGGAAACTAGAAGGAGTTAATGGTAGAGAGTGTGGCTCCAGTGTCTACTAAAAATGAGATTGAATGACCATTTATTAATTGTTGTTCAGTTGCTCAGTGGTGTCCGACTCTTTCTGACCCTGTGGACTCCAGCATGGTAGGCTTCCCTGTCCCTCACCATCTCCCAGAGCTTGCTCAAACGCACGTCCATTGAGTTGGTGATGCCATCTAACCATCTCATCCTCTGTCATCCCCTTCTCCTCCTGCCTTCAGTCTTTCTTAGCATCAGGGTCTTTTCAAATGAGTTGGTTCTTCACATCAGGTGGCCAAAGTATTGATACTGAGCTTCAGTATCAGTCCTTCCAATGAATATTCAGGGTTAATTTCCTTTAGGATTGGCTGATTTGATCTCCTTGCTGTCCAAGGGACAGCATTTATGATTAAATGGAGTTATTTCCCTGCTGATCCAAAGGCAATTAGGGATACTCTAGGATGTCTTCCTTGGAGGGGAGGAATTGCTTTGTTTCTTATTGAGCAATCTGTGTAGGGCTGCCAGGTAAAATACAGGAATTAAATTTGAATGTTGGATATGGAACAAATCGTTTTTTAGTGTACGTGTGTCCCAGATATTTCAAGAGACATCCTCATGCTAAGATATTACTTGTTGTTTATCTGAAAAAAAAAATCCTGTACTTTATTTTGCTAAATCTGGCAACCCTCATTGGCCAAAGTGGGACAGTCGCAGGCCCAGTGTCATTTTCTCTGCAATATCTGCAGGTATTCAAATCTATCCATGTTATATTTGTGGAGGGCCTTTTATTTCCTTCAAGCTGTTCAACTCATTACTACATAAATCAGTGGTGTGTGGTGTTCTGTTTGTTTATTATGCTCTCCACAAAATGATGAACAAAAAGTGCTGGGCACCAAGTGGAACTCATGAATGGGTATAGTCTGCCAGCCTGTTTTATGCTTCCAATATTTCAGGCTTTAAAGCCTTTAACAAAGAATGTGCAGATTGCTGTAGAGGTGTTAGCATTAATACCCAACCCTGAATATTCTTTAGAAGGGGTTTCTGTTTGGTCCCTACAATTAGAGACAGATTCATCATGCTCTTGTTGACAGGTTTGGATTATTCCTTAGTCAGTAGAAGAGGGAAAACCTTCAGGGATTGCCTTGAAAAGACTTTCTCCTATCTCTATGACTTTTGCGTATCTGGAGAGTTCTGAAGGCAGGGACCTGAAGGTGAGAGGAAGCTAAGAAAGGGAAAGAGGAGAGAAAGAGGGCAGAGCAAAAGACAGAGAGCAGGAGAGGAGGAACGCCAGGAGGGAATTAGTTTATAAGAGTCAGTCACAGTTAGAAAGGAGAAGATCTTTGGGAAGAGAGAAGGCTGAGATTATTTTAAGAGAGAACTCAATAAATTGGAATTGTTCTGAACTGGTTATTTTCTCAGTTTCTCATTACCAGTTAAAGAAAGCTTTCCATTGTTAGTTAGCCATCTTATTTCCTTTTATTCTAAGTTACACACTTCGATGGGCCTTGAGAGTCCCCAGTTGACCACTGCAGTTCAAAATTGTCTTCCTCAACACATAGGTGACCAAAAAGCACACAAAAAGATGCTCAGCATCACTAATTATTAGAGAAATGCACATCAAAACTACAATGAGGTATCATCTCACACAGGTCAGAATGGCCATCATCTAAAAGTCTACAAACAATAAATTCTGGAAAGGATGTGGAGAAAAGGGAACCTTACTACACTGTTGGTGGGAATGTAAATTGGTGCAGATACTGTGGGGAACAGTATGGAGGTTCCTGAAAAAGCTAAAAATAGACTTAGCATATGATTCAGCAATCCCACTCCTGGCCATATATCTGGAGAAAACCATAATTCAAAAAGATACTTGCTCCCCAATGTTCATTGCAGGAATATTTACAATAGCTAGGACATGGAAACAACCTAAATGTCCATCAACAGAGAAATGGGTAAAGAAGATTTGGTACATATATACAATAGAATATTACTCAGTCATAAAAATGAATGAAATAATGCCATTTGTAGCAACATGGATGGATCTAGAGATTATCAGACTAAGTGAAGTTAGTCAAAGATATATGATATCACTTATATGTGGAATCTAAAAGATGATTCAAATGAACTAATTTACAAAACAGAAACAGACTCACAGACTTCAAAAACAAACATGGTTACCAAAGGGGAGAAGTGCAGGGCAGGGATAAATTAGGAGATTGGGACTGACGTATACACACTACTATGTGCATGCATGTGTGCTTAGTTGCCTCCATCGTGTCCGACTCTTTGCCACCCCATGGACTATAGCCCAACAGGCTACTCTGTCCATGGGATTCTCCAGGCAAGAATATTGGAGTGGGTTGCCATGCCTTCCTCCAGGGGATCTTCCCGACCCAGGGATTGAACCCAAGTCTCCTACATCTCCTGCATTGCAGGTGAATTCTTCCACTGAGCCACTGGGGAAGCCTACACACTACTATATATAAAACAGACAATCAACAAGGACCTACCATATAACACAGGAAACTCTACTCAATATTCTATAGTAATCTATATGAAAAAAGGATCTGAAAAAGAATGCATATATGTGTATGTATAATGGAACCACTGTGCTGTACACCTGAAAGTAATACAACATTGTAAATCAACTATACCCCAATATAAAATAAAAATTAAATTTAAAAGAAACAAAATTGTCTTCCTCAAAGTCACTCCATTCAGCCCATAATAAAAGGGATCAACATAGAAGAAGAGAGAAAGACCTCACTCAAACTTAGAATCATCATCCCATTCTCTGTTCCCAGAGAACCTCAAAAGACAAAAAGAAAATAGAGGCAGTGAGACAGTGTGTTCACCCTTTCAAAGAATCGAAGCCTGCAACTTGTGCGCAACAACAAAGAACTGGAGCACATGAGCGGGAATGGAACTCACCATTTGACCCAGCAGGGGCCTCCAAGAAGGGAGGAAGAGGTTCCCCAGTATGCTGTATCCGTAGCTGAATCTCAGTAGGCCCGAGGGTTATCCAGACCCAATCTGAGGTTACAGATTTTATTCAGGTGATTTGCATCCGGGAGCATCTCGACATTAGCTCTCTCCCTGAGCCGAAGCAGGATTGGGTTTAGTTATTTATTTGGCTGTGTCGGGTCTTAATTGCATCATGCAAGATCTTTCCATGTGGCACACGGACTCTAGTTCTGTGCGTGGGCTTCAAAAGTTGCAGCGTGCAGGCTTAGTTGCTTCGCAGCTTGTGGGATCTTAGTTCTCTGACCAGGGATCAAACCCGCATCCCTTGCATTGCAAGGTGGATTCTATACCACTCAGCCACCAGGGAAGTCCCAGGATTGGGAGTTTCATAGGATGAGGAGGGTTATAGGACTGTTGTCATGTCCCAGGTTGCAGTTTTCTTCAGCTGTTAGTGCCGCACACCTTGTGGTTGGAATGGTTGGAGAGTGTTCTGGTTTATGGCAGCTCTCTGGGCAATCTCATTTTGGCTGCTTGCAGAACAGTTCTTTCAAAGCTGACTTTTTTTGAGCCTATGGGTCCTCTGTTAACTCTTGAATGCCAGTTAAGGTACAGGGGACAGGGAGCAAAAATAAGAAAAATAAAAAGATATTTCGAGCAAGGAAAAAACTGGGATATATTTTACTTCTTTTACAGTTGTCTCTCAGCTTCCACCATTTACTCACTCTCCACTCAGATACTCAGATTCTCAAGTTCAAATGTCAGATATTCCTTTTCTTGTACTACACAGCTTGAACCATCCCAATGCTCCCCACAAGATATCTTTGCACCCCAGTTTGTTGCCTTCATAAACTCCACCCCATAGCCACAGGACAGGTCACCTCTGTTGGGTGAGGAGCATGAAATCAGGGAGGACTTCATGGAGGAGGCTGTATCTGAACTGGGGAAGGCCCCAGATGGGGCAGGATCTGCTTAAACTGAGACGGTAGGAAAGACTGTCCAGTAAGAGATAATAGTATGAATTTGTTCATTTTTCAAATAAAGTATTGTGGAGAGCCTTCTTGGTGCTAGGCGCTAATTGTATACTGACTAAGAGTATGGATTTTTAGGACAAAGACTCAAATCCCAAGCCTTGCCACTTCCTAGCCATAGGGGTTGGGGAATCAGCTATAACCTAATCGGTGAAGCAGGCAGAGTGAAGACTGACAAATCGGAGAGCAAAATCCCTGTTTAATGGGGATAGCAGCTCAGATGCTGACAGTCATAGCTATGTGGGCTAGTTGGGGGTAATACTCTGATAGTTCAAAAAAAACTAAAATTCCAGATTTTTATGTGAAAATTTTTAATTTTCAAAGTATAAACTGCTTCATTTCAAAGAATAAGTTTGTAGGTCAACTATACATCTGTGGCTGACTCTCTCCATGGTTGACAAGTTTGTCCCCTGACTTTAAGGCTTAACTCTGTACTTGGTACAGCAGGCAGAGCCTTCTAGCCAACACCTCTGCTTCATCCCAGCCTTGATTCTGTCTATATCTCTCCTTCCTTGCTGCTCTGTGGCCCAACACAGTAAAGTTGTTCTCCACATGATCCTCTGTGTTCATGCATATGTAGTTGAAATGTCCTTCTCCACATCCCCATCTCAATTTTCTTTTCCTAACATCTCCTACTCTTTAAGAGCTATCTTCCTTTAAGAAGCCAGCCTTCACCAGCTCCTCCTCTGTTCTTCCTAAAACCCTGGTTAGTACTTACTTTACTGTGTTGTCATTCCCTGTCTGTTCATATTTCTTTTCCACTAGTCTGAGTATACTGTGCCTGGGACATAAGGACATGCAATGAATGTTTATTTTGTAAATGAATAAATGGAATGAATGTGTGTTTACAAGGTCACTTGCTATATGTAACCATGAACCAAGAAAAATATGAAGCTCCATTTCTATCCACTCATCCATTTATCCAGCAGAAATTTATTGAGCACCAATTATATGCCAGGGACTGTTCTAGGTGATGGAGATTCAGGAATGAACATGCCAGGCAAAGTCCCTGTCTTCACATAGCTCATCTTTTAGTGTGGGATGACACCAAACAAAATATATACTATGATGTGAGATAGTAATAAATGCCACAAGGAGAATATAAAAGCTGGTGAAGCCTTAGAAGGTGACAGGTGCACTTTTAGATAGGGTAGTTGGGGAAGGGATCTCTGGAAAGGTTACACGAGCAATGATTTGTGGGAGGGGTGGGAGCAAGCCATACAGATAGCTGGAGGAGAACACTAAGTACAAAGGCCCTGGAGCGGGAGCATGGTTGGCATGTTTAAGGAATAGCAAGAAGGTCAGAGTGGCTACCGGGGAGTGAGCAAGGGAGAGAGTGCTGGGAGATCAGAGAGGCAACAGAGGGCTAGACCATAATATCGTCACCCTCCTCAACCACCCATAGACCACAAAGCCTTAGCTGAAAAATGGGGTAAGGAATTTCAGCCTTGCTGGGTTGTGTGGTAGCAGTGCCAGGGAGATACACATGGGTCAAAATGGCTTTTCTCACAGATACATGCTTCTCTTAATGTCCTTACTATCCAGAATTTTTACTGCAAGGCTCTCAAGATGCAGGTCCCACCTGAGACCAGGTGCTGTTTGCCTTGGGAGGGTCATGAAGTGGTGGAGATTGGTCAGTTATTTCCTGCTGGTTGGGGCTGGAACCAGGGTGCACACCTCCACCCAGTTGGAAAGGGCTCCGGAGCTGTTATTCATCAGATAGAAGTCTCAAGTTTCCCACTTCTACACCTTTTCCACTCCCAGGAAGAGGGAGCTTTCCTCTCCCAAGAAGTCTTCAAACTTGCCCTGGGTCTCATGAGACCCAGGGCAAGTTTGAAGCTCCATGAAATGAAGGATTTGGACCCGATGGTCTAGAGCTGTCACATCACGTCTGTGTCTTAACTCTTCCTGCATGACAGGCCACCTGATTTCTCATCTGGAAGTGGGCTTCCTGTGGGCCTCTTCATGTAGCTGCATGCAAGTATAAGCATAACTGTGCAGCTTATTCAAAAACAGTGGTGGTGGCAGAGTTTGACTGAAACCCCAAGGTCTCTTTTCCCAAACATTGTCTCCCACAGCTTCTCTTCTCCTGCATGCCCTGACATTCCTGCCATTAATCATCCCTCACAAGTAAAGGTGAGGGGCTACCTCTGGGGGTAACATCTGGGATCCAGCAGGCCTGAACACCCACCCTACCCAAGCAAGACTCAGTCAAGCTCCTGGAAGGCAGAAAGACAGAACATCTCCTTTGAGTGAGAGACACACAGGCTTCCAGACTGTCAGAAAAACCAGTGGGGGAGGCTCAGGCCAAGGTCTCTGCTGAGTGGCCCTGAGCAGCTCCAGCACACGAAGTGCCAGGGACCACTAAGAGCTGACTCCCTGGGAGTTCTATAATGGATTGTGGCTCTGAAGGAAAATGTGACTGACCTTGTAGCGTGATTTGGGGCTAGCTATTCTGTAATTTATTGCTGAGTCCTGGAGCTTTCAGACCTGGAGGCACAGTTTAATCTCCTAGATGAGCATAGGAGAAGGATACAACTTATCAAGGTCTGGTCACTCACAGGAAGCCTCCCTACTCCTGCTTTGCTGATCTCAGTTTTGTGCTTCCCCCAGAGTTGCTGCTGCCAAGGATTATGGGAGCCCTAAGTCCTCCTTCGCATCAGAAGTGCTGAACTGCCCAGGAAGACTTGAGTCAGTGGAGGAGGCTTTGGAGGTGGGGGTGCTGGTGCCACCCAGTGGCCCAACACCTGGGGCCAAGGAGGGACCCCAGGTGGGGGAGGAGGACAGATACTTCCCTTAGACTCTAGGGTTGAAGCATCCTGTGAGCTTAGCTGGGCCTGGGCTCCTGGCCCAAATTTCATCCTTTATAAGCTCTGTAAATATAGGGGTGTATTATGAGCCACAGTATCCCTGTCACTTTAAACCGGAAGTTGCAAGATCATATGATGTGAGCCTGGTATAAGCAGTTGAGGGTTGTAGGGACTGTGAGCACTGGAGGCTTACAAGCCCCATGTAAAGGCAGCAGCCACTCAGATGTCCTCAGTTGATGCCACACTGCAGTCTGCCTGGATGGCCTTATCTATCAGTGGTTTTAGGAGAAAGATCTTTACAAAGTGATTTTAGAAATTTCCCACATATTTCAATATTGATAAAGAATTACATTTGTGTCAATACAACAAGCTCATCTATAGCACTTACTATATGTAGGCACTGTTCTAAGCACTTTGCAAATAATAAGGTGTATAATTCTTACAGTAATCGCAGTCTCATGAGGTCAGTCTTCTTTTATCTCATTTTATGGGTGAGGAAAATGAGGCACAAAGAATTGAAGTAACTTACCCACAATCCTTCAGCTGGAAAGTGGCAAAGCCTGGGCTTAAAGCCAAGCAGCTTGACTCTGTAGACCATGCTCTTTGTCACTTTGCTAGGCTGCCTCATTAAAACTAGCAAACAAGCAAACCTTATACAAACAGCAAAAACAAAACACCATGCAGGACAAAAACCAAGCAGACAAGTAAGCACAAAAACAGGCTTTTCATATGCTTTAAACCAAATCCAACAGAATTTGACACTTTTTCTGTTTTCTCCTGCTTTTGTAATATCTTCTTTGTGAGCTCCTTCATGCCTGACCTCCATCTTAACAACTCTTTTTTAGATATTCCCAACACTCTTCCCCCAGCCTGTCCATAAAGCAACCTGGCCTCTTAGCCTTATCATCATTCTCCCTCTCTGTTTTCATTGTTCATTCTAGATTTTTACCTTCAAAAATCCTACTCACATCCTCCCGGAACCCCTCTCTCTTGCCTGGTGGATCCCATGGAACTCATTCTGCAAAGAAGATTTGGGTGTTTGCAGCCCTCCCTTTCAATGGCCCACATGCCTCTTTCTGTACTTGTGTTTATTTGTTCTCTGTGTTGCATAATGTGGCCTTTCATAATTGTGTACTTGTTAGCATCAGTCCCTAAGTGTGTATTTAGTATGTATTTGTCTTGTCTCCCCAACAAGAGTGTAAGCCATGTAAGCAGGGGCTGTGTTAACTGTATTCTACTGTCCCTTGTTCAGAGCCAGGAGGTCACATCACTTAATTGGCAAGGGGATGGAAGTTGGAGCTGTCACACTTGGGGCCAAGGCCTCGCTCTGCCACTTACAAACTCTGTGACCAATGAAAACTCATTTTACCTCTCTTAACTTCATTTCTCTCACTTGTAAAATGAGGAGCATACCTAATACCTCCTTCACAAGATTAGTGTGAAACACAATGCATATGAAATGCTTAACCCAGGGCCTATCAGCTAGTAAGCCTTCAGCATTTGGCAGCTCTTATTACTATATCGTAGTGCCATTAATCAGCTCATGGAGCTGTAAAACTCCTCAATCTCTTGGCTCCAAAAAAAAAATCTCTGTTTTTAGGGTTAACTTCACTCAGGTATGGCAATTTTAGGAAGTGTTGAATAGGACTAGTTGAACAACTAAACCAACTCACCAAGCAGCTAAACCAAAACCAAAGCAGGGCCCTGCAATTATACAATTAGAATGTGATTTTTTTTCAGGATTTAAATCAAACTTGATCTCTCCCAGTTGGAGGGAATGGGAGGGTCTGGGACCCCTCTGCGTTGAATAGATGTAGATGTGTCCCTGTGTGTGCGCACATTTGCACGTGCTTGTGCCTGCACATATGTATTTTTTGAAGCAGAGCCTATGACATGTGTTTATACAGTGCGTCAACACAAACTGCCTAGGAGTAGGCTTCCCCAAACACATTAATGTACACAGCGGATTGAGTCACACTATCAGTTAACATAGGGTTCCTGGTACTAACCCTTTCCAGCCTCCCTACTATCAGTAGGTAAGCAATCCCATGCTACTCGACACAAGCTGACTCATACTTTTCGTTAAAACACAACTTATCAAAGGAGAATTTTTTGGATGCTTCTTCCTTCCCGGACAGGAAACAAAGATTCCCCAAATTCAACAGGACAGCAACCTCCACAGCTCTACCTAAATATATTCCCATAGTGCCTTTGATTCAGAGCTTTACTGAAGGCTGCTGGAAGACTCTCAATAAGGTTTCCAGAGAGCATATTTAGGGGGTGTGAGTTCACACCAGGTTGATTGCCATAGGAAATTCCAGTCCTTACAACACAGGGATGGTAGGGAGAGGAGGGACTCTTTCACTGAATAACACCATCACAGAATTCACTTGACAGATTTTTTTTTCTGGAACTCCTACTTTGGAACTCCCAGCCTCCTTCTGTGGAGAACTGCAAAATTATGTGCCACTTCTTTTTTATCGTTTTCAAGGCAACTCAATGTTAATTTGGAAAAAGAAGTTTGTTGTTGTTGATGATACTGATATTACTCTGCTACTACTACTGCTAAGTCACTTCAGTCGTGTCCGACTCTGTGTGACCCCACAGACGGCAGCCCACCAGGCTCCCCCGTCCCTGGGATTCTCCAGGCAAGAACACTGGAGTGGGTTGCCATTTCCTTCTCCAGTACATGAAAGTGAAAAGTGAAAGTGAAGTCGCTCAGTCATGTCCGACCCTCAGCGACCCCGTGGACTGCAGCCTTCCAGGCTCCTCCATCCATGGGATTTTCCAGGCAGGAGTACTGGAGTGGGGTGCCATTGCCTTCTCCAGATATTACTCTAGATTTGTTTATTAACAAATATACCAGATCATACACACCCAAATAAATTCCGCCTTTTAAATATTCACTTTGATATACCAAGAATTTGGAAAAGTGAATTCACCAAACATTACTAGGTCAGTTCCTTTAAATCACAGTCTACCATAAGTTAGTGTACTTCTAAAGGTGGCTCAGTGGCAAAGAATCTGCCTGCAATGCAGGACACGTGGGTTCGATCCCTGGGTCAGGAAGATCCCCTGGAGAAAGAAATGGCAACCCACTCCAGTATTCTTGCCTGGGAAATCCCAAGGACAGAGGAGCTTGGCGGGCTACAGTTCATGTGGTCGCAAAAGAGTTGGACATGACTTAGCAACTAAGACTAATTAACTAAACAACAACAACAAAACCACAAGTTAATAGCATGTGTCCCAGAACCAGGTATCTTGGGCTGAGGTCCTGACTCTGTCATTTATGTAATGTTTGGAAAAATTCTCTCTCAGCCTCATTTTCAGCAATAAGATGGTTATTGGAACTGAGGTTTTGACCACCAGCAGTTTTACTTCTGAGGAGGATGACTGACAGCCATTTCACAACAGGGAACTGGTAAAGCAAGATAAATATGGCTGCTCAGTAGATGTGCACAGTAAAGGATGGGGAGGGGGAGCAGGAGCCAATAGGTATTGCCCTCTGAAGAGAGCAGAAGACCACTCAAGTGTGCAAGTGAGTAGGACGCAGGCTATATACAATGACAGGAATATTCGAGGCCAGTTGAGAGGATGAGAATATGAGTCCTGAGGCTGTGTGTTGCTATATATGAGGTTTGTGCAAATTGCTTCATTTCCCTGTGCTTCTGTTTCTTCCCCTATAAAATAAGCATCATAAAACTGCCTACATCATAAGGCTTTGAAAAAGATTGTGATATAATGAATATAAAGAGCTTAGCATAATGTCTGGCCCATAACAAGCTGTGTGTGTGTGGTGGGGCGGGGCGGGGGGGGGTGGTGGTGGAGGGAGGAGGAGGGAGGGAGGGAAAAAATCACCTAAACAACAGTCCTTATCCTCCTTCAGAGCTTGCATTCTTAGAAGCACGCAGAGGACCAGTGCATGAATAGCTGCCCTATCCTCTAAGTGCTGGGCAAATGGTATTCACTAGTGCTGTAAAGATGAGGAATCCCATTCACATCATATAGGAATCAAGAGACAGTATATGGAGGGTTAAGCTCAGGGGATGAGGAGGTATTTGACAATTAGACTTGATGGGGTGGGATATCTAAAGGAGGGAGTAGCTTTGTAAGGGCACAGGGGTGGGAAAGTGAGGCAGAGGTTCAGGAAACAGAGTAATTTTGTTTGGAGACTACTTGTAAGACTTTGGCCAGTTCTGACACTCTTTGGTGTTACAAATAACAGAAAATAGACAGGAGAAGAAGGTTGAGGATGCCAGATAAAAACATTTATGTCTTGGCAAAAAGGTGATGGGGTGTCACAGCAGATTTTTGATGATAAGAATGACATGATTACATTGGACTTTCAGAAAGCTTATCTTACTGGGATACAAAAGATGGATTTGAGAAGAAGATCTGAGTACGGGAGATGATGGGCTCAGAGGCTACTGCAGCCATCTAAATGACAGATGACAGTGACTGCACTGAAGGATGACAGGAGATGGAAAGAAGAAGATGAACTACAAAGACGTTCTCAGTAGGATTTGGTACTGGAGCATTGACAGAGTGACTAAAAGTACAAGTCAATGCGTGGGAGCACCAGCAACAGTGACTGGGGAGTGGCACAGGTTTGGCAACAGAGGGTGACTTGTGGGAGGTAAAATTTGAAGCCCTAGTGGGGCATATAAGCAGGGCCGCGTGGCAGGCAGTTGGAAAAAGCACTGAAGCTTCAACGGCATGGTGATTGCATAAGGAGTTTTTGAAACAAGTTCTTCGGAACCATTCCAACAGGAATGAATGAAAATCTTTAGACTCAAAGCACTGACTAGATTGTGCCCTTCTATACATAATTCAACATTGTAAAAAATTATACAAAACCATAAAATGTGCATAAGGAAGTCCAATAAATTCTGATTTTTCCCACGAAAATCAGACATTTCAACTATCAAAAATATATATGAAAAGCTTTACTCCCAAATCTCTCTGTTTGTCTCTCTCTAATAATGGTGCCCTAAGAATGGGCTTGGTCTGTCTTTTGGAAACCTGAGATTGACTTCTGACCCAGGTCCCAAGCCACACAAAGACAGCAGGCTCATCACCTTATAATTATGCCTCATTTCTTGACCACAGAACAGCATTACTGATCACCTATTTAATTGATTAGAATTAGCCTCAAATGATATAGCTATTTTCAGAGAAAATTCCCTTAAAGGGTAAAGATTTGCTCTTATTTAGGACATGAGGGCATTAAAAAAAAATTCACCCTATCTCACACAATACACAAAGATAAATTCCAAATGGATTAAATCCAGTTTCACAAATGAGTTAGTGAGTGAAAGTCACTCAGTTGTATTCTTTGCCACCCCATGGACTTCCCATAGTCCATGGGATTCTCCAGGCCAGAATACTGGAATGGGTAGCCTTTCCATTCTCCAGGGGATCTTCCCAATCCAGAGATCAAACCCAGGTCACAAGTTTGTTCATTTAACAAAAAAAGAATAGACAGAAATCCCTGCCCTCTTGAAACTTACTTTCTGAGTAGGTGAAAAAGTAAACAGTAAGTAAGCTGTATAGTATGTTGGACATTAATGAGTGCTATGAAAAAAGGAAAAGCTAGTAGGAGTTGGAAAGGCTGGAGTCGGGTAAGCTGCAGTCTACAATTGTGTGAACAAGGGAGATGTTGAAAATTGACATTTGAGCAAAAACTTGAAGATGAGGGAGTTTGCCTGTTGATATCTGGGGCTAGATTGTCAGAAACAGAGGCAACTGCCAGTGAAAATGCCCTAAAAAGTGGGAGCATATCTGGCTGGATTGGATGGTCAACAAAAAGAGCAGTTGGGGGATTCCCAGGTGATCCAGTGGTTAGGCCTCTGCACTCCTACTGTGGGGGGCATGGGTTTGATCCCTGGTTGGGGAACTAAGATCCCATATCCACCTTAGCCAAAAAATTTAAATAGTAATAATAAATGTCTTAAAAAAAAAAAAGAAGAGCAGGTGGCTGGAGCAGAATGATAGAGGGAAGAATGGTAGGAGATAAGGTTGGCAGAGGATAAGATGGCTAGGCAGCATCACCGACTCAATAGACATGAATTTGAGCAAACTCCAGGAGACAGTGAAGGACAGGGAAGCCTGGTGTGCTGTAGTCCATGGGGTCACAAAGAGTTGGACACGACTTAGCAACTGAACAACAACAAAGTTGTTGTTGTTTTAAAGACTTTGACTTTTATTCTGAGAGAAATTGGGAACTACTGGAGGATCTTTAGCAAAAGTGAGATGTGATCTGACTTGCATAGAAAAGAATCATTCCAGTTGCTGTGAGATAGACAATGGGGACAAGACAAAAGCAGGTAGACCAGTTAGGGGCAATTGCAGTGAGCCAGGTAATTGACGCTGGTGACTCAGAGTCAGATGGTAACAATTAAAGTGGGAAAAGTGGTCGGAGCCTGGGAATATTTTGGACATGGACACAAAAAGAATTTGCTGATGAATTAGATGTATGTGAGGGAAGGAGAGGAGTCAAGGATAACACAAAGGCTGTTGGCCTGAGGAAGAGGAAGGAGAGAATTCCCATAACTGAAAGATGGAACAAAATTATAGAAGCATTAAAATAAAATATAATACTTTAATATTAACATAATAATATGTAATAATACTTCTATAATCTTAGATTGGAAATGGATTTCTTAAAGAAGACATGAAACTTGGAAGCTACAAGGAAAAGATTGCTAGATTTAACTACTGCAAAATGCAAAAGTCTTTGTAGTAAAAGACAATCAGTTCTAATGAGGTGGACGAAACTGGAGCCTATTATACAGAGTGAAGTAAGCCAGAAAGAAAAACACCAATAGAGTATACTGACACATATATATGGAATTTAGAAAGATGGTAACGATAACCCTGTATGAGAGACAGCAAAAGAGACACAGATGTATAGAACAGTCTTTTGGACTCTGTAGGGGGGAGATGATTTGGGAGAATGGCATTGAAACATATATAATATCATATAAGAAATGAATCGCCAGTCCAGGTTTGATACAGGGTCCTTGGGGCTGGTGCACTGGGATGACCCGGAGGGATGGTACAGGGAGGGAGGTGGGAGGGGGTTCAGGATAGGGAACACGTGTACGCCTGTGGCAGATTCATGTTGATGTGTGGCAGAACCAATACAATATTGTAAAGTAATTAGCCTCCAATTAAAATAAATAAATTTAAATTAAAAAAATTTAATAAAAGTGATAGACTGGAAGAAAATATTTATAATGTATATACCAAACTTAGGTTAAAATTCATAACTATAAAGAGTACTTCTGCAATATGAAAAGAAAACTCAAGTGGGAAAATGGTATAAGGTCATAAAACAAGCAATTTACAAGAAAAAGTACACCAGTTTGGCCAACAAATCTATGAAAAGAGGCTCAACCTAATTAGAGAAATACAAATTTAAATAACAATGCAATACCAGTTTTCAGCTGTTATATTAATAAAATTAAAAGACTGATAAATCTCATTGTTGACAAGGCCATAGAGAAACAGGCACTCTCATACACTCTTTTAACAGAGGTGTAGATTTGTAAAGAATTTCTGGTGAGCAATTTTTCATAATATGCCAAAAATTAAAATGTTCATACCCTTTGATCATCCAGCAGTTTCATTTCTAGGTACCTAATCTAGAGAAATCATCACATAAGTGGGCAGAGATACAAGCAAAAGGAAGTTCATTTCACCATTGTTTATAAGACTTTTGTTTTAAAGACTGGAAATGGCCTAAGAATTCCCCATTAGGAGAATGTTAAAATAAGTTGTGGTACATTCATACTATGAAATATCATATGGCCTTAAAACAGATAAGGTAGCTCTATAGATGTAGTTGTGCATGGTAACATAAACAGAGAACAAAAATGTTTCCTGGAGGGGGGGAGTGATTTATAGAACAATCTATATTATGATTGCCTTTCCTTTAAAAAACCCACCTCATATGCCTGTATGTAAATTCATAGAAAGGCTGAGAAAAATGCAAAACTCCCATTGCTTGTGATCATGGCATGCGATTACACACATGGGTGAGAGAATGGGGCTTTCTCTGCAGGTGAGAGAATGGGGCTTTCGTTTTATCCTCTGTATACTTCTTTGTTCTTTGATATCCCTTCACAAGCAAAATGTAACTTTTGTAATTCTTAAGTATAAAAACGAGGGAAAAATCAGATATTGCCAGTTTCTGAATGTTCCCAAGGAAGAACCCTGGAGGCAGTAGCATGTTTGTTACTACAAATTCACACTGGGCCACTGTGCATTGTGATGGGAGGGACAGCATCAAATGCGTGTTATGTGGCCTTGGGAAAGACACAACATTTCTGAGCCTCCATTTTCTTATATAGAGAATGTAGATAATACCTGCCCTATCTATTTTATTGTTAGTTGTGAAGATAAAATGGAAAAACAGTTCTAAAAATTGTTAAGCTCTGTAAAACTGTGCAAGATATTTGATAATATTTCATGTCCCAGTTAATGATTTGATTCTTCTGAGCGATAGTCAGTGATACCAAATTCAGTCCAAAGTGGAAACTTTATCTCTTAGAGTTTATTTTCACAGAGCGCTACCTGTCCAAGTTAGGTCACACATAGCAGCAGTGCAGGCATTTTACTTAAATCCTCTAGAGTGTTTTGTGTTTGTATGAGAGATTCTGTCTGATGCTGCGGGATTTTAGCAATAGCTTTAAGCCAGCCCCTCCTCTCCCCATCTCAGGGTCAACCATCTTGGATATACTGAATTAATTAACAGGGTCTTCTTAGCACTTGCTTTATGCTTAGCACTCCCCTGTGGGCGGGAGGCCAGACGTTCAGGTTTGCTTGGGACTGTCATGATTTATACTATCTGTCCCATGTAATTGGAGAAGAAAATGGCAACCCACTCCAGTGTTCTTGACTGGAGAATCCCATGGACAGAGGAGCCTGGCAGGCTATAATCCATGGCTTCGCAGAGTCAGATATGACTGAGTGACTAAGCATAGCACAGCACAAGACCCTCCCTCAGGGAAGCCTAGGTACCCAAAGGGCCAGTAGACCATGTGAGTGGCAGCGGGGTCGGGGGCAAAAGGGAAGGTGGGTGACAAAGACGTGTAATGGTTATTTGGGGGAAAAAGCATTGCCTTGCACTCAACCTGTGTCTTGAGAAAGGAAAGGAATGTTCTTTCTCTGCCACCTGCAACTCTTCTTCTCCCCTACCCTGTATTGCCCAGCACCCAGAATTCAAGCCAGTGCTAGAGTATGCTCTGTGTGGGTTTGGGAACAAGACTTCATTTAAGCATTGCTTTAGCAGGAAATATGTATTCTTGGATTCAACAATGGGCTAACCAATACATTTTGGGACACGCTCCTTCTTAACTTGGGAACTGCCTGTATAAGACCTGGTCCCCATCCTGGAGGGGCTCATAGACAGTTGATGTAGGGGAGACCTCATTAATACTCTTAATTACTCTTCAGACTACTGAAGAGTAATCTGGTACCAACTGAGGGTATTGGATTTAAGTATAATACAGATTTATCCAAGAGGGAGCCCAGAGAGAGGCGGTTTGTGTGCTCTTCAAAATTTTCACATAGGACAGTATGACTGATCTGTGCTAAGAATATGCTTAGATAGCAAGAGGAGAAAGTTCTAAGTAGGGATCGAGTTCACTGGAAGCCAAGGTTTGGCATCAGACATGAGCATGGACAGGGAATGCTTCGAGAAGGTATGATATGTGATGAGAGCAAATGGCTTTCTGAGGAGTGGTGGGAAGTTCGCTTGGCTGAGATGAGATGGTGTCAAATGCTTTCTGTAACTTAAAGTTCATAAAATATATCACTGCAATTTGTACATATTTCATGCGATTGAACACTCTTTGGGGCAATAACTTTTGACAGCATTTTTCAGGTGGACGATTTAACATGACTTAAATTCAGGTGAGGCATGGGCAAGATCTTAGAAGGTTGGGAATCCAAATTAAGGACTTTGGACTTGATGAAAGAGTCCCTTGTAGTGTCATTGAAGATGCTTGATCAGGGTTGGAACACTGACATGTGGCTGGTACAGAGACTGAAGGAGAAAGGAGTCAGGAGAGGGCCCATTTAGGAAGCTGCTACAGTAGGCCAGGGGTGGAGACCTGAGTACCGGGACCAGGATGGAAGAAACAAATCTGAGAACCATAGTAGAGACGGAAACACCAAGACTTAGAGATTATAAGGGAAGAGCCAAAGGAGGCCGGTATGTATCTCAGGGTTAGTTAAGCATGAGGGCAACTTTGTTAAATGTTGATGTTCAGTTGAAGGCTTCTCACTTATGCAGCCTGCCATTCCCTTCTAGTGAACCCCCTTTCTAAGTTAACCCTGTGGCACCTATTCAGTATCCTAATTCTGCAAAAACTCAGACTCATCCAGTGGAAGTCTTAGCTCATTTATTTACTTACCTCATTTTACAAAATTGCTCGTGTGTGCTCAGTTGTGTCTGACTCTGTGACCCCATGGACTGTAGCCCTCAAGGCTCCTCTATCCATTTTCCAGGTAAGAATACTGGAATGGGTTACCATTTCTTCCTCCAGTGGATCTTACTGACCCAGGGATCAAACCTGCATCTCCTGCATTGCAGGCAGATTCTTTACCTGCTGAACCATCGGGCAAGTCCAACCAATTTGCAAAATTAGGTGAATGAATAAATGCTACAGGGTTTCTAACTTGGAAGACAAAAACATGAAATTCACTCTACTACTAGGGCTTCAAAAAAGTGTGATGTGTCCAAAGTTTGTTTGCATAGAAATTGGATGCTTTCTTGCTTCAACTCCCCCATGCCCTTCCTGTGAACCCTGTCTCCTGAGAAAATCTTAGAACATTAATTTGCTAACTTAATTTGTAAAAGGTTAGTGAATCAATGCCATAAGGCATTTATGGAAATATTTGAAATTAATTAACCTTGTCAACTTTTATTTATATAGGTTTTCTTCCAATTATATCTTTTCCCCTCAAGTATAACTTTTTAATAAGATTAATTTTAAACAATAAAATAGGAATCTGTGTACAAAGAACTTTAAGAATTTAAATATGTGGGTTTATCATTAACACAGTAGCAAATATATCAAGGAAACACGCCCCATGAAAAACATTTCAAAGAAACACACGTCTGCTCTGAGAAAGGTCTGTAACCAATAAGTAAGCCCCAAGAAGCTTGTTTGCTTGGTGATGCCGGCAGATAAGCCTGGCAAACCTCGGTGTGACTGAAGAAGTCAGTTTGAGACTCAGCCTAGCTCAGGCAAGCTACTGGACCTTGACTGCGCTCAGCGAACCTCAGCACAATGGGGTTAACATTTTGGAAGGTGTTTCTGATTCTCAACTGCCTTGCAGGTAAGCGGGGGGTGGATCCCCAGCCCACTAAAGATCTTTGGGAATGGAGTTTCCTTTTAAACTGAAATTGCAATTATTTTTGTACATAGAATATTCCCCTCCTATGCTTAAAAGGAACTATATTAGTGTGCTAAGTAAAACAATTTTCAGAAAACTTGCTTAGCAAATATGTGCTATGCTAATATTTTGGGAACCCAGGCTGTAAATAAAATTGTTTTATGTAGCTTCTGAATTAGAATTCCCCCCACCCCCCAAATTGCAGTATCTTTCTTTTTTTAGCTTGAAGGTTGAACAGATGAATTTACTCAGAAGCTGAAGTTTGTGCCAAGGATACTTTTTTCCCTCTGTTTTACTTGACTGTTTCCTTCAAATTCATTTTGATCAATTTGCTAAACCTGGCTGGGAGCGCCTGTCATGCTTAACTATCTAACATTTCCTAAGAATTGTACTTTTCAAAGCATAAGATGGTATTTAGGAAAATATGTGAGTAATTTATCGTTGTGCACAATCTTGGTGTTTTTAGGGGTTTGGGCAAAACAAAATCATTTTTAGAGTCAAATCCTAATATTGGTAGACCCAGGAGAGATCACTAATTCAGAAAAATCCCTTGGCTAGTTTTTTCAGATACCAGATATATTTTGAATCTCTTCTTATGATAAATTAGGTCCATGGTAGATTCAATAAAATTGTTTATCCAAGAAATGTCTTTGCAACCCCATGGACTATACAGTCCATAATACTGGAGTGGGTAGCCTTTCCCTTCTCCAGGGGATCTTCCCAACCCAGGGATCGAACCCAGGTCTCCCACATTGCAGGCGGATTCTTTACCAGCTGAGCCACAAGGGAAGCCCTAAGTAATATTAGGCAGTTATTAGAATGAGGTTTACTAAGCATATTTAACAACATAAGAAAATGTTCAAGATAAAATACTAAGTGAAAAGCAGGATATACCCACATGCCTAGAATAAATTCTTAGAAGGTTATGTACCAAACTGTTCATGATGATTATCTCTGGCTGATGGGATTATAGATGATTTTAATCTTATTCCCCAGCCTTTTCATACTTTCAATGGTTTCTACAAAGAACACTGTATTACACTATGTTTATCATCAGAAATGTTACTTTTCAAAACTATATGATATTTAGTAATAATTCTCTAAATGTTCATTGCTAAATGTTTAAGCAGACATGTTCTGTGGAGTTACCAGAAGGCAATACTACATTTATCCAGTGATCTAGCCAGGACTTAGAGCTGGAAAAAGCTGCCTTTCTCAATTTCCATCCTGGTGGGAACATATGTTCCTATTTTCCCTTTCCCCCAAGAATATTCATTTTACACCTTAACTTTAGACAGTGAAAGTCTTTGTCCCTTTTAAAGAGATTCCAGTCATTAGCTAATTGGGTCGCCATGGGCCTTCTACAGCAGCCTCTAAAATCACACCTGTAGTCAACACCTACCTCCCTCTCTGAGGCCTAACTCTGGCCTATACTAGATACCATTTTGGAACAGTTACAAAAGTGGCTTCTACTATAACTAATGTAGATACAATTTTTACTGATTATAAATGTAATGTATGGTCTTTGTAGACAGTTGGAAATATGGAAACATATAAATAAGAAAATAAAAGTCACCAGAAATCTTATCAGAGATTCTGGTGAATTTCTTATTTTTTTTCCTCTTGCAAATTGAGTTTATATCTTGTATACAATTTTTTTATTGTTTAAAAACTTACTTAGATGATCTCAGGATCTTACTTGTGACTTGCTGAACAAAGCCCAGAGTTACCAATAAATACTTCAGAGCCTTTGTTTTTAAGTTACTGTCTAACTGATTTTGCTAATGCATAGTGTACATATATAATCTAGCTGGCCCAACAAAATGTGGTAGTGTCAGTCTAGCAGATAGAATGGAAATATTGTACAATATATTGTTGTTTGCAGTGCTTACATATGTATGGAAGTCAGAGAAAGAATTCAGTAAGCTATGCCTGGTATTAGTAGTGTCCATCAGTTGATCCAGAAATGGCTGTGAGGCAGCTGGTAGCGTTTCCATCAACGTGCAATTTGATGTGTTATCTGGACTTGTTTCCTGGTCAGGAAGAGTGTCACATTTTCGGTGTCAAGCATGGTGCTTGGCACATAGTGGGCACATAGGAAATGTTTACTTGAAAGTAATTACCTTCTGAAATCCTGCCATTTGTGACATGGATGGACCTTAAGGACATTATGCTAAGTGAGATAAGTCAGAGAGAGACAAACACTGTATGATCTCACTCATACGTGGAATCTGAAAAAACAGCAACCTGAATTCATGGAAACAGAGAGTATAGTGGTGGTTACCAGGGATGGTGGTTGTGGGATAATGGGGGTGATGTTGATCAAACGGTACAAACTTTCAGTTAGAAGATAAGTAAGAACTAGGGATCTAATGTACAGCATGATGACTATAATTGACAATACTGTATACCTGAAAGTTATTTAGAGAGTAGATCTTAAATATTGTCACCACAAAAAAGAAATGGTAATTATGTGATGTGATGAAAGTGTTAGTTAATGCTTTGGTGGTAATCATTTTGCAATATATGTCAAATCAACACTTTGTACAGCTTAAACTTATACAATGTTATATGTAAATTATATCTGAGTAAAGGTAGAAAAATAAAAGAGTGAGTTACCTTCTCAAACCCCAAACATTCAGAAATGATTTTCACATACATATATAAAATGAATTCTTTGGACAACTAAGCAAGACACATTTTATTTTAGTGAAAGCCTTTCTATTGACTTGTAAGGAAGTCAGGTATATTCCACTTCAGGAAAATAATTTTATTGAAAAAAATCTTCAAAAAGTTCAAGCATATCATTTTAGATGCTTGTAGTATAGTCACCTGTTTGAAAGATATGTTAATGTTTCCATTTTCACAAGGTATGTGCTATGCATTTTAATGCAGTAATATATTTGAACTTTAGTCAGATCCATAAAGTTAGTGATCACTTGATTATTGCCTAACTCAAAAACGAAGCAATTTTACATGAAGTTGCTTGAACATAGGAGAAGGCAATGGCACCTCACTCAGGTACTCTTTCCTGGAAAATCCCATGGACCGAGGAGCCTGGTGGGCTGCAGTCCATGGGGTCACTAAGAGTCTGACAGGACTGAGCGACTTCACCTTCACTTATCACTTTCATGCATTGGAGAAGGAAATGGCAACCCACTCCAGTGTTCTTGCCTGGAGAATCCCAGGGACGGCGGAGCCTGGTGGGCTGCCGTCTATGGGGTTGCACAGAGTCAGACACGACTGAAGCGACTTAGCAGCAGCAGCTTGAAATTAAATCACTTAAATTGCAACAGGTCAAATATGTCTGTTTGGTATGTTAGAATAATAATCCCCCTAAGCAAAGAGCCTGTCACATTGTAGGCATTAAATAGATGAATGAACAATCATTACCAAAACATGAGGCATTTAAAATCTGTTTAGAGTGTTGATTAACTCAAGTGTATACACCTTGGATTATTTTACTTTAATAGTATGCACTGATTTTTAAAAGCAGTCATACATATTTCAACCATGTGTGTGTTCTTTGGGTGCGGGGGTGTTTTTTTAATTCAGCCAGGTCAGTGAGTGAAATTGCAGTCCTCAGTTTTGTTTAAATCAGGTGCTAGTCTTTATTTTGCTGTATAGTCAGAGTCTTGTCAATGTATAGGTGTTTTTTTTTCCTTCTTCAATTTTTAAATAATTTCTCAATTTAGACTAAATGAATCCAAAGAAAGGGAACATTTTTTTTCCCCTGACACACACACAATCACTTTCAGTTTAAGACTAAATTTTACTTTTCACTATCCACATGTGGCTATTCACATATAACTTAATTCAAATTAAATAAACTAAGAAATTCAGTTCTTCAGTTGCACTAGCAACATTTCAGGTGCTCCATAACTGCATGTGGGTAATGGGCTTCTCCAGGGGGTGGCTCAGACAGTAAAGAATTCGCTTGCAATTCAGGAGACTTGGGTCCGATCCCTGGGTTGGAAAGATCCCCTGAAGAAGGAAATGGTAACCCACTCCAGTATTCTTGCCTGGGAAATCCCATGGACAAAGGAGACTGGTGGACTAACACTTTCATGCCCTCAGCAGTGAAAGCGTGAAGTCCTAACTGCTGGGGTCACAAAGAGTTGAACACAACAACTGACATTTTTACTTTTTCACTTTGAATGGCTACTTTTATCATGGAAAGTTCTATTGGACAGTGCTAGACTAGGCAGTGATCTCAGAGGCTTAAGTAATGTTCACTAATGAATGATGTGACATTTTTAAAAACTTCATCTGGAAATATATAACTCTTAGCTCTGAAGTGCATTGTCATTATATTAGAGATGGACAGTTCTGAAAACTGTCTTTTCTTCATAATTTAAGGATTGATTATGGTGCTGAGTATTGGGAATCAGGGCAATAAAAATGGTCTGGGAATATTGCCTTGCCAATTGTTACCTATTTATAGAACAACATGTTGTATCCTTAAAAATATTTTGTCTCACAATAGATTTGGAGGTTACTGTACTTATTCTGAGGTGATATTGTTGAGCTTTTATACATTTCATGTACATATTTATATGTGCTAAATTGCATCAGTTGTGTCTGACTCTGTGCACCCCTATGGACGCCCAGGCTTCTCTGTCTGCCAGGCTTCTCCAGGCAAGAGTACTGGAGTGCATTGCTGTGCCCTCCTCCAGGGGATCTTCCAGACCCAGGGATAGAACCCATGACTCTTACGTCTCCTGCATTGGCAGGCTAGTTCTTTACCACTAGCGCCATATTTTTATGGCTTCTATTAAAAATACGTTGAAAATATTTAAATCAGATTGTTACCAACTTCTTGATTTTCATTTGCCTCCATTCTGGTCTGTGCTATATAAATGGTTCATGGTGCATTGACATGGCACGCAGAGATTGTGTCTGTCTTGTTCATTATTATTTCCCCAGTGTTAGCACTGTTCATGGCATAAAATAGGTGCTCAGCAGATATTAGTTGATAGGCATCACGACTTTTTCCGTGGCTTGCTTTGTGTGAGAATTGTGTTTACTCTGCCTTTAGGCACTTTTGTTGAGAGCAGCTCTTAGAGGCTTTTCTGTTTTGTTTTGTGTGTGTGTGTGTGTGTGTGTGTGTTTTACTTTACCTATCAAAAGTTATTACCATTACCCAGTCCCATAATGGGCTTCCCTTGTGGCTCAGCTGGTAAGGAATCGACCTGCAATGTGGGAGACCTGGGTTTGACCCCTGGTTTGGGAAGATCCCCTGGAGAAGGGAAAGGCTTCCCACTCCAGTATTCTGGCCTGGGGAATTCTATGGACTGTATAGTACATGGGGTTGCAAAGAGTCGGACATGACCGAGTGACTTTCACTTCACTTTATTTCAATTCCATAGAAGATTTTGGGATGTAAACTAGAGGACAAAAATGACCGCCAAATAATATCTTCAAAATCCCTTTTTTAGAGGAAAGTTTATGGTAACTTTAATGGTCACCAAATCCTCATTCTATCCCTTTAATTTTGGATGCTTTAAATACATTTGGAAGTCACTATTTGCACATAACCAGGGACGGAGAAGGCAATGGCACCCCACTCCAGTACTTTGGCCTAGAAAATCCCATGGATGGAGGAGCCTAGTAGGCTGTAGTCCATGGGGTTGCGAAGAGTCGGATACAACAGAGCAACTTCACTTTCACTTTTCACTTTCATGCATTGGAGAAGGAAATGGCAACCCACTCCAGTGTTCTTGCCTAGAGAATCCCAGGGACAGGGGAGCCTGGTGGGCTGCCGTCTATGGGGTTGCACAGAGTCGGACACGACTGTAGCGACTTAGCAGCAGCAGCAGCAGGGATGGATGTGCCTAACTTCCAGGAGAAAAGAAATGGGCTTTTGAGGGCAGGAGAGTCACTTAGCGATCTCCAGTGAATTTTCCATCAAAAAGAGTAGCTGCTTTCTGCACTGCAACTTTGTTTTGGGAGGAGATGTTATAGGAACCAGGAATGCATAGGAAGGAGAACATTGGGAGAAGGAAAACTGCGTGGAGTCATAAGATGCTGCATGAGTGCTTACCCTAAAATACTTCTCTCAATTCATCAAGACATTGATGTAAACAGCCAACTCTGGGAGAGAAGCAACTGGATCAGATGACCTGGCTGTGACAGAGAACACGGCTATTGAGTCCAGGAAACTAGGGGTAATCAGTACAATAGTTTGCTTTTCTTTAAAATTTTCAAAATGTTTGTTAAATCCCTGAGTTCCTTTTGCCTGACCACTGTCACTAAGAAAAAAAAAAAAAAAAACTAAAGTCATCTTTGGGAAGGGGGCCAGGAATTTGTCCTTCTGTACTATTTCCTCTGATCTTCCTGTCATCTTTATATCTTCATCCTGTCCCAACCCTGAGGGTAGCTAGTGTTCTCATTCTAGCCCCCCTGCAGCATAGAGAGCATCTTTTAAACTTGACCATTTTTTAACAACTGCCTGACAGTCATGTTCCACCCTGGAGAGCTTCTATATTCTATGCTCTGACTTTGCAATGGATAATAACCAGTTATTCAAATGAGCTAATGCCCCTATAAAGTGAAAGTGAAGTCACTCAGTCATGTCCAACTCTTGGCCACCCCATGGACTGTAGCCTACCATGCTCATCTGTCCATGGGATTTTCCAGGCAAGAGTACTGGAGTGGGTTGCCATGTCCTTCTCCAGAAGATCTTCCCAACCCAGGAATCAAACCCGGGTCCCCTGCGTTGTAGGCAGACACTTTACCGTTTGATCCACCAGGGAAGATACTATGCCTCTATAGTGTTATCCAAAGTAACATCGCCTGTAACATCCCTTGGGAAAATGCTTGGATAGTACTAAGGATTTCAAGTACACTGGTAGGCTGAATTTTGGAGTAGGAGGCTCTTTGGTGTTCCTCCAAATCATATGGGCAGCAGATTATTTTGTAAGGTCAACAGTTCTCAAACATCGTGGTCTCAGGCCCTTTTTACAGTCTTAAATCTTGAAGGAGATTTCTGGTTTGGACAAAATGACACAGATATGTTTCTCCTTGCTTCTCCCTGCTAAGCACAAGTATAAACCCTCCCTGGAAATAATGCAAGAGACGACCAAAGGAGAACTCAGAAAGATATTAAGAAGAAAGCAGGGCTTTCCCTGGTGGCTTAGTGATGAAGAATCTGCCTGCCAACGCAGGAGACGTGGGTTTGACCCCTGATCTGGGAAGATCCTGCATGCCACTGAGCAACTAAGCCCGTGTGCCACAACTGTTGAGCCTGTGCTCTAGAGCCCTTGCCCCACAAGAGAAGCCACCGCAGTGAAGAAGCCTGCGCACTGCAGCTACAGAGTAGCCCCCTCTCTCACAAGCTAGAGAAAAACCTGCACAGCAACAAAGACCCAGCACAGCCAAAAATGAATGAATAAAAATTATTTAAAAAGAAGAAAGAAAGAAAACTTGCTTGGGACCCTGGAAACAACAGAGAGGCAGGGTGTCTTATGTCTCTTTACCCAAAGGAGGACGGGAACCCAGAATGAGTGGGAGTCCCTTTGACATCAGATGAGGTAAACACACTGGCAGGGGGGAATCATCAGGAGTCCCGCCAACAATAGTAGACAAAAGAAGCAATCTCCTTCCTCACTGGGCCTGAGATTCACTACTTTCACCTAGCGATACTGAGGTGGGAGGGTGGAACAGAAAAGAGGGATGAAGTCACAGCAAGTACCTGGTTCTAGAAGGCTCTTGTCTCTCCTCCCCCAAACAGAGACACCAGAGTAGCTGGGGGTTCCAGTAGGAGTATCTTGCCATACCTATCCCCAGCCAAGAGACACCCAGCAGCCTGACCTGGGGAAATGCTTCCACCCACTCAGGCAACAGGGTCAGCGATGTACAGAAGCCCTGCTGACTCCAGATAACCAAACAGACCAAAACAATACCACAAAGACCGAAAATTAAACTAGCATTAGAAATACAGCCCACAAAGTAGGCTGAGACCTATGCACAGAACATAAATAAAATGGACTATCTGCTAAAATGAAAGATTTAAAATAGGAGTTTCCTAACATAATAGACAAAATGTCTATAGGTTTTGACAAATGTATAATCACATATGTCTACCATTATATTATTGTACAGAGTATTTTCACTGTCCTAAAAATCCCTTTTGCTCTACCTATTGATGCCTTCCTCTATACCAGCACCTTTCAACCATTGATCTGTTTACTGTCTCCATAATTTTGCCTTTTCCAGAATGTCACTTAAGTTGGAATCAAACAGTGTGTAGCCTTTTCAGATTGACTTCTTTAACTTAGGAATATGCATTTAAGATTTCTCCGTGTCTTTTCACAGCTTGATAACTCATTGATTTTCAGCGCTGAGTAACATTGCATTGTCTGGATATACCACAGTTTTTTAATCCATTCCCCTACTGAAGGACGTCTTGGCTGCTTCCAGGTTGTAGCAGTTATAAATAAATCTTCTGTAAACATCCCTGTGTGTATTTTTGTATGTGGACATATGTTTTCAGCTTCTTTGGTTAAATATCAAGGAACACAATTGGTGGATAGTGTGGTCAGAGTATGTTTAGTTTTGTAAGAAACCACCAAACTGTCTCAAAGTGGATGTACCATTTTGCCTTTCCACCAGCAACAAATGAGAGTTTCTGTTGCTCCACAGCCTCATCAGCATTGTGTGTTGTGAATTTTTTTAATTAAAAAAATTTTTTTTTTTTGGCTGTGCCATGTGGCATGTGGGATCTTAGTTCCCTGACCAAGGCTCCAACCTGCACCCCATGCATTAGACGCCTGGAGTCTTAACCACTGGACCGCCAGGGAAGTACCGCCTGTAGTGTTGTTTTAATTAGCATTTCCCTGATGACATACAATGGGGATCATCTTTTCATATGCTCATTTGCCATCTATATATTACCTTTGGTGAGATGTCTCTTGATGGTACTTAGTCCATTTTTAAAATCCAGTTGTCTGCTTATTACTGAGTTTTAAGAGTTCTCTTGACAGTGTCTTTCACAGATTAGTTTCAGTTTTAATGAAGTTCAGCTTGTCAACTTTTTCTTTCATGGATCATGCCTTTGGTATTGTATCTAAAGTCATCATCAAACCCAAGGTCATCTAGATTTTCTCCAATGCTGTCTATATTTGAGGAGTTTTTTAGTTTTGCTTTTTACATTTAGATCTGTGATCCATTTTGAGATAATTCTGTGAAATGTGTAAGATCTATGTATAGATTATTATTATTTTGCCCATGGACAGCCACTGTTCCAGCACCATTTGTTGAGATTTTTCTTTCCTCCATTGTGTTGCCTTTGCTCCTTTGTTAAAGATCAGTTGACTACATTTATGTGAGTCTGTTTCTAGCCTCTCTATTCTGGTCCATTGATCTATTTGTCTGTTCCTTCATCAGTACTACATGGTCTTGATTACTGTAGCTTTATAGGAAGTCTTAAAGTTGATAATATCAGTCCTCCAACTTTGTTCTTCTCCTTTAGTATTTTGTGTTGATTATTCTGGGTCTTTTGTCTCTCCATATAAACTTTGGAGTAACTTAGTTGATATCCACATGATAACTTGTTGGGATTTTGATTGGGATTACACTGAGTCTATAGATCAAGTTGGAGAAGGCAATAGCACGCCACTCCAGTACTCTTGCCTGGAAAATCCCATGGGTGGAGGAGCCTGGTAGGCTGCAGTCCATGGGGTCGCTAGGAGTCGGACATGACTGAGCGAATTCACTTTCATTTTTCACTTTCATGCATTGGAGAAGGAAATGGCAACCCACTCCAGTGTTCTTGCCTGGAGAATCCCAGGGACGGGGGAGCCTGGTGGGCTGCCATCTCTGGGGTCGCATAGAGTCGGACACGACTGAAGTGACTTGACAGCAGCATAGATCAAGTTGGGAAGAAGTGACATCTTGACAATATTGTCTTCCTATCCTTAGACCTGAAATGTCTCTCCATTTATTAATTTTCTTTCATTTCTTACATCAGAGTTTTTTAGTTTTCTTCATATATATCTTGTACATATTTTGTTAGACTTAAGTATTTTATTTAAATTTTGTGTATTTTATATAAATGGTTGTGTGTTCTTTTAATTTTATTGGAGCATAGTTGATTTACAATGTTGTGTTAGTTTCAGGTGTATGGCAAAGTGATTCAGTTACAAATACACATATATTCATTCTTTTTCAGATTATTTTCTCATATAGATTATCCAAGAATATTGAATAGAGTTCCTTGTGCTATAGAGAAGGCCCTTTTTGGTTATCTCTCTTATGTACAGTAGTGTGTGTATGTTCATTCCAAGCTCCTAATTTATCCCATTGTGTTTTTAATTTCAAATTCTACTTGTTCATTGCTAGTATACAGGAAAGCAATAAAGTTTTGTACATTAACCTTGTATCTTGAAACTTTCTTATAATCACTTACTAGTTTCAGGAGTTTTTTTGCTGATTCTTTTGGATTTTCTGCATAAGCAGCATGTCATCTGTCATTTCTCACAATCCATATACCTTTTATTTCCTTTTTGTGTCTTATTTCATCAGCTAGGACTTCTAGTATAAGACTCGTAAGGAGTGATGAGAAGGGATATCCTTGCCTTGTTCCTGATCTTAGTAGGAAAGCTTCTTGTTTTTCACCATTATGTATGATATTAACTGTAGGAATTTTGTAGTGTTCTACATCAAATTGAGTAAGTCCTCTATTCTTAGTTTATTGAGAGTCTTTATCATGAATATATGTTAGACTTTGTCAAATGCTTTCTCTGCATATATTGATATGATCATGTGATTTTTTTTTTCTTTAGCCTATTTCTGTGATAATGAATTGATTTTCTAGTGTTGAACCAGGCTTGCATGCTTGGTATAAATCGTACTTGGTCTTGGTGTAGAAATTGTTTTTACTCATTGTTGAATTTGATTTGCTAATATTTTGTTGATTTTTGCATCTGTATTCATAAGACATATTGGTCTATAGTTTTCTTGTAATATCTTTTTCTGGTTTTAGTATTAGGGCGATGTTGGATCTTAGGATGAGTTAGGAAGCATTCCCTTTGTTCTGTTTTCTAAAGGAGATTGTAGACAGTTGATACAGTTTCTTCCTTAAATAATTTGGTAGAATTCACCAGTGAACCCATCTGAACCTGGTGCTTTCTATTTTGGAAAGTTTGTAATTATTGATTCAATTTCTTTCATAGATACAGAATAGACATAGGCCTGTTCCAATTGTCTACTTTTTGTGTGAGTTTTGGCAGATTGTGTCTTTCAAGAAATTGAGCCATCTCATCTAGGTTGTCAAATTTGTGGGCATAGGTTTGTTCCTGGTATTCTTTTATTAATCCTTTTAATGTCCATGGTTTCTGCAGTGATGGCCCCTCTTTTATTAGTAATTATATACTTTGTATTTTTTTCTTAGTTAGCCTAACTAGAGCCTTATCAATTTTCTTTATCTTTTCAGATAACCAGTTTTGGTTTCATTGGTTTTGTCCATTTATTTCCTGTTTTCAGTTTCATTGATTTCTACTCTAATTTTCATTATTTCTTTTCTTCTGCTTACTTTGAATTTAATATATTCCTAAAATTTTTTTAATTTTATGGAAATATAGTTGATTTACAATGTATTACTTTCTGTTGTACAGCAAAGTTATTCAGTTATACATATATATGCTTTTTCATATTCTTTTCCATTATGGTTTATCACTGGATACTGAGTATAGCTACCTGTGCTATACAGTAAGACCTTATTGTTTATTACTCTTCCTTTTCTAGTTTCCTAAGGAACAAGCTCAGATGATTGATTTTAGAGCTTTCACATTCAGTGTTGTAAATCTTCCTCTAAGCACTGTTTTGGCGGCATATCATAAATTTTGATAAGTTGTATTTTCATTTTCATCTAGTTAAAAAATATTTAAAAATTTCTCCTGAGATTTCTTCTTTGACCCATATGTTATTTAGAAGCATGCTGTTTAATCTCCTAGTATTTTGGGACTTTCAAGTAATCTATTCTGTTATTGATTTCTGCTTTATTTTCATTGTGATCTGAGAGCAGATAGTATTTGACTTCTGTTCTTTTAAAATTGTTAAGGTCTGCTTTATGGCCCACAATGTGGTCTGTCTTGGTAAGTTTTCATAGTGTTTTTTAAAATTAATTAATTAATTTTAATTGGAGGCTAATTACTTTACAATATTGTGGTGGTTTTTGCCATACATCTACATGAATCAGCCATGGATGTACATGTGTTCCCACCATCCTGAACCCCCCTTCCTCCTCCCTGCCCACCCCATCCCTCCAGATTGTCCCAGAGCACCAGCTTTGGGTACCCTGCTTCATGCATCAAATTTGAACTGGTCATCTATTTTACATATGGTAATATACATGTTTTGTTTCAATGCTATTCTCAAAGTACATCTCTTTGTGCAGGTGGGCTTCCCAGGTGGTGCTCGTGGTAGAGAACCCACCTGCCAGTACAGGAGACATAAGAGATGTAGGTTTGATCCCTGGGTAGAGAAGATCCCCTGGAGGATAGCATGGCAACACACTCCAGTATTCTTGCCTGGAGAATCCTATGGACAGAGGACTGTATAGAGCTTCTCCATCTTTGGCTGCAAAGAATATAATCAATCTGATTTCGGTGTTGACCATCTGGTGATGTCCATGTGTAGAGTCTTCTCTTGTGTTGTTGGAAGAAGGTGTTTGCTATGACCAGTGCATTCTCTTCTCAAAACTCTATTAGCCTTTGCCCTGCTTCATTTCATACTCCAAGGCCAAATTTGCCTGTTACTCCAGGTGTTTCTTGACTTCCTACTTTTGCATTCCAGTCCCCTATAAGGAAAAGGACATCTTTTTGGGGTATTAGTTCTAAAAGGTCTTGTAGGTCTTCATAGAACCGTTCAGCTTCTTCAGCGTTACTGGTCGGGGCATAGACTTGGATTACTGTGATATTGAATGGTTTGCCTTGGAAACGAACAGAAATCATTCTGTCATTTTTGACATTGCATCTAAGTACTGCATTTTGGACTCTTTTGTTGACCATGATGGCTACTCCATTTCTTCTAAGGGATTCCTGCCCACAGTAGTGGATATAATGGTCATCTGACTTAAATTCACCCATTGCAGTCCATTTTAGTTCGCTGATTCCTAGAATGTCAACATTCACTCCTGCCATCTCCTGTTTGACCACTTCCAATTTGCCTTGATTCATGGACCTGACATTCCAGGTTCCTATGCAATATTTCTCTTTACAGCATCGGACCTTGCATCTATCACCAGTCACATCCACAACTGGGTATTGTTTTTGCTTTGGCTCCATCCCTTCATTCTTTCTGGAGTTATTTCTCCACTGATCTCCAGTAGCATATTGGGCACCTACCGACCTGGGGAATTCCTCTTCCAGGATCCTATCATTTTGCCTTTTATACTGTTCATGGGGTTCTCAAGGCAAAAATACTGAAGTGGTTTGCCATTCCCTTCTCCAGTGGACCACATTCTGTCAGACCTGTCCACCATGACCCACACATCTTGGGTGGCCCCACATGGCATGGCTTAGTTTCACTGAGTTAGACAAGGCTGTGGTCCATGTGATCAGATTGGCTAGTTTTCTGTGATTATGGTTTCAGTGTGTCTGCCCTCTGATGCTCTCTCGCAACACCTACTGTCTTAATTGGGTTTCTCTTACCTTGGATGTGGGGTATCTCTTCACGGCTGCTCCAGCAAAGCACAGCCGCTGCTCCTTACCTTGACGAGGGTTATTTCCTCACGGCCGCCCCTCCTGACCTTGAACCTGGAGTAGCTTCTCTTGGCCCTCCTGCACCCATGCAGCCATTGCTCCTTGGACGTGGGGCAGCTCCTCTCAGCTGCCACCCCTGATCTCACCCCTGACCCATAGCTCCTCTAGGCCACTCCTGTGTCATCGCAGCCTGGCACTCTTGGCTGCGATGGACCACACAGAAGCATGGCTGAGAGGAGCTACTCCTCGCCTCGCACCTATAACCCCCTATAGTTATAGGAAAACTATAGAGAAAATTAAATGAAATAAAGTCTGTTTTTTTTTAAAAAGTTGATAAACTTCTAACAAGATTGGTAAAAATAAAAAGAGATAAGACACAAATTGTCAATATCAGAAATGAAATATGGGGTATCACTATATATCCTGCAGTCATTAAAAATACAATAAGGGAATACTATAAGGAACTTTATTCACTTATTTGATGACTTAGAAGAAATGGATCAATTCCTCAAAAACAACAAAGTACTAAAACTCACTCAATATAAGATGTATTGTCTGACTATCTCTATAATCATTTAGGAAATTGAATTCATAATTTAAAAACCTCCTGGAAAAGAAATCTCCAGGCCTAGATACTTTCACTGTACAATTCTACCAAATGTTTAAAAAATAATTAACAATTTTATACAATTTTTTTCCAAAAAATAGAAGAAGAGGAGGGAACATCTCAAACTTGTTTTTGAGACTAGTATTAACTGGATACAAAAACCAGACAAAGACATACAAAAATATTATGAACATAATTTTGATCTTGTGCCTACGTTAAGTTCCTCAGTTGTGTCTGACTTTGCGACCCCGTGGACTGCCGGACTGTTCTGTCCATGGAATTTTCCAGGAAAGAACACTGGAGTGGGTTGTCATTTCCTCCTCCAGGGGACCTTCCCAACCCAGGGGTCAAACCTGCATCTCCTGCATTGGCAAGTGGATTCTTTACCACTGTGGATCTTGTAGCCTCCCTAAAATGGTCTTAGGGCTAGGATAACCAACTCATTTAGTTTTCTTGGGACTTTCCTGGTTTAAGCACTAAAAAGTCCTAGCAAAACCAGCATTGCTTGCTCAAGACTTACCTGGTTTTAAAACTGAATGTGCCACATCCAAGGAACTTCATCAGCCCTGGGCCAACAGCATTGGTTGTTCTCAATATTCATGGACTTTTTGGGTCTCTGGACAACACTTTAAGAACTTCCATGTCAGGCCATACTCACACAGAAGAAATTCTCAGTTCAGTATTGTTAACTCACCACTGCATAGGAGTTGAAGATCTTCATACTGTAATTAGTTAGAAATTCTCCTACCCCATGCCAGTTGCTTGCTTGACTTTCAGACATGGTTCATTCTACATTCTCCTCAAGATGTCATTGAAAGTGCTTTGTAATGAAAAAATATCACTAGAATGTGAAGGTGTACCATTGTTTTTTGATGATTATCTTTTCAGGTCAAGTTAATGGAGTGCAAGTGACCATCCCAGACAGTTTTGTGAATGTGACTGTTGGATCTGATGTCACTCTCATCTGCACCTACACCACCACTGCGGCCTCACTGAACAAACTCTCCATTCAGTGGACATTCTTCCATAAGGAGGCGTCACAACCAGTTTCTGTAAGAACTTTTTCCCCATGAACTATTCCCCTTCAGTAGTTCTGACATAAACGGTTGGGGTCAGTGTGTGAAGAAGGAACGGTAAGCCAGTGGCAACAGGAGCAGAGCCTCAAATACTAGAAGTTTGGAGATAGCTGTTTAGGGAAGATTGTCATCTAAGTGACAGCCTTTGTCCTCTCCTCATATTTAGTTATGGCCTGTGACCTCCACTCTGTGTAGGTCAGCATCAAGTATATCATGTATTCTAGAGTAGGCAGGAAGGGTCTTTCTTAGGTGAAATGAGCAGTAGTTCTCAAAGGGCTTCTCCCCCCTCCATATCTCTCCCTGTTATTTTCAGAAAACCCTAGTTCAAATATGTGTCCTAGTTGATCTGCAGATCTCTGTGAAACTTAATGTCTGGACGCTGCTTGTTGAGTGAGCTAGCTCATTGTGCCAGACTGAGTCCTAATAGAATGAGACTCTCTACATGGGTCAGTAAGGGCAAAGTAGTAATGAACCCTGGGGAATCAGAGGCAGCTGGAGGCTAGAGGATAAGGGACTGGAAGGGAGGCTAGGGTCTGGGTAAGAGGTAACTGGGGGAGGGTGGATGAAAGTCAGAGGAGGATGATTCTACTTGCAAGTTGCCTATTCCTAGATTTTTTTTTTCATCTGGCCTTAAGGGTAATTCCTTCTTTAAATCAGTCTAAAGACTAAAATGAATATACTCAAAAGTGTGTGGTTTATGTGTGTGTGTTGGGGGAGGGGGCATATGTGTGCACATTGATGCATGTGAGTGTGCAAGCATACATGCTAATACATATCCCTTGAGGGGGAAAAATCTGTAGCTTTCATCACATTTTCAAAAGGATGTATGATCCAAAACAAGGAGTTCAGAGAAGAGACAAATCAGTGTGGTTTGGATATAGTTGAGTTGGGCCTTGAAGGAAAGCAAGGGTGGTGATGATAGAAAATAGGGAGAGAAGGAAGTTGAGAGGGCTGGAGGAAGCCCAAGGGTGGAGGTGGAGAAGAAGGAGCGCCAGTGTCACTTCAGCCATCACTGAGGTTTTGGAGGTGCTGACTCCTCTTTGTACCAAAGGTCCTGAACATTTGTTCAGCAGGAAACATCGTTCAAGAGGAGACTCTATCAGTGCCACCCTCTAGTCAAAGTTCAACAGTTTTGTTCAGTACTGGTTACCTTAGACGGGCTTCTCTGGTGGCTCAGATGGTAAACAGCCTGCCTGCGATACAGGAGACCTGGGTTTGATCCCTGGGTCGAGAAGATCCCCTGGAGAAGGGAATGGCAACACACTACAGTATTCTTGCCTGGAGAATTCTGTGGACAGAGGAGCCTTATGGGCTACAGTCCATGGGGTCACACAAGTATTTTAATCACTCTGTGCCTCTCTTCAAACTACGGTAGAACAGTAATATTCTTCTACATGGGCAGTATACCTTGTAGCATTCAGTCCTCAGATCCACCCACTTCTGCTCAAACACAGCACAGCCCATGCTTTAATATTGAGAAAAAGGCAGTCAGTCAGTGTCTAAAACTGGTGCATGCAAGAGATGCTTGGGGAAGATGTAGTTGGACCTCTCAGGCAGTAACACCTGTACCATTGGACCCGCTCATTGTTTGGAGTCTCTAGGCTAGTGGCACCAGATTTTCAAAGTGGGATAGGAGGGTCAGAGTTTGGTAACAATTGAGATCAGCACAAGCCCCTGGCAGAGGTGAGACAATCTTTTTTTTTGGCTGTGATGAGTCTTCATTGCTGTATGGGCCTTTTCCCTAGTTGCAATGAGCAGGGGCTACTCTTCGTTGCAGTATGCAGGCTTCTTGCAGTGGCTTCTCTTGTTGCGGAGCATGGGCTCTAGGGTGTGAGGGCTTCAGTAGCTGCAGCGCGTGGGCTCCATAGTCTCAGCTCCTGGGCTCTAGAGTACAGGCTCAATAACTGTGGTGCACAGGCATAGTTGCTCCACAGCATGTGGGATCTTCCCAGATCAGGGATCCATCCCATGTCTCTTGCATTGGGAGGCAGATTCTTTACCACTGAGCCACCAGGGAAGCCTTGAGACAGTCTTGAGTTTGCTTTCTCATGCCTATGTCTGGAATTCCTTTCATCTTCCTCTAAAAGTTTCAGGCTCTATTGCTGCCTTGAGCAGGGCAGTGGTCAACTCTTGCAATAAGCTCATCTTCTGCTCCCCGAAGATCATTGTATTAAAGGAGCAGTTGACTCCAAGACCTAGTACTTCTCAGTACCCAGGGGAGAATATTATCTCCTAGGGACTACCCCCTCCATGGGGTTCCTTTGTGAATAGAGGCTATGGAAGTATTCCATAAGTCTTCTGACCAGGTGCCAGGATATTCATTTGTTGTTTGTTGTTGTTCAGTCACTAAGTTGTGTCCAACTCTTTGCGACCCCATGGACTGCAGCATGCCAGGCTTCCCTGTCTTTCACTATCTCCCAGAGTTTGCTCAAACTCATGTCCATTGAGTCGGTGATACCATCCAACCATCTTGTCCTCTGCCGCCCCCTTCTCCTCCTGCCCTCAGTCTTTCCCAGCATCAGTGTCTTTTCCAATGAGTTGACTTTTCGCATCAGGTGGCCAAAGGATATTCATTAGCATGGTCTGTCTTTTAGAGAAGCCCTCCTTTCAGAAGACATGGACAGATTCAGATAGTCAGTTCCTCAGCAAGAGTCACAGCTGAAGACTCTAGACCCCAGAACAGGCAGGCTAGCTTGGAAGCTTTGGTTCCCTTATTATGAATGGCTGCCTCTTCATTCAGCTAGTCACTGGAAAAATTATTAATACAGGGACCTCACCTGCCCATGAAGGACAGGCATGGAACCTACTTAGCATGAGTCTCTCAAACAACACATACTCATCTAGGATAGCCACAGTGGAAGAAACCCTGTGCCATCTTCATTTCTCTAACACCCATATAATGTGAACAACTTCTTTCTAGAACCTAGTATCATTGTACTCCATGGCTGCTTGGATTCTTCTAGCTTGGCCTCTACAGATAGTATTATATCCAATGCTTTTCAATTATTGGTGAAGTGAGGGTGCTTAATCTCCTTAGGAGCACATTTGAAAATGAGCAAACTGTTGGTCTAATTGTTATAAATGGGAATCACAACTGATGCTTAGTAGATGGTGTCTAGAGAGACCCACACAGGAAAGAATTGTCTGCCCCAAATGCCAGTGTGGCTCCCATTGAGAAATATTCCAGCTTCTTCCCTTCCCAGCACCCCTCCCAATCAAATTTTTTCTTTTCAGTGTCCCATTTACTCAGATGTCTATTAATACTAAATCTGATAAATTAATGTAATGCTAAGGTGTTAAGGACTGGTGATCATTTACTTTGTTCTCTCTCACAAAAAACCATTTAAGCAGAAACCTTCCGTGACTTACAGAAACAGTTCAATTGGTGGGTGTCTCAGGCACATGGCAGGCTGGGAAGGGAGTGGTTTGGAACAGGCAAGCCTTCCTTTTGGTGTTATATTCCTTCCATGTGCAATCCCAGCCTCCTTCAGTAGTCTAGAGAAAATTCTAGGGTTGAGACCATCATTACTCTACATTCCTCTTCTCCTATGGTTAGTGCCTTTATGAGCAGAGCAGAAAAGGAAGAAGCTGGAAGGGAAAGAATGGATGGTTTGCTGTGGACTTGCACATTTCCAAAAGGAACCCACAAAAGCAGCTCTGGAAGCTAAAGGCATTTATTAGCTCAGACTCAGACTCAAACAGAAAGCAGACTGAATTCTTTCAACCCTTCTTGTTCATATTCCAACTTCTAGTTAGAGAGCCGTGTCACAAAGCTGAGGGGAAAATTCTTTTTGGACAAATCTGGCTCCCAGCTGCACAGCCTTATGTGAATAGGAGCTTGGCACAGGAGGAAGAGAAAGGCTGTTATTGCAGCTGGCATCCATTGAAGGCATCATGTGGTGAACCCACTCGGCATGGGAAACATCATGCCAATGAATAGCAGTGATTGGAAGGAGAAGGTTTGGGCTGGAGAAGGTGATGGAATGGCCCCAAAAGGGTAGGGTGGCCTGGAAGTCATCTTCCTGGTCCAACGCAGGCATGTGAGTGCCATGTTCATGGATTCAAGGGACTTGGGAGGTCTGGATTCTAGGTCTGACTACCAAGTGTGTGACCTTGGGATGATCACTTCTTCTTATGGGGCCTCTGTGTCCTTTCCTGTAGTAGAAGAGGATGAATCAGAGGTTGCAGACTGGCAGCCTCTGGGCCCTATTTGGCCAGTGGATGCATTGGTCGGCCAGCCCAGTATTTTGTTTATTTGCACAGTTTGAAAGCCTTGTTTGTTCTGGCTCTGCAGTTCACCACAGTCTCTACTATCCTCCATGATCTTACTACTACCCACCAACCCCTCCCAGCTAGTTCCCATATTTCCAGTATCCAGCTGGTTCCTGAAGGCTCCTCTGCCTTAGCAACCATGAGCTGAGTTATCTCTTTGTGCTGTTATGTCTCCATAATCAGCCTCTAACATCACCATGGGGCAGGCAGAGAGGACCCTGGGGGGAAAGTAGGTCATTCTCCTGTGAACACAGCCACAAAAGGCAAGTGGCCAAAAAATGAACAAGTGCCACTTAAGGGAATACATGGATGTGTGTTCTCAGGGCAGACTTGCCACCCCCCATCATCACCCCCAAAGGATGTGGCCTGTTTAACAGCCATGGCTTTTCCTGGACCTCAATTTGTTTGATCTCTAAATTGACAATATACTTTCCTTGAAAAGTGTACAAGCCTCACAGGATCATGAGCCAGGCTTTGGCCATTGTTCAGCTTTGATTTTTAAAAGAATTATTCTTTTGTGGAAAATGGAACCAAGTTGCAGTTCCTTCCTGTGTGATTAGATAAGTAGTTTCAGGAAAGCATTTCATTTTCTTTCTTCACAAGGACGATATGACAGTGTGGACTTCCCCTAACAGAAAGCCCCTCCACCTATGTGTCTAGGTGGAGGGGCTAGCCCTGGGGACTTTCCTTCTCACACAGCACCCTGAGGCCAGGGCCTTTCCCTTTTATGTGTCCATTGTTACACCTCTTTACCTCTGCTTCCATTCCAGACATCTTCAGTAGTATTTGTGGGAGCACAGAATTTATTAGGCTACAGTGTGAGGAGCTAGGATCGAAGGGTTGGTGAACGTCCTTTTTTCAGGGAAGTTACAAATCTAGGGCCTCATGACTTATTTGCTCATTGATACATGGCCAAACCATGAAACTTTGACAGTGTGGCTTCTTTTCATGTCCTAGTCTTGACCTAAAACACACTCTCTTGGCCCCCTACTCTCTGTAGAAATAAAGTCCTTTCCCCTACATCTTCTGGGACTTACTGCAGGCTGTAAGCAGGACTGATGTTTCTCATTGTGATGTCATCAAGCCTCAATATAAAACAGGCTGACCAACCCCCCAGTCTTCCTGGTAGCAGGGGAAGCGGCCAGATACCTAAGCTGCAAAGGGCTTCCTTGATAGACCACAGGCTGCATTCCAGGTAATTGTCTGCAGGGCCACAAATTGTTAATTAGAAAGTAAATAAGGCCAGGCTGGCTAGTGAAATGGAAAGCCGGATATCTTGGATGTCAACTCACTTAAAGGAAATAGAACTTTGACTAGTTGAACTTCCTCCTGCCCCACTTGAATACCTTAGGTTACACTGACTGACCAGTTTGTAAGTCAAACAAGACCCCTCTGGGGCAAGAGTTTATGATTTCAGTAGGTATGAATGGACAAATTGACTTATAAATGGCTCTTTCAGGGCACGAAAGAAAGCTAGATGATGTTAGAGAACCACAGGAGAGAAGTTGCTTTCTCCTTAAAGATATTCTTTTCTTTGAATTTTCCATCAGACTCTCCCTTTCTGCTTTAGTTTAAAAACTTACTTGCTTTTTCACTGAAAGAATACATTTGAATTTATGTAGACAATATCTTTTGGTTTTCTGATTGCCTTCCCTGTCTCATTAGCCTGTTAATGTAAAGAATGCTGGACAAGGAAATTGAAGAACTGGGTTCTAGACATGACTTAGCTGTTAATTTTGTGTGTCTTTTTTTAAACCTCTCTAGGCTTCAATCTCTTCTATAAAGTGAGAAGAATGAATTAAATGAACCATAAGTCTCTTCTAGTAGATTTTATTAAATATTAATTGCCAGTGGACTAGGGAAATCCCAGTTTATTGAATAATGCAAAACAATCACTGGAATCATAGACATTTATATTAAACTAACTAAGTGTGTACATAGACTGTGTATTATGAAGGGACCTCCGGGATCACCTAATCCAGTGATTCCTAAGCTTTAGTCTATTCATGTCTCATCTTCATGATTTTTGTCATTATTTGTGTATTACCAGCACTAGTAATTGTTTAATGTTTTCTATATTGACATTTGGGTGGGGGGGCACACTGTGAGGTTTGCGAGATCTTAGTTCCCTGACCAGAGATTGAACCTGGGCCACTCAGCAGTTAAAAGTACTGAGTTCTAACCACTGGACTGCCAAAGAATTCCCTGACTTGGTTTTTTAAAGTCTTAAAAACATCTGCCTTAGTTTCACTGTAACCAGTAACATCCATGAATTCACAGATTTGATGTGTTTGATATGTCTCTAATACACATTATATTTTTAAGTTTCCAATTATTTACCACACCTAAAATCAACTTATGTACCTATACTAGAATACATATCATACTTTAGAGAAGACTGCTCTGGTTCCTTGTTCAGATATGGAAACTAAACATTGAAGAGATTAAATGACTTTTTTTCTTACTGCAAAGTGGGTTGCCATGGAGACATGACCAGCAGCTACCTCTCCCATGTCATAATCAGAGGCCCAGTCTAGCTAAAACCCAGGTCTTCTTATTCCTGGACCAGGCCTTTTTACATCACACTCTGCTGCTCCCATGGTTACCATTATGATTTAATATCCATGTTTTATAATACAGATGGGACTAGGATCAAGATATTTCTTAAATCTAGTTAATTATAATAATAATATATAAATCTTTATGACTTTGGGTGGGTCATTAGTCTCTGTACTTGAGTACCTGCCTTTATCTGAAAGCATTAGTAATTCCATTTCTTCTTCCTGCCATGTGAGCTACTATCTTTCTAGATAGTAGCTACTGTTGACCACGCACTTCCTAGGCCCTTGACTAAGTGACTTTGCTTCATCCTCATACCACCACTGTGAGAGGATGGGGCCACATGGTTTCTCAGGAGCCTCTCTGCTCTGAAATGTTATTCTTCTAACAAATAGAATGAATTCAGTTTTGCTTATGCAAAAGAATATGCGTGTTCAAAAGGAGCATGAATATTCTTTTAGAGGAATCAGATACTCTAGATAAGCCCACTGGGTAAACTCAAGGCAAAGAAAGTTTATACAGTAGAATAAACGATGGTTTGGTTTCCCCATCAGACATTTGTGTCCTAAACAATGAGTTTCTTTCAGATAGACTCATCGGGGTGTATCTTGATCTCCTAGCCTAAGCTTAGGAGTTGAATCCTGTCAGCTCTGGCTGCCTGGAGACAGGCATACCTTTGTGCTCTGATGATATCATAGAGCTGCTTTGAGCACAAATGAGGCCACAACTGTGTACAGCCTTGAGAGACCTACAGTGTCCCGCTGAGCTGAGAAATCTTTGCCACAGGGGTCTTACCAGGGGTGGGAGGGGTGGGGGGATTCTAGTTAGCATCAAAGAAGGAAACATTGGATAGAGAGAAATTCCAAGTATTTTATCCTAGCCTCAGACATTGTCCAGTTCTCATTTATGTCATTTTCTGTCCTAGATTTACTATTCTGAAGGTGGACAAGCTACAGCCATAGGAAAATTTAAAGATCGCATTGTAGGATCCAACACTTCAGGTAACGCATCCATCACCATCTCGCATATGCAGCCAGAAGACAGTGGCATCTACATCTGTGATGTTAACAACCCCCCCGACTTTTCCGGCAAAAATCAAGGCACCATCAGCGTCAGCGTGTTAGGTATGGACATTTTATCTTCTGCTTTTTCTCTTCTTGTTCTCAATTTAGGACATTGAATGAGCCAAGGCAGTGAGTTATGGTGCCAATTAAGTCCCAAGGGTGAATATCCTCCCTACTTCTTTTATTACCAGGAAAATAGAGACACACCACCAATCTAACCCACAGAGTAACACTGAAAAATCACTCACAAAACATGTTGAAACAGTTGTCAAACCAAACAGGGCTGCCACCATGACAGATAGAAATAGATGACCAAACCTCCTGGGTTCCTATCTCTGAAGGATGCAGTGAGAACAGACAGGACAACCCACAGTCTCACTAAATGATCACTAGCAACTCTTTCAGTGAGAACCTCCAATTGAAGCCAGTCCTACATGGGGGTGACAGCTGTCAACTTGTGACCTCTCCTAAGCCAGCCACAATTCCCACTGTTAAATTATTCTTTGAAATAAAGGCAGAAAGGTTCTTTTCTAAAATATTAATGGTATTTGGAAAAAGGACCAGAGTTGATTCATTAATTTATACACAAATATTCATTATGTGACATGGAGCAAGTCATATCCATTCTTCAAATGAATTTGGAGTGGTTCATTTATGTGGTGTTTATTAAGTGCCTGCTTCGGGTCAGGAGCCATGATAGAGGCGTGGTTTCTGCTCTTGGGCAAGTTCACAATATTGGTGATTTTTAGGGCTCCTTCCAATCTCTGTCTGAGAGGACAGTGGGAGTTTTGCCCCTGTCTGTATTGCTTGCTGCTGCTGCTAAGTCGCTTCAGCGACTCTGTACGACCCCAAGGATTCTCCAGGCTAAGAATACTGGAGTGGGTTGCCATTTCCTTCTCCAGTGCATGAAAGTGAAAAGTGAAAGTGAAGTCGCTCAGTTGTGTCCGACTCTTGGCCACCCCATGGACTGCAGCCCACCAGGCTCCTCCATCCATGGGATTTTCCAGGCAAGAGTACTGGAGTGGGGTGCCTTTGCCTTCTCCTCTGTATTACTTAGCAAGTCCTATCTGCAGGTCTTCACACGTGTGGATGGGAGGGAGGCAAGGGCTGTCAAACTTCACCCATTAACCAGTTGAGCTAAAGGCTCTCCCACTTTTATGTAACCTCAAGTGGAACTGGTCTAGCCATGGCTGCTCTTGAGCTGTGTACATCCACCCCTGGAAAAAAAGGAACTAGATCAAACCAGTGACAATAATTGAGTAGCTTGGAAAAACCTCAATTGGTAACAAGGTGCACACGGAGGAGGACTGTCCAGTATTGTCTGAGCTTGCTGCCCAAGTGATGCCAACAAAGAAACAACTCTTTACTGTGAGGCTTGCTACTGCATCTACTCACTTGGAAAAGAGGAAAAGATAATCAAGAGCTGATTTCTAGGAGCAAGGTAACTCCATCGTGTTCTTATTTCTGCTGCATCCTGTGCTAGGCTTTGGGGGTACAGGGGACAACAAGACAAGTATACATAAACCCTTTCCTGGGAGAGTTGATGTTCCAGATTGAAAGACTAGCCATATACATGGGAACTAAATGATGTGGAATAGATGCTAGCACATCAGCTCGGGAGTTAGAAGACCTAGGTTTTAGCTCTTACTTTGCTACTCACTGGCCTCAATGCTAGTCAGTTCACCTTTCTCTGGCCATTTTAAGATGAGTTGTAATTCCTGCCCTGTCATATTATTATGAGAATCAAATGATATATTGGAGATTCAGTGTTCACAGAATTTAAGGGATTAGTCCTCTACTATTTTTGTTACTCCCTGGCTCTGGGTTGTTTCTGAGGAGAAACAAACTAAAGAAGCCAAGCCTCTTTTTTGTCTGAGCTTGGAATTAGCCCCGAGGTAAAGTTAGAGAGGGTGGTTAATATTCTTAAAGTTCAGAGAATTCCTAATGAACTTCCATAAGAAGTTGAGGGTTATTTCCCCTCTAAGTTTTTCTTTCCCAAGAGTCATGACCTTTCCTTAAGCCTCCAGTATCCAGGCAAGGTAAGAGACGGAAGACTCTGGATTTCTTTGGGAATTCTCAAAATCCCACTTTAATTAATTAGGCTAAGAACAAAGATGTTCTACAAATTTATGCTTTCTGGAAATTTTGAGACTGATAATTTTCTCTAAAAATTGCAGAGGCTGTTGGCAGTTCTCAAATTCTATTGCATATGAGTGCCTGTTCTGTCTGCCCTGACTGAGGGGTGGGGCATGGTGGGGGCAAGCATGTGCTTGCTAAGTCACTTCAATTGTGTCCGATTCTTTGTGACCCTATGGCCTGTAGCTCACCAGGCTCCTCTGTCCATGGGATTCTCCAGACAAGAATACTGGATTGGGTTACGCTGCCCTCCTCCAGGGGATCTTCCCAAGCCAGGGATCGAACCCACAACTCTTACATCTCCTGCATTAGCAGGCATGTTCTTTACCACTAGTGCCACCTGGGAAGCCCAGGCGAGCATGTAAGGGAGACCAAAAGAGGGAGGTATTGACATTTCCTTAAATATTGCTCTTCCTAGCAATGCATCTTTCAGAAACTTTGATAACCCAGTGGTAGACACAAACCCCATGCACTCACTCATTCATGTATATATTCATTTGGCACACCCTGAACAGATGTTCAGTCACTGTGGTAGGCAGTGGAGATGGAAAGATGTAAAAGATAGGCTCCAAGCCGTCCTAAAGTTGTAAGTATATAGTGGGGGAGGCAGATGTATCATAAGCTTATAGTGGAGGGAGTAGAGGTGAGCTGGGAGATCGCAGAGGGAACTGGAGAAGGCTTCCTGGAGAAAGTGACTTCTGCAGTGAATGTTGAAGGATATGTAAGAGCATGTCAGGCAGAAGAGGGGCTGAGGTGGCAGAGTGCAGTTTAGGTGAAGGAAGCAGCAGTGCGCAAAGGACGAGGTGGTTTGCATGATCATTCATCTGAAAGACTTCTATTAGGTATGACAGCCTTGGAAAATGAATCTCTGAAAAATACCCAGCAGAAATTTGAATAATTACTTTGTATGCATTTGGAATGAACATCATCTTCCTTCTGCAATTTGGCATGTAAAAAGAAAATGATGAATTTAGGAAGGTTTGAGAACACACTGAAACATTTTCATTTATTTTCTGAGGTGAGCCTCTTCTTCCCACTGCAATTCTATTGAAAGCAATAAAGCTAAATGGTAGATCAGTGGCTTTGCCAGTAAAAATCCAAGTTCTGTCGGGGACTGTAACTGGATGAAATGTCAATTCAATCCTGAATCAGTAGTTTTAGAAAGTATATGGGTTTGGGATTTGGTTCAAAGTGATTCACTGAGTGTTTGGTTAATAAAAATGAAAGGAGAAAAATGTGTTCAGAAAAATATCTGGGTTTGATTCTGGGCTCAAGAAATGAATGCAAGTCATTCCAGGTTTTGGTCCATAATTAATTCAAGTCCTGGGGTCTGGCTTTGTGATGAAACACCCCCATTTAATTTTCTGTTCAAATTATTCTGTTCCACTGTAAAAGCTATAAAATTCACCATGTTTTTAAAAAGGCAGTATCTTTAAAAAAGGCAGTATCTAAATCTAGTGATAGTTGGATTTCTGGTTAAATAGCCTAGTTTATTTAGGGTAGGCAAATCCAAAGAATGAGCATAAGAAGGAAAGTTATGACCAACCTAGATAGCATATTAAAAAACAGAGACATTACTGTGCCAAAAAAGGTCCATCTGTTCAAGGCTATGGTTTTTCCAGTGGTCATGTATGGATGTGAGAGTTGGACTATAAAGAAAGCTGAGTGCTGTAGAATTGATGCTTTTGAACTGTGGTGTTGGAGAAGACTCTTGAGAGTCCCTTGAACTGCAAGGAAATCCAACCAGTCCATCCTAAAGAAGATCAGTCCTGAGTGTTCATTGGAAGGACTGATGTTGAGGCTGAAACTCCAATACTTTGTCCACCTGATGCAAAGAGCTGACTCATTGGAAAAGACCCTGATGCTGGGAAAGATTGAGGGCAGGAGGAGAAGGGGACAACAGAGGATGAGATGGTTGGATGGCATCATCGACTCGATGGACATGGGTTTGGGTGGACTCTGGGAGTTGGTGATGGACAGGGAGGCCTGGCATGCTGCAGTTCATGGCATCACAAAGTGTCAGACATGACTGAGCGACTGAACTGAACTAAAATGAATCCAAAGAGTTGTCTGCAGATGAGGAATCAATACCAGGAAAGAGAGAATAAAGAGCTAACCAGAAAACTACTCCTTTTAATTAAAAGATACCTGTTTAAAAGAAGGGATTGTACAACAGGCAACTGGTTTAAGAAGATATGGTACATATATACAATGGAATATTACTGAGCCATAAAAAGAGTGAAATACTGCTGGTTCCAGCAACGTGGACGGACCTAGAGAATATTATGCTTAGTGAAATAAATCCAACAGAGAAAGACAAATACTGTATCTCACTTATATGTGGAATCTGAAAAATAGTACAAATGAATATATATGCAAAACAGACTCACAGACATAGAAAACAAACTACTGGCTATCAAAGGGAAGAGTGAAGGGGGAGGCACAGATTAGGGGTATGGGATTAGCAGCTTCAAAATACTATATATAAAATAGATATGCAATAAGGATATACTGTATAACACAGAGGGAATTTATACCCATTATAATAACCTATAATGGAATAAAAATCTGCAAAAATACTGAATTACTATGTTGTGTACCCAAAACTATAACACAATATTTCAAATCAAGTATAGTGTAATAAGAAGGTATGGTGAAATTTTCAAACAGCTATAGTTGTATCCGTTTTTCTGCTCATATGTATAGTGGTTTAGTGTCCGAGACTGGAAGGTTGTCAGTTGCAAGGTCAGAAATGTGGCAGCAGTGTTTATTCCTGCCTGTGGACAACAGCAATTCTACGTGTAAGATACCATATACATGATTTTATTTGTATAAACACAATATATTTGGATTAGCTGGAGGTCTTGTGCACATTTTACAGATGAATTAACTGAGGCTTGGCTATGTTAGGTTACTTGCCTAAATACATCTGGTGTAAAGCTGCAGACCCAGTGTTCAGTGTGGACTCAGAGCTGTGCTCTTAACTGCTGCCTCCCAAATAAGAGTCAGAGAGCTGGGCAGTCCGGAGCATTTACAGCCTAAGCCTAAGGGAGAGAATCTATGCCTTTGGAGTATCTTATACCCAAATTAATATAAGGCAGGTGACTGGGAAAGTATCGATTCAGATCCTTATCTGCATGTCAGACTGAGGTTAGAATAAGCTGTGAGCAGTAAGACAAGTGGCAAGAATCAGATATTCAGCTTCCCACAGGACTTACCCTTAAGCATAGAAACTCAGCATAGCCCAAACTGACCTCATCTTTGCCCCTTCCTCCTCTTCACTCCTTCCCCAAACACCTGTTCCTCTTCTTGAGTTCTTTATCTCAGGGGGTGGCAAGATGGTGTACCCAGCTGTCCAAATCAGAAACCTGGGAGTCATCACTGAGCCCACCCTCTTCCTCATGCCACATATCCAAGCCCTCTGGACTTCTTAATACCTCTTGACTCTGTTTCCTCCCTCCCTTGCCTCATGCACTCCCGGAGTCAGAACAGTTTAGTTAGAATGATCATTGTGCTGCCCCGCACCTACTTAAATTCCTTCTGTGGACCTGCTGCTCTCAGGATAAAAAACGTGAAACACAAAGCCCCTGAAACTCTGGTCTCCATTGCTCTCTAGCCTAATCTCTTACCACTCCCCCCACTCCATTTTAAAACTGTGTCAGAGGCACTTTTGAATTTCTGGTGCCTAGTTCAGTGTTGGGCACACAGGAGACACTCAAGTAAATGCTGTGGCATGAAGGATGAAACAAGATTTCAGTGCCTTGTGGCACACCCCTCCCCCACAATGGGTTTCCCCTCCCAGTGAGGGACACGGGAAAATTCAAACCTTCCATTGTGTATCACCACCAGGAGAATTAATGCCAAAAAACAACTCACAAAGGAAAAGAAAAATATGGCATCAATAAGACAATTTTTTGGAAAAAAAGTGGTTATCTCAAAGTGTTTAATGTTCTCTTTTCCTTTAAAACCATGCTTCCAAAACATAACCTCTGTTCCTAGTTTAATGTTTGCTTACACTTGACTGTTTTAATAATGGCATATTTTAAGGCACAATATGGAAATTCATGGTTATGAATCTGACGAAGAGTCAGATGGAAGAGATGCTACTGGACTATTAATGGCCCAGTGACGAGAGAGGTCTTTGCACCTGAAGTGCTCTACTGCCATCTGGTGGTACAACTAGAAAACTGTCACAACAAGTTTTCTTAAGATTAAAAAAAAGTGTACATATTCTCCAAAATGAGAGTGAGGAAGTGGTACAGACTGACATTCATCATGCCTGATTTCTTACCCTTTGTCATCGCCTTACAGTCAAACCTTCTAAGCCCTTCTGCAGCATCCAAGGAATAGCAGAAACTGGCCATCCTATATCTCTTACTTGCCTTTCGGTGCTTGGAACACCTTCCCCTGTGTACTACTGGTATAAACTTGAAGGAAGAAACATTGTCCCAGTGAAAGAAAACTTCAGTAAGTATATATCTTTGCTGCGCCTGGCAAGGCCTGGCGTGTGGGCTTGGTTGACAGCATGTATATGTGACTGGCTGCTCGTCCTTAGAGCTCAGTCCTGTTTTTCTGGGAGGGAAATATACAAAGAATGTCAGCCTGTCATCAAAATGATTGTCCTCTGGTCTTCTCCCCAACTTCTAAAAGTCAAGACCATTTTTAGCTTGCAGGTGGCGGGTATGGAGAAAATAGGCATGGTCCCAGATGGGAGTCTTAAGGAATCTAGTTGATCCATCTCCAGAAAGGGAGGCCAATCTGAGGAAGTGGGTGGGCATTGAGTGGTCTGCTCCATTCACATGATCTGTACCGACATACAGGATTTCAAAACACTATTTTCTGATATTGACAGACCCAGCCACTGGGATTTTGTTTATTGGAAACCTGACCACTTTTGAACAAGGTTATTACCAGTGCACCGCTATTAACATCCTTGGCAATAGTTCCTGTGAAATTGACCTAACTACTCCATGTAAGTGGATCATATAACTTTAACAGTTTCTCCTTAAGTATCCTGTGCCTGCCAATCAAGTCACTTAGAATTCTTTTTTAGTCCTTCCTGACTCTGGAGATTTTGGTGCTTTATTTATAGAATGATACGATGGACGACCATCCTAATATCTAATGCTTACATAATACTTCATATATGTAGAGTTCTAGGACTTTCCACGGTCCCAGCCTATACAAGGCACTATCCCACTATATGAATGCCCTGAATATTCCCCACTGGTCACAGATGCACGGGATGGGGCAGACACTGTGCTCCATTTTACTAACCAGCTGCTTGTATCCTCCAGATCCAGGAATTGGAATCATTGTTGGGGCCTTTGTGGGGACCCTGATAGGTGTCATCATCATCATCTCTGTGGTGTGGTTCGTGAGGCGTAAGGTAAAGGCAAAGGGGAAGGAAAGGAAGAGGAATTCTAAAACCACCACAGAACTCGAGTAAGACCTTACTTCTGTCTTTCCTTGAATAGACATGTCTCACGCCTATCTCTCTCAGTCAGCTCTTCCTAAGCATGCCTTTTAGCATAAGATAGAGGGCCATCTCTCTGCTCGCTCTCATTGCTTTATGAAAGAGCAGTGATGGCTATCACGTACTGGGTACTGTGTGCCAGACTCTGTTCTAAGCAATTTTATGTGTATCAACTCATTTACCTGTGACAACAGTCCTTTTAGGGCTAAGAAAATGTTTTAATATATTCATCTATTTGTCTTTCTATGAACAGGAAATAAAATACAATTTTTAATATTATTTTTTATGGAACAAGGGGTCAATAGACACAAAACTGCTGACAGCCCAGGTTCTTGCCCACTCTATTCTTCCTCATCAAATGTATATCACACATGTTCATTTGTTCTTCCCTCCATTTCTGTGCTTCCACAACTATGTATTGGGTACCAAGCAATTGCCAAGTATTGTGCTAGATGGAGTGGGTGCTAGAGAGGCACTGGAGCCATGGATTTGGCCCCCAACTATCATGTTAGATCTTTATACCCTTTCCTCCTGACATCAGTTTTCCTGCCTCTTAAACACTGGTTTGTTTCTCTTGACAGTATACTTACACAGTTAAGACCTAACCTTTCTGCACCCTAAATGGAGACCCATGGTCTGACAGTGAGTCAGACTATCAGAAATCACAGAGGTTTGGGACCTATGGTCACTGAGGCTACAGAGCCTATGGCTCCACATGAGATGTCAGACCCTAACTTGTTCTTGCCTGGGCCTTCTTCCCACAGACCAATGACAAAGATAAACCAAAGAACGGAGGGTGAGACAATGCCACGTGAAGATGCCATCCAACTCGAAGCCACCCTTCCGTCTTCCACCCATGAGACTGAGCCTAATGCTACCCTGGGGCCAGATCATGAGCCTATCCCCGAGCCTGAGCCTGCCTTGCAGCCTACTGTGGAGCCACCCTCTGGGCCTGAGCTTGTCCCCATGTCTGAGCTTGAGATCCAGCTGGAGCCAGAGCCTGCACCCCAGCAGAAGCCCGAGCCCTTGATTGTAGATGAGCCATTTTGTGATGAGGAGAAGAAGGTGATTAAGCCATAGGCCAGCGGCCTGAGTCCAGTGTTCATCACCAAGGAACCCATTAGTGGCATGTGGAATTGAGTTGACCTAACTAATTTCCCACCACCTGCCTCCATTCTGGCCAACCCTCTTCTAACATGGAGCTCTTACCATCAATCCAGAATAACTACTAAATAAACGCAAGGGTTCCTGCATTACCAGTCTAGAGTACTTAATTTCACTAACCTGTAAACACAATTAATGACAAGTGATTCTGAACTCAGTTGAAGGTGTTTTGCCACAACACCTGTGTCTTATTTCAGAAATCTTATTTCTCTATTTTTAGCTACTCTTTGGCATTCCACATGCACACATGACAAGGTACCATTAACTGGATTCAATATTATTTCTTGGATTTGCTGTTATCAGAGCTTCCCTATTCATTTTCACATTGATCAGTACGAATTCACCAGCATTATCTCATAGACTGGGAAAAAAAATCCTTAAAATTCCAGAGAAGAAAGGGTACCTATTAATTAGTACATACCATTTAAAACTAGGTCTTAAAATTAATGCTTCATTTATCGTATTAGGTTTCCCAGAGAACCACTCTGCTATCCAATATCTGAGCACAGCAAAATTTTAAATTAAATCAACTTTTTAAATGCAAAATAATGTACAGGCAAACAGTTCCAAATATAACTTTCTTTCAATGAATACAAAATGTTGATATCACAGGTAATGTACAATTTAGCTTTGAATGAGGGATTATGTTGTCTCACTGATGCTCTCTCTACTTTGGAAGGGCCAAACTAAATGAACACCTAAGATCTATCTTAGATAATCAGAACACATTAATTGTTTTACTGTTGGGATATTTCACATTAACAAAGAGATATCATTCTTGTTGCTAACTATTAACTAAAATGCATTCATATCACCTCTTCACCTGCTAAAAAGCTTTTCTATTGATTATATTTATCCACACTCCACTTTGAATAAATTTACACGTAGACTTTTTCATTTGTGTAATCAGATTTTAAATCTTAAATAATACTCAATAAAAATCTTACTTTAATGAGCCTAAGGTAAATCTTTTATGAATAATTTTATTGGTTTTAACTTTATGTATAATAAACTGCACCTATTTCAAGTGTTTTGATGTGTTTTGACAGATGTGTACACTTACGAATGCCTGCATACATGCTCACTTGATTCAGTCGCATCTGACTCTTTGCCACCCCATGGACAGAGGAGCCTGGTGGGCTCCCCCAGGCTCCTCTGTCCATAGGATTTCCCAGGCAAGAATACTGGAGTGGGTTGCCATTTCCTCCTCCAGGGGATCTTCCCGACCCCAGGATCAAACCTGTGTCTCCTGTGGCTTCTGCACTGCAGGCAGGTTCTTTGCCACTGAGCCAGCAGTACACTCATGAAAGCACCATGGTAATCTAAATAGAACATTTCCATCATCCCAAAATGTTTTCTGTGCCCCTTTGTGCACTCTCACGATCACCCTGGACCCAGGCAACCATTGATTTATTTTTCATCATTAGAGATTAGCTTTGTCTTCTCTTGACCTTCATATAAAAAGGACCATACTGTGTGTACTTTTCTGTGTGTCTTACTTCCTTCTAAGTGAAGCCTTTTTAAATAAAGAAATGAATCTTTAACTTATCACATCTAGGTTTTCACGTAGAGGAAGCTGAGAAACTGTACATATAGATCATACCTATATACTACTGGAGATAGAGTCTCAGAAGATTTTAGGGTAGACAGACATTGAAATTAACATTACACTTGTCCAGAGTCATGGAGAGAAGAGATAGCAAGTTTTTACTTATATATTTTCTGTGATGTGTTAATTTTCAGCCATTTGCAGGGATTTTTGAAGATTCTGTAATTCTGTTCAGACTATAATATTATGACATATAGTGTCTGATGGGTTCAGGAAGCAAAATGATGAAGGTCTTAAGAATGACCTAATATTTAGATCTTAAAAACCAAATACCAGCAGTGTCCAGAATGCCAAAGTAGCTGAAATTCACCTTCCCTTCTACTTTTATGATAGAGGCAAATTACAAGAAAAGAGACTTATGTAATAGTTAACAACACCACTCCCAAATTTTCGATGAATTGGTGCTGAGCAGGAAGGCAGGGACTCTTGGTGGTCTAATAGAGTTCTGTTCTTCAGTGTAATGCTCTCCCAACTGAGCTATTTCGGCTACTTCCTAGAGTTCTGTTCTTGTTAGTATTTCTCTGATCAAAATGGGAGGATCCCCTGAAGAAGGGCATGGCAACCCACTCCAGTATTCTTGCCTGGGAAATTGCATGGACAGAAGAGCCTGGCAAAGAGTCAGACACGACTTAGTGTCTTCATTTCTAATCAAAATGTTGATAGATAGATTAGTGGTTTTTTACCTTTTTCTAGGCTATGGATCACTTTGAGAAAACACTGAAAACTCTGGACCCCTCTCCTTAGAAAAATGCTTATACACACACAGTGTCCAGTTTTAGATAAATTGCAGATGCCCAGAATCCAAGGCACATTTAATAAAATCATGTATCCTGGGGTGCATGGATACTCTGCTGTATGACTCAAAATGATCTTGATAGTCTGGGAGCTGACTTGAAATTAACATAATGAGTTTGCCAGCAATGGAGGGTATGGTCCTGCTTTAAGGATATGAGTACACGTTGCCCATGCAGAAACCCTAGCTGGGCAAGGTTGGGAAGTAGGTGAGGTTAATCAGAAGTAATATCTTTGGATCTCTGTTTTCAGCGCCCTTGGCCTTCTGGCATCTTATTTTCCAAATACTGGGGATTGTCATGTGCTGTCATGCTGCTGGCTCTGTGACCCATTCAGGTCTGCGTCCCTCTGGCAGGATTTATTACTCAGCCTATCTCTCCCCTTGCCACCCTTTCCAAATGTAGCTGTTCTGTGGCCTGTTCTTGTCCAGTGAATATCTTTCATCAACCAGTGATGTCATTCAAGCTGATAATGAGCTGCTGCTGCTGCTAAGTCGCTTCAGTCGTGTCTGACTCTGTGCGACCCCATAGACGGCAGCCCACCAGGCTCCCCCGTCCCTGGGACTCTCCAGGCAAGAACACTGGAGTAGGTTGCCATTTCCTTCTCCAATGCATGAAAGTGAAAAGTGAAAGTGAAGTCGCTCAGTCGTGTCCGACTCTTAGTGACCCCATGGACTGCGGCCCACCAGGGTCCTCCGTCCATGGGATTTTCCAGGCAAGAGTACTGGAGTGGGGTGCCATTGCCTTCTCCAGATAATGAGCTAGCCCTCTTAGAAATAATTATCTTTTAGCGGGACTCTTGAAAATAATTCTTTGGTCCAAAGATACTAATAATGGTGGAATTTCAAGTACTGGAACAATCCAGAGGGGAAGTATTCCTGGCAAAAGAAGCTTTCTCAGCCCCTCTCAAATCAAACCATGTGGGTTACCATCTATCTACTCCATCTACTTATAAAGCCACTCTGGGTCAGTGCAAGTTTTGTCCCAGGCCATTAATCTTCTATTAGTATCAATACATCCATAGTATACCATATATTTATGTTTGTGATGAATCCTGAGACATTTTACAGATTCATAGCAAAATTATGTTCACTAAATCTTACTTGGGTAGGAAAATGGGCTCCTATGTTAAAGAGATTCCCAATAAGGAAATGAAATAAAGTTTTTTTCCCCCTGCTTATTCATCAGTGGATCAGAAGATAAGTAGTGGATGGGTCATTACCCAAATATTCTAGAAAATGGGTTAAGCTTCAACCAAATTCTTTCAGCATAATTCTCATTCAGATAGGGTACAACCTGATTTATTTTGCTACAGGTAGTTAAAAGGTGGGTCATCCCAACCAAATCCCCAACCAGCCTTGACTTCTTAACCATTCACTTCTCACTGCCCAAAAAGATTTCCAGGAACTTCTCTCACCTCTGTTTCTGCATTTAGCAACTAGGATATGATAAAGTCAATGGAACAGCTTTGTAGCTGTAGGTCCTTATTGTCCCCAAATTGATGTGTTTCTTCAGTCACCGATTGGATATTTACTGAATAGCTACTATGAACCAGGTACTGTGGCTGGTGACACAGTGCTGAGCAGAATCAGAGCTAGGACTTGTCATCATGTGTTAATAGTATACAGCTTTACTAACTGTGACAAGTTCTTACATGTCATCAACAGTAGTGCCCTGACTAAAGGGCAAGAAGGCTGGAATTTGTATGGCATGGCAGAGGGCCTCCAAGTAATAGTGATCTATGATCTTTTTTTTCAAAAAAGGACTAAAACATGGTAATTCTTGACCAACAACCCAGAAGCTATGTATTAATAATTGAGATCTCTTATGTTCTTTGGAGTACCAAGTTAATGTTCCCCCCAGTATTGTATGCTGAGAAGTTAGCATTTGCAGCTTTTACCCTGAACTTCCAGTAAGAAGAGCTAGAAAGAAGCTTTGAGATTAATAGGACTCAAGCTTTTTTCAAACTCTGTGCACCTAAGGATAGTAATGCACATAATGGCCCACTCCTGACAATGATGGGGTGGAAGTAGGAGATCATGCAAAATTATAATCTTGCTGGGAGAGACAGGAAGAGATGAATGTTGTTTAAGAACCTGGGTCATTCTGGGACTTCCCTGGTGGTCCAGTTGCTAAGACTCCATGCTCCCAGTGTTGGGGGCCTAGGTTCTATCTCTGGTCAGGGAACTAGATCACACATGCCACAGCTAAAGATCCTGCATGCTGCAACAAAGATGGAAAATCCTGCATGCATCAACTAGGACCAGGTGCAGCCAAATAAATAAAAATATTTTTTAAAAAGCTGGGTCATTCCTATAGGACCCCACCCAATCCGATTCCCAGTGTAATGTTCCTTCAACTGGACCAAACTACTAAATTCAATGAAACAAAGCCAAGTTTTAGTAATAAAAGGTGGTTTTATAATGTCTACATGCTGTAAAACAGGTTGTGTGTGTGCTGTGCTTAGTTGCTCAGTCATGTCCGACTTTGTGACCCCATGGATGGTAGCCCATCAGGCTCCTCTGTCCTTGGGATTCACCAGGCCATAATACTGGAGTGGGTTGCTGCGCCCTCTTCCAAGGGGTCTCCCGCATTGCAGGCGGATTCTTTACCATCTGAGGCACCAGGGAAGCCCAAGAATACTGCAGCAGGTTGCCTATCCCTTCTCTAGGGGATCTTCCTGACCCAGGGATTGAACCCAGGTCTCCTGCAGAGGTCCAGCCCCGGCTGATCCAGGGTATTCGAAGGAGAGACGGCTTAGGCGACTATTTATATGCTAATTAGAGATATAAAGAATAATAGAATGAGGATAGCTCAGTAGGAAAATTCAGTGGAGAAAAGAGGTTGAGTAGCTTGGTTTACGCGGGAGACCAATAAAACTTCAAGACAAGAAGTTTGCACCACTTACGTAGGCCGCAGGCGCCCTCTCGAATAGCGGAAGGTGCCTCACCCTAGACACCTTCTCGAGTGGGTCTTAGAAGCCCAGGCATAATTAGTAAGCATGGTGGGTTCCGCGCTCCAGATGGAGACTTCAGCCAGAATGTGAAAAGAATGACATGGGGAGACCAAGCGCTGGTGAGCAAGGCCCGTAGCTTTATTTTTAACAGGGGCTTATATACCCTAAGTTACACATAGAGGATAATAGGGGATGCAAAGTCAGCAGTTTTTGATCCTTATCAAAAACCAGGGTTTCTTTCCTGCAAATTTATTGTATACAAATGGTTTAGGTGATTTACATCATCTTCTGGCCAGAAGGCCTACTAACATTTTATGACTCTTGACAAGGACTTATCAACAAAGACTTATTTTCTCTAAGAGTAATTATTTTAAGGTTTGGCGCCATCTTCCGAAGATAAAATTGCATTCCTATAGGGCAGATGTGTAATGGGTTTACAACAAAGCAAAGAATTTATTACCTTAAGGGTCTAAAGTTACTAACACCAAGGTCACTACTTATTTTTTCTACATACCAACTATTAATTAATACATATTCAAGGATACAATTCAGGGGATGTGAAAACTTGGCAGCAAGCATTGGCTCATCAATGAAATCCTTTACTAGTCTTATTCTGAAAGTTTCTAACTCTCTGAGAGGCTCTAAGCTATTTGAATATCTTAAGCTTCCCGTGCCTCTGGAGGCTGAGAGACTGTAAACAATCGTATGCATAGCTGTGGGAGTCCGGGTAAACTTGTCAGGCGAGTTAGAGAGCCATCTGAGGGGTTTGGATTTAAACACTCCTAATTGCCCAGGAACTTTATTAATGGGAGCTGTAAGTTAACTCTTTGACAGAGAGAGCGAGATGGTGGTAGGGGACAGCCCCCAGTAAAGTCAGAGGTGAGAGCACAAAGCAATAAAGTAGGCAGACTCTGGTTTTTTGGGGGGTAGATGCTCGAGAATATCCGGGCGGACTCCTGAGGCTCGATCCCGCCTTTGCGTATGCCGAGCCTCCTTCCTCATGACCTTTGTCATGAGTGGAATGCCTCACCGGCTCCTGGCAGTCTCCTGCATAGCAGGCAGATTCTTCACCAGCTGAGCTACCAGGGAAGCCTATTAAACAGGTTATGGGGTGTCATAAAAGGTTCAAACCAATCTAAAGACTCAATAATCCCACTTTTCTTTGAAGCTTTGGTTTAAAAACCAAAAATAATTCAGAGATGATAATGAAGGTTCTGGGAAACCAGAAAATAAATCACCCCACAAGTCCACCAATGTAAAGAAAAGCACAGGGTTTGGTGTGTGTGCGTGTGTATATGTTCAGTTGCTAAGTCGTGTCCGACTCTTTGTGACCCCATGGACTGCACCATGCCAGGTTTCCCTGTCCTCCATCTCCCAGAGTTTGTTCAAATTTGTGCCCATTGTGTTGATGATGCCACCCAACCATCTCATCCTGTCACCCTCTTCTCCTCCTGCCCTCAGTCTTTCCCAGCATCAGGGTCTTTTCCAGTGAGTCAGCTCTTTGTACCAGGTGGTCAAAGTATTGAAGCTTCAGCTTCAGTGGGTGGGTATTACAAGTAATGGATTATTGTCAAAATGTCACAGTACCTTCCATTTGGCCCACTGTTTTTTGAGTAGAGGCGGAAAGAAAATGAATAATTTTCTTTCAGGATCAGGATCCAGGAAATTTAGTGTTAGTTGTAGTTCTAGCTCTTGGTGTTTGATCATCTGTAAAATGGAGATGATTTCTGCCCTCTTAATGGCTACAATAGAGAATGGATGTAAAAAATTATAAAGTGTGGTATTCTACTTTTGGAGAACCTATGTCTGCTGATAATTGATTCAGTATTTCTTTCTCTCAACTGGGGATTCCTTTTAATTAAACTTTCTATTTTGTATTAGAGTTTAGCTAATTAACAATGTAGTGATAGTTTCAGATGGACAGCAAAGGGACTCAGCAATATATATACATGTATCCATTCTCCCCCAAACTCCCTTCCCATCCAGGCTGCCACATCGAGTGGAGTTCCCTGTCCTATACAGCAGGTCCTTGTTAGTTATCCAATGTCCGACTCTTTTGCAACTCCATGAACTGCAGCCTGCTAGGCTCCTCTCCCCGTGGGATTCTCCAGGCAAGAATACTGGAGTGGGGTTGATGTGCCCTTCTCCAGGGGATCTTCCCAAACCAGGGATTGAATCCACGTCTCCTGCACTGCAGGCGGATTCTTTTGAGCCATCAGGGAAGCAGTGTCCATCCCAAACTCCCTAACTATCCCTTCTTCCCATCCTTCCCCTCAACCAAGTATTCTTAACCTTTTTAGAAGTCATACATCCCTTTGAGAATCTGACGAAAGCTACAGAACCCTCTTGCCAGAAAAATGCACATTAAAATGTCTGCATTCAAATTTAGGTAGTCAGTACAACTGTGAAGTTATAGTCATACACCTCAAAGTGATGAGCTCCCATACTATATCAAACTTGCTAACAGAAGAACCTGGGGGCTTGATCGTGTAACAGGATATGGAAACAAAAAGCAGAAGACACTGCCATGTAATGAATTCAGTGTAGCTGGTATAGTTATATTGGGGCATCAAAACACTAGGGTCAGCTAAATTGTTAAGTCAGAGATGATGAAGTAAAATGTACAATTATCTTGAATCTCAAAGAACCACACTGATATCGCAGACTCCCTCCAATAAATACGAATGTAATTTTTCCACTCTTTTGTTTATCTATTGTTTCCATATTATATTCTCAGTTAAGCTCTACAGTTAAAATTGTCATCACTGAGTTCATTTTGAACGTAACTGTAAAACCTGCTGAACTTGAATCAGCTTAATCTCTACTGGGTTTCCTATAGGGAACATGAAACAATCTGATCAATATCTGAAGCCATCAATACCCTCAGTTTTAGTGATTGAAATGCTAAGCCACTTCATTTAAAATGCCAATAGGGAGTTCCCTGGTGGTCCAATGGTTAAGACTCCACAGTTCCAATGTAGGGGATGCAGGTCGGATCCCTGGTCAGGGAACTAAGGTCCCATGTGTCACATGATGCAGGCAAAAAAATAAAATAGAATAAAATGCCAAAGGCATACAAATTACATGAGGCTTGGTTTCATCCGTATTGTTTATTAAAGAATTAAGATGAGTTTTCTTTTACATTCATAAAACCTACTAACTCAGACAAAAAGACTCAGCACTTATGAATACCTTCAGTCCTAACAGGCTCTATTAGATACAACTTTACTCTGTGATCACGCTAAAAAACGTTAGAAAGAAATTATTTCCCATCATCAATTCTATCTCTAGCATTCAATAAACAAAGTCTAGTTCTATAAGAATATGCTTCCCTGATTAATAATTGTAAAGCTCAGCACTCAAAATACTTACGTAAAAGGGTTTTGCATATCAACAACACATTTATGTTTACAAAACCCATTTTAGATACCATTCATTAAGTTTCTGACCCCAAATTAATTGAAGGTTGTGGACTCATTTGGATTACTTATTTCAAGCACTATTTGCAGCATAAAATTCAAATAAAAATAATTAGAAGAGTCACTTGGAGTTCATTAGATTTTATGGCTAGTAATCATTTAAACACCAGACTGGTTCCAAATAGGAAAAGGAGTACTTCAAGGCTGTATACTGTCACCCTGCTTATTTAACTTATATGCAGAGTACATCATGAGAAACTCTGGGCTGGAAGAAGCACAAGCTGGAATCAAGATTGCTGGGAGAAATATCAAGAACCTCAGATATGCAGATGACACCACCCTTATGGCAGAAAGTGAAGAGGAACTCAAAAGCCTCTTGATGAAAGTGAAAGAGGAGAGTGAAAAAGTTGGCTTAAAGCTCAACATTCAGAAAACGAAGATCATGACATCTGGTCCCATCACTTCATGGCAAATAGATGGGGAAACAGTGGAAACAGTGTCAGACTTTATTTTTTGGGGCTCCAAAATCACTGCAGATGGTGACTGCAGCCATGAAATTAAAAGACGCTTACTCCTTGGAATGAAAGTTATGACCAACCTAGATAGCATATTCAAAAGCAGAGATATCACTTTGGCAACAAAGGTCCGTCTAGTCAAGGCTATGATTTTTCCAGTGGTCATGTATGGATGTGAGAGTTGGACTGTGAAGAAAGCTTGAGCGCTGAAGAATTGATGCTTTTGAACTGTGGTTTTGGAGAAGACTCTTGAGAGTCCCTTGGACTGCAAGGAGATCCAACCAGTCCATTCTAAAGGAGATCAGCCCTGGGTGTTCTTTGGAAGGAATGATGCTAAAGCTGAAACTCTCAGTACTTTGGCCACCTCATGCGAAGAGTTGACTCATTGGAAAAGACTGTGATGCTGGGAGGGACTGGGGGCAGGAGGAGAAGGGGATGACAGAGGATGAGATGGCTGGATTGCATCTCCGACTCAATGGACGTGAGTTTGAGTGAACTCTGGGAGTTGGTGATGGAAAGGGAGGCCTGGCATGCTGCGATTCATGGGGTCGCAGAGTCGGACACGACTGAGAGACTGAACTGAACTGAACTGAATCATTTAAAATGCTTCCCTAAATTGAGATCAAGTTTATACTTATTAATTTTCTGTTGCTCCAATTGAATTAGCAATTCAGAAGATTTTTACATATTTTAGCTGCAGTTCAAGCTTCACTAATTTTACTGACTTTAGAGTTACCAAAAATTAAGAAAGTATCTTTATAAAGCCTTTAAAGGCTTAAGTGAGTATCTAACTGATTTGAAAGAAGAATCAGGAGATTCAGCATTTTATTCTTTTAGCTGCTGAAATACAAATAAAAATTCATTTTTGTTACACATCATGGTAACAAACTTGACATTCTTTTCAATATGGTGTGATTTAATATAGGTACTTTAAAATTTTCTTTTTAAATTTACTTTGGAGGGAAATAGCTCATTAAAAAAGACACTGGTACTTGAATGCCAAACTTGGACAGCATCCCCGAATCGAAAACTTGGTCCTCACAAGATGTAAGTATTCTTCCGATAACAAAAACAAATTAAACCGTATTGTCGGAAAAAACAGAAATATGTGGCATAGGCTTCTGAGTGATCTTGAAAAATGAGTTATGATGTGTTTTAACTGTACGGAGGAACATTCTAGAATCTACCTAGAAACATTTAGCAGAACAATTGGCCTGGTGCTCCTGGGGTTGTTCTGCCTCAAAGGGGGATAGAGGGTGTGTGATAGGGTGCTTAAGACTCACAATAGCCACAGAATCACTTGCACAGACGTAACCAAAATTCAATACAGAATAATATATTAGAGTAGAACAATGTCAACAGTTGTTCAATGCCTGGAAAGCAAGTTGTAAGCTAAGAACAAATAACTCAGCAGGAACAATAGTAAACATGTTTACAAGACTTGGGAGATGAAAAAACTTCATCATTCATAGATGATGTCTTGTGCACAAGTACATTAGTTACCAGTACATTAGGGGACAGCCACAAAACAAAGTAAGACTAAATCCAAGCTGCTTAGCTTTCTACCATTCTCTTGAGTATTAAACCCAGCCCACCTTTGGCCACTTGCAGGGGTGTTTTTTCTTCTTTATTCTCAATGTAAATGCTTGCTCCTTGGGACACCAGCAATTTTGCTTCTTCCACTCTCTCTTCATCACAGGCTAAGTGTCTGAAATCAAGGACCACAGAGATTGATTAATCATTTCCAATTCTATGTAATGTTTAGGAGTCCCTGACAGGTAGTCTAAACTGCATATGGTCGTGTGATGTTGGAAAGTTATTTAATCTTGAAAGGAAAATCTATTTCCATGGAGAAGAGTGTATATAAGTTAAAATTCAGTGGAATATAGCTTTATAATCTCAGATCATAAATAACAATTCTGACCCTACTACAACAAAAGTGATCTAAATGCCAGCCTAAGGAACAATGCCCTCAATTTATGGAGATTAGTAGGTTACACCAAACACATACAATAATTCTGGATTAGAATTCAGAAAAACCTCTATATATAATCTGCTAATAGCAACTTGTGTGGTTTAAATATTGGAAAAGCAGTCTATAAAATTTTTTATATCATATGATTGTTATAGGCACTCTGTAAGTTAGCAAGGTATTATTATCACCATTTTACAGTTGAAATTGTGACAGAGGTTAAAGTCTTTGTATATGATGACAACATGGCTGAGCAGTGAGTTGGGCAGGGGTAGAGGTGGGGACCTTGTGAGGCACTTAACAGTTTACCAGGTAGAGTACTATACACTTAACATGTTATTTTATTTAACCTTAGAGAGGAAGGAATTTTACATATCTCATATTACAGATAAGAAAATTAGACTCAGGAAACTTAAGTAACTTCTCCAAGTTATTTAATACAAATATTTAATATAGCTGTTAAGTGGCTGATTTTGGATACAGCAAATAGCATCTAACTATTCCTTAATCTTTGGCTCTTCCCAGGACCCAACACTGCCTGTGACTCCTAAATTTCCTCCAGGCCACCCTCCCTTTCTTATTTGGAGAAAAGGGCTAGAACATGCATGTTTTTCTAAATAAAGCCACACAGAACTACAGAGAAAAATTTTAAAACAAAGAGTTAAGAAAACAACACTGAATCTTACTCTGGACTAAAAAGAAGACTCATAGATTTTCTGGTTCAAAAAAGTCACCATTTAATAAGGAATAAAAGTGGCCAAGTACTGTAGAAGAAATATCAAGGTAGAGGATGGCTTCAGATCATACATAATCAGTGCCAGATGCATGTGAGTTAAATGAAAAGCAGTAACTACAGGATGCTTGGGGCTGGTACACTGGGATGACCCAGAGGGATGGGATGGGGAGGGAGGTGGGAGGGGGGTTCAGGATTGGGAACACGTGTACACCTGTGGCGGATTGATGTTGATGTATGGCAAAACCAATACAATACTGTAAAGTAATTAGCCTCTAATTAAAGTAAATAAATAAAAAAAGTTAAACCAAACCAATACAATGTTTTTTTCGTAAAACAGCAATAAAATACAGGTGACTTAAGTGTACATAGTATAATAAGTGTTAGTCACTCAGTTGTGTCTGACTCTCTGTTACCCCGTGGACTATAGCCCACCATGCTCCTCTGTCCATGGGATTTCCCAGGCAAGAATACTGGAGTGACTGTCATTTCCTTCTCCAGGGGATCTTCCCAACTCAGGGATCAAACCTGGGTCTCCTGCATTACAGGCAGATTCTTAACCGTTTGTGCCACCAGGGAAGCCCAATAAATATAAAGAGACTGGATCTGCAATGAAAATGCCTGAGTTCTCGATTATAGCGTGTGAAAATATATTGGTTGCTATGTTGTGTCCGACTCTTTCAACCCCACGGAATGTAGCCTGCCAGGCTCCTCTGTCCATGGAATTCTCCAGGCAAGAATACTGGAGTGGGTAGCCATTCCCTTCTCCAGGGGATCTTCCTGACCCAGGGACTGAACCTGGGTCTCTCGCATTGCAGGCAGATTCTTTACCATCTAGGCCACCAGGAAGCCCCAAAATACAGCTGAATATTTATCTAACTTCAGGGTGAGGAAGCACTTTCTAGCTATGAGGGAAGATTAATAGATCTGACTATATAGAAGTTGAAAACTTCTGTCATTTCAAAAAAATAAAATTTAAAGACAAACTGGGAAAAATATTTTCAACTAGCACGGAAGAAGGTTAATATTTGTACTATGTCAAGGCTATGCAAACAAATCAGTAAAAATAAATTAATTTTCCAAAAGGAAACAGAGAAAGGGATATAGAAAGCTATAATTTAGAGAAGAAATATAGTCATAGGCACTAAAAATGTTTAGCTTCCTTGATAGTAAGAAAATGCAAGTTACAACTCTGAAACACCATTTTCCCTATAAGAAAAGGATATTTTTGTGTTGGAAAGGGGCAATAGGCACTCTCAAACTGCTGTTGGGAGGAGGCAATAATACAACTCCTCTGGAAGTAATTTTGGAATATACAGCAACTGTTTTAAAATGTGTATCTGTTGACCCAGCAATTCTAGTTCTACACTAAGATACTAATCAGCAATACGGCCAAAGGTTTTCGTATAACGTTTGATCAATGTAGCATTATTTATAATAGTGGAAAACTCAAAAAAGCTTAAATATACAGGAATAGAGGAATTATTAAATTCTGGCATAAAATAGTGTTGTGTATAGGCATTCAAAATCAAATATTTATTAACATTGGAAAATGATTACACTATGAGGTAAAAAGCACAATATATGAAACTACATACACAATATGGTTCCAATTTTACAAAAAAAAAAGCATAGGTAAAGTATGCATATTTACATATGAAAGACAGGGAGGAAATACATTAAAATGCTGTCAGTGGTTATTTCCGGGTGGCAAGACGATAGGCACTTTGAATTTTTATCTTTATACTTTTGTGTACTTTCAATTTTTGTTTGGCCATAAAGATGTATTATAAGCAGAATTTAAAAAAATGGTGTGTAAGAATTAGTGCAAGAGGGCTAATGTCAGGTAGAATACAAATGACTGCTATTCATCACTTACAGAGGAGTGTTACCCTCAGTGTCTTGGATGTTTGTGGAAGCTTTGTAGTACAGAAGAATATGAATCATCTTCAAGTTACCCTTGGCTGCTGCGCGGTGCATTGCTGTGGCCTCATAATGGTCCTTAGCGTCTGGATTAGCTCCGCCTTCCAGTAACATGACAGCAATCTGAGAAGATGTAAAAGAAAACAGTGCAGATATCTGTTAATATTTGTGTTTGCGTAGAGGTTTAAAACTCAAGAAGCCTAGGAATGGAACCCTACCTCATGCCTGTTTTTGGAAGCTGCATAATGTAGGGGAGTACAGCCATTTTGATTGACAGCATTCACTTGAGCACCTTTTCCCAGAAGGGCTTTGACAATCTCATCTCGGCCAGCGGAAGCAGCAATATGAAGAGGAGACCAACCTGCCTATAAAAGAGGTGGACAGAACACAAACCAGGGAGAAAAGTCACAGGGATTAACGCTAACATTAAGACAGGGTTAACAAAGCTGTGTATGAATGGTTTTAAGAAAATATATTCTTTCCCTCATTAAGCACTGCAGGATATTTGGAAATCAGATACATACAAAAGAAAAGCATCCATAATTCTGTAACATGGAGACTACCTAAGTCTAATGTGTTTTTAAATAGGGATCGTAGGATATTAAGCTTCGTTGAGTTGTATTTTCCACAATTTCCACTTACCATCATGTTGTAGGAATTTTTCTGTCATTTGGAATCATAACTTTATTGGCTGCATACAATTATGTGGATATACATACTGTACTCAACTATTCCTCCATTATTTTTCTTTTTTTGCCATTATGAATATTACTTCCTCAAGCATCCTTGAAAAGGAACCTGTTTACAAAGTTTTCACCCTATTCTTCAGAAAGTGAAAGTCACTCATTTGAGTCCAACTCTTTGCGACCCCATGGACTATACAGTCCATGGAATTCTCCAGGCCAGAATACTGGAGTGGATAGCCGTTCCCTTCTCCAGGGGATAGAACCCGGGTCTCCTGCATTGCAGGCAGATTCTTTATCAGCTGAGCCATAAGGGAAGCCCAAGAATACTGGAGAGGGTAGCCTATCCCTTCTCCAGCAGATCTTCTCAACCCAGGAATCGAACCGGGGTCTCCTGCAAGAAGTCTTACTCTAATATAACCAATACCATTGCACTAAATCTCTATATAACAAAAAAGGTTCTAGGCCCTCATTCTAATATCTAGGCACTATTCACCAAAAAGTTTTTAACATAATAAAAAAGGGTTTGTAGTCTCTTAGAGGTCATTGCAATAAGCCTTGATCTGCAGGCTTACCTTAAATTACAGGCTATGAGTGGCAAAATGAACATTCTGAAATAATGCAACCACCAGTCCTGTATTTGGTCACTGGCGCCATGCTGCAACTTCCTAGTCATAAAGGTTAAAATTTGTTTGTGGCTTTAATTCTTGGGCTTCAGTAAACACCAGTCTGGACTCTAAAGATAACAGGGAATTTATCAACTCCGCCTAGTACTCACATCATCTTTATCATTCACGGGCACTCCAAGTTGCAGCAAGAATTCAACAATTTCTGTATGTCCAGCTGAGCATGCCCAATGCAACGCCGTTCTGCTGTCCTACACGGGAAACAGAGAAGCAGTAAGATCAACATTCTTGAAAAGAAATAAAAGAACTAAGATGAGAAAGCAGAACATATTAATCCTGAGCCAGTGAACATACGGTTTGGAAACAAGAAATGGAGAGGACTGGATCCTCAGGTAGGTAACCTTAAACTACATTACTTATATAAGAGAGCCTAAGGTTTTAGTACCATGTGGAGAATACATTGATGAATGTAGGTAATTCTGGGTAGAATAGACCCATGAAAGCAATAGAGCAAAAAACTTACTTCAGTGCTTTGGCAGAAATAGAGCTTTAACTACGTACATATTTTTATGTCAGGCACTGTGCTAAAAATTTTATGTCTATCATCTCCTGTAATCCCCATGATCCTATACAGTATATATTATCCCCATTTTACAGATCAGGGAACTAAGATTCCTCAAGGTAAGCAGCTTGTCCAAGGTCACATAGCTAGTAAATGGTGAAATTAGGACACATCTGAATTTTCTAGATACTCTAGAAAGAACAAGTGAATCTTATGGAAAGGAAATGTTCATAAAACTAGTTGAGATTCCCTATACAGCCATTTTAAAAACATACCACACACAGAATTAGAAAGCAACATTATTTAAAAAAAAATAAGCTAGAAAGAAGTTAGTCATGTTTCTCAATAAGAATTTCTCGCTCTTTTTTTTTTTTTTTGCAGTGACTGCTATATTTCTTAGCTCTGGGTAAAAGAAAATAGTATTATAAGCTTTATTACAAAAATTTCAAATTCATATAAAAATAGGCCAATCACTTACATTGTACAAATGTTTTCTTATATTTGCTTCATCTGTTTTTTTTTCTTAAAGAGATTTTAAAAAACGAATCTTAAATATCATGATTTTTCATCCCTAAATATTTGAGTGTCTAAAAAGCACTCTGTTGTTGTTTAGTCCTTAAGTCCTGTCCAACTCTTTTGTGACCCCCATGGACTGTAGCCTGCCAGACTCCTTTGTCCATGGGATTTCCCAGGCAAAAATACTGTGCTGCCATTTCCTTCTCCATAAAAATACTTTACTACATAGCTATTACACTGATTAAAATTAACTCTAACTCCTTTATAACATCAAATACCCAATCTGTATTCAGATTTCCGCAACAGTATCCCAAATGTCTTTTTGCAGTTAGCTTGTTTTCAATCAGGATCCATACAAGATCCACAAGTTCCAACAGTTGTTTCTTAAGTCTTTTGATCCTGAATAGTTTCTCCCTTTTTTATGCCATTGACTTGATGAAGAATGGTTAGAAGTATTATTAAATCTTAATTTAATTTTGTTAAATTAAATCTAAAGTATTAAACATTACCAGACCAAACTAAAGGCAAACTAGGCAAAGGGATTTTTCAGGTTGAGCAGCAAAGGAAAGTTCCAGAGAAGCCTCCCGACTTCTAATTCTCTTCCCAAAGACACAAAATGGAGATTTTTAATTATGTGACATTATCTTGCTAGTGCTTAGCACTGTGCCTGTCAAACAGGAAGCAATCTATAAATGTTTGTTGGCTTACTGAGGGCACCATGAATCTTTCTAGAAACTCAGGGTGAAAGCATGAGGATTCTTTAAGTAGGAGAGCAGAAAGAAACATTCCCAAGGTCCACTCTCTTTTGTTTCGCTTCTGCCTAAACTGCCCATTCATCCTCCAGGGAAACCTCACTCATTGTTCAAGATACAGTCAATCTTCCCTCCTTTGCAAAGTCTTTAGGGTTACAACATTCGGCTTTCCTAAGCCAGATTAAATCAGGTCCTTCCATGATATGTTCTGAAAGCACCACGTCAACTTCTCTCCCGAAGAATACCACAATTAAAATCGGACGTGATTTGGGATTATTTTATCCACGTCTGCTCCTTCCAGTAACTGCCTGACACAGAAGAGGCGTTCAGTTACACATGTTGCCTCGAATAAAATCACTAATAAAAGCAAAGAAATCCATTTCAAAAATCCAAAAACTTTCCTTCTCACAGATGCCTCAAAGATTGGGCATTTCTGAGAAATGACCTAAACGTTCTAGAAATATCCAAAATACAGCAAGCTAAGTACCGGGCCAAAGGGGGAGGGGGGGAAACATTGGCAGTTTGCGGGGCTAGATTGGGCCGCTCTATCCCGAGTCCTGAGGTGACCCAGGGGTAAGGATGGGGAGGCGCGGGCGGGAATCCCGCCCTCTCGGAACCGGCCTCCCCCTGGACTGGGCAGGGCTGTGCAGCCACGTTGTCTCCGCCGCCGCCGCCGCCGCCGCCTGCGGAGAGGGTCCAGCGCTGCTTTACCTGGTCAGTCCTAGTGGCCAGGGACTTATCCGCCAGGATCCTCTCCTTTAACTCCTCCAGCTTCCCGCTGTAGGCCAGGTTGCAGATCATTAGGTTAGACACACACCCCTCCATTTCGCTTTCCCAGGATCTCGGTGCAGCCAGATCCACCACCTCCTCACTTCGCAGGCTCCGAGCGCTAATCAAAAGAGCCCGTAGAGCTCCACCAATCACCATCCTCTCTTCTTCCTTTGCTTTTCCCATCGCAGGGCGCCTCTGGGAGTTGCAGTCTGAGCGCAGTTCCGGGCAGGGAGGCGCCTTCGCCACTCTCCCCGACTCTGACCCTAGCGGCGCGGAACTACGAGTCCCAGGGTCCCTTGCAGCCTCCGTAGTCAAGTGGCCGGTGGAATTGGCCCAGGATGACAGCTGGAGAATGGAGTCAGGTATGGGGAGCGGCTTCGTGTAGAACCGGGGTGGGTGGTCGCTGTTGGGACACTAAGTCAGTGACGCGAAATGGGTGCGGGGTCATGGCAAGAGAGTTATGGGAGCCAAAAAGTCCTGTCCTGGGGGCCCTGATCTGCAGTGGTAAGCGGAAGGGAAAACGGTAGCAGCTGAGTATTACCTCCTGAGCTCGAACCAGTGCCTGTGGCCACCCTCCCCATCGCTCCTGCCGCTGCCAAAGGATTGGAAGGAAATAGGGGTTAATTATGCTGACATTTCGGTGGAGTGGCATTAGGGCAGAATTCTGCCACAACAGTGATGGCATATGACACTAAGGTGATGTGCCAGGGTGATGCCAAAGGCAGGGTGTGATGCCATAGGAGCCACTTGATATCTAAGAGATCTCACGGAGTCCATGGCGTGGTGACATAACAACTTGAGGGTCATCTTGACACTGTCTATAGTGTTGACTCTTTAATATCATGATAATAAAGGTGACATCGAAGTTTTGCTAGACTATTAATCTAGTAGTGTTTCTATTTATGGGAATCCTAAATAGTGCCACAGCAGAAGAAATGCACGGCTTATCCTTTATAGGGGATATCCAGACTGGCATCATACCACAGCTAAGTTATGATAAGAATATACTCAAGAAAGAGACTGATTATATTTACCCTGTTACAGTGTAGAACAGGGCTTGGCAACTTTTCTGTGAAGAGCTACATAAATATCTTTAGACTTTGTGAGTCAAAAGGCAAAATTATAGGATCTATACTAAGGACGGGCTTCCCTGGAGGCTCAGATGGTAAAGAATCTGCCTGCAATGCGGGAAACCGTGGTTAGATCAGGAAGATCCCGTGGGGAAGGGAGTGGCTACCCATTCCAGTATTTTTGCCTCCAGAGTTCGCCGGACATGGGGTTACAAAGAGTCGGACAGGACTGAGCAACTAATATACTAAGGGCATTATGCCAAAACTAGGTAATGATAACAATACACTCAAGAAGGAGACTGATTATATTTATCCTGTAATAGTGTAGAACACAGTTCTGTAAAGAACCAGATAGTAAATATTTTAGGCTCTGTGGGCCAAAAAACAAAATCGAGGATAATGTGTAGGTACTTATATGACAAAGGAGAAAACAAATTTTAGCAAATGTTTATTGATAAAATTCAAAGTAATAATAATTGAGCATTTATTTTAGGTAATGCAGGACAACTAATGAGAATAATGAAATTCTTTTTGGGAGGTAACATTTTATTTGGGGCTAATAGTATTCTCTGTTGTCAAAATAGTTTCAAATGTTCATGTTAATGCTCATCTATAATGAGATTTTACACATTTTATCTTTATAAATGTCTTTTCACACAGATAGGTATGAATGCACAAACATATTCTTGTTATTTTTTAGTTAAATTTCAGAATAGTGTAAGGTTTATAGAAAAGTTGGGAAGATAATGCAGAATTTCTGTGCACCCCTCACCCAGTTTCCCCTACTCTTCCTTTCCTATTTTTAATAACTTTATTAGGATATATTTTTCATATCAAAAAATTCACCCATTTCAAGTGTATAGTTCAATATTTTTAGTAACTTTACTGAATGATGCAACCATAATCATAATGTTTTAGAACATTTTCACTTCCCTCCTAAATCCCTCATACTCATTTATTTACAATTAATCCTCATTCCCACTCCCAACTCCAGGTAACCACTGATCTATTTTCTGTCTCTATAAATTTGCATATTCTGGGCATTTCATCTGAATTAAATCAAGTAAGAAGTGGTCTTTTGTGCCTGGCTTCTTGCACTTAGCATATTTTTGAGGTTCCTCCATATTGTAGCATGTACCAGTACTTCATTAATTTTTATTGCCAGTGTGTATGAATCATACAAAAATCTTTTGTGTTTAGCTTCTTTCACTTAGCATAAGGTTTCTGAAGTTTTTCCAAATTGTAGTATGTATCAATACTTCATTTTAATGGCTAAATAATATTTTGCTGTATGGCTTTCCATATTTCACTTATCCACTCATCAGTTGGTTGGCTTCTGCCTTTTGGTTATTATGAGTAATACTGCTATAAACATTCATGTACATGTTTCTGTGCAGATATATGCTTTCATTTCTCTTGGTACCTATCTAGGAGTAGAATTGCTGGGCCATATGGAATTCTATGTTTAAATTTGTGAGGAACTGTCAGAATTTACCAAAGTGTCTGTATATTTTCCCCTCCCATTAACAATGTATATTCTCCTCCACATCTTTAATGTCTATTTTTTTTTATTACAGCCATTCTAGTGGGTGCAAAGTGGTATCTCATTGTGATTTTGTTGTTTTGATTTGTAACAGCACGGAAAGTGTATAAAGCGTGTTGGCATCACTTATGATTCAAACAGTGTTAGTTGTTGAAATGACTTTCCTACTGTATAAGTTTCACATATAAGTGCTCTTTTGTCTTGTAATTTTAGGTTGAATTAATTAAGAAACATTATCAAGTCTGGAGCAAAAGCTAATGTCCAGGGCCATTTGGTGTTTGGTATTAGTGGGTGAAGGCAGTTCTTCCAACAGGTGAAAAAATGTAAAAGTCATTCATACCTTCCTTACCATAAGGAAAATACAAAGTGGACCTAATTTGACTTGCCAGATGTAGCTTGCTAATGGCTGGTGTATAGTGAAAGTGTCCTGTATTTAGTAGGTGTTCAATAAATATCCAGTTGATTTCAGAGGTACAGCAGGCTTGTTGTGTGGTACTCACAAAGGATTGGGTATAGTAACATTTTACTATAATAATAAATCAAAAAATTGGATTTGATTGCCAGAAACAGCTGGAGACAAACTCCAAGTGCCCCTACTACTGAGTGACTTGTTTGGGTAACCTTTTATAGATGGTGTGTTGTGCTTTTAAATTATTTGATATGACCGGGTGGTTAACTTCAATTATGAATCCTTTAAGGACAAGGGTAAGATATTCTTCAACTTTTTGAAAGCTGCAAGACAAATAGATCTCTAAGGGAGAAGATGTCTTCTCTTTCGTTACTGTCCCCAAGTATGGAGGAACAGTGTGGTTACTGTTTATTTATCAAGAGTCAAAGGGGGGCCCTGTTAGGGATGGACTCCCTTGCTACTTGTACAATTGAATATTCCCTTTTCTACTGGTCATCTAGAGTCTAGGTCCTCAGTTCAGTTCAGTCGCTCAGTCGTGTCTGACTCTTTGCGACCCCGTGAATCGCAGCACACCAGGCCTCCCTTTCCATCACCAGCTCCCAGAGTTCACTCAGACTCACGTCCATCGAGTCGGTGATGCCATCCAGCCATCTCATCCTCTGTCGTCCCCTTCTCCTCCTGCCCCCAATCTCTCCCAACATCAGAGTCTTTTCCAATGAGTCAACTCTTCACATGAGGTGGCCAAAGTACCGGAGTTTCAGCTTTAGCATCATTCCTTCCAAAGAACACCCAGGACTGATCTCCTTTAGAATAGATTGGTTGGATCTCCTTGCAGGCCAAGGGACTCTCAGGAGTCTTCTCCAACACCACAGTTCAAAAGCATCGATTCTTCAGTGCTCAGCTTTCTTCACAGTCCAACTCTCACATCCATACATGACCACTGGAAAAACCATAGCCTTGACTAGATGGACCTTTGTTGGCAAAGTCCTAGAACAAGCCAAATCCATCGTCTGGACTTCAAGAATAATATTTACAGATCACATGTGTCAGGTATTGCGCTTTTCTCATTTAGTCTTTCGCAACAACTCTTTGAGGGAGTTTCCATTATTCCTGAGCCCCCACCTTTTAAAAAAAAAAAAAAGGGAGAATACAGGCACAGAGAAGCAAAATAGCATGCTTGAGGTCACACAACTTGGCAAAGGTTGGAGCTAAAATGGTAATCCAGTGCTATTCTACCCTAAAACCCTAGCACTTAACCACTGCAACATATTGCTCAGTATTGCTGAAGATAAAATTGTGTGTAAATGAAAACCTCAGATAATGCAATACTAATTTCTGTCAGAGCTCTTTGGGCTGTAACACTACCCATGATTGTGGGGAAATGACATGTTTTTCATGCTCTAGAGCAACACTGTCCAACATAACTTTTTGTGATGATGGAAAAGTTCTATATCTAAGCTGTTCTGATATGGTAGCCATTAGTCACATTGAACACTTGAAATGTATCTGGGAACTACATTTTAAATTAGATTTTAATTTTAAAAAATTTAAATAGCTTCATATGGCTAGTGGTTATCATTTTGTGTCCAAGGAGGGAGAGGCAGGTTTCCCTATTTGCTCCTTTCTAATTATCACGAAACATTTCACTCAGTGCAAATATTCTTTTCCTAGCACAGCTGAAAATGAATGTATTCTGTAGTGAAACAAACTTGAGGACATCCTACACAGGGCATACACAAATCAATTAACTGTATGACAGTTGTAGGAATAGGTTCTGGCTTATCCATTATGAAACTTCTTCATTCCCACCACTTACTAGATAAAGTTTGAACAACTAGCCTGAAGATACTTTGCAAATTATTTTTTAATTGTTTGCAGAATTTTTTCATTGTTTATGTGACTAATTGCAAGCAATTCATAATAGCCAGTTGGCTGGTTTAAGGTGAGACATTTTAATCTGTGGCTCTAATATTTTTTAGCACATGTTTTAATCCTACAGATAAAAATGATCTTGGTATTGTATATCACTGGCTTATACAAATCTTCCCTATTTAAAATATCTCTTCATAAAACTGCATGTTATTATAGGCTATTATTATAACATTGTATTTACTTACTCCTTGGGTTTTAGCTTCCACACTCTTGTTTTCTGAGTTACTTGCTTTATAAGTGGTTTATTTTTTAACTTATGATACATAATGAATGATTCCCAAGAAGCTGCAAAAACAGTACAGAAATGCTCCACATACTCTTCATCCTGTTTAGTCCAATCATTACATTTTATATAATTATACTACAATACAAAAAACTAGGAAAATGACACTGGAATGTTGTATATGTACAGGTCTATGTTATTTATCACTTGTGTGGATTTGTGCAACCATGATTGCAACCAAGATGTAGAAATATTCCTTCACTAGAGAGCCACCCTTCATAGGCACACCTAACACCCCCATCATACATAACCCCTGCCAAATATGAATTTGTTTTCCTACTCTATAATTTTGTCCTTTTGAGAATTTTATGTAAATGAAGTCATAAAGTGTGATTTTTTCCAATTTTTTCTGCTTTGTTCAATGACCTTGTGATCTATCCAAGTTGATACATGTATCAATAGTCTGTTCTTTTTTGTTGGTGAGGAGTGTTTCATGCTATGGATATAGTACAGTTTGTTTAACCATTCACCTAATTAGGGACATTTTGGTTATTTGCATTTTGGGGCTGTTACAGATAAAACTATTATAAACATCTGTGTATAGAATTTGGGTAGACAACTTTCCAGTGGGCTTCCCTGGAGTTTCAGCGGTAAAGAATTCACCTGTAATGCAGGAGACTCTGGTATGATCCCTGGGTTGGGAAGATCCCCTGAAGGGGGACAGAACAACCTATTCCAGTATTCTTGCCTGTTGAATTCCATGGACAGAGGAGCCTGGCAGGCTATGGTTCATAGGGTCGCAAAGAGTGCAACATGACTGAAGTGACTTTAGCATGCACAACTTTCCAATATTCTTTCCTGGATAATCCCATGGACCGAGGAACCTGGCGGGCTATAGTGCAGGGAGTTGCAAAGAGTCAGACACCACTGAGCAACCGAGCACAACTTTCATTTGTCTGAGATATATGCCCAGGAAAGTCGTTTCTGGGTCATATGGTAAGTGTGGGCAGACCTAGTGGCTCAGTGGCAAAGAATCTGCCTGCAATGCAGGAGCCGCAGTAGATGCAGGTTTGATCCCTGGGTTGGGAAAATCCCCTGGAGAAGGGCAAGGCAACCCACTCCAGTATTCTTGCCTGGAGAATCCCCATGGACAGAGGAGCCTCGAGGCCTAAAGTCCATAATGTTGCAAAAAGTCTGATATGACTGAAGTGACTTAGCATGCATGCATGTGGCAAGTGTATATTTAGTTTTTAAAGAAATTTTTCCAGAGTGGCTGCATAGAATTTTACACTCCCATCAGTATATGCGAGATCTGGTTTCTTTGCATCCTTGCCACTGTTGTCATTGTTTTTTATTTTATCCATTCTTGCATATTGATATTGTTGCAGTCAAAATCTTGGTTTTCTCTGCCGACCAAAGCCAAATAAAAAATTATGGAGAGTTTGGAGGAAACAGAAAGACGACTTTAATCCTCAACTGGCAGAGGGGAGATACAGAAGGCTTATGCCTTAAGAACTGTGTCCCCCTCCTTCCATGAGGAGTCTAGGAAGGCTTGCAGTCAGGGCTTGGTGATGAGGAACAAAAGTATAAGGCTCTTGTATTCTTCTTCCATAGTCAACAAAAGAGTCCGAAATGCAGTACTTGGATGCAATCTCAAAAATGACAGAATGATCTCTGTTCGTTTCCAAGGCAAACCATTCAATATTACAGTAATCCAAGTCTATGCCCTGACCAGTAATGCTGAAGAAGCTGAAGTTGAATGGTTCTATGAAGACCTATAAGACTTTCTAGAACTAACACCCAAAAAAGATGTCCTTTTCATTATAGGGGACAGGAATGCAAAACTAGGAAGTCAAGAAATACCTGGAGTAAAAGGCAAATTTGGCCTTGGAGTACAGAAAGAAGCAGGGCAAAGGCTGATCGAGTTCTGCCAAGAAAACGCACTGGTCATAGCAAACACCTTCTTCCAACAACACAAGAGAAGACTACATATGGACATCACCAGATGGTCGACACAGAAATCAGATTGATTATATTCTTTGCAGCCAAAGATGGAGAAGCTCTATACAGTCAGCAAAAATAAGACCGGGAGCTCACTGTAGCTCAGATCATGAACTCCTTATTGCCAAATTCAGACTTAAATTGAAGTAAGTGGAGAAAACCACTAGACCATTCAGGTATGACTTAAATCAAATCCCTTATGACTATATGGTGCAAATGAGAAATAGATTTAAGGGACTAGATCTGATAGAGTACCTGATGAACTATGGACGGAGGTTTGGACATTGTACAGGAGATAGGAATCAAGACCATTCCCAAGAAAAGCAAAATGGCTGCCTGAGGAGGCCTTACAAATAGCTGTGAAAAAAGGAAAATGAAAAGCAAAGGAGAAAAGGAAAGATACACCCATTTGAATTCGGAGTTCCAAAGAATAGCAAGGAGAGATAAGAAAGCCTTCCTCAGTGATCAGTGCAAAGAAATAGAGGAAAACAATAGAATGGGAAAGATTAGGGATCTCTTTAAAAAAAATTAGAGATACCAAGGGAACATTTCATGCAAAGATGGGCTAAATAAAGGACAGAAATGGAATGGACCTAATAGAAGCAGCGGAGAAGGCAATGGCACACCACTCCAGTACTCTTGCCTGGAAAATCCCATGGATGGAGGAGCCTGGTAGGCTGCAGTCCATGGGGTCGTGAAGAGTCAGACATGACTGAGCGACTTCACTTTCACCTTTCACTTTCATGCATTGGAGAAGGAAATGGCAACCCACTCCATTGTTCTTGCCTGGAGAATCCCAGGGACGGGGGAGCCTGGTGGGCTGTCATCTATGGGGTTGCACAGAGTTGGACACGACTGAAGCGACTTAGCAGCAGCTGCAGCAGCAGCAGCAACAGAAGCAGAAGATATTAAGAATAGGTGGCAAGAATACACAGAAGAACTGTACAAAAAAGATCTTCATGACCCAGATAATCACGATGATGTGATCACTTAGAGCCAAACATCCTGGAACGTGAAGTCAAGTGGGCCTTAGGAGCATCACTACGAACAAAGCTAGTGGAGGTGATGGAATTACAGTTGAGCTATTTTGAATCCTGAAAGATGATGCTGACAAATTTGGAAAACTCAGCAATGCCCACAGGACTGGAAAAGGTCAGTTTTCATTCCAATCCCAAAGAAAGGCAATGCCAAAGAATGCTCAAACTACTGCACAATTGCACTCATCTCACACGCTAGTAAGGTAATGCTTAAAATTCTCCAAGCCAGGCTTCAGCAATATGTGAACTGTGAACTTCCAGGTTGTTCAAGCTGGTTTTGAACAACCAAAAGGCAGAGGAATCAGAGATCGAATTGCCAACATCTGCTGGATCATGGAAAAAGCAAGAGAGTTCCAGAAAAACATCTATTTCTGCTTTATTGACTATGCCAAAGCATTTGACTGTGTGGATCACAATAAACTGTGGAAAATTCTGAAAGAGATGGGAATACCAGACCACCTGACCTGCCTCTTGAGACACCTGTATGCAGGTCAGGAATAAACAGTTAGAACTGGACATGGAACTACAGACTGGTTCCAAATAGGAAAAGGAGGACATCAAGGCTATATATTGTCACCCTGCTTATTTATCTTATATGCAGAGTACATTATGAGAAATGCTGGGCTGGAAGAAGCATAAGCCAGAATCAAGATTGCCGGGAGAAATATCAATAACCTCAGATATGCAGATGACACAACCCTTATGGCAGAAAGTGAAGAGGAGCTAAACAGCCTCTTGATGAAAGTGAAAGAGGAGAGTGAAAAAGTTGGCTTAAAGCTCAACATTCAGAAAACGAAGATCATGGCATCCAGTCCCATCACTTCATGGCAAATAGATGGGGAAACAGTGGAAACAGTGGCTTACTTTATTTTTCTGGGCTCCAAAATCACTGCAGATGGTGATTGATTGCAGCCATGAAATTAAAAGATGCTTACTACTTGGAAGGAAAGTTATGAACCAACCTAACAGCATATTAAAAAGCAGAGACATTACTTTGCCAACAAAGGTCCATCTAGTCAAGGCTATGGTTTTTCCACTGGTCATGTGTGGATGTGAGAGTTGGACTATAAAGAAAGCTGAGTGCTGAAGAATTGATGCTTTTGAACTGTGGTGTTGGAGAAGACTCTTGAGAGTCCATTGGACTGCAAGGAGATCCAACCAGTCCAGTCCTGGGTGTTCATTGGTAGGACTGATGCTGAAGCTGAAACTCCAATACTTTGGCCACTTGATGCGAAGAGCTGACTCATTGGAAAACAGCCTGATGCTGGGAAAGATTGAGGGCATGAGGAGAAGGGGACGACTGAGGATGAAATGGTTGGATGGCATCACTGACTCAGTGGACGTGGGTTTGGGTGGACTCTGGGAGTTGGTGATGGACAGGGAGGCCTGGCATGCTGTGGTTCATGGGTTGCAAAGAGTTGGACACGACTGAGAGACTGAACTGAACTGACTGACTCTTCTTCCTCTTGCATCATTTCAAAAAGAGTCATAGGTTGGTGTCAGGTAGCCCAGTAATTGAGTCATGCAGTTCTGTAACCCTGCAGCCTTCTTTCTGTAATGCAAAAAGAGAAAAACTACCAGGGGTGATCTGCGAAGAGAGTGCTGTATATCATAACCAGATACATGATGTAATTAGCACAGAGTCAAAGGATAATAGGTGCAATATATAGCTCATGCACAGTTAGGGGCAGAAAAACAAACTTTGTTACAGACTACAGATTAGGAACAGTTAAAGTAAAAAGTAGGAATGACCAGGCTCACTCATTGTTCCCTTTATCTCCTTTGATCTCAGGAAAGGAAAAGAAAAAACTCGTTCCTCTTTTTTCCTTTTCACTGCAGCATTATCTTATTGTGGTTTTATTTGCATTTCTCTAATAGCTAATGATGGTCAGTATCTTTTTATGTGTTTATTTTCCATCCCTATGTCTTTTTCAGTGAAATGTCTCCTCATGTCCTTTTCCCATTTTCTTTGTTTTTTTTTTTTTTATTTAAATTTATTTATTTTAATTGGAGGCTAATTACTTTACAATATTGTATTGGTTTTGCCATACATCAACATGCAGCTGCCACGGGTGTACACGTGTTCACAATCCTGAACCCCATCCCTCCTCCCTCCCCATACCATCCCTCTGGGTCGTCCCAGTGCACCAGCCTCGAGCATCCTGTATCCTGCATCGAACCTAGACTGGTGATTTGTTTCTTATATGATATTATACATGTTTCAATGCCATTCTCCCAAATCATCCCACCCTCTCCCTCTCCCACAGAGTCCAAAAGACTGTTCTATACATCTGTGTCTCTTTTGCTGTCTCGCATACAGGGTTATCATTACCATCTTTCTAAATTCCATATATATGCGTTAGTATACTGTATTGGTGTTTTTCTTTCTGGCTTACTGCACTCTGTATAATAGGCTCCAGTTTTATCCACCTCATTAGAACTGATTCAAATTTATTCTTTTTAATGGCTGAGTAATACTCCATTGTGTATATGTACCACAGCTTTCTTATCCATTCATCTGCTGATGGACATCTAGGTTGCTTCCATGTCCTGGCTATTATAAACAGTGCTGCGATGAACATTGGGGTACACGTGTCTCTTTTAATTCTGGTTTCCTCAGTGTGTATGCCCAGCAGTGGGATTGCTGTGTCATAAGGCAGTTCTATTTCCAGTTTTTTAAGGAATCTCCACACTGTTCTCCATAGTGGCTGTACTAGTTTGCATTCCCACCAACAGTGTAAGAGGGTTCCCTTTTCTCCACACCCTCTCCAGCATTTATTGCTTGTAGTCCCATTTTCTTTGAAATAAAAAAGATTATTGAGGTAATTGGTTCATAACATTGTACGTTTCGCATGTACCACATTTTATTTCTGCATATATGGTAGCATGCTCACCCCCCAAAATCTCACTTCTGTCACCATGCAGTTGACTCCTTTTGCCCATTTTGCCCTCCCTCCACCCGTTCCCTTCCTGTAACCACTACTCTGTTTTCTGTTTCTATGTGTTTGTTTATAGTTTCATTTGTTCTTTTTTTGCTGCAACACATGACATGAAGGGTCTTAGTTCCCCAACCAAGGATCAAACCCATGTTCTTTGCAGTGGAAGGCCAGATTCTTAACCACTGGACCACCAGGGAAGTCTGTGTTAATTTATTTTGTTTGTTTGTTTATGTTTCACATATAAGTTAAATCATACAGTGTTTGTCTTTCTCCATCTGACTTATTTAATTTAGCATAATACCCTCAAATTCCATCCATGTTGTTGGAAATCCTTTGCCCATTTTATAATTGTATTGTTTGGGGTTTTTTGTTTTTTACCTGTTAAATTGTGAGAGTTCTTTATATATTCTCGATCCAAGTTCTTTGTCACATATGTAGTTTGCAAATATTTTTCTACCAGTCTGTGGCTTGTCTTTTCATCTTATTAATAGGATTTTTCATAGAGCAAAAGCTTTTGATTTTGATGATGTCCAATTCATTCTTTTCTTAATTCTTTAGATTGTGCTTTTGTTCTTATGTCTAATTGACCCTTAAGCCCCGGGTCTCAAAGATGTTCTCCCAAAGTTTTTTAGTTATATTTTACATTCAAGTCCATGATCCATTTTGAGGTAATTTTTGTATTTAGTGTGAGGTTTAGGTTGAAGTTAATTTTTTAAACTATGGATATCCCATTGCTTCAGCTCCACTGAACTATAATATAAAATGAGTATGCTGTACTTGTGTAGGCATGTTTCAGCGTTCTCTGTTCTGACTGAATGATCCACGTGTCTGTCTCTTTGCCACATCATACAGTCTTGATTACTATAGCTCTAAAATGTTTTAAAATTTGTTATAGTGATACCTCCTACTTTATTATTTTTTTCAATATTGTTTGACTTTACGTATACATTTCAGAATGGTGGTGGTTTAATCGCAAAGTTGTGACCAACTCTTGGGACCCCTCAGACTGTAGCCTTCCAGGCTCCTCTGTCCATGGAATTTTCCAGGCAAGAACACTGGAGTGGGGTGCCATTTCCTTCTCTAGGGGATCTTCTCAACCCAGGGATCAAATTCCTGCATTGGCAGGTGGATTTTTAACAGCTGAGCCAACAGGGATAAACTTGCCAATATCTAAAAAAAATTGCTAGAATGTTGATAGGAATTGTTTAAGGCCTGTACATTAACCTGAGGAAAACGGAAATCCTTACTGTGTTGAATCTTCTGATTCATGAACAGGGCAGTTCAGTTCAGTCGCTCAGTTGTGTCCGACTCTTTGCGACGCCATGGACTGCAGCATGCCAGGCTTCCCTGTCCATCACCAACTCCTGGAGCTTGCTCAAACTCAAGTCCATCGAGTCGGTGATGCTATCCAATCATCTCATCCTCTGTCGTCCCCTTCTCCTGCCTTCAATCTTTCCCAGCATCTGGGGCTTTTCCAATAAGTCAGTTCTTTGCATCAGGTGGCCGAAGTATTGGAGCTTCAGCTTCAGCATCAGTCCTTCCAATGAATATTCAGGACTGATTTCCTTTAGGATTGACTGATTTGATCTCTGGCATATCTCTCCATTTATTCACATCTTTTCTTTCGTTAGCATTGTGTAGTTTTCAGCATACAAGTCTTGTACGTGTTTTGTTAGAATTTTGCTTCATTTTTTTTTAGTGACCATTAATGGTATTGTATTTTAAATTTTGGTTTCCATATGTTTATTGCTAGTACATAGTTATACAGTTGGTTTTTGTATGATGATCTTGTACCCTGCAATGTTGCTGAATATGGATTAAGTTCTAGGAGGTTTTTTCTGTTGGTTTCTTGGCATTTTATTTATTTATTTATTTTGTAGACCAGCTTGTCATAGGGATGGTGGGACAGAAACAGTGGTATTTCTTTCACTCCACTTTTTAATGCCTTTTATTTATTTCTTCCTTTATTGTTCTGGTTCAGAATTCTAGTTAACTGTAGTAAGAGCTGAACCCTTACTTTGTTTTCAATCCTAGGGGGAGAGCAGTCAGTCTTTCAGCATTAACTGTGATGTTAGTTGTAGTTTTTTGGGGGTATATACTTTTTAAAATTGAGGCAATTCCTCCCTAATTCCTAGTTTTCTGAGGATTTTTATCATCAGTGAATGTTGAATTTTGTCAAACAGCTTTTTCATTGATATGGTCATGTGATTTTTGTTACTACACTGATTAATTTTCAAATAGTGAACCCACTTTGCATTCCTAAAACAAACCCACTTGGTCATAGTATATAAATTTGTCTATTCTGCTGCTGCTGCTGCTGCTGCTGCTGCTAAGTCGCGTCAGTCGTGTCCAACTCTGTGTGACCCCATAGACGGCAGCCCACCAGGCTCCCCTGTCCCTGGGATTCTCCAGGCAAGAGTACTGGAATGGGGTGCCATTGCCTTCTCTGAAATTTGTCTATATATTGCTGAATTCTATTTGCTAACATTTTGTTAAGGATTTTTGTGTCTCCATGAATGATATTGGTTTTGTATTTAATTTGGGGGTACTGCCTTTGATTTTGATATCAATGAAATATTGGCCTTCTAATGAGAATTGGGAAATATTTCCTCTCCTTTTATTTTCTGGAAGAGATTATGTGATGATGGTATTAATTTTCCTTTAAGTGGCTGGCAGAATTCTCTAGTGTAACCAACTGGGCCAGGAGATTTCTTATTTTAGAGTTTTAAAAGTACAGATTCAATTTCCTTAATAGTTATAGGACTGTTCAAATGATCAATTTCATATTGAGTGCTTGTGTGTGTTTGTGTTTTTCAAGGAATTGGTCCAGTTTATAAAAATTGTAAAATTTGTGTAGGTTTGTTTGCTGTATTTCCTTTATCTTTTTGGTGTTTGCAGAGTCTCAACTGACATCCCCTGTTGTGTTTTGATATTAATACTTTGTGTTTTCTCTCTTTTTTAAATTTGGCAGTCTCACTAAAGATTTGTCTATTTTGTTGATCTTTTCAAAGAACCAACTCTTTATGTCATTGATTTTTCTCTATTAATTTTCAGTTTTTAGTCTTACTGATTTTTGCTTTCAAATTGATTATTTCTTTCCTTGCATTCAGTTTATTTTACTCTTTTTCTAGTTTTCTGTTTTTTAAGGTGGAAAATTACATTTTTAAATTTGACTTTTCCTCTTTTCTGAGGTAAGCATTTAGTGCTATAAATTTTCCACTCAGCAGTGGTTTAGCTGCATATCACACATATTTTTTATTGTGGTAAAAAATTATGTAATATGAAATCTACCCTCTTAAAATGTTAAGTGTACATTACACAATATTTTTAACAGTAGGCACAATGTTGTTTTCACCTTGCATGACTGAAACTCTATGCCCGTTGAATAGCAACTCCCCATTTTGTTCTCCCAGTAGTCCCTGGCAACCACCATTCTACTTTCAGTTTCTATGAGTTTGACTACTTTAGACACGTCTTTTAAGTGGAACGATGCAGTATTATCTTGTCTGACTGGCTTATTTCACTTAGCACAATGTCTTCAAGTTCCTCAACTTGTAGTCTATGACAGGATTTCCTTTTTATATGGCAGACTAATATTCTATTGTATGTATATACCACATATACCACATTTTCTTCATTGATGGACATTTAGGTTATTTCTACTTTTTGGCTATTGTGAATAGTACCACAATGAACATGGTAGTGCAAATGTCTCTTACAAATCCTGATTTCAATCCTTTTGGATAAATACCCAGAAATGGTATTGCTGGGTTATATAGTAGTTCTATTATTAATTTTTTGAGAAGCCTTTATAGTAGTTTCCATAATAGCTTTGTCATTCTGTATTCCCACCAGCAGTGAAGAAGGGTTCCATTTCTCTACATTCTTGGTGACACTTATCTTTTTGTTTTTTGTTTTTTTTAAAAATAGCCATTCTAACAGTAGTGAGATGATGTCTAATTGTGGTCTTAATTTGCATTTCCCTAATGATTAGTGATGGTGAGCACTTTTTTCATATACCATTTGGCTATTTGGATGTCTTCTTTGAAGGGTCATTTGCCCATTTTAAAGTTGATGTTGTTGCTACTATTATTATTTGCTTTTGAGTTGACGGAGTTCCTTATATATTTTGAGTATAAATCCCTTGTCAAAAATATGCTTTACAAATATTTCCTCCTATACTGTCAGTTGCCTTTTCATTCTATTGGTTGTTTCCTTTTCTATGCGGAAGCTTTTTAGTTTGATGTAGTCCTATCTGTCTGTTTTTGCTTCGGTTGCCTGTGCTTTTGGTGTCATATTCAAGAAGTCATTGCTAACATCAGTATTTTGAAGTTTTTTCCCTAGGTTTTCTTCTAGGTGTTTTATAGTTTGGGGTCTTCTGTTCAAGACTTTAATTTTGAGTTGATTTTTGTGTGTAGTGTAAGATAAAGGTCCAGTTTCATTCTTTTGCATGTGGATATTCAGTTTGCCCCACACTATTTGTTGAAGTGACTATCTTTTCCCCCCTTGTGTACTCTTGGCATCCTTGTTAAGTAGCATTTCACCATATATATGTGGGTTTATTTCTGGGTACTCTGTTCTATTCCATTGATCCATATGTCTGTCTTTATGCCCATGCCATTACGTTTTGATTACTGTAACTTTGTAATATGCTTTGAAATTAGGAAGTATGAGGTTTTTAGCTTTCTTCTTTCTCGAGATTATTTTGGCTATTTGGAATTCTTTGTGGTTCTACATGAATTTTAGGATTGTTTCTTCTATTTCTATAAAAATGTCATTGGGATTTTGATAGGGATCATATTGAATGTGTAGATTCATTTGAGTAGTGCGGACATTTGAGCAATATTGTCTTCTGATCAATTAATATGGGATATCTTTCTATTTATTTGTACCTTTAAATTCCTACCAGCAATATTTTGTAATTTTCAGTGTACAAGAGTTTTGCTGCTTTGGTTAAGTTCATTCCTAAGAATTTTATTCTCTTTGATGAAATTAAATGGAAATGGTTTCTAAATTTCTTGCTCACATGGTTCATTGTTAGCATATAGAAATATAACTGATTTTTGTATATTGCTTTTGTATCCTGTAAAGACTTAATAATTCAAGCATGTGCTGAATTAATTTAGTAGTTCTAACAATTTTTGTGGCGTCTTTAGAGTTTTCTACATATAAGGTCATATATATATACACACACAAATGGAGCTAATTTTACTTCTTCCTTTCTAATTTGAACTTTTGTTTCTTTCCTTACCTAATTGCTCTGGTTAGAACTTCCAGAACTATGTTGAATAGAAGTGGTGAGAGTGGGCATGTTTGTCTTGTTTCTGAATTAGGAAATCTTTCAGTTTTTCACAATGGAGTATGATGTTAACTGTGGATTTTTTTATATATGGCCTTTATCATGTTGAGGTAATTCCCTTTTATTCCTAGTTTGTTGAGTTTAGATTACTCAACTTTCAACATGAAAAAGTGTTGAATTTTGTCAAATGCTTTTTCTGCATTTATTGAGATAATCATGTGATTTTTTTTCTCCCTTCATTCTGTTAATGCGGTGTATCACATTGATTGCTTTGCATATGTTGAGTTACCCTTGCATTCCAGGGGCATAGTCCATTTGATCACCGTGTATGATATTTTTATGTGCTGTTGAATTTGGTTTGCTAGCATTTTATTTTAAATTTTGCATCTATATTCATCAGTGATATTGGTTTATAGTTTTCTTGTAATATCTTTTTTTAAATATAAATTTATTTATTTTAATTGGAGGTTAGGGAGAGGGTGGGATGATTTGGGGAATGGCATTGAAACATGTATAATATCATATATGAAACGAATCACCAGTCCAGGTTCGATGCATGATACTGGACGCTTGGGGCTGGTGCACTGGGATGACCCAGAGGGATATAATATCTTTTTTTCTGGTTTTGCATCAGGATAGTGCTGGTCTCATGAAGTAAACTGGGAAGGGCTCCCTCCTCTTCAGCTTTTTGAAAGAGTTTGAGAGTGGCTTCTGCAACTCTTTTTTAAAAGGATTAGAGCTAATTCTTTAAATTAAGAATTAACTTAGATATGAATTTAAAATTCTTTCAGTTCAGTTCAGTTCAGTCTCTCAGTCGTGTTAAAAGAAGTTAATTTTTCTTTAAATGTTTTATAGAACTCACCATCTGGTCCTGGGCTTTTTAGTTGTTAGAAGGTTTTTGATTACTAAGTCAATCTCCTTGTTAGTTACAGTTCTGTTCAGCTTTTTCTGTTTATTCATGATTCAGTCTTGTTAAGTTACAGATTTCTAGGAATTTATCCATTTCTTCTAGGTTATCCAGTTTGTTGGTATTTAACTGTTCATTGTTGTTATTGTTCAGTTGGAAAGTCATGTCTGACTCTTTGCAACCCCATGAACTGCAGCATGCCAGGCTTCCCTGTCCTTCACTGTCTCCTGGCGTTTGCTCAAACTTATGTCTATTGAGTCAGTGATGCCATCTAACCATCTCATCCTCTGCCATCCCCTTCTCTTTTGCCCTCAATCTTTCCCAGTATCAGGGTCTTTTCCAATGAGTTGGTTCTTTGTATCAGGTGACCAAAGTATTGGAGCTTATAATCATTCATAGTAGTTTCTTATAATTCTTTTAATTTCTATGGCATTCATGACAATATGTCTTCTTTCATTTAATTTTTTTCCTCTTTAATTTTTTATTTTATTTATCTGAGTATTTTTTAAACTAACTTAGTTCATGGTTTGTTAATTTTGGTGATCTTTTTTAAAAACCCAACAGTTAGTATCATCAATTTCTTTCTATTCTCTGTTTTGTTTATTTATGTTCTTAATTACTCCCTTCTTTTAACTTTGGACTTAATATGTTCCTTTTTCTAGTTTATTGAAATGTAATGTTAGATTGTTCATTTGAAAAGTTTCTTCTTTCTTAATATAGGTAATTACCACTACAAACTTCCATCTTATTACTGCTATTGCTGCATTCCATAAGTTTTAGTATGTTGTGCTTTCATTTTCATTGGTCTCATTGCATTTTCCAGTTTCCCTTTTGATTTCTTCTGTGATTTATTGGTTATTCAAGATTATGTTTTTTAAATTTCCACATATTTGTGAATCTTCCAGTTTTCCTCCTGCCATTAATTTCCAGTTCCATTCCATTGTGGTTGGAAAATATAGTTGGTATGATCTTCAGTTTTTAAAATTTTATTGACTTATTTTGTTACCTAACGTGATCTATCTTAGAGAATGTTCTGTGTGCACTTGAGAAGAATGTGTATTTTGCTGCTATTTGGTGGGATGTTCTATATATGTCTGTTAGGTTCATATGGTATTGCTCAAGTCTTTTGTTCTCTTGTTGATTTTATGGCTGAATGTCTATCCATTATTGAGAGTGACATATTGAAATCACCTACTGTTAATTATGTTGCTGTCTATATCTCCCTTCAGTTTTGTCAGTAGGTTCACATGTTTGAGTCCTCTGATGTTGCATGCTTTATATTTATATTTATAATTTTTATAACTTACTGGTAAATTGACTTTTTATCATTATATAATGCCTTTCTTAATAGTGTTTTTTTAAACTTATAGTTCTTTTGTGTGATATAAGTATAGCCACACCCCCTCTCTTTTGGTTGCATTTTGCATGGAATATCTTTTTCCATCTTTTCAAATGAAGCTTATGTGTGTCCTTAAGTCTAAAGTGAATCTATTGCAGGCAACTTGCAGTTGGATTTTATTTATCCATCAACCACTCTGTATTCTGATTGGAGAATTTAATTCATTTTCATATAAATTAATTATTGATAAGGAAGGAACTACCATTGCCATTTTATTATTTTCTGTGTGTCTTGTACCTTTTTTGGTCCCTTTTTAACTGCCTTGCTCTCTTCCCTTCTTTCATTTTTAGTGACATGCTTGATTTCTTTCTCATTTTCTTTTGTGTATATTCTATAAGCATTTTCTTTGTGGTTACTATGGAGCTTATATAAAACATAGTTATAATCATTTATTTAAACTGATAACAATAGCTTCAATTACATGCAAATACTTTACACTTTTAGTTTTTCTCCCACCACACCTTATGTTATCAGTGTCATGAATTACATTTTTTTATATTGTGCATCCACTAACCTATTTTTATAGTTGGAGTCATTTTTTATACTTTTGTCTGTTAACTTCATGGCAGAATTAAAATGATTTATATATTACTGTTACAGTACTCACTATACTGTATTTGTCTATATATTTACTTTTATTAATAAGCTTTATACTTCTATATGATTTCATGTTTCTTTTTGTTTCAACTAGAAGGACTCTCTTCAGAATTTCTTGTAGGACAGATCTAGGAGTAATGAACTGCCTCAGCTTTTGCTTATCTGGTCTATTTCTCCTTCATTTTCAAAGAAAAATTTTCTTGGGTATAATGTTCTTGGTTGGCATTATTTTTTACTTTTAGCATTTTGAAGGTATCATGCCATTCCCTTCTTTCCTTGTAGGTTTCTGCTGAGAAATTCAGAGTCTTATAGTGGTTCCCTTGTCATGAGGAGTTGCTTTTTTCTTGCTGATTTAATAATTCTCTTTGCCTTTAAATTTTGACAGTTTTATTATAAAATGTCTTAATGTCAGTTTCTTTGGGTTCTCATTGGAGTCCATTGGACCTCTGAATATGCATGTTGATTTTCTTCCCCAAATTTGGAAAGTTTTCAGTCATTATTTCTTAAAGTAAATTGCCTGTCCCTTTCTCTCTCTTCTCCTTCTGGGACTCCCAAAATACATTTATAAAATTTGATTGTATCCTTTAAGTCTCTTAGACTTTCTTTACTCTTTTTCATTCTTTTTTCTTTTTGTTCCACTGACTGGATAATTTCAAATGACCTGTCTGTGAGTCACTGGTTACACTGCTTACTCAAGTCTGCTGTTGAAACTTTCTAGTGAATTTTTTAGTTATATTTTTCTGCTGTAATTTTCTGTTTGGTCCTCTTAAAAATATTTTTTATCACTTTGTTGATATTCCTGTTTTGTTCATACACTCTTTTCTTGAGCTTGTAGTTCATCCATGATGGTTGTTTTATCTATTTTTTAAATTTATTTATTTATTTTTAGCTGTGCTGGGTCTTCATTGCTGTGTGGGCATTTCTCTAGTTGTGGTGAGTGGGAGCTACTCTCTAGTTGGCAGTGCACAGGCTTCTCATTGAGGTGGCTTCTCTTGTTGTGGAGCATGGGCTCTAGGTGCATGGGCTTCAGTAGTTGCAGCACATGGACTCAGTAGTTGTGGCTCCTGGGCTCTAGAGCACAGGCTCAGTAGTTGTGGTGCATGGGCTTAGTTGCTCTCTAGCATGCAGGATCTTTCTGGACCATGGACTGAACCCATGTCTCCTGCATTGGCAGGCAGAATCTTTACCACTGAGCCACCAGGGAAGCCCTCATGATGTTTATTTTAAATTCTTTGTTAGGTAATTTATATATCTCTGTTTCTTTAGGATCAGTTTCTGGAGATTTTTTTTTTTTTGTCATATTTGCCTGTTCCTTTGTGTGTCATCTAACTTTTTGTTGGGTCTGTGTATTTGAGAAAATAGCCACTTCTCCCATTTTTCATGGACTGACTTGGTACAGTGAAAGACCTTCACCAATTAGCATGGCTACAGTTTCTGGGGTTTCTGAAACCTTTTATAGGGGGATATGTTTTCTCTGGTCCTATACATGCAATTTCTCTGTTAGACTTGCCAGTTTGTCTTTTGGGAGTTTGTGAATCCTTGTTCCCACTGGTGCCTGTCTGTGCTGATGCATGTTATCTGGTTCTGTAGCAGCAGGCTGCTCCACTCTGTTTTCATCTCAGTGACACCACCAGGCATCCAACGTATGCTACCTCTCTATCACCACCCCAGTTCTGGTGAGACAGATACCAGTCCCTTGGGCAGCTCTCCTAAAAGGCCAAAATGCTGGTGCACATTATACTTCTCTCCTTCCCTCTTGTTGAAGCATTTTTATAATGGCTGCTTTAAAATCTTTCTTGGATAATTCCAGTATATATGTTATCTCCATATTGGTTTCTATTGATTGTGTTCTCTTATTCAACTTAAGGTATTCATGGTTCTTTGTATGATAAGTGATTTTCTGTTGTATCCTGGACATTTTGGGTATTATGAGACCCTGTATCTTTTATCAATCTTTTCTTTTAGTGGGTCAGCTCTGAGATTGCTCAGGTGCAGGAATGGAGGCATGGCTTCATTACTGCCAGGTGTGGGTGGGAGTCAAGTGTTCCCACTCATAATCCATTGATACTGAGGTAGGAGTAGGGGGAACTGGGCAAGGGTGAGATTTCATGTTTCCCTCTCAACCTCTGATGACATCATCTTGGCTTATTATTGCTTGAGGCCACTTCTACCATCATGCTCTAAGGGCTTCATTACTGCCTGAAAGGGATGAATGTCCCAGATCCCCATTTATCCTTTTTTGAAACCACTTTAGGGAGTGAGGGAAGGGTGTGGGTGGCTCTTTATAGCCAGATGAATGTAGAAGCCTTTCTCCCCACTTGGTCTTTGCTGATGAGTGTGGAATGAGGCCACAGTTTTTTCTCTGGTGCTTTCTCTTGTCTTGCTAGACTACCACTTTCCTATTCTTTTGGCTAGAACTTTTGGGAGGACATTTTTGTCTGCATCCATTGGCATTTCTGCGTTACTGGCTTCTCCATCACGAGGTCTAAGAGATATATTACTTATAGAAAAAACCCAAGAAACTCATTGTCAGGTCATTGCTTGGGTCTTGAGATCCCTAGCCAAACTGTCTTCTACCTTTCAAAGTTCATGTGTGTGTGTGTGTGCATGCTATATTAATATTATTGTATCATTATATTAATATGTTTCTTATTATATATATTAATATATTTTTATTATCATATATAGTATAATGTCCAATGTTTTTAGCTGCACTTATTGGGAAGAATAAAGAAATGTATCTATTCTATTTTTTCTTAGAACCAGAAATTACATAAGTGGTTACTTAAAAACATGGATGCTATATTAGCTATAGCCTTTGTCCAATAAAAATCTAGATAAGAATAGGTAAAATCACTCTGACCCCTACCTGCATTGGTATACTTCTTTTTAGGAATTTTTTTTTTTACTATGGTAAAAAAGCACATAACCAAAAAAAAAAAAAAACCCATCTTAACTGATTTTAAGTTTTCAGTTCAGGAATGTTAAGTATATTCACATTATTGTAAAACAGATCTCTAGAACTTTTTTATCTTTTAAATCCAAAGCTCTGTACTCATTAAACAATTTACCTTTTCCTTAGTTCCTGGTAACCACCATTCTACTTTCTGTTTCTATGAATTTGACTAGTTTAGACATCTCATATAAATAGAATGATACCATATTTGTCCCTCTGTGACTGACATTTAACCTAGCATCATTTTCTCAAGGTTCATCCATGTTATAGCATGTGACAGGATTCCCTTCCTTTTTAAGGGTAAATAATGTTTCATTGTATGTGCATAGTGTATTTTTGGCTGTGCTGGGGTTTCGTTGCTGTGCACAGGCCTTCTCCAGTTGTGGTGAGTGGAGGCTACTCTCCAGTTGCAGTTTGCAGGCATCTCACCGTGGTAGCCTTTCCCATTGCAGAGCACGGGCTCTAGGGAGCACAGGCTTCAGCAGTTGTGGTATGCAGGCTCAGTAGTTGTGGTGCATGGGCCCAGCTGTCCCACAGCATGAGAAATCTTCCCGGACCAGGCTCGAACCCATGTCCCTTGCATGGGCAGATGGATTCCCAACCACTGGACCACCAGGTGAGCCTGGTGTACTTCTATATACTTAGTAAAACTTGACTGTCAAGTAAAAATTCTTTGCTAAACCTTGCTTTTCCAGAGTAAAGAACTATGGATGATGGGATACCATTCATTATTCCTACAGATTCTTTGCTGTTTAGCACAGCTGCTGCCCACACCAGAGGTTTTACTCATTCAGGCATTGATGCCTAACCTAGTTCCTTTGTGGTACAATAGAGTGGGGCTAGGGTCTGCATCCCAGAGAAGGCAATGGCACCCCACTCCATTACTCTTGCCTGGAAAATCCCATGGACGGAGGAGCCTGGTGGGCTGCAGTCCATGAGGTTGCTAAGAGTCGGATATGACTGAGCAACTTCATTTTCACTTTTCACTTTCATGCATTGGAGAAGGAAATGGCAACCCACTCCAGTGTTCTTGCCTGGAGAATCCCAGGGACAGAGGAGCCTGGTAGGAGGCTGTCTTTGGGGTAGCACAGAGTCAGACACAACTGAAGCGACTTAGCAGCAGCAGCAGCAGCAGGGTCTGCATCCTGTCTTTCTCTTTATTCATTATCATTATATTTCTCTTAAGACTAGTCTCCTTTAGTGACTTTCAGCCTGAGGCTCTGGCAGGTCTTCTTAAGGGTAGAAATCGAAAAAGGCAGAAACAGACTTTGAATGGAGAGAGACTTCAAAGTAAATCCAACCCTGAGCCCTGCCTCCTCCATGAAGCCTTCTCTGAATAAGCTGTCCTGTGAAAGTGCAAGTCACTCAGTCATATCTGACTCTTTGTGACCCCATGGACTGTAAAGTCCATGGAATTCTCCAGGCCAGAATACCGGAGTGGGTAGTCTTTCCCTTCTCTTGGGGATCTTCCCAACCCAGGGATCGAACCCAGGCCTCCTGCATTGCAGGCCGATTCTTTACCAGCTGAGCCACATGGGAAGCCCAAGAATACTGGAGTGGGTAGCCTATCCCTTCTCCAGTGGATCATCCCAACCCAGGAATCGAACTGGGGTCTCCTGAAGTACAGGCGGCTTCTTTACCAACTGAGCTATTTAGGGAAGCCAAGCTATCCCATACTTATATCCTTTTTCAGATCTCCTCTAACGCTTGTTTCTACTGTACAACCCAATATTCATCTTGTCTTACCAATTAAAATAAAAGTTCTGTTACGTGGCTGTTTCTGGGAAAAAGACGTTTTTAACAACTAGGTTTTTCAAATGGCTCATGATTTTTCTAAGTATAATGTGTGTTTTAAAAAACATTTTAACCACCATGATAAAACATTTTGAATGGAATTTTCCAACAAACAACAAACCAAAAAACTCCAAACAAACAGTCTACTCCTCTGACTTCTTATACAATGTTGATGTACATAATTTAATCCTTTTGGTTAAGGATCATTATTATGACTGTGAGTTGTTGAATAGTGTCAGTTATTATAATATGCTGCTGCTGCTGCTAAGTCGCTCCAGTTGTGTCCGACTCTGTGTGACCCCATAGGCGGCAGCCCACCAGGCTTCCCCGTCCCTGGGATTCTCCAGGCAAGAACACTGAAGTGGGTTGCCATTTCCTTCTCCAATGCATAAAAGTGAAAAGTGAAAGTGAAGTCGCTCAGTCGTGTCCGACCCTCAGCGACCCCATGGACTGCAGCCTACCAGGCTCCTCCGTCCATGGGACTTTCCAGGCAGGAGTACTGGAGTGGGGTGCCATCGCCTTCTCCATATTGTAATATAGTGGTATTCTAAGGCTTGTATGCATGTGTGTACTCAGTTGTCTCTGACTCTTTGCAACCCCAAGGACTGTAGCCTTCCAGGCTCCTCTGTCCATGGGATGATTTTCCAGTCAAGAGTACTGGAATGGGTTGTAATTTTCTCATCCAAAGGATCTTCCTGACCCAGGGATCAAACCCTCATCTCCTGCATTGGCAGGCAGATTCTTTACTACTGAGCCACCTGGAAGCCCATCCTAAGGCCTGTTGAAATGTAATTTAATGTTTGCCCTTGCAATATGGCATAACTGATCATAGGCCATTTAGTGTGTGTGTGTGTGTGTGTGTGAATCCATGTTAGTTTTTCTTGGTTTTCTGTCTCTTTCCTTGTCAGCTAGACTTTCTGGCTGCTGTTGATATACTTTTGTAAAATTAATCCCTATTCCGTAGCTTAGTAGGCTCAGCAAAGACTTCTTAACTAGGGCTTAATGCCTAAAGGGAATGTTTCTCAAGGGTCTTGAGAGGCTCAGGATTTACCTTCTCTAGTCTGTTTTGTTTATCTGCAGGCTCTTCTAGTTTGGGGAGCTTAGCTGTGGAACTAAGAACAAAACCTCCAGGAATAGGAACCATTGGAGGCCTTGAAGCCAAATATCCATAATTTATCCAAGTTCCTCTCACACTGCATGGCTCTCCAATCAGGAGTTTCCTGCTGGATGTGTTGGAAAGAATAGTTGATGACAGGAGGCATTTTGAGGCTACTCTGGCGTATATCACTTCCTCTCATCAGAGAAACAAGCTTTCAAAGGTGACACAAAAGAACTTCCATTGGGGGCTCTCTGACAAGGAGTAGTCAAGGCTCTAACAAGGACTTCAGAGCATTTAAAAATTTTTCTATAGTGGTCACAATGGATAGTAGAGGGTAGAAATGGCAGCATCCTTCAGGGTCAGATATTGTGAAGTTCATAATGGAGAGGGAAACTATTGTGACTGTGTTGTAGAAACAGTTCAGAGTTCTAGAAGCGAGAACTGAATATAATGTATATTACACTGCTAGAGCTACATCTAGAAGTCATAATTAGAAAAAAACGAGGAAGACAGCTATTAACTCTACTTCCCTGAACATCTCTATTTTCAATAGAATTATTTCAACTTTTCAAAGATCTTAGAATTTGAGTGTACTTGCTAATCCTGACTCTGGTGAAATGAAAGATATGTAAAACTGAAATACAAGCTTTGAAATTTAAGCATATTTTCTATTGGCTACACAAGTTATTAAACTCAGCTTTGGGGATATTAGTACTTCTTTACATTTTACAAAGTACTTTCACATCCATTCTGTCATTTGAACCTCACTACAGCTCTGTAGAGAGGAAAATATTATCACCATTTTATGGATAAGGAAAGGCAATCTTAGCTTGAAGATTGGCCCAAGGTGACTTGGCTAGTTGAAGAGCAGAAGTAGAACCTAGCTCTTCCAATTCATAGGTCAGTGTTCTCTTCAGTCTACTATGTTTTATTTCATTAAGATTTAGGGAACAAATTAAAAATATTTCTCAGATGAAGTGAGCTTCCAATCAAAATGAGCCTGTAAAAATAGATAGCATTTTGAAGCGCTATAAATCGAAAAATCCAATTAAATTAGCTTTAAATCTGAATAATATCTGAAGCCCCAAACTACTTGCAGTTGGACTTGATCTGTGTGTGTGTACAGGGATAAATTCATAACTATATCTCCTGATAACAAAATAATATTTTGTTGTTAGCATACTTTTGATTTGCATTGCCAATCTGTACCAGAAATATCCACTGTAAGAATTTATCTTTTTTTTTTCTTGAATTGAAGTATTCCTTACAGACAATAAAGTACCCAAATCTTAAGTGTACAACTCAATGAAATTTTCATATGAGTAACCACCACCCATATCAAGACAGAATATTTCTGGTCCCCTAGAAGGTTCTCTCTTGCCTCCTTTTAGTCAGCATCTTTTCCCAAGGGCAACAGCTACTCTGACTGCTATTATCATAGATTAACTTTTCCTGATTCCAAACTTTATATAAATAGAATTGTATTATATATACTGTTTTGTGTCTGGTTTCTTTTTGTTTAACATAATGTATGTGAGATCTATTCATGTTTTGCATATATTATTAGTTAACTCTTTTTTGTTGTTGTGTACCATTTCCATGTGTGATTTACCACAATGTATCCATTGTCCTTGTCTTAGTCAATTCAAGCTGCTATAACAAAATTCCATAGACTGGGTGGATTAAGCCACAGACATTTTTTCCCCTCACAGTTCTGGAGGCTGGGAAGCCCTAGATCATGGCACTAGCACATTAGGTATCTGATGAGGTCCCTCTTCCTTGGCTGCAGACGGCCCCCATCTTACTGTGTCCTCATATGGTGGAGAGAGGTCATCTCTTTGATGTCTCTTTTTATAAAGGACACTAATCGCATTCATGAGGGCTCCACCCACATAACCTAATTACCTCCTGAAGACCCCACCTCTTGTACCATCACACTGGGGATTAGGGCTTCCACATGCAATTTTTGGGTGGACACAAACGTTCAGTCTATCGTACCTGTGTCATAAGGCATTTGGGTTGTTTTTAGGTCTTGGATATTATGAATAAAGCTGCTATGAATGTTTTTGACCATATTTCTTGGTGGACATGAAAGTGGAAGTTGCTCAGTCATGTCCGCCTCTTTGAAACTCCATGGACTATAGCCTGCCAGCATCTCTATACATAGAATTCTCCAGACAAGAATACTGGAGTGGGTAGCTGTTCGCTTCTCCAGGAGATCTTCCCAACTCAGGGATCGAATCCAGGTCTCCTACATTGCAGGCAGATTCTTTACCATCTGAAGCACCATGGAAGCCCCAGAACACTGGAATGGGTAACCTATCCCTTCTCCAGGGAATCTTCCTGACCCAAGAATCAAACTGGGGTCTCCTGCATTGCAGTCTTCTTTACCAGCTGAGCATGAGTACTCATTTTTCTTGGCTATAAACCTAAGAGTGTAATTGCTAGTGTAGATGCAATAAGAGGACATTTTAACTTTGAATGAATTTAACTTAGAATGATTTAACTTAGTATTAATGAAAGAACTGATGGCTGAGAATAAGAAAAGTCACTGTGAAGAGCCACTTTTAGGGATTAAAAATGGACCTGTGTTGTTTAGCATGTCAAGATATTAGAAAGTATTTTTGCTGTGGTTGATGGGTTGAGTCTTTCATGCTTGTGGGTAGATAGATATTTATTTTTCTGGTGTCTGGTACATAGAGTGCACATGAGGGCTAAAGAACCATTTAAATACAAGTTGTACCTTTTTTGGATGGGATTAGATTGTCTTTTCTTGGGTAATGTGGCTCAAATCATCATAGAATAACATTGAAAAATCAAGTTCACTTTACAGGAATTTGTCTTAGGATGAGCTTGGGGTACATCTTTTGGTTTGAAAGTTAAGGTACACATATAATTTTATGTAATCCAAAAAACTTCAGTCTGGCAGTATAATTTTACATTACCTTGAAGGTAAAGAATTTTTAAACATCATATGTCTGCTAGCAACATTTACTAATGAAGTGTGATGTTGAAAGGGTGTGGGGAAAATTCCTGTGGTCTGGGAAGCGGGTGAGATGGCTGTAAACAGAGAAGAAAACTGGAAAAATGCTCCACATGAAGAGTAGTGTTTCTGGGAAGAATTCAGAGTTTTCCAGTTGTGCTGTACCACCGAACGTGTGGTAAGACAGAGACTCACCTTAACCCCTTCCTTGATAAAGTTTTCATTTTGTTTCTTAACCAAATTTAATTTGATAATGAATGTTAAAAAAAAAAAACACCCTACATTATAGGCAATTATTTGCTGCACTGCTTGTGTTCTGCAAATAGTGTAATACCTAGACTTCCTTTTGGATGTCTTTGAAACCCTTCAGAGGCTCCATGAAGCCTGGGTTAAATCCAGAATTTTTACCAAGGCTTCTAAGGCCAGTATCTCCCAGCCCTGTGTGTCCCATTAACCTCAACCTTTGATGGTCTCCATGTGGCATCACTATTCCAGTCTCTCAGCTCTCAGTGATTTGGTACAAGTTTCCCCTCGACCTGGAACATCCTTCCTCTGCCCAATAGGCTTAACTTTCATCCTTTAAGGCTAAGTCCTGCCATCACCTTTCTTCCCAAAGCCTTCTCTGGACCCTAGACTGACTTACACAACTCTCTGCTGTTCTGCCCTAGCCCCATGTGCAGACACTGACCATACTGTATCAAAATTAACTCTCCTTTTCTTTCTCTTTCCATTAGACTTGATGTTGCTTAAAATATGTCGCTGTCCCCAGGGCCTAGCCCAGTTCTGGTCATATGAAGGGCATTCAGTAAAAGATTATTAAATCAATGTTTCAGTTCAGTTCAGTCGCTCAGTCATGTCCGACTCTTTGTGACCCCATGAATTGCAGCACACTAGGCCTCCCTGTCCATCACCAACTCCCAGAGTTCACTCAAACTCACATCCATCGAGTCGGTAATGCCATCCAGCCATCTCATCCTCTGTCGTCCCCTTTTCCTCCTGCCCCCAATCCTTCCCAGCATCAGAGTCTTTTCCAATGAGTCAACTCTTCGCATGAGGTGGCCAAAGTTTCAGCTTTAGCATCATTCCTTCTAAAGAACACCCAGGGATGATCTCCTTTAGAATGGACTGGTTGGATCTCCTTGCAGTCCAAGGGACTCTCAAGAGTCTTCTCCAACACCACAGTTCAAAAGCATCAATTCTTTGGCGCTTAGCTTTCTTCACAGTCCAACTCTGTTTAGGTGGACATATAAACCAGTTTTTGGACTTTAGTCAGTGTCCCCATTCATTCAATAAACATTTGAAGGCCCTTAGGGGAAAACTTACTGCAGGGCATTATAATCAGAGCTATAGGGGATACAGAGATGAACACTACATGGGCTGAGATGGGAGTACATTCCAATAGCAGAGAGATGACGTGCCTGCAAATAACAATAACCTAAAGTACAAAGTGCCCAGTGCCATTAGGGAGATATAAATAAAGGACTACATATAGAAGCTTAGTGGAAGGAGCAAGTGCTTCTTTTGGTGGGAAGACTGAGGAAGAAATGTTCATAGAGAAGGTAGTATTTGAGGTAGGCATGCATGCTCAGTTGCTAAATCATGTCCAACTCCTTGTGACCCCATGGACTGCAGCCCACCAGGCTACTCTGCCCATGGGATTTCCCAGGCAAGAACATTGGAGTGGGTGTCTTCTCTGGGGGATCTTCCTGAACCAGGAATCGAACCTGTGTCTTCTGCATTTCCTGCATTGGTAGGTGGATTCTTTACCACTGAGCCACCTGGGAAGCCATTTGTATTTGAGGTAGGAATTAAGTGCAAGTAGGACATAAATGAGCAAAGAGTCTCCCGTGTATCATGTGGTTTATATTGTCTGAAAAGAGTAGATCTCATGAAGGAGTAATGAGCAGTGGGGAACAATTAGAAACGTAGGACATGGCTGTATTGGCTGCTGCTGCTGCTGCTTCAGTCGTGTCCATATTGGAGAGGGTCTCAAATGCCAGGTCGATGAATTTGTATTTGATTCCTATACATTGGAGCAATCTTAGAAGTCCATGGAAGTTTCTGACCAGCTTCGTGACATGGGTGGAGAAATCCTTTAAGATTAGTCTGGCAAAGGTGTGCTTTAGTGTTTTCTTAGTAAATCATTATTAGGTAATTAATTGCTAAGCTAATAATTTTACTAAATAGTGTGGAAAAACTCCAAGGCCTGTAGCTCCTTGACATTTATGCACTAGTCCTTTCTCACTGGAAATGTAGATGAGGTAAGAAATCATATGACTGATGGTTCTGAGAAATGAACATTGAAATTGACAGGGGAGAGAAACACTATCAAGTTAGAAATGGCTCATAAAAATGCATAGACATATAAAGTGTTGTTTGCTTAGCAACCGTGTCCAAAACATTGCCTTCAGCTGTCCGGAAAAATCCAGACACGGTATATGAATTATATTGTTAATATTTATTCCTTTGGGGGTAGTTTAGATCATTTGCAGTTAAAAATAACTACACTGTTCCAACCTCAGACTGTCTACTCTTAGTCTCCCCTATAAACAGTGGGTATTGCATTGTCAGTCTGCTTTATAGGATGTTATATAATCAGAGTATCTGGTTTCTTGCCACCTTAGGCCAGGCCTTCAACACTTCATGCCTGGATTATTACAACTTTCTCCTTGGTCTCCCTCTCTCTATTGCCTCACATCAAGGTTTTATCATAGCAGCAAGATATAGTAGGAAGAATACTGAATGGAGAATAAGATGAACTCAGTTTGAACCCTGGTTATACTGTTCATTAACTATATAACCCTGGGCAAGTCATATCACCTGAGACTCAACGGAAGGTCATGAAAGTAATGATCCTTGCCATGGCTATCTCAAGGGGCTGTCACAGGATCATGTGAAAGCACTCTGAACACTGTTAATGGCTTTACTCAGACATGGACACAACTGCTTGCTTTCCACTCTCTACAATCCAGTCCCAAGCCACCTATTTAATCTCATTGCTCAGTATTCTCTGGAACCAGTCCCCATCTCTGACACACATGTGAGGTGTTCCCCTCATCTGGAATATTCTCCCCACTCATCTCTGCTCATTTAGGGACCAAGCGGTAATTTAGGGACCAGTTCACATCCTACGTCCTCCTTGAAATCTTGCCTGATGACTCTAATACTCGGGGATTTCCCCCATTTCTGAATTTCGACAGTACTTAGTTATTATCAACACTTGCCTATGTACATTACCTTTTATTTTTAGCTCTTTCCTTTTACCTAAGGTTCGTGTGTTTAACTAGATTATGACTTTATGATGTCTTTGCTTGTTCATTTAACATTTAGTGAATGTGTATGAGGATGTTTCCTCTGTATTACTCACAGAACCAAGTATGGAACTTAATAAACAATTGCTGGCTCATTTATTTAGAAATTCACACAGAATCTCTTAAGAAAGAGACAAGTGAACCTATCTTCTTTTCTAAGAGCTTAGAGTACCCCTCCTAACAACCCACCCTACCGTCACCTCCAGTAGAATCATAAAAACACTGTTAGAATAGGACTGCAATAGAACTGTGATGACAAAACTATTCTACAACTGTGCTGTCCAGTATGGTAGCCACTACCACATGTGGCTGTTGAGTGCTTGAAATGTGGCTAATGCAACTAACTTAATTTTTAGTTGTGTTTCAGTTCAGTCGCTCAGTCGTGTCCGACTCTTTGCGACCCCATGAATCGCAGCATGCCAGGCCTCCCTGTCCATCACCAACTCCCGGAGTTCACTCAGACTCACGTCCGTCAAGTTGGTGATGCCATCCAGCCATCTCATCCTCTGTCGTCCCCTTTTCCTCCTGCCCCCAATCCTTCCCAGCATCAGAGTCTTTTCCAATGAGTCAACTCTTCCCATGAGGTGGCCATAGTACTGGAGTTTCAGCTTTAGCATCATTCCTTCCAAAGAACACCCAGGGCTGATCTCCTTTAGAATGGACTGGTTGGATCTCCTTGCAGTCCAAGGGACTCTCAAGAGTCTTCTCCAACACCACAGTTCAAAAGCATCAATTCTTCGGCACTCAGCTTTCTTCACAGTCCAACTCTCACATCCATACATGACCACAGGAAAAACCATAGCCTTGACTAGACGAACCTTTGTTGGCAAAGTGGTGTCTCTGCTTTTCAATATGCTATCTAGGTTGGTCATAACTTTTCTTCCAAGGAGTAAGCGTCTTTTAATTTCATGGCTGCAGTCACCATCTGCAGTGATTTTGGAGCCCAGAAAAATAAAGTCTGCCACTGTTTCCACTGTTTCCCCATCTATTTCCCATGAAGTGATGGACCAGATGCCATGATCTTCGTTTTTTGAATGCTGAGCTTTAAGCCAACTTTTTCACTCTCCTCTTTCACTTTCATCAAGAGGCTTTTTAGTTCCTCTTCACTTTCTGCCATAAGGGTGGTTTCATCTGCATATCTGAGGTTCTTGATATTTCTCCCGGCAATCTTGATTCCAGCTTGTGCTTCTTCCAGCCCAGCGTTTCTCATGATGTACTCTGCATATAAGTTAAATAAGCAGGGTGACAATATACAGCCTTGACGTACTCTTTTTCCTATTTGGAACCAGTCTGTTGTGTTTAACTTGAATTAATTTAAATGTAGGCAGCTGCACATGGTTACTGTATTGGATAGCATACGTCTAGACCAGTGATATTCCAACTTTTTAAATCCAAGAATACAATGAGAAGTAAATTTTATATTTCAATCCAATTTATATACACACAACCAACTGATGAGTTATGATATGCTGTTTGAAAACATATGCTTGTCATTTTATAGATGGAGAATTGAGGCCCAAAGAAGTACAGTAAGTTTTCCAAGGTCACATAGCTAGTTAGTGGCAGAGTGGGACTAGAACTTACATTTTAGGGTTCTTAAGCTAGAGCTATTTTCAGGAGGGGTGACTCCTCCTTTTCTTCACCATGACAAAATAAAAGCCACCCCCAATGTTTTTCTTTTTAATGTTAGAGAAAAACCATTTGACACACTCATTCTGACTAAATATTGTCACATTGTCTTGCTTCCTACATGAAATATAAGCTCTGTATTTGGGTATTGCTGCTTTTTGGTTTGGATACTGTCCAAAATCAAAGATACATACAATGGAGGCTTGCTGTGGACCCACTGGATGATGTAACACTGGCACTAATGTGACATGGTCTTCCTTGGGAATATAACCATTCTTTTCATAAAAACAGGTTGATTCTTAAGAACAACAAAACCCACTGATGAAGAATCAAGGTGATTCTCACCTCAGTTTGTGGAATTTGCCTCAAATCTTGAATTATAAAGTGACCAAATACTTTTCCTCCTTCCCTCCCCCTCCCTCCAGTGTGCTACCATCTTTATATGCCTAATCAACAAAGATAACCATTATAAAAGTAGCATATTTTTATTCTTCTGAAAAATGCATCTGTTCAAGAAGATCAGAGTTACCTTATCAAAAGCAGAAAGAAGCAGCGATCTAGAGATTCAGTAGTCTCTATGTTACGTACATTCCTGACCCATTTGTATATGGAATCCCATTTCTTCATGGGTGTATCTAAAGGCATTTCAGGTAGCAAACAGCAGGCAATAACTCACCTCATGTGAAGAGTTGACTCATTGGAAAAGACTCTGATGCTGGGAGGGATTGGGGGCAGGAGGAAAAGGGGACGACAGAGGATGAGATGGCTGGATGGCATCACTGACTCGATGGACGTGAGTCTGAGTGAACTCCGGGAGTTGGTGATGGACAGGGAGGCCTGGCGTGCTGCAGTTCATGGGGTTGCAAACAGTTGGACACGACTGAGCGACTGAACTGAACTGAAGTGTAAAAAGCAAACAAAATATATTTACAAGACGATAAGCTTTTCAAACTTGTCACTTTAAAGAAAACCAGAAAGAGTCCATTTTTTAATTGCATTTGATTCTACCATTGTTGCCAATAAGATGAACTGACTGAAATCTTTAAGAAATGTTGTGTTTTGAGGGGCCAGGTTTCTATGGCCCAATTGCTTTTTATAGCTGAAAACCAAAGGGTCTTATCACTTAGCAATGGTTCCTTTGACAATGTGACGGGTTATCTCTTTGCTGACTCGTCCTGAAATCTGTCAGGAGCAGATTCCTGTCTTGCACTACCACCAATACTAGTCAGTTCAATAGAATCTCAAAAAGTCATAAACTTTAGCTGAATGGTAACTCTTTGGCTAAGGTTTTCTAGCCTAAGTCTAAAAATGACAAGATTCTTTTCTTAGGGTGTCAGAGTTTACACTGGTCTGTAGAGAAATCATTCATGTCTTTGGCATTCTTTGACAACCCAGCATCACTGAGGTGTGACTCGCTGAATAAATTCAAGGAAACTTGCAGTTTTGAATGTGAAAAATCCCCTTTGAAATGCTAAGAATTGCTATCTAGTTCTTTATTTTCAAAATTCTTGGGTGTCAGAAAAGCAGGGCACTGGGAGGAAGAGAAATGAAAATGGGGGCGGGGCCTATGCACAGACGAGCAGAGGCTGGGAAGACCAGGACACTACATGGACCCAGGAGGAAGGGGATGAAGGTACACTTTAGGCTGAGTGTTATTCTTCTGGGTTCCTCCTGCTTTCCTCAGCTCTGCTAATCAACCTGCCATTTGCCAGGTACCTCTGTGCGACCCCTGTGCAGGTTGATTTTCCTCTGAATTTTTTGTAGCCTCTCATTGCTTTGTCAAGCAAATCCATGACTCTACCATGTTCTGGCTGGATCAAGATTATTATCCCCTACCCCCCACCACTATGTTTTTCTGCTACCATTTCATCACCCACACTTGAAAAATACAAGTTATTTTTTACTCTCTGTCTCGCTTTTCCTAGACCCATCCCACATGCTTGCCAAATCCTTTTGGTGTTCCTCCAACCAGGAGTTTCTTCCCTTCCCCCATCTCACTTTTTTTTCTTTTTTTTTATCTTTTTTTTTTCACTAAAGTTCAGCTTTTTTTTTTTTTTTTTTAATTTTTGGCCACACTGCTCGGCATGTAGGATGTCAGTTCCCTGACTAGGCACCGAACCGGTGCTCCCTGCAGTGGGAGCATGGGGTCTTTTTTTTTATATCTTTTTATTTTTAGTTTTTAAATTTATTCATTTTTAGTTGGAGGATAATTACTTTACAATATTGTATTGATTTCTGCCATACATCAACATGAGTCCGTCATAGGTATACATGTGTCCCCTCCCTCTTGAACTTCCCTCCTACCTCCCGTTCCATCCCACTCCTCTAGGTTGTCAGAGCACTGGGCTTGAGCTCTCTGCATCATACAGCAAATTCCCACTGGCTGGGAAGCACAGAGTCTTAAGCACTGGACTGCCAGGGAAGTCCTGAGGCTCAGCTTTGATGCTACCTTTTCAAGGTTGTTGAAGGTCTTTTCATCCCCAAATTAATCATTTGTTGCCTTCCACATCACTTTCCTTTTTTAAATTGAAATGTAGTCGATTTATATTAGTTTCAGGTATACAGCAGTGTGATTCAATATTTTTACAGCTTATACTCTATTAAAAGTTACTACAAGATGATGGCTATAATTTCCTTTGCTATATACAATATATACTTGTTGCTTCACTATCTTATACATAGTAGTTTTTATCTCTTAACCCCATACCCCTAATTTGCCCTTCTCCTCTTCTCTCTCCCCTTTGGTAACCATTAATTTGTTTTCTTTATCTATAAGTCTGTTTCTGTTTTACATATATTATTTGCATTATTATTTTTTATATTGCACATATAAGTGATATCATACTGCATTTGTATTGATCTCACTTATTTAACTAAACATAATATTTTCTAGGTCTATCCATGTTGCTGCAAATGGCAGTATTTCATCCTTTTTATGACCAAGTAGTATTCCATTGTATGTATGTATGTACGTATATATATATATATATATATATATCTTATTCATCTATTCAGCTGTTGATGGGTTCTTGGGTTGCTTCCATATCTTGGCTATTGTACATAGTGCTGCTATGAATTTTGGGGTGTATGTATCTTTTTGAATTAGTGTTTTCATTTTTTTCTGAGTGTATTATCAGTAGAATTGCTGGATCATGTGGTAGTTCTGTTTTTAATTTACTGAGGAACCTCCATACTGTTCTCCATAGTGGCTGCACAAATTTACCTTCCCACCAGCAGTGTACACAGGTTCTCTTTTCTTCACATTGTTTCCAACGTTTGTTATTTGTAGGTTTTTTGATGATAGCCATTCTGACAGGTGTGAGATCATATCTCCTTGTTAGTTTGATTTGCATTTCTCTGATAATTAGTGATGTTGAGTATCTTTTCATATAGTGGTTAGCCATCTGTATGTCTTCTTTGGAAAAAAGTCTATTCAGGTCTGCTCATTTTTAAATCATTTAAATCAGGTTTTACCATTTTTAAATCATTTTGTGTTTTTTGATGTCATATCACAGTCTACATCTTCAATATTATCCCTTTACTGTTTATTGTAGTTATAATTGCTTATATAATTTTTTTGTCTTTTAATTTACATACTGGCTTATTTAAGTGTTTGACCCCAGTCCTTACTACATATTCATTTGCCTTTCCTATTGGGATTTTCCCTTTACTATAGATTTTTACTACTTTTCCATTTAGAAAAGATCCTTCAGCTTTTCTTTTATTGTACATTTAGTATTGAGGAACTCTTTTAATTTTTGTTTATCTGAGAAGTTCTTTATTTCTCCTTCTAAATGATAATTTTGCTGGGTAGATTGTCCTAGGTTGCAAGTTTTTACCTTTTAACACTTTAAATATATCATGTCACTCCTTTCTGGCCTGCAAGGTTTCTGCAGAGAAATCAGCTGATAGCCTTATGGAGGTTGCCTTGCAAATGACTCTTGTTTTTCTCCTGCTGCCTTTAGAATCCTGTCTTTATCATTTACTTTTGCCATTTTGATTATGATATGTGTTGGTGTGGGTCTGTTTGAGTTTATCTTATTTGGGATCCTGTGTGATTCCTATACCTGTGTATCTATTTCCTTCTTCAGGTTTGGGAGTTTTCAGGCATAATTTCTTCAAATACATTTTTGATCTTCCTTTCTCTCTCTTCTCCTTCTGGAACCCATATAATGCAAATATTTGGATGCTTAATGTTGTCCCAAGAATATCTTCAGTTGCTTTATTTTTTTTTTTTAATTTGCTTTTCCTACTGCTGTTCTGATTGTGTGGTTTCCATTTTTCTGACTTCTAGATCATTTACGTGTTCCTCTGTATTACTTTGTCTGCTATTCATTCCTTCTAGTGTGTCTTTTATTTCAGCTATTGAATTATTCATTTCTGACTGGGTCTTTTTAATGTTTTCTAGTTCCTTGCTGAAATGTTCTCGATTACATCAATTGTTTTCCCTAATTCAGTTAACATTTTTATTATCAATGTTTTGAATTATCTCGTAAATTTTTTTATTTCTGTTTTTTTAAATCTCTTTTGTTTCTCTTTCATTATTTTTCAGGGGTTTTCTCTTGCTTTTTCAATTGAGAGTAGTTACTGTGCCTTTTCATTTTGCTTGACTTTCCTGCCTCTATGAGTTTAGGTGAAACAGCTGTCTACTGCAGTCTTGAAAGTGTATTTTTCAGTGGAACCATCTCTATACTGTGTGTGCCCAGTGCGTTTGGTGTGAGAGCTGGATTCGATGTGAACACAAGTCATTCTCGGTGGAACCATTTCTATACAGGCTGTGTGTGCTCAGTGCCTTTGGTGGGAGAGCTGGATTTGATGTGGACACAAGTCACATCTTTCCTCAGTGCACTGGCCACTATCACCTTGGTAATGGTTGTGGCTGGAGACAGAGCAGCTAGAGCTGGTGGTGAGTGTGAGATGGGACTTCCTCTCTGCTCAGTGGCTGTCACCACCCTCTCAGGGGTGGGGCCTGAGCTGACTCTGTTTTTCTCTCCTCCTCACACTAGGACCTTTGCCCCAGATAAGGGGAATGCTAAAGCAAGTGGGGCCCCATGTGCTGACTGCCTGCACAGATGTCCACAGCTTCACTCAGACATAGCTTCAGGTGCAGATCCCCTTTGTCCCTCACAGCCTTCACCACCCCTACCATGTTATGGAACCTCTCTACAGGAAAGACGGTGCCTGTGTGAACTCTCCATGTGTATTGGGAGGTCAGCTGTGGTGCAGTGGCTGCTGTCAGACATCTGGGGGGTTCTGAGGCACTGCTTCAGTAAGAGCTAAGAAAGTTCCACTCAGACCTCTGTGTCCCATGGTTGAATCTCTTCCTCTGTCGTGGGCACCCCAGATCCAGTTCAGCACTATGGCATGGGTTGAGCAGGACCAGAGTATTCACTGGTCTCAGGCTGGTGGGCATGGCAAAGTGGTCACAGGAAACCCAGAGCTGCTAAGCCAGACCTCTCTCTGCCTTGCCTCAGGGGCAGTTCTCCTTTGTCTCTCACAGCTGATCACTGTTCCCAGCCTCAGCTGTTCCTGCCCTGTTGTAGAACTGCTGGATATGGTGGGTGGGGCCCTTGTGATGACTCTGTGTGTATCAAGGTGGGGGGTGAGCTGTGGTGGGTGGCTGCCATCTGAGATCTGGGCAACTTCTGGGGGTTGCTGTTTGAGTAGGTGTCAACAATGGCATTACCCTGGGACTTGGTCACCTCTGTGTCCCATGGTCAAGTCTTTTCCCTGGTCATGGCTTCCCCAGATCCAATTGCTGTGCCATGACACAGAATAGACAGGATGGGAGTGTTGCTTGGTACTTTGGGCTGGGGTACATGGCTAGCTGGTTGTTGGAAACCCAGAGGGCTCAGAGCAAATCTTTCTCTGCCCTGCCTCAAAGACAGCCAATGCATGCCCTCCTCATGAGTGGAGTCCAGTCCTCTGGCCAGCCAAGGGGGCTTGTCTCCTGTACATAGGACCCTAGGTCTGGGACACCCAGTCTGTGGCTTGACCTGATCACACCCCACCTATGCAACCTCCCTTTTCTTCTGATTCCCCTCCCAGGGGTACAGGTCTTGACCTGATTACTTTTCTTCCTTTCCTCCTGGATTATGTGTGTATTGTTCTTACAACCTTGGTTGTACAGGAGTGCTTCTGCCAATTTCCAGTTAGTTTCAGTGAGAATTGTTCCACGTGTAGGTGTATTTTAGATGCATTTGTAGCAGGAGGTAGGCTCCATTTCTTCTTACTCCACCATCTTGATCTCTTCTCTCCCACTTTCCTTTCTTATAGTACTTATTGTTGTTTGTTTGCAGACCTATCCTCTCTACTAGGTTAAATGCTTTGGACAATGGAGGCTACATCTCAGTGATGTCTTTTCCATTGTGCTTAGCATATAGTATGTATGTGCGTGCTAAGTTGCTTCAGTCGTGTCTGACTCTCTGCAACCCTATGCCCACCAGGCTCTTCTGTCCATGGGATTCTCCAGGCTAGAATACTGGAGTGGGTTGCCATGCCCTCCTCCAGGGGATCTTCCCAACCCAGGGATAGAACCCACACCTCTTAGGTCTCTTACATTGGCAGGTGGGTTCTTTACCACTAGCACCACCTGGGAAGCCCCCTTAGCACGTAGTAGGTACTCTGTAAAAGTTTATAGAATGAGTATATTAATTTATATTCAGCCCTTACCATACCTCATGCAAAGAGTTGACTCATTGGAAAAGACCCTGATGCTGGGAGGGATTGGGGGCAGGAGGAGAAGGGGACGACAGAGGATGAGATGGCTGGATGGCATCACCGACTCAATGGACATGAGTCTGAGTGAACTCTGGGAGTTGGTGATGGACAGGGAGGCCTGGCGTGCTGTGATTCATGGGGTCGTAAAGAGTCGGACACGACTGAGTGACTGAACTGAATAGAACTTACCATACCTGTCTCCTGTGACCATTTTCTTATGATTTTGAAGGTGTGACCTGAAAATATGTTGAATGTGTGTATATTAAACTAGTAAATATACCAAAAAGGAAACAGACTGACAGAGAAAAAGTGAGTGGTTACTAGGTGGGAGAGAGATGTGGGAAGGGGAAGATAAGGGTAATGGGTTAAGAAGCACAAAGTACTTTGTAATAAGCTACAAGTACATATAGTACAGAACAGGGAACATAGTCAATATTTTATAATAACTATAAATGGTATGGGGCTTCCCTGGTGGCTCAGATGGTAAACAACCTGCTTGCAATGCAGGAGACCCAGGTTCGATCCCTGGATCGGGAAGATCCCCTGGAGGAGGAAATAGCAGTATTCTTGCTGGAGAATCTCATGGACAGAGGAGCCTGGCGGGCTACAGTCCATGGAGTCACAAAGAGTTGGACATGACTGAGCAACTAACACTTTCACTTTTTTTTTCACAAGCAAGATACTCTGTGGTGTCTCAGGCTTTTTCTGGCCCTGAGACTCTGTGACCTTTTGATTTCCCTTTTAGAGTCTTTTTATTGTTTGTGGGGAACAAACCCCACAGAATCTAGGAGACTTGATGCACAAGTTTTGTTAAGTGCTATCAGAAAATCTGTTAAAAAAGTGATTTTTTTCATTTACTTGCCGTTTTACAAAATAACGCTTACAAATATAGTCAATCACTGGAAAGCAAATTATTCAAGTAAGTCATCAGCAAAAATGGCAGAGTGAAGACTTCTGAAAATTCTACCCATAATAGAAATGAAAAGAATTGGCAAAGACGATCAGAACCAACTTTTGCTGCACTCTGGAAATTAACCAAAGGCTTGCACCAATCTGTGGAATATTCATTTATTCATGAAAAATGACTGCCTTATAATAGTCAGCTCTGTGGCATTTTCACTTGTGCTATGCCCATCTTTTGCTCTCCAGCTTTTCAGTGGCCTTGAGAATTCACAGCTTGCAACCATAGGGAAAGCCAGCAACCTGGTAACCCCTGGAGGATGCAGAACAGGTTTGAAACTGTTAAATCCTCATTTCTAGAGAGCTGTCATTATTTGATCTGTCTGGCAATTCCCCAGAAAACCCCACATGTAAAACTTTATTTGTCTTGTCTTGGAGGTGCAGATAGCCTCCCCCTCTCTGGGTTGGCAGGGGGGCTTTTCTGGAAAACTATTAGAGGCAAATGATTAACTTCACAGCTATTTGAGGAGTAGATAACCAAAAAGTTTGAAAGGTAAAGCTGAAGAATAATATATTTGTTGGGACTTTGAAAAGTTCCAGCATATTCTTGGGAACCTAGAGGACCACATGCCTGCTCAGGGATGTGTACAGTCCCAAGGCTATGTGCATGCTCAGGAAAGACCTGAGAAGGCCCTCAGCTCTCACTCTGGCTGACCTTGAGCTCTGTATAAGCAGAAAGGGAAGACTAAGGCATAGTTAATCAACTGCCTGGCTGAGTGTTGAAAGCATGCCCTAGCATGTACACAGAGCGTCTTGCCCAAGACTGGGAGACTTTTTGGTTCCAGGAGCTTATGGAAATCTTTTTCTCAGTTATTATTTGACTACTAAGCTAACCCAGCAGAGACTTCATTCTTTTTAATGATTATTAAAGTAGAATGGAACAGAGTGAAGCCTGTTGCCCATCAGACCTTATAGAAGCTGATTCTTGGTCCACCAAGCTGCAATATTTGTAGCTCTGCCTGTATAGTTCCTATGTCTTTAAACAGGTTGAAAGCGCAAGGAGCTCATATAAGTCTGTTAATATAAAATTTGTTAATTTTAAGGTAGGACAAAAGTAGTTTATGAAATTTTTTTTCAGAAGGATTGCTGTTAGTGAGAAGTGATTTGTTTGGAAATGCCATTTCACTTCTGCATCTCAACCACAACCCAGTTGGCTTCTTCATCTTTCTGAGTTCTTGTGGAAGATCAAGCCCTCTATCCTCCCCAGACTCCCTTTTATACGCTGTCCTCATGTTATCACTCTGTACTTCTGTTAATCTCATCTTCTGGTCTGGCTTTCTTTTGTTTCATCCCTGTAGTTTTCAACTCAGGCTGGTTATGGGCTGACACACTGCGTTCATGGAGTCTATTTTCTAAGAGGAGACTCTGGAAGAATAGAGACTGTAATTGCCCTTTTTCCTGGCCTAGGGGTGAGGGGTGTAAGAGCAAGAGGAAAATTCTTTGGCTATCATTTTGGTCAGAGCCATCTCAAATGAAGCAGTGCAGTTCTCACAGGCTGTAGGGGCTGTACTAATTTGACCAGATAGCTGGGTAATGACTCACTGAGACAGGGTTGGCGATAGAGAATTTTTTTTTCAGCCAGTACTAAAAAAAGACCCAAGGCTTATATGCATACATGCTGTACATTCATCCAATACCACCTTCCTCATCCCTACCAGGGGAATGCCAGAGAGGTTGCCCCTTTCCCACACTTCTCTCAAATTGCTCATTTTCTGACTCACCCCTCCCCTCTGCCCCCCTTTTCTAGGCTTCACTGAATGTTTGTTTTAACCTGATTTCTCTTGCCTGTGAGGGGTGGAGAATGGGGTGGGAAGGTACACAGTGTGATTTACGCCACCTCTGTCCACCACCTCCTGGGGATGGCCTGACCTGGATGATCATTTTTAGCCTGCTATTTCCTGAGCATGGGCCAGGGGCTGTGGCCAGGGGCAGAAAGGCTAAGACTGTGACACAAGCTCCCTGGCAGATTTGGCAGTGATGAGTTTTCACTGGGGAATGAAATGGCTGTCTCATTTCTAACTTCTGTACATTGGAAATAGCGCCATGGCTGTGACCCTAATGATGAAAACATCTTGAGGAGAAAGGCTACCTAAATCCCTGAAAGACTGGACTTCTGTCACATATTTCAAGAAGGGCAGTATCCCGGGTAGCTGTGTTTCTAAAATTATAACTTCAAACAAATTATGACTTCAATGTATACAAATGATACAAAGTATAACGTCAGCCTCCAACCGAGTAGTCTGTTTTCATGATCAGATAAGACTCATTTATTTATTTCTAGGAAAGACCATTTATTTCTATGAAAACAGCATGCTCCTGCCTTAGAAAACAAAGCCAGAAGAAAGCAATTTGTCCTTTCAAGTGAGCTAAACACATCCCGCAATGATATTTTTTATAGGAGACTATTCCCTTGGCGCTCTTAGGGGCTGATCTGGGAGAGCCCTTGCAGCTACTAGTAGCTGCACAAAATGGCCCCTGCTGGCTCTGAGCTCCCCTCCCTGTAGCGTCTGGTAGCCTCCAATTGCTGAGATGATAAGATGTGTGCTCGGTTGTCTCAGCTTTGAACTTGAAATATGATTTGTCATTGAAACAGCACCATAAACTATGAAATATACTAACAATTTCATTTTTCTGCTGATAGGTTAAGATAGATTTTTCTGGGCTGGCTTGGAAACTTATTTACCACCTATGATATTCTTTCTCTCAGAAAATACTGGCTTGGCCAAAATGTTTGTTCAGGTTTTCTCATAACCTCATATGGAAAAATCCGAATGAACTTGTTGGCTGACTCAGTACTTAAAGGAAACTTTTGTGATAAGATCCTTCCCTTCACAAGTCAATCTTGAGACTTTTAGCAGATCCTTTCCCCGCAGGCGGTACAGAAGTGAATTTTAACTCATCCCACATTACCTGGACATAAGTTCTGAGAGTGTGGCCTATGAACTTATGAGATTTAATTGTATTTTGTTCAGTTCCTTTCTGTTGAGAGATAACCATGGTCATTTGTGAATCCCAAGAACAAGTTCTATTTATCAGTTGCTTCAAGATTCTTCTTTGTAGAAGTTGTAAGTGAATAAAACACTAAATTACTGATAAAACATCTGGACTTCCAGCTAAAATATTACATTTTCAGAGGTGTATATATATAGTGTTTCAGGCTTGTCATAGGCCCCTTCTAAGCCACTGGCTGCTAGAAACCTCACATTAGTCCCTAGGGTCTGATTAGACATGGAAAGAGGTCAGGTATGCAGGTACTACTGTGTCATCTTGTACTCCACTCACACTAGGACAAGCTAGAAAGTGGCTGTTTACAAAGAAAGCCCCATTAGAAAAAAATGTTGGATGTAATTGTGACCAAAACATCATTCAGAGATAGTGGCAAATGGGACCATGAGAAAAGGAAGGTCTAAACAGGTGGTCAAAAGGAAATCCCTTTCTTAAAAGATTTTGAGACCCCATAAGTGTCTTTGTTTCTCAAGCAGGAGGATTTGCTTCCATTAGATTCCAGTGATGAATCTAAAAAAACTCTAATTTTTACCTTCAGGACAAAGGTAATAATTAATAAATCATAGAAGCAAGTTCCATTACATTTTGTTTAAGTTTCTTTCCTTTTCAGTTTTATCCAAGTATGAAAACCAGATTACTATTTTTGCTGACTACCTAGAAGAGTTTCCAGATACAGATGAGCTGGTATGGATCTTGGGAAAACAGCATCTTCTTAAAACAGGTAAGGTTTGGTTGCATTTGTCTGTGAGAACCCAAATGAGATGGGTGCCCAAGGTTGAAGTCTACCCTGTTTTCCTTCTTGGGTTGATAAGGGGTTAATGCTACTGCTAGGCAGATTTACTTTACAGCCAGAGGAGTTCTTGCGTGCAAAGACCCTTCTGAGGCCCTAGCAATGTGTTCACATGATCATAGGTATTTGTACAATTTGAAAAAGTCATTTTTTTTTTTCTTAAAGGAGAACCCACCAATTCTTTAAGCCTCAGGTTTCAAAAAACATGGACCGGCTCTGGGTATTACTAACCAGTATCTAGTCTTTGAAGACTACATACTTCTCATTCCTCTCATGTCCTTTTCTATCTAGATGAAAAACACTGCCATCCAAGGGACTTCTAAATAGCCCGTGGCTGTCAGAAACAGTCTCAGACACTGAGAAGGCATATAGTTTTTAGAGCTTTTGCTGACTGTGGTACTGTCTCAGTTTATTCTGATTTTGTACAGAACTTTTAGCCACTGCAGCTAGATGGAAAGGAGGCTTGGCTTTCTCTTCCTTTCCATTACATTCTTATAAATTGAGAAAGACCTTTTACCTGAAAGTGCTAACAACCCAGCACATAGATAAAACCTGAACTTGGAAATAGGCAGCTCTGAGTTTTGTGTCTGAAGAGAGATCCTCTTTGGAGGCCCTAGCATGGAGGGAGGGGCAGGAAGAAACTGACCAAAAGGCAAGAGAGGGGGCTTCCCTGGTGGCTCAGTGGTAGGGAGTCCACCTGCCAGTGTAGGAGACATGGGTTTGATCCGAGATCCAGGAAGATCCCACATGCTGCAGAGCAACTAAGCTTGTGCACCCTAACTACTGAGCCTGTGCTCTACAGTCTGGAAGCCACAACTACTGAAGCCAGCGTGCCCTGGAGCCTGTGCTCTGCAACAAGAGAAAGAGCCTGCACACTGCACCTAGCCCCCGCTCACCGCAACTAGAGGAAAGCCCACGCAGCAACGAAGACCCAGCACAGCCAAAAACAAATAAATAAATAAAAAGGCAAGAGAAGAAGTTAGCATCTTCTAATTCCATTTGAGTCTGGCTTTATCCTTTTGATTGGAAAACCCTGAATAGTGGAGAGCACCTAGTGCTAACAATTAGGAGACCTTTTGTATTCAGACTCTTCTACCTCGGATAAGTCACTTTCTGGATCATAACTCCTTTTGCCAGTAATTACTAGGAGAGGGACTGCAGGTGATCTCTTCTAGTTGTGCATTCCCTAAAAGAGGGATCCCCAAGTTGCCAAATATGCCCAGTTTCAAATGTTAAGTTGGAAAAGCCCTTTCAAGGTGAAACTCTTATTAAAGTCTAGGGCTTCCCTGGTGGTCCAGTGGTTAAGAATCCGCCTGCCAATGCAGGGGACACAGGTTCCGCCCCGGGTCCAGGAAGGTCCCACATGCCACAGAGCAGCTAAGCCCACGCACCTGTGCTCTAGAGCTCACATGCCACAACTACTGAGCTCATGTGCTTAGAGCCTATGCTTCACAATGAGAGGCCATTGAGAAGCCCACATTGAGAAGCAGTGAGAAGCCCACACACAACAATGAAGAGTAGCCCCCACTTGCCACAGCTAGAGAAAGCCTACACAGAACATTGAAGACCCACCATAGCCAATAAATAAATAAATCTTTAAAAAATGTCTATACAACTTTCACCAGCCTTTCTAGCATATAGGCAAGCCAGAAGACATAGAGAATATCAGGGGAAGGAGTGAGGGGCATGAGCATTTGAGGCAAGGGGATAAAATAATAGCTAACATCTACCTCAGGTTTACTGTGTACTGTACCATATAAGCTCCTGCCTTCCATGTAGTGTTATCTTGTTGAATACTCATATCTCTGTGAAGTAGGTGCAATTATTCTCCCCATTATATATATGAGGAAACTGAAGCTCAGAAAAGTTAAGTAACAAGGCCACACAGTTGGTAAGTAGCAGAATCAGGGCTCAAACCCAGGCAGAGCTTGACCATTTTACATCTGGCTCCCATACTGTGCTAGGCACTGGTAACATGAAGGGGAAGAAAAATCCAGACAGCTCAGCTTTCTGATTTGTTCAAAGGAAAGGCAGAAGAGAAAATAGAGACTATTGGTTAACACTGAATTTCTTTTTCTTCTTTTAAAGTGCAATGACTATAAATTCTGTACAGAATTACAATTATAGATGTGTTGTTGAGAAGAGGAAGAGAGAAGACTAAGAAAGACAGAAGCACAACTAAGTACAGATGGACATGTGGAAGCCATATTTGTGGCCACTGAAGTAAATTTACGCTGTAAAATATATACAGGAAAGCATGCTTTGAAAAAAAATGACAAAAGCATTTGTGATGTTATATCACCATTTAGATTACAAATGCCAATGCACTAATTTCTTACACACTTAATTTGCTTAGCAGGGACATCTTTTTAGTTAAAGATTTACGTGCACACACAAATGCCAACAACCTATCCCTCGTTTTAGGTAACAGACCATGGATGCTGATGAGAGATCCAGCCAACCATCAGGCAGGGGCTGACTGCCTATCATTAGGTTACCCAGGACCCTTGCTTTTCCCAGTCCTTGTCTTTTGGCCATGTGATCTCAGTGTTAAGCACCTGCTGGGGCTGTGGAGCTCAGTGAAGAGATAGGAGCCACTCAGCATCATTGTAGCCAGTAGCTCTGATCAAAATATAGGCGGGAGGAAATACTGAAATTATTTGGCTAAAATGAGACTGGGTTTCCTATGAATTTCCCTTAGCCTCATAACAATGGAAATGACTGGTTATTTGAAATTTAGTTTGCCCCTGGCTCAGAAATCAAAGACAGATATCTTTAGATGGGATATGGTGATTTAATTTTAATTTCACATTTAATTACAGAAAAATCTAAGCTGTTGTCTGATATAAGTGCTCGTCTATGGTTTACATACAGGAGGAAATTTTCACCAATTGGTAGGTATATCATTTGTTATATTGTGCTTTCTTCCTTGTAGATAGCTTTCCTGAGGTTATCAGTGATATCATGGAAATCTTAGAATTACCAACTCACTATAGTGAAGAATTTAGTTTGGGGGAGTAGTTGATTAAGTCTTATGCTTCATACAGAAGTTTCATTGCCAATGCGCCCCAGCATGTATGGTTCCGTGGTGTTAATGTGTAATGCCAGTTTACTTTTGAGCCCACCTCCAAGTGTTTGGGCACTAGAGATATTGTTTTAAGTCTAAGAGCAACAAAACAGTCAAACTTTTAACTTGATACAGTCCACTGCTTTATGGAGTTATTTGATTATTAAAGATGACTTGTACCTTGAAGGAAAGAAAATAATTCTCTTGCTTTTTTTTCTTCCTATGATATGAAAACACTTTGCCACTGAGAAATGAATTATAGTGGATATCCTTGGAACTAATTCTAGGCAGTTAAGAATACCAGCTGCTGTCTAGAAAAAAGGACAGTTTAATGAGCTAAGTGAATAGGATCCCTCCAGAGAAAATTTGTAAAATGTTTGCCAACAGGGTTACTTCTTTCTAATCTTGTGGTCCTATAGAAAAGGATCACCAAACTCAGTTGGTGGAAGCTGTTCTCTTAGAGGAAACCTGTCTGACTGACTTTGTTTTGGGACTGGACCTAATAACTGGAGTGAAATCTATCTTTCTGATAAGTGTGAAAAATGAAGTTCACACACTTTTTTTTTTTTTTTTTTTGCTCTCCATAGGAAGTACCTGAGTAAAATACACAAAAGAACAATCTTTACTACCTAGTAATTCTAAACTGTTAACTTTTTCTGGATCTTGCAAGATCTTTGCAAGATTTGAAAACATTTGCAATTCAACTCTGACAATGTTTTGAAAGAGATGATCCCTTCTTTATGTGGGCTTCATTGCATATTTCCCTACTAATCTGGCCTATAATCCCACCATTAGCAAGAGCCAATGTACTCCACTTCCAGCTGACAAGTTGGCTCAACTCTCCTCATCTTGCTGTAGCAACTCTCCTTCAGTCCCCACAACAAAAGGAAAGGAGCAGCCATCTTGGACCACTTGTCTTACATGGCTGATGATGTCATTTACGGTTAGTCTTGTGAGACCATGCTTATAGCATACTTTTCCACTTCTGTGTTGGGAGAGGAAGCAATGAAAGCATAATGTCTCCTCTGCCATCCAAGTTGTCTCACTTCAAAGTACTTTGAAAAAGGATATTGAGTGCCCCACCCCCACCCCATGCCCGGCCACATATATAGGATTTTTGTTATGTCAAGTGTTTTTTAAATGGAACCTGTTGTCTTATTAACTGGTTTTGTACCTTTTAAAAATATAGTATATTTCTAATTTATTAATAGTATTTTATATTAGGGCTTCCCTTGTACTCAGTGGTAAAGAATCCGCCTGCCAATGCAGGAGACACAGGTTCAATTCCTGGGTCAGGAGGATCCCCTGGAGGAGTAAATAGCTGCTCACTCCAGTATTGTTGCTGGGATAATCCCATGGACAGAGGAGCCTGGTGGGCCCCAGTCCATGGGGTTGCAAAGAGTCCACTTAGTGACTAAACAACAACATTATGACCATACTCATTATACCAAATATTTACATCATCTTGAATGAGTGGTAGAATACTTTTATAGATACTCTCTCATTTAATTCTTATAGTATCCACTGATAGTAGGCAAGGTATATGCTATTATCTCCAGTTTACAGATGAGACTTAGATTAGATAACTAGAGACTGGTCTTCTGATGCCTAACCTAGGACTCTTTCCTCTATTTTACATTCTCCTTACCATTCAGAGCTTCATAATGTATATTTAGAATGGTCAAGAGCCTTCCAGATTTCCTTGACCATACTGATGATCAACTTTGGTAGCATTTATTCTTTAACTCAGATAAGATTGCCCTCCTCTGGAAGTGAACTGTGAAAAGCCAGATTTGGTCAGGCAGATGATGACATGTCATGGATTAAGTGTTGGTAGTCATACATGGTAGTCAGTCATCTACCAAAATTGAATGCATGCCTGGATGTCTCTAAGCAGAAAACATACAGGGCAGGTTTTGTTCATTTGTTTGTTTTGCCTTAGGTCACAGAACCCATTTTGGTTAACTCAGCATTATCTTTGCAAGTTCTACCCTGTAACAAACCTTGCTGGATATCTGGCTTTATCTCTTGCCTCTCTATTCTGAATATGTGTGCCTATCTATATTGTATGATTCTCCAATATGCTGATGTTTCAGGAAAGGGCAATTTAATGAACTCACATTCATTCTCATCCATTTTGCCAACAGGGGGAACAGGCCCTTCATCAGATGCTGGCTGGGGATGTATGCTACGCTGTGGACAGATGATGCTGGCTCAAGCCCTTATCTGCAGACACTTGGGAAGGGGTGAGTTAAATTTGTTCTGTCTTGGAGACCTCTGCAGTCACATTTACTGCTGATGGTTTAGCCTTGGTGCTAAAGGGAATACAGCTGCAGGTCCTGAAGTGCTCTCTGTAAGCCCAAGTGGTGGGGCTGACAAGTCAACAAACCCTCTCATGAGAAGGAAACAGCTTGCATTTCCTTGTAACTCACTAAGCCAGAGAGTTATTTTCCTGGGACAGAACTGAACATTGAGTCAAGTGTATCGAAGAGTTTGCATCTTCACTATTGTTCACGTGGGTTCTTAAACAGGTCAGATAACAAAAGGAGCAGGAAGAAGGGTGTGGTGGTGAGCCTGTTTTTTGACCTCATTTAAGTTATTTGGTGAAAGATGTCAGTGACCTAAAGGAAGTGGCTAATGAGGGAACCAGTGCTATTTTGGTGTGGGTTCACTGATGAGGTCCACTTGATAATGAAGGAATCCTTAAATTAGCTTTCTCAGGAGGCTGCTTTATTAAGAACTTCCCAATCCAACATTGTAAAGCAACTATATTCCAATAAATTAATTTAAAAAAGAAAAAGTTTAAAAAAAGAAAAAGTTACTATGTGAAGTAATAGATGTGTTAATTAAGTAGATTATGATAATCATTTCATAATGTATAGGTTCATTAAATTATCACATCATATATCCTTTTAAAAATCATGCTGTTTAAGCTAAACACATGCAATTTTTATTTGTCAGTCATACTTCAATAAAGCTTACAAAATTTTTTAAATAATAAAGGGTACACACTATCTTAAAATTAGAACCTTCCAGTAATCATTGTTGGAACACTTGAGTCTTGTTTTCTTAAGACATATGCATACTTCCCCGTGGGCTGACCTTGGTTAGATGCCAGTTCAGGAAGTTGGGTGAAAGTCTGGTTTGCCTTGGGGATGAGGGGATGAAAGGCCACCTTGGATGAGATCGGGCTGCTGAAATCTTCAGCTGTTACTCCTTGAGATTCAGAGGTACAACAACCGACTCCCTTTCCCTGACTGTACAACCTCACACATCCTCCTGTGGTTACAGAGAAGACTGGAGAAGAGTCTGGGGAGGCTTTAGGGCTTCATGCCTGCTTTTCAGGGTTTAGAATGTCCCGTGCCTGCGTCCCCTGGGTAGTATCATAATTTCTGTTTAACAGATGAGGAAATTAAGGCTCAGGAAATACGGTAACTTGCCCCAGGCTGAACAGCAAGAGACCTGGATTTGGGAATAGAATGCAGGTCTTCTGCCTTCTTGTCCAGTGATTTCTCTATTGTACATAGACTTCTTGGAACAGATCCATTCTTACTGTTTTTACTTTCTCATTTATGAAACAATTCAAGATGATTCTTCTGGAAATGAATTTTGTGGAGAGCAAACTGGGGGGTTTTCCCCACAATCAGCAGTCTCAACTGTTTTAATGTAAAAGCAAGAAGGCAATGGCACCCCACTCCAGTACTCTCGCCTGGAAAATCCCATGGATGGAGGAGCCTGGTGGGCTGCAGTCCATGGGGTTGCTGAGTCGGAAACGACTGAGCGACTTCACCTTCACTTTTCACTTTCATGCTTTGGAGAAGGAAATGGCAACCCACTCCAGTGTTCTTGCCTGGAGAATCCCAGGGACAGGGGAGCCTGGTGGGCTGCCGTCTATGGGGTCGCACAGAGTTGGACACGACTGAAGCGACTTAGCAGCAGCAGCAGGAAGAATGTGGAAATAGATCTCATAGCTAAGATATTCGAATGAGAAGATGTGATTTTATAAAGTATTTTGGAGCATTTCCTTTTTGGTTATTTTGCAGTTGAGGTGGGGTATTAGTTGACTTATCACTGTCATCAGTAAATATTTAGTGGTACATAGCAGCCAGCTAATCGGGATTTCCCCCAGAGTCAGACAGTTCATTAGCTGGTGAAAAACAGTTGAATGCTGTTCACCCTCTGAAGACTGCTGGATATAAAGTTTAAACATTTGGTTTCAGAAATACAAAAGCACACATCATTGTAAAACAACTATATGCCAAAAAAATTTTAAATGTTTAAAAATAAATAATAAAAATTGTTCCCCTATTGAAAAAAATTCTAAAAAAAAAAAAAAAAGCAAAGAGAATTAAAGACTCTGGAGATAATGGCCTTTGCCTTCCAGTAGATTTCACTTGTGAATTCAAACACTTTCTAAAACCTCAGGAGAGAAATTTCTGTCTTGGAAGCCAACTAAGTCTCAGAAATCTGTCCCATTAGACAGAGTTCCTAGAGCTGAGGGAATGGGAACAGTGTGTCCTGTCCACAGAGGTGACGATGAGAGTTTTTTCAGAGTTGTCCTCAGCAAGTCATAAGCAGCCCCTGTAGAACTGGGGGACTGTGCCTGAGGCATAGATCAGATCTCTACAGGTGTAATTATTTTAGTTTTGGTCATAAGGAAACCTTCAACACCTGATAGCAAAGGTATTTGTTTTTCCAAAGCTCAGTGTGGCCTTTTAAAAAGGCTATGTAAAAAATGGCAGTGTGCATTTCTTTAAAAAACCTTCTTAGTTGCAAATTGTTTTTATTCCCCTGGAAATACTGGTGTGTCAGGATGGCACTTCCCCTCACCCCCCATGAGACTCTTGTCAGTGCTACTGGAATATACAAACCAAAGCCATTGGTGTTTGTGTGGACGTGAGACACTACAGTGTCTGAGTGAGACCCGGATATACTGCTGGGTTTTGAGGTGACATCCTGGTCACTGAATAGCTGACCAGAAAGGCCTTGTGTCCCTGTTTTCAAGTAATATTTATCCAACTCCAGCTCATGGGCAAAGTCAATTTTTTGGTCAACTTCTTGTCTTGTTTTTACTTTACACCCACTGAGTCTCTGAAAGAAATCCGTTTCCAGATGTCTTGGTCATCAATATTAAAGATACTTGGGAATATTCTGACCTGATCGTTCCCACTTTCTGGATGTAATGCCTTTGTTTTCCTTCTAACCTTGTAGTCAGAGTAAGACTGCAGAGATAACAAATGGTTATAAACATGATTTTAACTCTTTTTTTTTTTCCCTAAAAAGACTGGAACTGGGAGAAACAGAAAGAACAACCCAAAGAATACCAACGAATCCTACAGTGCTTCTTAGATAGAAAAGACTGTTGCTACTCTATCCATCAAATGGGTAAGGTCACATGAGTAGTTTAAAGACTGTCTTTCTGTTGCATAGTCCAATTAAGAGGAAAGAAACACTGTGAAATTCAGCTTACTTTGCCTGTACTTGCTTTTCTTTTTTTTCAATTTAAAATATTTTATTTCATGTGGGATCTTTCATTTCAGCGCATGGAATCTTTTAGCTGTGGCATGTGAACTTAGTTGCATCAGTTCCCCAACTAGGGATTGAACCCAGGTCCCCTGCATTGGGAGCTAGGCATCTCAGCCCCTGGAGCACCAAGAAAATCCCTGTACTTGCTTTTCTTGTCCCCTGCTTTATATGTGGCTCCACTAAGTCATCTATCTACTTAATTATTTATGCAAAAAATTAGGAGTTTTTGGTTTGTTGAAAGACCTTTCACTAACATGTTTATTTTTTCCACATGAAAACAGCACAGATGGGCGTAGGAGAAGGGAAATCAATTGGCGAATGGTTTGGACCAAATACAGTTGCACAGGTGTTGAAGTAAGTAAAAAGGTTGGGCACGAGCCTTATTCTACTGTCTCCTATGCCTGCCTCCACCAACTCAGTATCCCGTCAACCAAGCAGTTCTTGCCATCCCACTGAGCCACCAAACATCTGTACCATTTTGCTCAAATACTTCCTTGAAGTGTGTAATGTGTGTAGACAACTGTCTTTGTTTATCAGAGTTGTAGTCATGAGTATCAGTCCAGGTAGAGGCCCCTCAGTACTCATTCCGTATCCCCTTGATAGATTGGTGCTCAGACACTCAACCATCAGCCTGAGGGTCACTTTGAAGCCAAAGGGTTTGTACTAAGGAGGAGGGGGAAGCCTGAACCAGCCTAGGGAAGGCACAGACTCCCACTTTGTATGGTATTTTAAAAAATCTTCATTGATTCATTCAACATTTATTGGGCATCTCTACTATGCTAAGTATTAGGTGTACAAAAATAAACTAGGTATAATTCTTGCTTCAAGGGACTCACCACCTATTGGAAGACACAAACCCCAAGGGAGTCTTGGAATCAGTTTGTCATCTTTTAGTAAACTCAGGGTACCCCAGCATGGTCCTTTTGCCATTGTCCTATTAAGTCCCAGAATTCACCTCCCACAGCAAGAGGTAACATGGAGAGGCCAGGACCACTGCTTTGGAAATGAATGGGGTGAGTGGCATTGGCACTTACACCCACAGGCCACCTCACCTATTGTCACTGTCCTTCCTGACAGCCTATTACCAAATGGAAACTCCATGAGGGCAGAAATTGTGTTTTCCTTGTTCACGCCTATAACATTAGCACATGAAACCACCTGGTACCTGTAAGTGTTCAAAAAATACCTGATGAATGAGTGAATGAAAATGGCAGCCAGAGTTTGATGCTGATTTAGGCATCAGAAAATTAAAACCATCTAGCCTTCTATGGTCGGAGAAGGCAATGGCACCCCACTCCAGTACTGTTGCCCGGAAAATCCCATGGATGGAGGAGCCTGGTAGGCTGCAGTCCATGGTTTCGCTAAGAGTCGGATACGACTGAGCGACTTGACTTTCACTTTTCACCTTCATGCATTGCAGAAGGAAATGGCAACCCACTCCAGTGTTCTTGCCTGGAGAATCCCAGGGATGGGGGAACCTGGTGGGCTGCCGTCTCAGGGGTCGCACAGAGTCGGACACGACTGAAGCGACGTAGCAGCAGCAGCAGCAGCAGCCTTCTTTGGTTGCTACTTTAATTCTTAGGCTCTCTGGAGCATGATGACAGGACCTGCTTCATGCAAAATACAAATGGGCACTGTTTCAGTTATTAGCGAACCTTCAGTGAACTAGAATGTTTTGGAAATGTGCTTGTGAGAGGAGTAGTCTGGATTTCTTGGGGACCCAGGTGAAACCTATTATCTTGGAATCACCCTTTGCTAACAGTGCAGCCTCTCTGAGACCACTTTCTTACTTTAGTCTGTAGTGCCTTTTGGGCCATTGTTGGTTAGGTGAGTGAGGATCTGGTGGTATTTCAGGAACCACTGCAAGAAGCCAGGGTAGAAAGTATAAAAAATTGGAATGGCTGTGCTGATCCCAAAACCTAGTTTGATATTGTTGGTTTATAAATGATATCCCTCAGAATTTGCTTCTTTCTTCTAAAATTTGAACTTCCCAACAACAAGTAAATGGAAACATATATTTGAAAAAGAATTTAGGTGGATTCTTACTCATCATGAATGTTATTATCAGGAACAGCAGTATGTGATGATAATGATTATGTTATTATTATTTTGGGGAAAGATAAAATGAATGAAATGAAAATATAATGGTAACTAACCTCTTACTGGGAGCTACTTTAGTTTGCGAGAGAATGTGTTTTTGTTTCATTTTGTTGGTTGTTGAGACTGGGTTTTACCCCAAAATCCCATAGTAGCCAGGTTAAAAATGTCTTCTTCAAACTTGCTAGAGAAGAAAATAAGGGAGAAATAGACAACATATTTTCCTCAGATAATCTCTTTTTAAACGGGTTTTCTTTCTAATCTCCTCTGAAAGTGAAAGTCACTCAGTTGTGGCCAGCTCTTTGCAACCCCATGAACTATACAGTCCATGGAATTCTCCAGGCCAGAAGACTGGAGTGGGTTACCACACACTCCTCCAGGGGATCTTCCCAACCCAGCAATCGAACTGGGGCCTCCTGCATTGCAGGTGGATTCTTTACCAGCTGAGCCACCAGGGAAGCCTCTGAAGTCACGCAATTCAGCACAATCTATGGCTCTATCTATGTCTTCAGTTCTTGACCAACAAGGCCCAGCAAGTCTCCTGGGACAACATTCTTACTGCATTTGGGGAGGGACCGAAGAGATCATCTCCTCTATCTGTTTCTCTCTCTCTCTCTGGATTTCCCTGGGGCTTATTCTTCATATTATATATGCTTCTAAACAAATATATATATATATATATATATATACACACACACACATGCGCGCACACACACACACATACACACACACATACATACATTCACACACACATATGCATGTGTGTGTGTGCTAAGTCATTTCAGTTGTGTCTGACTCTTTGCAACCCCATGGACTGTAGCCCACCAGGCTCCTCTGTCCATGGGGATTTCCAGGCAAGAATACTGGAGTGAGTTGCCATGCCCTCCTCCAGGGGATCTTCTCAACCCAGGGATCAAAACTGGGTCTCCTGAATCTCCTGCATTGCAGGCAGATTCTTTACCTGCTGAGCCAATAGGGAAGCCTATATATATACACACACACACACACACACACACACACACACACACACACACATATATAAGTAACAGTTTTCCTTTTTTTTTTAAGCAATGAGTCAGAATGTCTCACATTTTAGAAAAGAAAACAAAATCTCTTGGGAGCAGGTGTACTGGTCCTCTCTTGCCCATTGGAGTAACATCATTTTGCAAGGCAGCCTGTTCCATTTTTATAAAAAGCAAGGCCTTCTTTCTGAGGCTCAGAAACAGTGACTCTGGCATTTTCAAAGTCCCTGGACATGGAATATTCCAGAGCTCGGTCAAAGGAGCCAGACCTGACCTGAATCCCACAGAGAGAACTACTTCTGTGTGGCTCAGCATTCGGTAACTTCTGGAACACTGGACATACATAGATGGTACTATTTTCTGTCGAGATGTCCATCTTCCCCAATTGTGACTTCATTGTATGTTGCTTTGCAGAAAACTTGCTTTATTTGACGAATGGAATTCCTTGGCTGTTTATGTTTCAATGGATAACACCGTGGTCATCGAAGATATCAGTGAGTCCTTGGCCAGTTTACCTTTTTGGGTGGTTGGGTATGGAGGTTCTTCTTTACCATTCAGAACATGTGGGGGCAAGAGAGGGAGAAAGAAAGAGAAAGCGAGAGAGAAAGAGAAAGAATAAACACACACACGTTCTCTCTAGCCCGCCCCTCTAGCAAGACAGGGGAGCACAGAGCTCTGGTTAATCATTCCCTGTGCCCTTTTTTCTCTTCCCTTTCAGCTTTCTGAAAGGGGAAAAAATGAGAGGATCTTTGGTGTGCTCAGTGAAGTACCAGATTCTTTCCCTGCAGGACACCCCAAGTGCAGATAATCAGTTAAACCACCCATGGGTCTTCTCTGGCCTCCCCTCCTCCACTGTACTCCCCAACATGGGGCTCGAGAGACCAACAGATACAGTCCCTGTTTCCAAGGCCCTTGTAGCCTAGTTGACAAATGAGATTCTCCCAATGAGCCCATCATATCTGGGGAGACACAAGGAGTGTTCATTTGTCAGAAGGAAGAGAAGTAAGGGCTGGACGAGTACCCGGGGCTTCCTGTAGCAAGTAGGGCAGCAGGGCCCAGGTGGCAGCGGGAAGGGCCTTCCAGGTGGGGACTGTCACGTCAGGTCTCCCTTAGTCTTGCCCATGGTGCATCTCTTAGGGCCGGGTACCCCTTTTTTACCTAGCCCTGTCTTCTGTTTCTAGAAAAAATGTGCCGTACCCTGTCCTTGAGTGCTGACACACCTGCCGAGAGGCCCCTGGAGTCTCTGACTGCTTCCAACCAAAGTAAGGGCCCCTCGGCCTGCTGCACGGCCTGGAAACCCTTGCTGCTCATTGTGCCCCTCCGCCTAGGCATAAACCAAATCAACCCCGTCTATGTCGACGCCTTCAAAGTAAGTCACACCTTTCCCCAAGCCGCCTGTGGCCCGCCCATCCCACCACCATCGTGAGCACGGAGATCCGTGAGCAGCAGTCCACAAGTGAGCTGAGAATCTTGCGTTCTTTTTCCCTCCAGGAGTGTTTTAAGATGCCACAGTCTTTAGGGGCATTAGGAGGAAAACCAAATAACGCCTATTATTTCATAGGATTCTTAGGTAAGAAAAGAGTAATCACAAGTAAGTCACCGTGGGCTAGGGGAGGGTGGGCACAACAAGGTCTGCATGGAAGACCAGGCAATTCCAGTTAGGAGGCCCTGGCCTAGCCTGGAGATGCTGTGGCCTATAGGCAGCTCATCCTGCCTGTAGGTGTTACAGGAGGGTAACACCTACCTGTGCCTCAGAGACCAGTGTCTCCGTCTCTTTCCCTCTCAATATGATGGTTCCATGGCTGTGTTCACACTGGACGACCCCAAGGTCACAGCATTGCTTCAGCACCTCTTTTTTCCTCTGGGACCCAGAGCGGCAGGGCTTCACTTCCCTGGCCTTGCCGATCTCCTTCTTACTGGAGCTTGGGCATTTGGGCCAGGAGCCATCTTCTGACTTCCCAAGACCACACAGCTGGGCCTCCTAGGTTATTGTTCAGAGGCTTGACTGGGTGGAAATTAGAGGAGGTGAAAACAGAGGTATCCCTTTTATGATAATGGAGGCTCAGCCTTAAAACAGCTAACCTAATGTGGATCCTGATGAGCAGCCCGACATTCCTGCCTCAGTGGACACCTCTGGAAACCCCGCCATCTTCCTCACTAGCTGTGACCAGAGACATTGAAGGCCCTTGGCACAAAAAAGGAGCAGCCTGGCTCTTCTAAACTTTCACGTGCACACGAATCACCTTGAGATTAACATGCAGGTTCAGCAGGTCTGGGGTGGAGCCTGAGAGCCTGCATTTCTCACTAGGTAGGGCAGGTGCTGCTGGTGCCACACTTTGAGTACCAAGGGCCTACCTGGTTAGTGCGACAGAGTAAGGGAGCGATGTGGCCAGGGAAGTGGAATACCGCCACCTCTGGCAGGAGTGGGCTTTGAGGAACTTATGAGTTTAGGGTACAAAGGAGAGCCAGAGCAGGCGTGGGGAATGGTGTGAGGGATGTGCAGAGGACACAGTGAGATGAGCTTGGCCACCCTCCCAACCCATCTCTTCCTCAGAGATTCAGAGAGGTGAGGTGAGTGGGAACAGACAGACCTGGCCCCTGTATGTGGCCTGCCTCCCACTGGCTCGGTGTGTGACAGAGTTCGCGAGGCAACTCTTTCAGTCTCAGGTTCCCTTTGTGTAAAATAGGGCTGACCCCCAGCTCACCATGTTGTCAGCTCACAGTAAAGCACTCAGTAAAGAGCCAGCCTAACCCCAATGCTTCTTTCAGCTGCTTACTCTTCACTCCTTAAGGTGGGGTTTCTCTGCAGTTGCTGGGCTCGCTCTCGAACGCTGCCACCTCCTGGTCGAGCTTGAGAACTACAGCTTGATGGAACACTTGAAACGTGGAGGCTTTTACTTTCTAAAGTTCAAAACCCAGTAGTTGGAGTTTTATAAATTTAGATGTTCTCTGTTTCTAAGCTTCTGGGTTCCTGTCAAAGGAACTCTTGCAAAAATCTATTTCCTATTGTCTGTGCTTGAAGACAAACTGAAAACAGATTGGAAAATAATTGTGGAGGGATCTCAATGAATTCCTGGGCACCCTGGCCTCCTTATCCCAGGTTACCCAGAGAGAATTTGCCAAGTTGTCATAGCTCTGCTTCTCCTGGGGGGCCCCTGGGCTGGGGAGACTTTGGTGGAGTTGGACTGCTTATGAAAGAGGTGTGACAATCCCCAGTTCCCAAAACAGAGGTTTACATAGTGTCCACTTGCCCATTAATTTCATAAATCTTTTGTTTAACCTTTACTTGAGGCTCCAAAGTCACCTCAACTCCCCCTTTCTGACTCACCCAGTTACTGTATTAGGTTTGGGGTGGGGGACCTGATTGATAGAACGTCTGAAGGGAGGGGACAGATGACAGCTTCCATTTTCTGAACCAGGAACTCTACAGAGGGTACTCTCTCTTCCTCCATCCCCCTTTCTCTCTCCATGTATGTGTGTATATATATATATATATATATATATATATATATATATATAATTTATCATTATAATGGCTTCCCCAATGGCTCAGCAGGTAAATAATCTGCCTGCCATGCAGTAGATACAGGAGATGCGGTTCGATTCCTGGGTCAGGAAGATCCCCTGGAGGAGGAAATGGCAACCCACTCCAGTATTCTTGCCTGGAGAATTCCATGGACACAGGAGCCTGGTGGGCTACAGTCCATGGGATCACAAAGAGTCGAACACGACTGAGCACATATACTGATCATTATATTGTTTATGATATATAAATATATATTTATATAATATATTAAAATATAAATACATTTATAGAGAGATACAGATTAGTATCAATAGTTATATAGAGATGGGGCTTCCCTGGTGGCTCAGTGGTAAAGAGTCTGCCTGCAATGCAGGAGACAACAGGTTCAATCCCTGATCTGTGAAGATCCCCTGGAGAATGAAATGGCAACCCACTCCAGTATTCTTGCCTGGGAAGTCCCATGGACAGGAGCCTGGTGGACTACAGTCCATGGAGTCGCAAAAGAGTTGGACACAGCTTAGTGACTAAGCAACATGAATATAGAGATGTATCTAGCTGTAGATAGATAGATAGGGTTAACGCTGAGGGGTAGAGATCATTATTTCCATTTATGCCTAGTGGAAAACTTAGAGGGGTCGTTTCCTCAAGGTCACTGAGCTCAAAAGTAACAAAGCCAGAATTTGACCCCAATTTGGCTGTCTGTGCTAACATACCCCCTTGCTTCTCTTTTGGAGAAGGCAATGGCACCCCACTCCAGTACTCCTGTCTGGAAAATCCCATGGATGGTGGAGCCTGGTAGGCTGCAGTCCATGGGGTCGCTGAGTCAGATACAACTGAGCGACTTCACTTTCACTTTTCACTTTCATGCATTGGAGAAGGAAATGGCAACCCACTCCAGTGTTCTTGCCTGGAGAATCCCAGGGATGGGGGAGCCTGGTGGGCTGCCGTCTATGGGGTCACACAGAGTTGGACACGACTGAAGTGACTTAGCAGCAGTAGCAGCAGCAGCTAACATACCCCCTTGCTTCTCTAGTGGTCTCTTGCCCAGTAGGAAGCTGGGAGATGCTCCTGGTGTACAAGACTGTGGCCTGGCTGGGCGATTTTTTCTGCTTAGAGAAGAGATGTTTGTCTCCTGTGGTTTGGTAGAGGGTGCCACCTGGAGCTCTGTCACATGAACTGGGTGTCTACAGATGGTGGACCTGCCTGCTCCTTCTTCTCGGGCCTCATCGGAGACCTTGATACAGTCCCCATGTAATTTCTAGGGCTTTTTCAATCTACTGTATCTCTTTTAAGCAATGTCAGAAATAGTCCAGCCCACAGAGCTCCACTACACATTCATGCATACATACACATACAGATATACACAAACACATGGAAAAGGGCCAGACTCAGAGAGGACACTGTTATTATTCCTAGTACCTTAAACCAAACGCTTCGCTGGTGGCTCAGCACTAAAAGAATCTTCCTACCAATGCAGAAGACGCAGGATCCTCTGGAGGAAGAAATGCTTTCTTTCCTGTCAAAGATTGACCACTGGTTTGAACTAAAAACTTGGGCTAGTCAGTAAGTTACTTTATTTCTATAAATAAGTCTGTGATCCACATCTATTGACCAAGTCCTGACGAAGTCAGACACATGGCTGTGCAATTTTTGAATGAGCATGTGGGCATGCTTAGTCACTCAGTCATGTCTGACTGACCCCATGTTTGCGACCCCATGGACTATAGCCCACAGGCTCCTCTGTCCATGGGGATTCTCCAGGCAAGAATACTGGAGTGGGTTGCCAAGGCCTCCTCTAGGGGATCTTCCCAACTCAGGGATTAAACTCAGGTCTCCCACGTTGCAGGCAGATTCCTTACTGTCTGAGCCACCAAGGAAGCCCAAAGGAGCATGAACCCATGCAAAAAAATCACATAATAAAGCTGTTTTACAGAAGAGTCAATTCACTCAGATCATTTAAGGGGATTCCCTGCTGGCTCAGACAGTAAAGAGTCTTCTCGCAATGTGGGAGACCCGGGTTCGATCCCTGGGTCAGGAAGATCCCCTGGAGAAGGAAATGGCAACCCATTCCAGTATTCTTTCCTGGAAAATCCCATGGATGGAGAAGCCTGGCAGGCTACATACCATGGGGTTGCAAAGAGTCTGAGCAAGATACATCCTGAGTTTGTATTGTATTTCAAGCAGTTCACAGAAGTGAGATCTTCCCATTCTGATAATACTCTCTGTGAACCAACTAGAACAGGCCCAGTGACCCCAGTTTAAAAACAAGAAAATTAAGACAGAGTGGAGTGGTTTGTCTTAGGTTTGTGATAGAGACAAATTAAACTTGGCATCAGATGTCACAAACACTCTTTGCCAACAGAAGCACTTAGATGTACCCAACACAATCGTGAATGCCATTCCAGAGACCTTTGGGGTGTCCTTCCCTACCCGATCCCCCTGCCTCAGACAGATCTCTCTTTGCTTCCCTAACCCAGTCTAGAACACAGAGGCCCACTTGGTTCTCAGGCCTGGACAGTGAGGTTGGGGTGTTCCCTTAGGTACATCAGCTCATGATCTTTAGTGGTACTCTCAACCCTTTGAATATCAGATGAAAGTAGAGATTTTATTATCCCAAATCCCCCCCAAGTCATTATTGGGCTAGACATTTTCCTTTTGATGAAGCATTGTTTTTTCTCCCATTTGTAACAGCTGATCATCTCAAACTGAGTTTTCCCAGTGAGGTGTATCTGTGCTGATACTCATGTGACCAAGCAGTGCCTTCTGACAGGAATTACTGACTTTCTAACACTGACTAACTTGCTAGCAAATTAAGACCAGAAGTCACCTCCCTGGTATCTCATCTGTGGCACAGTCAGCATTCCCATTTCTTTGGGAGGCCAAGGCCTTTTTCTTGCCCAGATGTGCTCTATGACCATAGGTCTAAGAACCTATGGTCTAGAGCAATGTGCTTTCCAGTGTTGAAAGAGTCAGGAAGCTTCCCTAATGGCACCTGGACTCATGGCCTGGTGATTCCACCTACCACCTCTTGGCTACTGCTGCTCACCGAGCCCGCCATGTCATCTGTGGTTGCTCATTCCTCCCTTGTCCCCAAACCTGTCCCTTTCCATTTTTGTTCTTGGACTTTGAGGAGATGTAAATGCTAGGGCAAATCTTCACATGGAATGATTGGCTTTGAGGGTGAGTGGCTTCCTTTGAGCATGTTTACTCTCCTTCGGGCTTTCTGTTATCTCATTCCCATTGTCACCAAGGGAGGGGTTAGGACAACCAGAGTGACCCTTCCAAGGACAGCAGTGGGGCCAGGGCGGGTGATTCTTCAAAGGCTAATCAGGTGTCATTCAAAACAGGTGATGAGCTCATTTTCCTGGACCCTCACACAACCCAGACCTTTGTTGACACTGAAGAGAATGGAACGGTTGACGACCAGACTTTCCATTGTCTGCAACCCCCGCAGCGGATGAACATCCTGAACTTGGATCCTTCCGTAGCATTGGTTGGTATCTGAAGGTTGGGTGGGCCAAGAGACACACCGCTGCCCTATCACAGTTTGGTTCCCTGGGAGTTATCCAGGTTGTTAGATAGGATGGCAAGAGAATATTTGCTTCCCACACCCACAAGAGGTAGTGTTATGTAGTGTAGCAGGAAGGAATGGGCCCTGAAGCCGAGTTGCTCCAGTTAGGATCCAAGCCACTTACCAGCCATGGACTGAGGGGGAGTCCCTCCTTAACTTGAGCTTTGGCCTTCTCATCCCTCCCATGGGCAAAACAGTTGTTCCTTCCTTGTAGACTTGTGTGAGGTATGCTATGTGTAAGGTACTTAGCACAGTGCCCAGCATATTGTAAGCATTCTAGAAATGTTGGTTATTATTACTCTTACCATCTTTCTCCATTTTCCTTCTTGCCCCCTAAATATTGCCACCCAGGCACAGGGAATAAGGTGAAACATAGGGAGGGAGATAAGAGGCCAAGACCTCCTGGGTGGAAAATGTCCATTCCTCTGGGCACACAATCCAGGAAGTTGCAGGGTTCCCCCCACCCACCCCTGGAAGAATGTCTGCTGTTGACACATGGAAGGGGCAGCTGTCTGGGAACTAGCCAGTGGTTCTGAGGCCTGTCTGAATCCTCTCTTCCAGTTTAACTTGATTGTCAGAGTGCCAGTGGTAGAGAGCTGACAAAGTCCTCCTCTTGTTTTGGACCATTCTTTTAGTTCTGTAGGATGTTCTGAGGATGGATAAAGAGGCCCATGGTTCTCTTTATTCTAACAGATATTTTCCTTAAGGTCAAAGCCACCTTACTAATTAATGCCTCTAGTTAAAAGTACTATTTGGCTTTTGTCTGCTGGTTTTATTACATTGTTTTTTTTTTTTCTAGGTAGGTATATTTGTGCACTGAATGTAATGGAATTAACCCTGTGCTTTGGAGATTGGTTTTCATGTTAGTATATCTCACAGTGTGAAGTGGGAGACAGGGAGGGAAAGGGATAGGGTGAAAGGGAAAGGGACAGAATAAGAGTGAGAAGCAGAGAGAGAGAAAATATGAATGAGCATGTGTGTGTCCTAGTGAGGCACTGATCTGGGAGAGTGATAAACTTCAATCTTCCTCCTTATTGCTGGGAGGATAGAGCCAAAGGAAGTGGCCCGCATGTTGTGTCACAACTCTGGGCCAACGGCTCCGTCTTGCAATACATAAGGCCTGCCTTGGCACCCCTGACCAGTTCTTCTTTTTTTAAATTGGAATATAATTGCTTTACAATATTGTGTTAGTTTCTGCTGTACAACAATGTGAAGCAGCTATATGTATACATCTATCCCCTCCTTCTTGAACCTCCCTCCCACCCTCTACATCCCACCCCTTTAGGTCATCACAGAGCACCGAGCTGAGCTCCCTGTGCTATACAGCTGCTTCCCACTAGCTAATTAACACATGGTGGTCTACGTGTGTGTGTGTGTGTGTATGTCAATTCTGATCTCCAAATTCATCCCACCCTCACCTTTTCCCCCACTGTGTCCATATGTCCGTTCTCTAGATAGGAGGGCTTTTTTTGAGGCAAGATAATTTTGGATGAATAACAAATTAGAGAAGGGACATTCGTATATAAATGGCCAATAGGGAACTGGAGATATGAGATGGGTAGTGTATATATATCATGAACAGTTCTAAGTTGTCTTCTTTTGCTTCCCCCCAAGGGGTTTTTCTGCAAAGAAGAAAAAGACTTTGATAGCTGGTGTAGCCTTGTTCAGAAGGTAAAGATCTATGTTTTTCTCAGTCTTAAAAAACCAAATGTTTTTCAACATAATTCCTTTCCAAAACGGTTTTTCATGGTAACAAATCCAGCCTGATATGACATTATTGCAAGAGAAAGAAACTAAGATATGGGGAATTATACAGAACTTTGGGGAAACCAAAGGAAAACTTTGGTGTGAAATATGCTTACTTTGTCAAATGAGTGATATTTTTAGCTACTGAATGTTCCATCTCATTGAGGTTATGAGTCAATGAAATCTTCAACTAATTACCATTTTAACCTAAAAATGCTAGCTTCATATAGGTCAGCCTAAATTCTTCTATACTCTGATTATAACGTTGAGGTGGTTGGATAAACCAAACTACTCTTCTCTTTGTTTCATGGTTCATTTACAGTTTAGTGTATTCCATTATGGTTTAAGGGGCTTACCTTTCTAGTAACTGTTTTATTTATATATTGATAAAATATAGACACACTGCCACTTAAAGGAAACACAGTTTGCAGAAATCTGTGTAAATATGAAAGCAAGCTATTCTTTTTTCTTGGACACTTTATGTCAAAAGATATTTATTGTTTTGCTGGCTCCTAATCTTTGTATCTGCCCCCCTCATCATTCGCTTCTAACACATGCCAGTTTTGTGGGAGACATTGATCAATGGTTATTGAAAGAATGAAGGGAGATCATAGGGAGCAGTCTAAAGAGCCCTGGGTGGGGTGGCAGGAGACATAATTCTCTTATCTGCAAAACAGAGGGGTTGGAGAGATGGGATCCCAGAGCCTCTCCTAAGTGTAAGGATGGAAGATTTTTCTTCACAGGTAAACAAATAATTCCAAAGTCCCCAGCTGAATCTGAAACCCCAGTTAATAATTGACTGAGACATCATGGAGAATTATTTTCTAAAATTAGTTCAGAATGCAGCAAAACTGTATATCCCATTTAACATTAGAAAGAAAAATTTCTGATAAGACCAAGGTCTTTAAATTAGGACATATACCATATGTTTTGGACTAAAACTGAAATCATGCCAACATGTACTGATGTTCTTTGGGGGCAGATTTAATTAATTAACCCACATTTCTTTGGAGCCAACACTTCAGGAACATATTATCCCTAAGTTGAGTTGGTCCCGTGCAACTGGCAAATGACCTGAACCTTATGATGGAGCACAGGCAGTGGGTACTAGCCTTCCATCAGATCCCTCCCACCAGTATCCTTTCTTCCCTGGCCAACAGTATCTAGAATTGAAGAGGGATGGGTCTTCAGATGGGTCTGGTACAGGATGGGTATATTTGTTGAGCCTGTGCTTTCACCTTTCAATAACCAGATCACTCTCTTGGGGTTTGGAGTCATATATTGCCAATTGGACAGAAATGTAGTGACTCTGCAGTGTTTACAACTGATTCTATGTCTCCTCAGGAAATTTTAAAGGAAAATTTAAGGATGTTTGAATTAGTTCAGAAACATCCATCACATTGGCCTCCCTTTGTTCCTCCAGCCAAGCCAGAAGTAACAACCACAGGGGCAGGTAAGCTGTTATTCAGAAGCTCTCTGGCCAGCAGACCCTTGGATAGCAGTTGTTTTATGAGACAGAAGCAATTGTGGGTCATGCTTTCTGTGGAATGAAAATTTCTACTGTTGGATTGATCAAAGAATGGTATTTCTTCTGATGAACTGATACTTAGCAATTTCAAAGAATAATAGTAAAAGAAAATAAGCTCCATGGAAAATCAAAATGAGTAGAATTTCTTTTTTTTCATGGTCTGGTTTAGAAAACAAATCAGAGGACATGGGTAATTCAAAAGGTTCCTCAAAGATCTTACAGAGCCTCATCTTCATCATAGTGAACAGGACTGTGTAACAAGTCTAGTTCATTTCTTTTTTTAATTGATGTATAGTTGATTTACAGTGTTGTGTCAATTTCAAGTATACAGTAAGGTGATAAAGTTTTTCAGTTTATTTTCTATTACTGGTTATTATAAGGTATTAAATATAGTTCCTTTTGCTATACAGTAGGTTCCTATTTATTTATTTTATATATAGTAGTATATATCTGTTAAACCCAAACTTCTAATTTGTAGCCCCCCCCCTTTCCCTTCTGGTAACCATAAATTTGTTTTCTATGTCTATGGGTCTATTTCTGTTTTATAAATAAGGTCATTTGTATCATTTTTTAGATTCCACAAGTAAGTGATATCGTGTGGTATTTACCTTTCTCTTTCTGACTTAGGTTACTTAGTATGATAATCTTTAGGTCCATCCATGTTTCTGCAAATGGCATTATTTCATTCTTCTTTATGGCTGAGTAATATTCCATTACATATACATGCATGTGTGTGTATACATATATTATATATACTGCTGCTGCTAAGTTGCTTCAGTCATGTCTGACTCTGTACGACCCCATAGACCGCAGCCCATCAGGCTCCCCCGTCCGTGGGATTCTCCAGGCAAGAACACTGGAGTGGATTGCCATCTCCTTCTCCAATGCAGGAAAGTGAAAAGTGAAAGTGAAGTCGCTCAGTAGTATCCGACTCTTAGCGACCCCATGGACTGCAGCCTACCAGGCTCCTCCGTCCATGGGACTCTCCAGGCAAGAGTACTAGAGTGGGATGCCATTGCCTTCTCCGATTATATATACACACCACATCTTATTTATCCACTCACCTGTAGATGGGCATTTAGGTTGCTTCCATGTCTTCACTATTGTAAATAGTGCTGCTGTGACCATTGGGGTGCATATATCTTTTTGAATTAGATTTTGCATCTTTTCTGGATCTATGCCCAGGAGTGTGACTGCTGGATCATATGGTAACTCTATTTTTAGTTTTTTAAGAAACTTCCACACTGTCCTCCATAGTGGCCACATCAATTTATATTCCCAGCAATAGTATAAGAGGGATCCCTTTTCTCCATATCCTGTCCAGCATTTATTATTTGTAGATTTTTTTGATGATGGCCATTCTGAGCAGTGTGAGGTGATACCTCATTGTAGTTTTAATTTTCATTTCTCTAATGCTTAGTGATATTGAGCATCTTTTCATGTGCCTGTTGGCCATTTGTATGGCTTCTTTGGAGAAATATCTATTTAAGTCTTCTGCTTGTTTTTTGATTGGGCTGTTTGTTTTTTGATACTGAGCTATATGAGCTGTTTGTGTATTTGAAAGTTAATCCCTTGCAGTCACATCATTTGCAAATATTTTCTCCCAGTCCATAGGTAATCTTTTTGTTTTGTTTACAGTTTCCTTTGCTGTGCAAATGTTTTTACGTTTAATTAGGTCCCATTTGTTTATTTTTACTTTTGTTTCCATTACTCTAGGAGATAGATCCAAAAAAATATTGCTGAAATTTATTTCAGAGTATTCTGCCTATGTCTTCCTCTAGGAGTTTCATAGTATCCAGTCCTACATTGAGGTGTTTAATTTATTTTGAGTTTATTTTTTGTATATGGTATTAGAGAATATTCTGATTTCATTCTTTGTCATGTAACTGTCCAATTTTCCCAGAACCACTTATTCAGGGAACTGTCTTTTCCCCATGGTATATTCTTGCCTCCATTGTAGTAGATTGGGTTTCCCTGATAGCTCAGCTGGTAAAGAATCCACTTGTAATGCAGGAGACCCTGATTTGATTCCTGGGTGGGGAAGAGCCACTGGAAAGGGATAGGCTACCCACTCCAGTATTCTTAGGTTTCCCTGGTGGCTCAGATATAAAGAATCCCTTGGATTCCCTTGGAGAAGGGAACAGCTACCCACTCCAGTATTCTGGCCTGGAGAATTCCATGGACTGTATAGTCCATGGGATCGCAAAGAGTCAGATTTGACTGAGCAACTTACACTTGTTGTAGATTAATTAACCCTAAGTGCATGGGTTTATTTCTGGGCTTTCTGTCCTGTTCCATTGATGTATGCTTCTGTTTTTGTGCCAGTACCATACTGTTTTGATGACTGTAGCTTTGTAGTATAGTATGAAATCAGGGAGCATGATTCCTTCGGCTCTGTTCTTCTTTCTCAAGAATGCTTTGTCTATTTGAGGTCTTTTCTGTTTTCACACAAATTGGAAAGTTTTTTTGTTCTAGTTTTGTGAAAAATGCCATTGTTAATTTGTTAGGGATTACATTGAATCTGTAGATTGTGTTGGGTAGTATGGTGATTTTAACAATATTAATTCTTCCAATCCAAGAACATGGTATATCTTTTCATCTGTTTGTGTCATCTTTAGTTTCTTTCATCAGCATCTTATAGTTTTGGGAGTACAGGTGTTTTGCCTCCTTGTGTAGATTTATTCCTAGGTATTTTATTCTTTTTAATGTGATCAGATCAGATCAGTCACTCAGTCGTGTCCGACTCTTTGCGACCCCATGAATCTCAGCATGCCAGGCCTCCCTGTCCATCACCAACTCCCGGAGTTCACTCAGACTCACGTCCATTGAGTCAGTGATGCCATCTAGCCATCTCATCCTCTGTCGTCCCCTTTCTCCTCCTGCCCCCAATCCCTCCCAGCATCAGAGTCTTTTCCAATGAGTCAACTCTTCGCATGAGGTGGCCAAAGTACTGGAGTTTCAGCTTTAGCATCATTCCTTCCAAAGAAATCCCAGCACTGATCTCCTTCAGAATGGACTGTTTGGATCTCCTTGCAGTCCAAGGGACTCTCAAGAGTCTTCTCCAACACCACAGTTCAAAAGCATCAATTCTTCGGTGCTCAGCCTTCTTCATAGTCCAACTCTCACATCCATACATGACCACAGGAAAAACCATAGCCTTGACTAGATGAACCTTTGTTGGTAAAGTAATGTCTCTGCTTTTGAATATGCTGTCTAGGTTGGTCATAACTTTCCTTCCAAGGAGTAAGCGTCTTTTAATTTCATGGCTGCAGTCACCATCTGTAGTGATTTTGGAGCCCATTAATGTGATACTAAGTGGGATTATTTCCTTAATTTCTCTTTCTGATAGTTCATTGTTAGTGTACAGAAATGCAATAGATTTCTGTATGTTAATCTTGTACCCTGCAACTTTACCAAATTTGTTGATGATCTCTAGTAGTTTTCCGATGGCATCTTTAGGATTTTCTATGTATAGTATCATGTCATCTGCAAACAGTGACAGTTTTACTTCTTTCTTTCCAATTTGGATTACTTTTATTTCTTTTTCTTCTCTGATTGCTGTGGCCTGGATTTCCAAAACTATATTGAATGAAAGTGGCAAGAGTGGGCATCCTTATCTTGTTCCTGATCTTAAAGGGAATGCTTTCAGCTTCTTGCCATTGAATATGATGTTTAGCTGTGTGTTTGTCATATATGGCCTTATTATGTTGAGGTATGTTCCTTCTATGTCCACTTTCTGGAGAGTTTATATCATAGATGGATATTGAATTTAATCAGAAGCTTTTTCTGCATCTATTGAGATGATCATATGGTTTTCATTCTTTAATTTGTTCATGTGGTATATCATATTGATTTGCAGATATTGAAAAATCCTTGCATCCCTGGGATAAATCCCACTTGGTCATGGTGTGTGATCCTTTCAATGTATTGGAGTCAGTTGGCTAGTATTGTGTTGAGGATTTTTGCATCTATGTTCATCAGTGATATTGACCTGTAATTTTCTTTTTTGTGTGTGATATCTTTGTTTGGTTTGGTGTCTGGGTGTTAGTGGCCTCATAGAATGAATTCAGAAGTGTTTCTACCTCTGCAATTTTTTAGAATAGTTTGAGAAGGATAGCTGTTAACTCTTCTTTAAATGTTTGGTAGAATTCACCTGTGATGCCATCCAGTCTTGGACTTTTGTTTGTTGGGAATTTTTAAATTTCTGATTCAATTTCTGTACTGGTAACTGGTTTATTCATAGTTTCTGTTTCTTCCTGGTTCAGTCTTGGGAGATTGTACCTTTCTAAGAATTTTTCCATTTCTTCTAGACTATTTTATTGCTGTGTAGTTGCTCATAGTAGTCTCTTAAGATCTTTTGTATTTCTGTGGTGTAAGTTGTAATTTCTCTTTTTTCACTTCTGATTTTATTGATTTGGGTTCTCTCCCTTTTTTTCTTGATGAGTCTGGCTAAAGGTTTATCAGTTTTTTTATCTTTTCAAAGAACCAGCTTTTGGTTTTATTGATCATTTCTATTTGTTTTTTTAGTCTCTGTTTCATTTCTGCTTTGATCTTAATGATTTATTTCCTTCCATAACTTTGGGTACTGTTTGTTCTTTCTCTAGTTGTTTTAGGTGTAAGTTTAGGTTGTTCGAGATTTTTCTTATTTCCTGAGGTAAACTTATATTGCTGTAAACTTCCCTCTTAGAAGTGCTTTTGCTGCAACCCATAAGTTTTGGATCATTGTATATTCACTTTCATTTGTCCCTAGGTACTTCTAAATTTCCTCTTTGATTTCTTCAGTGATCCATTGGTTGTTTGGTATCATATTGTTTAACCTCCACGTGTTTGTGGATTTTTGCAGTTTTTTCTTGTAGTTGATTTCTAATCTCATAGAGTCTGGTTGGAAAGATGCTTGATATGATTTTAGTTTTCTTAGATTTACCAAGGCTCATTTTGTGGCCAGGAGAATGTCCCATGTGCACTTGAAAAGAATGTTCTGCTGTTTTTTGATGGAATGCTATATAAATACCAATTAAGTTCATTTGGTCTCATGTGTTATTTTAATAACTGTGTTTCCTTATTGATTTACTGTCTCAATGATCTGTCCATTGATGTAACTAGAGTGTTAAAGTTGCCTACTATTATTGTGTTACTATCAATTTCTCCTTTTATAACTGTTATTATTTGCCTTATATATTAATGTACTCCTGTGTTGGGTACATATATATTTGCAATTTTTATATTTTCTTTTTGGATGCATCCCTTGAATCCCTTGATTCATCCCTTGTAGTGTCCTTCTTTGTCTCTTGTCACAGTCTTCATTTTAAAGTTTATTTTATCTGATGAGTATTGCTATTCTTGCTTTCTTCTGATATCCATTTGTGTGAAATACCTTTTTCTATCCCCTTACTTTCAGTCTGTATATGTCTGTAGATCTGAAGTGAATATGTTGTAGGCAGCATATATATAGGTCTTGTTTTTGAATGCATTGAGCCAGTGTGTGTCTTTTGGTTGGAAAAATTTAGTCCGTTTGCATTTAAAGTAATTATTGATATGTGTCTTATTGCGATTTTGTTAATGGTTTTGGATTTGTTTTCGCAGGTCTTTTTCCCCCTTTTTCTTCTTTTGTTCTCCTGTGATTTGATAATTACCTTTAGTGTTATGTTTGGATTCCTTCTTTTTGTGTGTGTATATCTATTATAGATTTTTGGTTTGTGGTTTTTGTTTAAGTCTGTATATAAATGTGACTATTTTAAGTTGCTGATCTCTTAATTTCAAATGCATCTTAAATACTGTGCATTTGTACTCTCCTCCCCTCATGATTACTGTTTTTGATATCATGTTTTACATCTAATTGTTTTTTGAATCCTTTATCTGCTTATTGTAGATACGGGTGACTTTACAAGTGTTTTCTTTTAACCTCCTTACTAGTTTTGTCTGAATGATTTTCTACCTTTACTGTATGTTTGCCTTTACCAGTGAGCTTTTTCATTTTGTAATTTTATTGTTCTTATTTGTGATCTTTTTTTTCCATGCAGAGAAGTCCTTTAACATTTATTGTAAAGCTGGTTTGGTGGTGCTGAATTCTTTTAGCTTTCCCTTGTCTGTAAAGCTTTTGATTTTTCCATCAAATCCGAATGAGAATCTTTTTCTTGGTTGTAGGTTTTCCCCTTTTATCACTTTAAATATATTGTGTCACTCCCTTCTGGCCTGCAGAATTTCTGCAGAAAAATCAGCTAATAGCCTTATGGGAGTTCCCTTGTATGTTATTTGTTTTCTCTTGCTGTTTTTAGTATTCTATCTTTATCTTTAATTTTTGTAATTTTCATTACATCATGTCTTGGTGTGTTCCTCTTTGTGTTCATCTTGTATGGGACTCTCTGCACTTCCTGGAGTTGGATGCTTGTTTCCTTTCCCAGGTTAAGGAAGTTTTTAGCTGTTATCTATTCTAATATTTTCTCAGGTCTTTTATCTCTCTCTTCTTCTGGGACCCCTATAATGCAAATATTGGTGCATTTGATGCTGTCCCAGAGATCTCTTAAACTGTCATTTCTTTTCATTCCTTTTTTTTTTTTTCTGTTCAGCTGTAGTGATTTCCACTGCTCTGTCTTCCTGCACACTGGTCCATTCTTCTGTATCATTTAGTCTACTATTGGCTTCTTCTAGTATATATATTTTTGCATTTCTTTTTTTAAATTATTTTTTATTGAAGGATAATTGCTTTACAGAATTTTGTTTTCCATCAAACCTCAACATGAATAAGCCATAGGTATACATCTTCTAGTATATTTTTCATTTCAGTTATTGGATTTGTCATCTCAGTTTGGTTGTTTTTTATATGTTCTCTTTGTTAAAAACTAATTTCTCACTCTTTGCATCCATTCTCTTCTCAAGTTCTTTGATCATCTTTATAATCATTACTCTGAACTCTTTCTTGAATAGATTGCTTAACTCCTCTTCACTTCGTTTTTCTGGAGTTTTATCTTGTTCCTGTGTCTGGAATATACTCCTCTGCTGCCTCATTTTGCCTAAGTTGCTATTTGTATTTTTAAGTCTGTGGTAGGTTAGTTACATTTCTCAACTTTGGAGAAGTGGCCCTCTGAAGGAGGCATCCTATATGTCCCAGAAGTGCACTCCTCTCTATGTGCTCTAGGTGTTCCCCCTATGAGGGCTGTTTGGTTCTTTCTGTTGTGGTGGGCTGACTCTGTGGGCCATCTACTAACTTAGTTGGCATCAAGTCTGGTTGGTCGTCAGGCCCTGCCTTGTGCACATTCTGCTGGTTGCTGTTTAGTGGGGCCTGGTCATGAGGTGGCTGGTTGCAGAATCCAAGGGGGCCCAAGGGCTAGTGCTGGCTCACTGGTGGCTGGAGTCAGGGTTCTGAAGACTCTGGGGCTGTGCCAACTAATGGCAGAGGTTAGTGCTGGATTACTGGCAGGCAGAGCTAGTTCCTGTAGTGTGGCTTCTGGGCCCAGGGATCCCAGAGCATGTTTCAGATCATTGGTAAGTGGGGCTAGTTCCTGATACAGTTGGATATGAGGTCTGGGGTGTCCCAAAGATTTCATTGACTTGCTGTGGGCAGGGCCAGGGCTGAGGTGATCCCAGGGTCAGGTCTGGTCTGTGTTGCAGGATGTAGTTTTCTTGCTCCTAGTGTCTGTCCCCTGGTGGATGAGGGGGATCTAGAGTCTTGTTCAGGCTTCCTAGTGGGAGGGGCCAGGGCCTGTCCACTGGTGGGTGGAGCTGGGACTTGGCCTTCAGATGGGCACGGCCATGTCTGAGGGCATGTCTAGAGGCTGTGGGCTTTTGACTTCTTCAGGCAGCTTGTCTGAAAAGTGGAAGTATTACTCTTTCAGTCATGTCTGACTCTGGGGTCCCATGGACTGTAGCTCTCCAGGCTCCTCTGTCCATGGAATTCTATAGGCAACAGTACTAGAGTGGGTAGCCATTCCCTTCTCCAGGGGATCTTCCCAACCCAGGAATCGAACCTGGGTCTCCTGCATCACAGGCAGATTCTTTACCACTGAGCTGCCAAGGAAGCCCTGCCCAATTACTTGTTTGGCCTGAGGTGTCCCAGCACTGGTGCCTACAGGCTGTTGGGTGGGGTCAGGTCTTGGCACTGTGATCCAACATGTCAGCTACCAGGAATGTTCATGTGGTAGAATATTCCCGAATATGACTGCCATCAGTGTCTATGTCCCCCTGGTGAGCTGCAGCCTACCCACACCTCTCCAGGAGAGTCTCTAAGGCCAGCAGGTAGGTCTGGCCTGTCAGTCAGTCAGTTCAGTCACTCAGTCATGTCTGACTCTCTGCGACCCCATGGACTGCAGCACGCCAGGCTTTCCTGTCCATCACCAACTCCTGGGGCTTGCTCAAACTCATGTCCATCGAGTCGGTAATGCCATCCAACCATCTCATCCTCTGTCGTCTCCTTCTCCTCCCGCCTTCAATCTTTCCTAGTATCAGGGTCTTTTCCAATGAGTCAGTTCTTCGCCTCAGGTGGCCAAAGTATTGGAGTTTCAGCTTCAACATCAGTCCTTCCAACGAATGCTGCTGCTGCTGCTAAGTTGCTTCAGTCGTGTCCAACTCTGTGCAACCCCATAGATGACAGCCCACCAGGCTCCCCCGTCCCTGGGATTCTCCAGGCAAGAACACTGGAGTGGGTTGCCATTTCCTTCTCCAATGCATGAAAGTGAAAAGTGAAAGTGAAGTCGCTCAGTCGTCTCCAACTCTTAGCGACTCCATGGACTGCAGCCTACCAGGCTCTTCCATCCATGGGATTTTCCAGGCAGGAGTAGGCTGCCTGGAGTGGGTTGCTATTTCCTTCTCCACTTCCAATGAATATTCTGGACTAATTTCCTTTAGGATTAACTGGTTGGATCTCCTTGCAGTCCAAGGGACTCTCAAGAGTCTTCTCCAACATCATAGTTCAAAAGCATCAATCCTTTGGCACTCAGCTTTCTTTATGGTCCAACTCTCACATCCATACATGACTACTGGGAAAACCATAGCTTTGACTAGACGGATTTTTGTTGGCAAAGTGATGTTTCTGCTTTTTAATATGCTGTCTAGGTTGGTCATAGCTTTTCTTCCAAGGAACAAGCGTCTTTTAATTTCATGGCTGCAGTCACCATCTGCAGTGATTTTGGAGCCCCCAAAATTAAAGTCTCTCACTGTTTCCATTGTTTCCCCATCTATTTGTCATGAAGTGATGGGACTGGATGCCATGATCTTAGTTTTCTGAATGTTGAGTTTTAAGCCAACTTTTTCACTCTCCTATTTTACTTTCATCAAGAGGCTCTTTAGTTCTTCGCTTTCTGCCATAAGGGTGGTGTCATTTGCATATCTGAGGTTATTGATATTTCTCCCTGCCATCTTGATTCCAGCTTGTGCTTCATCCAGCCCGGCATTTCACATGATGTACTCCGCATATAAATAAGCAGGGTGACAATATACAGCCTTGACATACTCCTTTCTCAATTTGGAACCAGTCTGTTGTGCCATGTACAGTTCTAACTGTTGCTTGGCTTGCATACAATTTCTCAAGAGGCAGGTCAGGTGGTTTGATATTCCCATCTCTTGAAGAATTTTCCACAGTTTGTTGTGATCCAGATAGTCAAAGGTTTTGGCATAATCAATAAATCAGAAGTAGATGCTTTTCTGGAACTCTCTTGTTTTTTTGATGATCCAACAGATGTTGGCAATTTGATCTCTGGTTCCTCTGCCTTTTATAAATCCAGCTTGAACATCTGGAAGTTCACGGCTCACATACTGTTGAAGCCTGGCTTGGAGAATTTTGACCATTACTTTGCTAGCATGTGAGATGAGTGCAATTGTGCAGTAGCTTGAACATTCTTTGGCATTGCCTTTCTTAGGGATTGGAATGAAAACTGACGTTTTCCAGTCCTGTGGCCACTGATGAGTTTTCCAAATTTGCTGGCCTAGGCTCCTATCAAATTATTCCTTTTGTCCTGGGTCCCAGTACACATGAAATTTTTGTGTGGGCCCTTGAAGCATAGAGTCTGTATTTCCCCTAGTCCTGTGGGGTTCTTGCAATAAACCCCTGCTGGCCTTCAAAGCCAAATGCTCTGGGGGGCTCCTCCCCCGAATGCCAGACCCTCAGTCTGGGGAGCCTGACATGGGGCTCAGAACTCTTACTCCTGTGGGAGAGCTTCTACGATATTATTCTCCATTTTGTGGGTTTCCCGCCTGTGGGTATGGGATTTGATCATATCGTGAGTCTGCCCCTCCTACCCATATTGCTGTGAATTCTTCTTTATGACTTTATTTGTAGAAGATCTCTTCTGGTAGGTTCCAGTCTGTTTCATCAATGGTTGTTCTGCAGATAGTTTTGGTTTTGTTGTGCTCGTAAGAGGAGGTGAGCTCAAGATCTTTCTACTCTCACATCTTGGGCCCCTAAAACTATTTTGATTCTTTATGGAGAATTGCTAACACTTGGCAGTGGTCCCACCTATAAGTCTCCTCTACACTAGCTTTTGTGTAGCAAAGCAATTAAAAAATGTATGGTCTTAACTACCGAGTAACGCACCGACCTGTTGAACCAAAGGTTTTCAAGCTTTTTTCCCCTTCATTTCTGTATTCTGATAGAGTTCATTGACTCTACTGAACAACTAGAGGAATTTGACCTGGAGGAAGATTTCGAGATTCTGAGCATATAGGATAGTGGGAGCTCATCTTGGAGATCTGTCTTCCATCTGGCACCAGAAGAACATGAACTCATCACGTAAAACTTTTTTAGTCAGCAAGTGCCTAATATGCCAACAGCATACAAACTTGATAGGAATCATGACTGAGCCAATCACCATTTCTCAACAAAAAAAAAGAGAGAGAGAATGAACAATATACCCTTTCCCCAGAAGGAACTAAAACAATCATGGAATCTAGGAGCAGAAAGATTAGGAGCCAGCTCTTGCTTCCCAGCTTCTTACATGGCCACAGCAAATCTTCAGCTGCTGGAATGAGGAGGTGGATGTATGGAGGACAGCCAGCAACTCCCACCTTGCTTTCAGCACCAGCAGATGAGAGATGGTTACCTTGTGCTTCTTTACCCTTTCAGGTTTGACTTCTTTGGGCTAAATACTAAGAAGCAATCTGTTCCCTTGCTCTAATAATAAAGTGTTAATCATTGTAACAGAACAATTGTAACAAGAACAAAATGTTCTCGTTAAAGTATTTGAATATGTATTTAAATAATCATAATTGATCTCAAAAAGTATGTCAAAGACATTACATCAAATGCATATTTATTGATCTTCCTATTTGAGAGAAGCTTACTATTGAATGGGTCATTGTCCCCATCTTAACTGATACTTTTGTCAGATGTCACCCTGTCCTTAAATCATTTATCACTTAATTCAGGGGTCTGCAAACTTTTTCTGTCAAGGGCCAGAGAAGAAATATTTTAGGCTCTGAAGGCCATGTAGCATCTGTCACAGCTACTCATCTCTGCTGGTGAAGCACCTAAACAGCCCTAGACAGTGTGCATGCACAAGAGCCTGGCTGTAATGCAATAGAACTTTATTTACCAAAAAAAAGGGGAAGGGCTGGATTTAGCCCCAGGCTGTAGTTTGCTAATCACTGACTTAAATTATTGATTTTTGTTTGGGAAATTAAAAATTGTGGTTGAATTTGACTCCCTTTTGCTTTATAATCATAATTGGAAAGATAATTATTCATGTGGTGACATTTAATCTGTGTATCAAATACTATTTGGGGACTGTTGTTATTGTGCAGTTGCTAAGTCGTGTCCCACTCTATGCGACCTCATGGACTGTAGCCTGCCAGAGGACTGAAATCCTCTGTTTGTGGGATTTCCCAGGCAAGAATACTGGAGTAGGTTGTCATTTCCTCCTCCTCCAGGGGATCTTTGCAATGCAGAGATCAAACCCACGTCTCCTGCACTGGCAGGACGATTCTTTACCACTGAGCCACCTGGGAAGCCCTTAATTTCAAGACTAGCAACATACTAAGTTTTAAAGCACATATTCATCAAATTGGTTTTGCTAACCATCCTCCTGTGTGGATGTACCTCACATCCCAGTGATATTTTCCCATTTTCCACTTGTTGTCTTTTTCAACCTGTATGCATTTCACCTCCATGCTCAACAAAGTGCCCAGCAGGCCCCAGGAAGGCCAGCAACTGCAGTATGAAAACTATCAAATAAAGGAAATAAACCAATCTAAGATGGGTTTTTTTTTTTTTTTTTTTGGTACAGTTAAGAATATTTGAATACTCATTTCCTTAGATTCCATATTTTTATTTTACCCAGTAGGTAGTATATTCCAGTGAATTCAGAATTTGAAAGATGCAAAATGGTATTCAGTGAAATGTCTCTCCCTCCCACAAGTCAGTTCTGTTCCTTGAACCCTCCCAATGTTATTAATTTCTTGTTTATCCTTCCAGAGGCTATATTTTATGCATATATGAATACATGCACATATATCTTAGATTTGATTTTAATGACTTTAAAATTTCTCTGCTTTTGATTAATCTACAAATGATCCTGAGAACCCAGAAGTATGGAAAGCCCTTTCTTGAACTCAAGCATGTGATGGGGCTAAAAACAGTAGTAAGCTTATCTTGAAACTTGTAGATTTGTTGCCTATTGGAAGACATTTTCAGCCCTTGACTTTCATTGTATTTTTCTGTGCCTCACTGTTATGTTGTAAAGCTCAACTTGCAGTAACAAGAACCCCCAAGGCTCTGAGGGGGACTTAGGAATTTCAGTGACATGGGCTTTAGAAAAATTTTCATCAAAGAATGTCAAAGAGTCAAATGTTCACATTGAATTCCTTTTATTTGCAATGTACAAAGCTGACACCATGCTTATTACTCAAGAAGTGAAGGTAACAATAGGTTGGATTATACTGATTATGCTTTGTGTGTGTTGGCACAGTTTATATAATATTTAAGGAAACAGAATCACCTGGAAGGAATTGCCTCATGTCAACATAGCTAAGTGTTCTGGGAAACTGATAATTAAAGGAAATGGTTAAAATAATCCCCCTAAACAGAATACGATATAGTTTATAATCTGTCCAGGCTTGCTTTGGGTCTGCTAACTGTTAAAGAGAGCAGTGTGCTAGATTTTTATGAGGCTTAAAAAAACATCAAAATGGTTTAACAGGCTACCTATGAAAGAGCAATTGGATGGAAATTTTAATGGCAAGTCTCTCACAGCCTCAAAATGCAAAGCAACCAGCACTGCAGTGTTGATTTGCCACATTGCACACATCTGGATGGCATTTGGAATAAACAAGGGCTTCTGAGAAATTGGGACAAGGGATTTACCTTTTTGTTCCTGGAGTCAAAAGCAAAATTCACACCTCCTTACCCATCCTCCTCTCTACCCCCAGCCCAGGAGAAAGGGTGGCAGTTCGCATTTCCCTTTATGGGTCTGACCCCATTTGGTACATCCTCTGCTCTACTCTACATCAGGCCAAGTCTGCTGCCTGTGGCTGGGGAGGGAGCTGACAAGGAGGAATTGATTTGTCTACGACCATATGAAGTTGATGAGCCCCTCTTGGCAGCTGGCCTTCCAGCACAGTCGTGCTTACTGTCGAAGGAGTCAAAGCTCACCCCAGGTTACTGGCTAGCACCTCATTCGGTCTCCGTGAAGATTGAGAGTTTGCCCTGTGCAGGCTCCATCCATCCATAATGTTGAACCAGAGAAAATTTTTTTGTGTGTGGAAACACTGGGTTCTAGTTTAAGCCAAATAATGTGTGGTGACTGCTGGACATAGAGGAATGACTCCTTAGCTATCATGAAGAGCTTTCTGATCAAGATGGTGAGGAAAGCGAGCATTCTAAGAAAGTGGTGGCCTAGCGGTCTTTCTGAGGTAGCCATGAAGAATCACGCAAACATCCAGACCGAATTGTAGCACCAGGTTGACTGAAATGGGATAGCAGACCTCAGCAGGGTGGGCTCACCCAGGGGGCCTGAGGGTGGGGGTGACCAAGGTCCAGTAGTCCAGCCCAAATGAGACTCCAAGGTGCAGCTTGACAGATGGGCAAAAGGGCTTAGGCCTTCCTTCTTCAGACCATTCGGGTTTGTGAGGTGACCGTTGTGTGCAGGAGGGGAGGGCATGGGGCAGAGTGGCAGGTGCCACCCTACACGCTTTTCATACACACCTGGCAGCGGCTGACTCGGGTGTGGAGCTGTCCAGCTTTCAGCGTCTCAGATACAGGCTCCTCCCCAAACTGCTGCCTCTCTTCCACTGTTGTCAGCCAGAAACTATATTTGTTGGCAAAGTAGTGGCAGGTGCCCCGGGCACCACTGCATTCGATGAAAGGAGTAGCCCGGAAATCCTCTAGGCAGGATCCAGGAGAGACCAGGGACTGGCCCCCGCCCTCTGCACCGGCGGCTGTGTGCTGAAACGGACAGAGGGTGGCCGTGAGCTGGTCACCTGGGAGGCAACAGGCTCTGCTTCTCCAGCCCTGAGCTCCGGTCCCTTGGTTCAGCCCCCATGTCAGGTCAATAAACCAAACACTGTGTTTTGGATCCTTGTCACCGCCTCAGGGCCAGGAGTGCCCCCTCCGAGCTCCCGAGTGCCCTCCTAGCCCACAGTTCCTGGGCTGTGGCTACATGCTAGACAGCTTCTCTCAGACTGCTGATGCCCGCCAAGTCCCCCAAGTGTGCTAGTGCCCCTGGCAGATTTCCACTGATGAAGAAATCTGAGAAAGGCTGAATTAAAGAAAATTCAGTGGGATTCAGAATGCAGTTCTCAGAACCCTTTGCTCCAAGCCCATGATGGTGTTTTCCAGAGAAGGGAGAGAGCATGGAATAGTCTACCAGGGGGTTAGACCATGGGCCCATCCCCTCATGGATCTGTTAACAGCTCCTACTCTGAAGTCACCTTTATTGGAACTCTTACTTGCAATCTGTACCACGCCCTTGAGGGGGCGTGTCACCTGTTGAGTACAGATGGGCCTCATATTTGGCCTAAAGTTCTGGCCCTCGTGTCACCCAGCTCCCTCAGCACTCGATTTCAGGATTTCCCTCCAAGCACTCCCTACCCTCGGCCTTTACCCTGGGGGAAGGGGCAGTGTGGGGCCTCACCATGAGGAAGGAGTACCCAATCCACAGACTGCGCCAGCCCAGGGGGCACTGTGGGATGGTGATGTCCTGGCTGTGCACAGCAATGGCTTGCGAGGGCGCCTCACACACAGAGCAGCGGCTGATGTACTGGGGGATCTGTGTCTGGCCGACCGGCATCATAGGGATGGGGGCGGTGGTGGAGAGCCAGTAGGACTTATCATTCCGTCGGGCATAGTGGCACACTTCATTGATGTTGCAGTAGATGAATGGCATGGTGCTGAAGCGGGGCAGGCAGGAGCCAGCAAACCCTGGAAGGAGAGAAGATAGGCAGGAGCAGGTAAGGTCTGGCTGAGGGACCAGGCTGGGATTGTCCTCGGAGCCACTACGACTGGACTAGATTGTGGTTTGGATTCATATCCAACTGCTTGTTCCAGAGCATGGTTGCCTCTCCTTCCGGTCCTGGACTACACCCTGATGTCTGCTGATCAAATCTTACTTTCTGTGTACCAGAGAAATTGGATAATGAAAAGAATCTTTTTAGAAACTGAATGAAGACTCCCTAAATCAACCCATTTTGTAAAACCAACATTTAATAGAGTGAGTCTACATTTCACACTCAGCACACCTGAAGACAATTCAGTTAATTCTTGGATAATCATTGTTACTCACAGATCATATTATTATTACTACTACTAATTGCTTTCCTGGTGGCTCAGATGGTAAAGAATCTGCCTTCAAGGCAAGAGACCTGGGTTTAATACCTGGGTCTGAAACATCCTGGAGAAGGGAATGGCAACCCACTCCAGTATTCTTGTCTGGAAATCCCATGGATGGAAGAAACTGATGGGCTACAATCCTTGGGGTCGCAAAGAGTCAGATACAAATGAGTGACTAAGCACCTTAGCACTAATCATTAATGTTTAATGGATGGTTAATGCTTTTGAATTGTGGTGCTGGAGAAGATTCTTGAGACTCCTTTGGTCTGCAAGCAGATCAAACCAGTCAATCCTAAAGGAAATCAACCCTAAATATTCATTGGAAGGACTGATGCTGAAGCTCCAATACTTTGGCCATCTGATGCAAAGAGCTGACTCATTGGAAAAGACCCTGATGCTGAGAAAGACTGAAGCAAAAGGAGAAGGGGTGACAGAGGATGAGATAGTTAGATGGCATAACTGACTCATGGACATGAATTTGCACAAACTCTGGGAGATAGTGTAGGACAGAGGAGCCTGGTGTGCTGCAGTCTATGGGGTCACAAAGAGTCAGACGACTTAGCAACTCAACAACAACAAATATATGTAAAACACTGTTCTAAGCATTTTACATGGGTGATTTTTGTAATCCTCACTCCAACCTATGAGACAGGTACTAGAATTAGCCTTGTTCCATTGAGAAGGAGGCAGAAGGTAAAATAGGTTGAATAACATGTCCAGAGTAAGTGGCAGAGCCAGGGTTTGAACCCAGATCTGCATGAATGACTCTAGACCTGGTACTTATAACCCACTATCCAACATGGGCCCACCAATGGTCGGGAGGAACAAGGAGTGGTACTTGTGGGGACAGATGGCCAGGGGTGGTTGTGGGAGCTGGTACCTACCCAGGTCCTGGTTGTGGGCTTTCTCTTGCCCCTCCACGAACAGCAGGCTGTAACCCACCCAGAGCTGGCTCATCCCGCTGGGGCACAGGGGCACCTGTTCTGACTGGCTGTGCTTCACCAAGGTGTAGCCCACTCTCAGGCTCTGTCCAGGCACTCCAGCCCTCCCGAAGGGGCCCGGCTTCCCTGGAGCTCCTGAGATGGAGAGAGCAGAAAAGGGGTGAGCCAGGTACAGCCAATAATAACAGCAGGTACTCACTTGGTGGCAAGCGTTGAGCAGGGGCCATTATGTACAAGCATTAGCTCACTCAATCCTTACAACCTCATCTCTCCAATTTGTGGATAATGAAACTGACTCTCACCACCTACAGCTAGTAAGTGGTAGAACTAGAATGCCAACTCAGATGTATCTGGCTAGAGAGTCCTCATTTTGAAAAGCACACGACCCAGTTTTTCTTCCACAGTCACCCAACCTTGGGTTCTCTGGGATGGGATGAGCAGAGAGGGCTACTTCTCAGGCTGGCGTTGCAGGCTTTCATAGGAGATAACTGAGGACTCACTGAATCAGAGGCAGCAAAGGCAGAGCTGGGGTTAGCGAGGCAAAATCACACCCTCCTTTCCTGTCAGGCATAGCTAACAATCATGGCACTTTTCCTGTGAGCCTCAGGAATGTTGATTTGCCATTTTTGATATAAAAGGAGGTAAGTAGCAGAACAGCTATATCTTACCTCAGTTTTTCTTCTCCCTGGAACCAACCCCCCTTCTGTCCACATCAGAATCCCTTGGTAGAAGGGGGTTGGTGCAGGGCAGGGGAGTCATAGCTCTTAAGAGCTGGAAGAGAACCCAGAGAACTATTTGGAACAGTTTTTCACCTTCTGGAATGTAGGGCTCTGATCCGTCACAGCTCAGAATGGAGTCGGCGTGAATGGATGAGAGCCCAGTTTTCCAGCCTCCTAGTAGTGTCAAGCTTTACTGCCAGATTTCCTAATTCCAAGATTTGAGATTTTGACTCACTACCAAGCCTCAAACCCTTATAGAAGCCCTCTGCCTGCTAGTGCTGACATTGCCAGACCTTCAAATCCTGGAGGGCCTTGTAGTCCAGGGAGACCAGGATCACCAAGAGCCCCAGGTGGGCCAGGGAGTCCACTGGCGCCATCTTTGCCAGGGATGCCAGGTAAACCTTTAGATCCTGCAAGGAGAGAAGGCCCACAGTGAGGTACTCAATGTGGAGGAAGAGGGACTTCTCCAGGTCTTCCCTGGAGAAAGGGGACTTGTGTGTCATGCCCAGGACTCACCAGAAGAGGGCAGATTTGGCCATCACCTGGGAGTGCAGGCTGAGGACAGGGCTGAGCCTCCCAGGCTAGTCCTTAGTTCACGTCTGGGTAGCTCGGCCCTGGGACCCCACTCTGAACTTAGCCCTTCTGAGCCCCTTCACACACCTGTCCTCACTTCCTCTCATCCTCCCAGCAACTCTGGGAAGGACACAGGGCAAATGCTGGGGTCCCGAGTCAGAAATGAGGACACTGAGGCCTAGAGAGACTGTTAGCTTACTCCAGTTGAGGCAAAACTGGAATTAGAAGCTGGATTTTCTGTCCCCCAACCCTGGGTTTTCTCCCTTTCTTTTTATTGCCCACCATACTCCCTCCTTTCTGCAGCAGCACATTAGTGAGGGACAAGCTGTCTGGATTAGCTATTGTGCTCTGCCCGCGTTCTCTGAAGCCAAGTACAATTGCTGGCCCTGGGGGCCCTCCTTCCTGGCAAGAAGATTGGGAGCTTTGTGAGGAAACCAAGGAAATGCTTGATGAAGCTACCCCCTTGAAGCTGCGGGGTTCCTAGCCAGTTGCTTCAGCATCCCAATCAAAGCCATCTCAGCTCCCAACTAAGTTCCCTTTCCCTGGCACCCTACTCACCTTGTAGGCCCACAGGTCCTTGGACCCCAGGGTCTCCCATGAGGCCAGGGATTCCATCAATGCCTGGAAGACCCATGGGTCCAGGGGGAGCCTGGATGGCTTCTGCAATGGGTGTGTGTCCAGGAGCACCTCGAGGGCCGGATAAGCCTGTGGGAGGGTGGAAGAAACGGAAATGTCAGGCAGAGGCAGAGGAGGTGGCTAGGGAAGGCCCCTGGAGGTTCAGTTGGCATCACAGCCTAGGACCTCAAACTCAACCAGCTGGCTTATTGATAGAAGCCAAATAAGTCAATTTGCTTGAGTGCCTACTGAGTTCTAGTCCCTGGTAGATGAGGGGATAGAGCAGTGAGTAAGACCTTTATGAGACAATGGTCTGTTGATAAAGATGAAATATGCATAACCTGACAAAAACCATTAACCTTACTGCAAATTGTGAAAAGTGCTACAAAGGAAATGGAGAGTGCAGTGACTGTGGGATGGAGCAGAGAGGGCTACAGGGTAGAGAACCTGCTGCTGCTAAGTCACTTCAGTCGTGTCCGACTCTGTGCAACCCCATAGATGGCAGCCCACCAGGCTCCCCCGTCCCTGGGATTCTCCAGGCAAGAACACTGGAGTGCGTTGCCATTTCCTTCTCCAATGCATGAAAGTGAAAAGTGAAAGTGAAGTTGCTTAGTCGTGTCCGACTCTTAGCGACCTCATGGACTGCAGCCTACGAGGCTCCTCTGTCCATGGGATTTTCCAGGCAAGAGTACTGGAGTGGGGTGCCATTGCCTTCTCCGAGAGAACCTGCTTTAGTGATAAGTGGCCTTTTACAATCAGTGACACCTAAGCTGAGATTATTAAAGCATTAGAAGGGGCTGGAGGTAGTATTCCAGGAAGTAGAACTAGCATGTGCAAAGGCCCTGTGGCCAGCCAGGGTGTGATGTTTTTGGATAACAGAAAGAGGCCAGTGTGAGAAAAGCACAGTGAGCAGCAAAGGGTAAAAGCTGGTGATGAGGGATGCCATGGGATACCAATGGATGATTTCTGCTTTTATAAGACCTCTCCTACCACAGTCTGGAGAAACGATTGTTGGGGGAGGTGCATAATGAAAGCACGGAGACCAGTCAGCAGGTCACCACAGTGATTCACATGAGAAATGTTGGTGGCTTGGATCTGAGAGGTATTGGTGGAGGTGATGAGAGGGGAGTGGATGCAAGGCCCATTCTGGAAACACAGCCCCCAGGAGTTGCTAATAGGATTGGATGTGTGTGATTGAGGGGAGTGGTGTAAAAGACAGGCTTCATTTCTGGATTCAGCAAATGGATAAGTGGTAACTGAGTGCCAGCCCAGTACGCACTAATGCAGAAATGATGCAGAGAGGGGAGATCAGTGGTAGGATTCATGGTTGCAAGGCAGCAGTGGCCTTCAGTCCTGGGAGCTGATGGTGGCAGAGGTATTCCCGAGGTGGACAAACTCCGTTTCTGGCACGGTGATAAATGACTCCTGAAAGAATCTCACTCCAAGCCCTCCCTCGAACTCAGGAACATGCTCTCAACTCACCTCTTGGCCCCGCCTTCCCCTTCATCCCGGGAAGTCCTGGGTCTCCAGGTGGTCCAACCTTGCCTGGAGTCCCCATGAAGCCAGGCTCACCTCTCATGCCTGGCAAAGCCCAAAGGAAAGCAAGTCAGGGCCTGGCACGGTGGTGCTGGTGGGGGAAGGGGGCTTGAGATTAAGCAGAGACAAAGGCCGGAAGAGCATCATCAGCCGGTCTCTGTTCACAGGGTGGCAGGAAGGGGCCATCTCCAACTGTGGAGTGGGAAAGGGCCCAGTTGCCAGCCATGCAGTCATACCTTTCAATCCTAGCTCTCCAGGGAGGCCAGAGAAACCTGGAATTCCTTGGTCTCCTTTGGGCCCTTGAGGGCCAGGAATTCCAGGGAAGCCAGGGTCTCCAGGGTCGCCTTGATCTGAGGCAGGCCCAGGGGGGCCTGGGGGCCCAGGAGGGCCTGGGCGGCCTAGGAATAAGATAGGAAGAGGGATGAGGGCAGGGGACAGAGGAAACGGCCGCTGTGGAAGGCCTTGACATTGATAGGAAGCCAAAGCCCATTCCCAAGGCAAATAATGTTCCCTCGCCTTCTGTGGGGCCCCAGTGACCAGACCTTCCCAAACCCTTTTAGCAAAATGTAGCCCATTCTGGTCCCCTGTGTCCCTGCAGCGGGAGGGGTGTGAGGCTGGACTGTAGACAAGGCAATGCCAGCCTTTTTTGGGCTTCCTGGCTTTACCTCGTTCTCCATCTAGGCCTGGTCGCCCAGGGTCACCAGGCTGTCCTTCTATGACTGAAGGCAAGGAGAGGCCCAGTGCACCGGGGAGACCAGCGGCGCCCTGGAGACCTGGAAAACCTGCAAAGAATAAATAAAAGGGGCTGCAGGGGCTTTGTGTACCTAAGAGAGGGCCAGGCTCTCTCAGAGAAAATGGAAGCCATTAGGTAGCAGCCAGAGCAGCCTAGGCCAGCAGAGAGGGCTCTTGTCCCTTGCTCCTCCCTTGGCAGCCAGTGGCCCCAAACAGCTGACAGGAGCTCAGAGAGGCCCCACTGGCATTGAATTGGGATGAATAGAGCCTCAGAAAGTTCTAGCTCTCCAACCTCTCTGGTAATAGAAATATGGTAAACAGATTTCCCCAAAATCAGGAAGAAAAGAAGGTATAACTGTAGCACTTGGAACTGAAGTTCCCTGAGGTGTTTTTACACCTACTGTCCCTATTGTATAATGTTTCATTCAGTTAGCCAGTCTTGTCTGCTGCTGACCAGAGAAGGTTATAGACGGAGGTAGGGTGTAGCCCCTAACCAGTCAGAAGAGAACCTCACCTGCTCCAGCAGAATGGAGGTGGGAAGGGTGCTGAGACCCCTGGTGTCTTATCTGGCTAATTTCTGGGTCTTCCAGGCAAGCTGGAAACCAGTGTTATAGGTGATTCATGATATTAGCTAAATGCTTTCTTAATTGCCTAAATCCCTTCTCCGTTTGGCCAAGGAAAATAGCCACTTACTGGCCTACGTACATAATATTTGCTCAAATTTCTGTTTGTGGGATGATTTCTATTAGGTTCAAAACCAAAAAAATTTCAACAGATTATAGAAGATGTATGTAATATGCATACATCAAAAACATAGATGATAATCTTGCTGGGAAAACATATCAAAGCCACATATACAAATGCAGAAATCTATTTTATTCTTGTAACATGGAAGGAGTGTATTTATTACTTTGGTATATTCTAGAAGGTATTTAAATGAAGAGGAATTAATTCAAATTGATTGATAAACTGTTTTGCTGGTTGAGATTCTTGTTTGTGACAAGAAAATACCAAAATATTAATGTTGCATTTGATTGTTCTGACCAAAAAGCTGAAAATATTAATGTAGACTTTCTCATATTTTGCTAAGAAATAGAAAATCCATGAAAACTTGTAAGGGAAGATGGCAGATTGGTTAATTTGGGCATCATTAATAGCTCATTGATTAATTGAATACTGATGAAACATAAATGAGGAAAAAATAAATATCAATAAGTCTCCAACTATTAGAAGTCTGGAAAAGAAACAAAGTAAAATCAAAAAGCAAAACTAGTCACAAAACCACATGGTACTACTTTTAGTTATGTCTTGATGAGTCTTTGAAGTAGTTTTTATTTTCATAAAGGTAAAAATCTGAAAAGAAAGACATACTGTATTTTTGTCCTGAAGATATATCTTCATATATCTATACATATATATGGGCTGAAATTATGCAAAACAAGTAAACAAGACACCACATATAGTAGAGTAAGTGTGGGCTAGGCACAGATTATGAAGTTTGTTTCCATGGCAATTTTTGCAGCCAACTCCTCTTTTCGAACTGTTTCTTGATTTTAAAATTACACTAATATATTATTAAACCTGAAATAAAGGTACTACTGACCTCACATAGTTAAAAAAAAAAAGCTCAAGTGTTTCTTTAAGAATGAGGTATTTTCAGTGATCACATGATGGAAATGCAAGATGGCATATTTTCCCAACTTATTCCATCATCACAGCCCTAAAAAAAAACCCCAAAATATACTAATGTGGCCTCTCAGTATATACTGCAAATATGGAAATCAATGGCATAATTTAATGTTATTTAGATAAATGTTTTGTAGGGACAGGGTTTGCTCCTAGGAAATTTCCTAAGGGGTAAACCTTTGTTATACATTGATTTCTATAATCAAATTAGAGATTCAGTTACTGTTGGGGGATATGATATTTGATATGTATGTTTTAAAACAAATTCTTTTAATTAGATATTGAGAAGAAGAGAAGAATATTTATAAACCATATGTAAACAATCATCTAGATAGAATGAACATCTGTGTTCCAACCACCCAATTTAAGGAAAAGAAGATAGCAATACCTTTGAATTTCTTTTTCTTTCCTGGCTTTTTTGTTTTAAGTTTATTTATTTTTAATTGGAGTGTAATTGCTTTCAATGTTGTGTTGGCATCTGCCATACATCATCGTGAAGCAGCCATAGGTGTACATAAGTCCCCTCCCTCTTGAACCTGCCTCCCACCCCATCGCATCCCTCTAGGTTGTTCTTTTCAGACCCTTTACAGATTTCACCATCTTCCCTCCCTCCCAGAGGCAACCAGTCCTGAGGTTTGTGTTCATCATTCCCTTTTCATCACAGTTTGAATATCCATGCATATTTGCATCCCTAAACAACATATTGGTTGGAATCACACTAAACATATTCCTCTTCAACTTCCCCTTTCTCCCCCTTCAACATTATGCACCTGAAATGTATCCATCTTGACTTGTGCTGTTTGCTGCATTTGTATTTGTGGTTTTATTACCTCAGATAGCCAAAGGCAATGAATAATGTAATGACCAGGAATTCATAGTCAAGATTTAAAAACAGAAAAGGCATGCCTGTGCTTCCACCCAGGACCCAGACCTTTCTCTATCTCCTGCCAAAGAAGCCATAAAGCTTCCCTTCCTAAGCCCTCACTTCTGGAGAAACTGCTGGCTTTCAGAAAAGTACAGGTTGGTCCAGACAAAGGAAAGAGTAAACACAGAGACAGCAGATGCCCCAACATAAAATGCAGCTGGAAATGAATTAATGCATGAATATAGTTCCTGGAAAACCTACGCAGATTATACAAACATGCACATAAATGCATAAAGTGATGTGCTGGACATCAGGCCCCAGAACTATGAGGAACAGAACATTTTGCATACATGATTTCCCCAGGTAACATGTGATAGTAGAATGGCCAATGTTTCTTGACCAACTACTACGTGCCATGCTAAGGTGCAAGGTGCTTAGTCGCTCAGTCATGTCTGACTCTTTTGTGACCCCATGGACTGAAGCCTGCCAGGCTCCTCTGTCATGGGATTTCCCAGGCAAGAATACTGAAGTGGGTTGCCATTTCCTTCTCCAGAGGCTCTTCTCGACCCAGGGATCAGACCCAGGATTCCTGCATTGCAGGCAGATTCTTTACCACCTGAGCCACCAGGGAAGCTGCCATGCACTGTGCTAGGTGCTTCCATATGTATTACCTCACTCCTCATTGATGTTTCACCAAATATATAGGGTAGATTCTCTTATTCACATTTTATAGAAAAGGAAACCTATGGGTTCCTTTGGGATGGAGGGGTGAGTAACCTCCTTGTTCAAGGTCATGTAGCTAGTGAGAAGGAGAGCTGGGATTTGAATCCAGTAGTCCGACTTCAGAGCCCCTGCTCTCAGCTATGGTGATGCATGAAATGAATGTCTTGTTCTACACTGAGTGGGAGGTATATGCATCTCTACAACATTTCTAAGGAGAGTTAAAGAATCAGAATTCATTCTTATTATTTGAGAGGTGGGGGAAGTGAAAAAAGTGAAAGTGAAAGTCAGTCGGTTGTGTCTGATTCTCTGTGACCCATGGACTGTAGCCCACCAGGCTCCTCTGTCCATGGAATTCTCCAGGCAAGAATACTGGAGTGGGTAGCTATGCCCATCTCCAGGGGATCTTCCTGACCCAGGGATTGATCCCAGGTCTCCTTCATTGGAGGCAGATTCTTTACTGTTTGAGCCATCAGGGAAGCCCGAGAAGTAGGGGAAGGGAGACTCAGAAAGGGACTTCAGACTATGTGATGAGTCAGGGGCTGAGATTAAGGTGAAATCTATTTCTAGTAAACCCAGTAAATCCTAATTAACTGCTTGCTGTGTGCCTATCCTAGGGAGATATTTATCCTCTTAGTCTTGGCTTCCTTCCAGCAGCCACAACTGTCTTCTCAGGGCCCCATGACTGCCAACTGCCCTGGACACCAAGAGATTTCTGGAAAACCTCTCGCTAAGTGGACAAGCCCAGTCCCTCAGGACCATTAAAACTAGACTCTGACAAAGTGAGAAAGAGAGGCCCTGTGGTTAATAAGGGAGAGCTGGAGGGAAGCTGGAGGCTAGAGAGGACTCATTGAACTGCTCTCTGACACCCCTTCCTGGGAAAGCCTGAGGTGGAGCCTACCCTCTTTTTGTCAGTAGTTGGGTTCTGAAATCCCCAGAGATGTAAAGACATGCACAACTCATCCCTGGGAGCCACATGACCCCAAGGAACCCCAACCCTGGCTGCCCAGCCAAGCGTAACTTGGGCTTACTTACCTTGACTACCTTTGGGTCCTCTTATACCTGGCTTTCCTGGGGCTCCGATGCCAATTCCTGGAGAACCTTTTTCCCCTTTGGGACCAGGCAAGCCAGCTGGCCCAGGCACACCGGTTATACTAGGTCCTAGGAGGAGATGCAGAGAGATGTGGGGACACAACTCAGTGGGGCTGAGGCCCTTGTGCCCAGCTCACTTGCAGGGAGTCTGCCTCACAGACACCAGAGGCTGAGGGCTGAAATGATAGGGAGGAGAGCTGATGCAGGTAGAAGGACAAACTCCATTCAACTTTCTACCCCTCCCCCCCCCCACACACACATCAAGGCATCCCCAACTGGGGGCTGGCAAGGACATCTAAAGGGCTTCCCTGATAGCTCAGTTGGTAAAGAATCTCCTGCAATGCAGGAGACCCTGGTTCAACTGCTGGAGAAGGGATAGGCTACCCACTCCAGTATTCTTGGGCTTCCCTTGTGGCTCAGCTGGTAAGAATCTGCCTGCAATGTGGAGGACCTGGGTTCAATCCTTGGGTTGGGAAGATCCCCTGGAGAAGGGAAAGGCTACCCACTCCAGTAAATAAGGTAATTCAGGTATAATATTTAGCCTAATGCTCAATAAATGTTAACCAAATTTATATAAAACTCTAATCTAGCCACCTCTAACCACTGTTTTGGGCTTCCCTTGTGGCTCAGCTGGTAAAGACTCCACCTGCAATGTGGGAGACCTGGGTTCGATCCCTGGGTTGGGAAGATCCTCTGGAGAAGGGAAAGGCTACCCACTTCAGTATTCTGGCCTGGAGAATTCCATGGACTGTATAAGTCCATGGGGTCGCAAAGAGTCAGACACGACTGAGCGACTTCCACTCACTCATACTAAGGACATCTAGGAGTCTAAGGATATGGGATACATTGTGGCCTAGAACTCAAGATCAGCCCCATCAGGCTTTTGGAAGAGTTGGTGTTCTCCTCCTTGCCTTCCAGGGTCTTGCTTACCTGGAGTTCCATGAGTCCCCTTGGTTCCTGGAAGCCCATTCAGTCCATGTAAACCTGGAAGTCCAGGGAAACCTGAGGGGAGAGAAGATCAGAAATGATTCCAGCAACTCTGAATCATGAAGGGTCAGCAAAAGGTCCTGCCCCCGAGGGCACTGCAAAGTCCTCATTTCAAAGGTCCTGAGCATTCTTGAAGCATTAATTAATGCCCTAAGGGAGACTGGACCACCCTTAGTCTCTACCTTCCACCCTAAGTGTTTCTGCCTCTCATTAGAGACCAGCTCCCAGGTGGCGCTAATGGCAAAGAACCTGCCTGCTGATTCAGGAGACGTGAGATAAGGGTTTGATCCCTGGGTTGGAAAGATCCTCTGAAGGAGGGCACTGCAACCCACTCCAGTATTCTTGTCTGGAGAATCCCATGGACAGAGGAGCCTGGTGGGCTACAGTCTAAGGGGTTGCAAAGAGTCAGACTTGACTGAGCGACTGAACATGCATGTACACATAGCTTTAAGAGCAGTGCTGTCCTGTGCTAAGTCACTTTAGTCATGTCCGACTCTTTGCGACCCTATGGACTGTAGCCCGCCAGGCTCCTCTGTCCATGGGATTCTCTAGGCAAGAATACTGGAGTGGGTTGCCATGCCCTCCTCCAGGATGGTAGATAATTAGGTAACTTCAAGAAGAACTCAGAGTGGCAATGCCAAGACCTTGAGTTGCCAGCTCCCAGAGACTTGCTGCCCGATCTCAGTCAGGGAAAGGCTACCTATGCCAGGGCGGTGATCTTCCTTCCTAACTCTGCTCTCCATGGACCCCATGTTTTCCTGCTTCCACTCATGCCCGTCCTCCTTTCTTCCTCCTTTCCCATTACCTCTCATGCAGCTCAGTCAATGACTCCCCTGGATATGGCTTAACCCCAGCTAGGGTCTCCTAATAGAAAGTAGTTACTACCCTTTTTTGAGGAAAGGACCCTTTTCCCCACTGCCACGCCCTAATACACATACCTTTGGTTCCTATTAGGCCAGGGGGACCCAGGGGCCCAGTTGCCCCTGGGTGGCCTGGAGAACCTGGAAGCCCTGGATTTCCTCTCATGCCTGCAACTCCGGGGAGTCCTAAGAATGAAAAAAAGGCAGAAATCAGAAGGAGTCTTGACGCTGATCTGAAATTTTTCAGAATAAAGTTGTCATGTGTCATGGTACCTAGGGAGCCAGGAAGGCCAACATCTCCAGAAATACCAACTTTCCCATCTTCACCTTTGTTTCCTGGGAAACCCACATCACCAACTGGTCCGTCTTTTCCTTTCACACCTACAAAATCAAGAAAAGTGCTGAGTGATCAGGGTATAGTTCAGGGAGTATGTTCCTCCACAGGAGGTGGGGGTAGGGGCAGGAAGGTGAAGCCATTTTGAGCCACCATGGCAGCTGGATCCAATGAAGAAACTCTGAAAGGTATTGTGGCAGCTGTCTTCATACTTGAAAGGTGCCACCCAACTGAAAGGGCATGGCAACCTACTCTAGAATTCTTGCCTGGAGAATCCCATTGACAGAGGAGCCTGGTGGGCTACAATCCATGGGGTCACACAGAGTTGGACATGACTGAAGCGACTTAGCATGCACACATGCCCAACTGAAAAAGTAAGTAAACTTGTTCTGAGTGTTCCCAGAAGTAGGAGTGATGAGTGGAAAGGTTCCAGAAGTAGTTTGGATAACTATAAATTAAGGGAGTGGACACCATTATCTTAAAGGTCTTAGACTATCCTGTAAGTCTGTGAGTCTTGAAGAAAAAGTAGGCTGGTTTGCTTGGGGAAAATGTTGACTGCCTCTGAGTGGATATATGTCAGGTAGGAATTTTTCTGCACTGGACAGAAGTTGCAGAACTTAGGTTTGGCCTCCAAAATTCCTTCCAATGCTCAGTTTTAAGGAGTCTGTGAAATGTAGGAGACAAAAGTACAGCAGCCTTACCTTTGAAACCAGACTCCCCAGGTTGTCCCTTGGGTCCTGGGCTACCAGAAATTCCAAGTGTCTGGCCTTGATCTCCTGGGGATATCAAGATACTGTTTAATTCATCAGGAGAAGGTATAGCTCAATTTGCAGCAAATAAGAAAAAAAGTTTTTATATTGGGGTATAGCAAAAAGATCTTTTGAAGGAAAAATCACGGCCAGGGAAACTCCTTGACACAATTACCCATTGGGTAAAATGTTATGCTTTTATGCTGCAATGCAGGGCTGGGATGCTACCAGGCTATTGGTAAGAAATGCTGCTACATGCAGCATATCTCCACTGGGAAACACATTACTAGGCTTGGTATGGGCAGAGAAGATGATAGGAGGAGCCCTAAAATATCACCAGAAGAGGAGACTGTCTAGAGCTGAGGGTGTCCTCTGCTGCTGAATCTGGAAGGCAGGTGGGTCAAACCACTGCTATTCGCCTACTTTTGACTAACAAAGATTGCAAAGGGGGTTTGGCCAAAGCAGAAGTGCAAATTGGTTCATTTTCTTGTAAACACACAGTCTCCCCCAGGGAGAACCCTGGGCCTGTTAGAAATCCACCTTTGCTCTGGAAAAACACAGTAAAAGGGGAAATGTTCCTTATCTTTCTTTAACAAAAGAATTTTTTTAATTATTTTTTTTGGAGGATAAATTGCTTTACAATGTTGTGTTGGTTTCTGCCATACAATAATGTGAATCAATCATAAGTATAACATATATCCCCTCCCTCTTGAACCTCCCTCCCACCCACCTCCTCATCCCACCCATCTAGGTTGTCACAGAGCACGGGGTTGAGCTCCCTGTGTTATACAGCAACTTCCCACTAGCTAGCTATTTTACATATGGTAATGTACAAGCCAGGCTTCAGCAATACATGAACCATGAACTTCCAGATGTTCAAGCTGGTTTTAGAAAAGGCAGAGGAACCAGAGATCAAATTGCCAACACCCGCTGGATCATCGAAAAAGCAAGAGAGTTCCAGAAAAACATCTATTTCTGCTTTATTGACTATGTCAAAGCCTTTGACTGTATGGATCACAATAAACTGTGGAAAATTCTGAAAGAGGTGGGAATACCTGACCTGCCTCTTGAGAAACCTATATGCAGGTCAGGAAGCAACAGTTAGAACTGGACATGGAACAACAGACTGGTTCCAAATAGGAAAAGGAGTACGTCAAGGCTGTATATTGTCACCCTGCTTATTTAACTTATATGCAGAGTACATTATGAGAAATGCTGGGCTGGAAGAAGCACAAGCTGAAATCAAGATTGCCGGGAGAAATATCAATAACCTCAGAGATGCAGATGATACTACCCTTATGGCAGAAAGTGAAGAGGAACTAAAGAGCCTCTTGATGAAGGTGAAAGAGGAGAGTGAAAAAGTTGGCTTAAAGCTCAACATTCAGAAAACTAAGATCATGGCATCTGGTCCCATCACTTCATGGGAAATAAATGGGGAAACAGTGTCAGACTTTATTTCTTTGGGCTCCAAAACCACTGCAGATGGTGACTGCAGCCATGAAATCAAAACACGCTTACTCCTTGGAAGGAAAGTTATGACCAACCTAGATAGCATATTAAAAAGCAGAAACATTACTTTGCCAACAGAGGTCCATCTAGTCAAGGCTATGGTTTTTCCAGTGGTCATGTATGGATGTGAGAGTTGGACTGTGAAGAAAGCTGAGCACCAAAGAATTGATGCTTTTGAACTGTGGTGTTGGAGAAGACTCTTGAGAGTCCCTTGGACTGCAAGGAGATCCAACCAGTCCATTCTAAAGGAGATCAGTCCTGGGTGTTCATTGGAGGGACTGATGCTGAAGCTGAAACTCCAGTACTTTGGCCACCTCATGCGAAGAGTTGACTCATTAGAAAAGACCCTGATGACGGCAGAGGATGAGATGGCTGGATGGCATCACTGACTCGATGGACATGAGTATGGGTAAACTCCAGGAGTTGGTGATGGACAGGGAGGCTTGGCGTGCTGCGATTCATGGGGTTGCAGAGTTGGACACAACTGAGCAACTGAACTGAACTGAACTGAACTGAATGTATATATTTCATTGCTACTCTCTCAGTTCGTCCCACCCTCTCCTTCCCCTGCTATCTCCACAAGTCCATTCTCTATGTCTGTGTCTCTATTCCCGCCCTGCAAATATGTTAATCAATACCATCTTCCTAGATTCCATATATATGCATTGATATATTGGGCATATACCCTGAGAAAAGCATAATTAAAAAAGACACATATACCCCCATGTTCATTGCAGCACTATTTACAATAGTCAGGATGTGGAAGGAACATAGATATTCATTGACAGATAAATGGATAAAGAAGATGTGGTACATATATACAATGGAATATTACTCAGCCATCAAAAGGAATGAATTTGAGTTAGTTGTAATGAGGTAGATGAACCTAGAGCCAGGTATACAGAGTGAAGTAAGCTCCTTACCTTTTAAACCTGGGAGACCAGATGCTCCTGGTAGCCCGGGAATTCCACTGAGACCCTGTGAACCCTTCAAAGCAATACAGAAATCAGTATTTCTGCTTAGCACTCAGGACCTCCCATCATCTCTTCCCCCTCCCTTCACTGAGCCATTGCTTGAGACCTGTCCATTGCATACTCTGTGGCTGGGGTGGAGAGGAGGGGGGCATCCTGCAGAGGGGAAATTGATATGCAAGGGGAGAAATGCATATTTATGGTAATTTATGGTAAAAATTGGGGAAGAGTTTGATCCGCAGATTAACCCTGGTCTTGTCATTCATAACTTCCCAGTGCCTAACACAGTTGGTATCATGGGAAATCAAGGTGTAGATGTTCTAGCAAATCTCTTAGAAAATACAGAACCTAACAGACAGTCCAGGAACTTGATTCACTCTGCATACATTTGGCTATCACCACCCATGCCAAAGCCATGATGGACGAGAACAAGTGTGGCCTTCCCACGTGGAGCTAGGCCTCTGCCACAGGTTCTCCAAGGAATGTGGAGTCTTTCTGCCACTAGGTAGCGGGCTGTATGCAGGCAGGTACTGGAGTCTGAATTTGGTCTAATCCCATAATTTTCACAAGAAAAACTGTCCTCACTGGCTAATGTCCAACATATTGAGTCTGAGAAGCAGGCATGTTGGCTGCAATTGGCCCAGTTCCTCCCCTGGCATCTGGTATGGTTTGGGTTTGAGATGTACCCAGTAAGGACACATGCTACCCAGGACCTTGGGTGGCAGTCTGATTTGGGTCACTTAGCTCCCTGGACCATAACCATGACACCCCCCATTCACCTGGGGTTTTCTGTGCATCGCCATATCTACTCATTCAGAGCCCCTGCTTATGCTGGGACCCCTCCCAGAATGCCTTCCCACTTTGACTGCATCCTTCCTAGTGTGTAAGTAGCAGGTTGAGAATTGTTTCTTTTGCCTTTTTTTCAGGTGTGTGTGTATGTGTGTGTGTTTTCTATCAGTTGGACTGATACTTTTAAAGGTCAAGGACTGTGCCTGCAGGGAACACAGGTGTCCTGTGATCCAATTTATTTAGTCCCTTCAGTACTATTATTGCTACTATTTATTCAGAGTCTGTCATGTACCAAATACAATGCTACCTGCTTTATACATACCTGCTCCCTTAACCTTCACTATGGGCTGAATAAGGTTTGAATACTATTCCCATTTTGAACAGATGAGAAAAGCAAGGCTCCAGCAAGTGGAGTGATATGCCCCAAATCACAGAGCTAATGAGTGATGGAGCGGAGAATCAAGCCTATGCCTGTCTCATTGCTAACTACCCTACCACCCTGCTTTTAAAAAATCCAGAAAAAAAAAAAAAAACTGACTTTGATTCTTTGCCAGTTGTTGCCTAGAGGCAACAAAGATCTTTCTGAAATCAAAACATCAAATAGTCTGTACTGAATTCTTCTGATGTGCCAAATTCAACATGGGATGCTGGCAGTGGGATGCAGACAAAAAAGCAAGCAAGGCTTGCTCTCAAGTCCTAACAATCTCATTGAGGAAATCAGACCCAGGCAGAACCAACCAGGATCAGTGGAAGCAGTGTGAGATGTAGGATGTCAACAGGGTGGGAACTCAGGGACTCCTGGAGGGGCGGGTACCTGGGCTGGGGCCTGAAGGACCAGCAGGTTGTCAGCAATTGCAAGGAGGATGCTCTGCCTTGTGAGGGAGATAGTGTGAACAAAGGCCCGGAAGAGGGGATGTTCGGGAACAAGTGAGAAGACCTGGCCAACTCAAGGAGGTGCCTTGTTGGGGTTAGCTCAGGGAGGGCATGGGAAGTGGGCTGAGATCAGGAAGGTGGGCAATAGGGGCCCATCCCCCTGCTATCAAGGCCGTTCCCTGGTGGGGAGACAAAGATCTGGGCCCACTTACACTTTCTCCTGGAATTCCTTGGAAACCTGCAATTCCAGGGTACCCCTTCAGGCCAGGTAAGCCCCGTAGTCCTGTGGAGCCAGGGGGGCCCGGTCTCCCACTAAGTCCCTTGATGAGGCTGGGGAAGCCAGGAGCTCCAGGCAAGCCTGGTGGCCCGGGGTGGCCAGCCTCTCCTTTGTCACCTGGGAAAGAAGCAAAAGTCTTGGGGAAACACTCTGGGCAAAAGAAAATCTGTTCCCCAAGCAGCAGGTGCCCTGGGTCACAGGCAGGCAAAAGGAAAGTTTGGGGACAGTTAGCTTGGGGTAGGAGGAGGTGCAGGAGAAGGCAATGGCACCCCACTCCAGTACTGTTGCCCAGAAAATCCCATGGATGGAGGAGCCTGGTGGGCTGCAGTCCATGGGGTCGCTAAGAGTCAGACATGACTAAGCGACTTCACTTTCACTTTCCACTTTCATGCATTGGAGAAGGAAATGGCAACCCACTCCAGTGTTCTTGCCTGGAGAATCCCATGGATGGAGAAGCCTGGTAGGCTGCCGTCTATGGGGTCGCACAGAGTCGGACATGACTGAAGCAACTTAGCAGCAGCAGCAGCAGCAGAAGGTGCCTTTGGCTTTATGGGGCACCAGCCAGGGCCACCCCAGCTTCCTCAGTGGGAAAGCCACTCAGTGCCCACCCCCCACTATCTGCCTGGCCCCTCCAGGGGCACAGCCACCTGTGGTTCAAAAACTGAGTTCCACAGGGACAGTGCAAACCGGCAGTCTCACAGTCCAGATACTCCTCGGGCCCAGGAAAGGTGGCCTCCGTGCTCCTCCCCACCAGCCACTGCCACCCACACTGCTGCTCTGAGGGTCCTTCTACTGTGGGGACTTTTTTCCAGTAAAGAAGTCCAGTTTGGTCATGAAAACTGTCTTGGGTATTTCTCCTTCCCATTCCCTGCCCCGGTACCTCTGGGTCCAGGAAATCCAATGGCTCCAGGTGAGCCCTGAGAACCTTTGTCTCCTTTGAAGCGGAGGTTCAGCATTGGAGGTCGATGACTGGGTATCCCAAAGGGGCCTGGGTCACCTCTGTCTCCTGCAGGGATGGAGGTAATGAAGCCGCATGAGGGGGGCTTAGACACAGGGTAAGCATGTCATATCAGCTCTTTCATATCAGCTCTTCCCGCACCACTCCAGGGCCCTTTCTGGGTTCTTCCAGCTTCTTTCCTGCCCCTGTTTCCCCAACTTTGCATTAACAGGCATGCCCTCTTCTTGGACAAGCCCAAGATCCTACAATTTTAGACCCTACTCAAAACCCTTCTCCACTAAGCATCTGGGAATGTGTGTCAAGGCCCCTAACATGCTGTGGTAATGCAGAGTGATTGAGTTCTCTGGGTTTAAAAGGATTTCATTGAGAAACCTCAAATCCTGAGGTTGGTACAAGCCACTTGAATGACAAGGTGGATAAATAAAATGTACCTTGGGGAACATGGGTGGCAATTCCAGAACTGGTTTCCCCAGCTCACCTTTTTCACCAGGGCTACCAGCCCATCCAGATGGCCCCACTCTTCCTGTCGACCCAGGAATTCCCTTTAATCCACTTGCTCCAGGAATACCAGGGAGACCTGGAATCCCTGGAAAACCTGTCAGTCCAACAGACCCCTTCTCACCTGTTGAGAAACAAGAAATTCTATCATTATCCCTGTTTGACATACAAGGAAATGGATGCTCAGAGAGGTTAATTAACTCACCCAAAGTCACATACCTAGAAAGTTGCAGAGGAGAGGCTCAAGCCCAAGTTTCTCTAACTCTAAATCCCAAGCTCTTAGTACATGTTATGCTACTTCCCTGAATAGGGACATGGAACTAAGTACCAGGAAGAAAAGAAGAGCTGGGCACTTTTCTTACAATTTGTCAAGTTAGAGCTCATGTGTAGCACAGAGAAAATAAATAAATAAACTTAGGCAGGAGGCAGAGATATGAGCTCTAGCTTGGTGCTGTTGCTAACCAATTGTGTGACCTTGGACCAGTTACTTCCCTTCCTGCCCAACTCCTGGTGTCTAATAGAATAATCAAAGGAAGTGAGAGCCATCAGGCTGTATGCAGGGTTCATGCAAATGAGTAAACCTGGTGCGGCTGTTCCTGTCCTGGGCTTTCCTGCTCAAGTTATTCAGCCCAGTGTTCCACCCAGCAGGCAGGGAAAGTGACTTGCTGTGGGTGGGAGTCCTCCTTTAGCATTTGTCTTCTCCTATTGTGAAAGTGTTAGTTGCTCAGTGTCTGACTCTGCAACTCCATGGACTGTAGCCCACCAGGCTCCTCTGTCCCTGGGATTCTCCAGGAAGAATACTGGAGTGGGTTGTCATGCCCTCCTCCAGGGGATCGTCCCAACCCAAGGATCAAACTGGGGCCTCCTGCATTGGCAGGCAGATTCTTTACTGTCTGAGCCACCAGGGAAGCCCTGTTCACCTCCCTCCCCATTCCCCTTTCCTAGGCAGAGAGGAGGGAGGAGGCAAGTTGGGTACCCACTGGTGCCTTCCTGATCATTTTACTTACCCTTCAGACCTGGCAGGCCTGGTAACCCAGTGGCCCCTGGCAAGCCTGAGTTCCCCAGGAAGCCAATTGGCCCTGGCGGTCCCGGAAGCCCTTTCAGCCCAGGCAGGCCTCTCTTTCCAGCTGACGCAGGGAGACCTATCTCGCCTCTTGGACCTTTCTTTCCAGGATGTCCTGAATCAGCACAGGAGAGAATACATGATGGCTGTCAAGTGAGACTATCCAGATCTGGGCCACTGCCCATTCCCCTGGCTTCTTGTTGGTTGACTTGTTGGGGTTTGTAAACAGCCTTTGAACAATGGGCCATGCAGGCTAACAGGAAGAGTGGTTTTCAGTTGGCTGATGCATAGCACTTATCACCCAGGATGCCCCACAGTGGCTACCTTTACCAGCATGGCACTATAGCTGGCAGGGTGGATGAGCAAACCCCTTCTGATGACAACTCTTCTCCCTTTATGAATGTGGTTCATACTTTAGCCTCTGAATGGAGCTCTAGGGAGCCAGGGTGGCAAGTGGACTCTAGTTTCCTGGTAATTCCAGCATGAATCAGTCCACAATGGCTGTTTCCTGAGCCAACTGGTGAAGTAGAGGTTAAAGCCCAACAATTGTTGCAGCCTCCCAGGGAGTCATGGATCAGGGCTGCCCTTTTAATCCCTCATGCAAGCAGTTAAGTCAGCCAGTTCCTTGGCATTAGAGTTGAAAGACCCCCTAGTGCCAAGTACTGTAGAAATTCCCAAGGCCCATCTGGTCTCCTAGGTATTCTGAGACTTCTTTCACCAGGCTTTCAGTTACTCAATGGGATTAACCTCTTGAGCTGCTGCCAAAGTGGAATGTTCAGGTACAAAGCAAGGAAATTAAAAAATCAAAGGATCAAATCAGTGATGAGAGAGGTATTTGGGCCCCCAAGGACCTAAATGAATGGCTGGCTTGGCTTTCTATGGATTGAAAAGCATCATGTAGCTGGGAGCCCCAGGATTCTAATGGGAGGCTGTGAAGGGGATTCCACAACAAGGGAAGGAAAGTCAATGGGGGCCAACCCCACAGTATGAGTTCAGGGACCCCTGGCCTTACCAGGTTGTAATGTATAGTAAGATAATTCCCTGAGAGGCCAAGCTGGTGGGGGTGTTAGTCTGTGAGCTTGCGTGCTGTTTTCTCACCTGGACAGCCTATGTGAAGACCCCAGAAACACACAACCACAAAGAGGATTAAAAAAGATATTAATAGTTGTATACAAACTCAACTTCAGTCACGTGGCCAGGAGTCAGGGGTGAAAAGGGTGGTGTGAGAAAAAGGCAAGTTGCAAACACTAGGCTGGAACCAGGGGATGTCACGCCCCACTGTGGAGTGAAAAACACTTTGGCCCTGGGTCCTCAGAGACCTGCTGGCCCAAGAGGCAGGCTGCCAGGGTCAGGGGTGGGGTCTGTGGGTGGGTGGGCGGAGGCCATGGGGGAGGGGCGAGAAGGGCTCATATTTGAGGGTCACTTTTTGGAGGCCAAACTGGTTCAACCTGGCACCATAGGGGGCTTGAGATGTAAAACTCAGGTAAGACAACTCAGTCTCCTTCTCGGCTCTGACCCTGTCACACTGCTGTTACTGCCCCTCAGGGTGCTAGGGCCCCAGGGCCCAGCTTGTCTGTCAAATTGTGGCTGCTCCTCTGAAGGACCTACCTGAAATGCCTGGAAAGCCTGGGGGTCCGCGGAGCCCGGGTTTGCCCTTGATGCCAAATAGACCACTAGGGCCTGGGGGTCCTGGCTGACCCACACGGCCTGGTATTCCAGGGCTGCCCCGCTCACCTTTGGGGCCGAGCAAGCCCGACTTCCCAAGCAAACCTAAGAAAAGGAAGAGGCAGATGATCACAGCCTGGATTGATAGCAGGGACCGCTCATCAAACCACCTTCCAGCAGAGGAGCCCAGCCCCGGGATGCCTCTGACGTGCCACTGTCTCATCAGCTCCAGCCTTGCTGCTAATTATGGGCTTTGCAAGACATCTGACTATGGATTCTAGATACTTCTGGAATTACTGAGACAGGAGAATGGACTCAGGTGATTTAAGAAAGGCAGGGAGAGAACACAATGACTTTTCATTTCAAGCCCTAGTTCATCCATCACCCCAGATTCATGCAGTTATTAATGTAGGTACACCAGGTACTGAAAGCCTTTCTGCAGACTGTCAAATAGGTGGGGAAAAGAAAGTCACCCTTGAGTCCTGGAAGGCCAGAGTCTCCAGGAAATCCTCTGTCCCCAGGCAGTCCCTGTAGGCCTTGCTCCCCCGGAGCACCATTTTCAGCACCAAGGATGTCACCAGGGGCTCCCTTGGGACCTGGTAAGCCGGGGCTGCCAACTTTCCCAGGCAAGCCATCTTTTCCAGGGAGCCCAGGAAACCCAGGTAAGCCCTTCTCTCCATGAGGTCCAGGAAACCCTAAATGTGAAGAGTCAAAAATAAAAGGCCATGGAGGTTTAGAAGTCATAGGTTTGGTTAGAGGACTCTGACACAGATTTTTTTCCTACTACAAAAGTTGTCACATTAGTAATGTGTGTGGCTTTCCTTAAAGGTCTCTGGTCCTGGGAAGACTTGCCCAGTGGCAGGGACTGCAACATGTGACCCAGAGGAGGTTCTAGCTCAATGAGGCCGGGCCTTAGGCAGAGCTCAGTAACCCGCTCCTGGGGCTCCTATAGTGGCCGAAGAGCACAGGTTAGAGCCAGGACCTCCTGTCAAAGGCCGGGTCTCTTCTGGAGTTGTCTAACTCCCGTCCTCATGCCTCCCTCTTTCTGGATGGTGGAGGGACCTGAGACACCAATAAACCCAAGGAAACGTGGCCTAAGATGAGTCCCCTGCTGCTGAGCAGGGGTGGTCCTCAGACTGAGCATGCGTCAGAATCCCCTGGGGCAGGGGTGCTTGGGAAAACCCAGATTGCCGGGCCCATACCCCAACCCCGCCACAAAACTTCTGATCAGTAACTCTGCCAAGGGGCCAAGGAACTGCATTACTAAGAAGTTCCGAGGTGACGCTGATGCTGCTGGCTGAGGGAACACGGTTTGAGAACCGCTGGTGCAGTGTAGCACAATGAAGCTCGGGTTGGAACAACAGGGTGTCAGCCAAGGGTCTGAAATATGACAACTCCCCTCTCCCTTATCTGAATCTCTGTTTCTGACCTTTCAGGAGTTGATCCAGGGAACTGCCAGAACATGCAATCAGACCAACTGACAGAACATGCAGTCAGATCACCCGGAAGAGTCCTAGCCCTGTCACTAGTGACTTTGTGATTTCAGGCGAGTCACTTTCTATATGCGCCAGTTTCTTCCTCTGAACCTGAAGGGGTTGGCTCAGCTCATCACAAATGGCCCTTATTGCTCTGAGATGCTGTCCTTCTATAGCTCTAAGCTCTGTCTTGTCTGACTATGAAATCAAAACCACCCCAATTACACCAGAGCACAAACCTAACTTCCTACAGTGGGTAGATGGCTACCACAATCCAAACACATACTCACACAACAGGAGAGGTGGGGGGCAGGGGGAGAAGCTCCTTTTCTTACCTGGCAATTCAGGCAGGTGAACCAATCCTGGACTTCCGGGGTCCCCTTTATTTCCACGCAATCCAGGTTGGCCTGGAGCCCCAGGGAGGCCACGGGCCCCTTTAGGGCCTGAAAACCCAAATGTGAGTGGTAAGGGGAAAGGAACATTGGTGTGGCTATGATTTGTGATGTCCAGTCAAGAATCCTAGTCTTAGGAATTCCCTGGAGTCCAATGGTTATGACTCCGTGCTTTTATGCCAAGAGTGCAAGTTCGTTCCCTGGTTGGGGAACTAGGATCCCACAAACCATGCAGTGCAATCAAAAAAGAAAAAAACCTAATCTCTTGGAGGGCCTCTTTTATTCCCCCCTCCCCACACAGCCCTCTCTAGCAGCCATTCTATTTCCTCAATTCTCAAGGCTGCCCTCTCAGGAGGAACGTGGATCCCCCAATGCTACTGGGCTATCCTTGGCTTACTTTGGTACATGGCCCTTACATGTGTGTTCAGTGGCTTTTTCTGGCCTCATTCCATACCTGGGAATCCGGGAGCTCCTGGGAGTCCTGATGGACCATACGGTCCAGGAATAATACAAGGCAAGGTGATACCTGTAAATGGTAACATGTAAACAGCTGAACCGATCGAGTCAGGGACGACTTCCCCCTAGCATGCTCCTTTACTTCCATTCCATCGAATGCAACAGCTAAGTTATTCTTTCCACCCAGAAGCTGGGAGCCCATGCAGAAAAATCTTGGCTTCAGAAGCTCTTGGGAGTTACTCCTAGTGCAATTTCTCATGGAGAAGAATGTCCCTAGTGTCCTAGTGCGGGGACACCACATTCTAACAAAGTCTCCTGTTGTGTAGGAACAGCAGCAAACAGCAGTTGCCTATTCACCCTGCCCTCAGGTGGAGCCCCTCCCTAGAATGCATGCTTAGGGTTAGTTATTATTATGTCCACATGACTAGATTGGAGGGTTTGAAGACAAGACCCTTCAAGTTCACATGACTGCTCTTTTCTTGGAATGAGGCTTTTCCCAAACCACTGGGTTCTTTTGACACATGTCATTTAGGTTCTACTGAAACCTATCCATTATCCTTGGTCAGATGGACACATATGTCTGCACCAAGCAAACACTGAACTCCACTTTCTTGGTCATGACAGATGGTGATCTTTTTGCTCAGCTCCTCATTTGAAACTGTCAACTCTGCTACTGGGAGAAGGGGTCGTCAATTTCAGTATTCAAGACATTGAAATTGATGTGCATAGCCCTTCCCCTAGAAAATTCTTCCTTACTCATTCACAGTGCAAATAAAAAGTCTAAGATCACAGAGGGGAGGTTTAATAAAATACCAGTGAACGAATTGTTAGTTGGCTCCTTCAGAGGCGATTTATAAACAATTGCTAGTTAAAATTAGTCTTGCCTATTCATTAAAACAATCCCCAGAGATCTACTTTAAGTCACAGAGCCCACAGTTCTAAGAAACTGCTATAGCTTTTTCCTGTACTTAAATCACAGATTACATCTCTTAAAGATATGTATATAACCTATGATTCAGACAGCTTATTCAACTGGCTGGCATTCCTCCCCGAGTCTCACTTTTACTTTCCAGTACAAAAGCTTGATGGCATTTTTAGCCCACCTGTTCTAAGTCTTAAATCAAAATTGGGAATTCAACAGTATAATGTATTGGTTAAGAGGTTGGGCTCTGAAGCCAGACAGAGCTGAGCTTGTATTGTAGTTCTGCTACTAACTAGTTGTATGAGCAAGATACTCAACCTCTCTGAGCCTCATGTGTAAAATTGGAGCTACTTATCTCATATGGTACTTGTGAGGATTATATGGAATAGTGCTAATAGCACTTAGCAGTGCTGGGCACCTTGGTATGTGCTCCATGAATACTAGTTTTTTAGTATCTTACTTAAGGAGGAGTATTCAGAAGAGCTTCCTCGAGGCCATCCCCTAGATTCTACCTCATTCAGGTTAGTGACATATTTTGTAGCCTTGGCAGCAGCTTTCTGCCTTCTAGAATTCAAGCTCCTATAGTTACATTTTCACAGGTGGAAAGAGCCACAAGCCTGATCTTCCTCCACAGCTGGTTATACCCATCTCCATCCTGCCAGGAGCTGAAATGATGGAGCTCTTTCAGAGGGATATTTCCCTACTGCAGAAAGATGCTCTATGAGCAAGCATCTCATGATGGATGAGATGCTTCATGGGGAGAGGGCTGCCAGTCCTGCCCTCAGCTTTGGACTAGGCTGAAGAACTGCCTCCCTAAGTGGTATTCTGAGAGGGACCCTGGAGAAAACTCTCCTGCCCCAACTATTTCAGTAGTTAATTGACTTTAATGTATCAAACATTGTAGTTCCATTGCTTGATGGCTTAAACAAACAAACTGGGCAAAAGATAAATATCTCTGGGCCGGTTCCAAACATGAAACCACCTATCCTCAGTTTATCATATCAATTCTATAGATGATTTTCACTTGTGATCACCAGAGGAAAACAAAACCTTTAGAGGATGGGGCTGAGGACAGGCATCTGGAAAGGTTCCAGGGAAGGAAAAATAATGAGAAAATGGAAGATGAGTAGATACCTGAAGGAGTCAAGGGCATGCTTCCCTTTTGCCTCAGACCAGTCCTGTACAACACACCACATTTGTGTATTGCAAGCAGAGGGTCAAAATGGCGAGAAGGTAAGGACTTCAAGTCATACATCTGGCTCTCTTACTTTACATCAATTCAGAGCCTTCTCCCCAATAAAGCAGAAACCAGCTCTACCCATGTTCTATTTCACAAGTGCAACAAATGACATCCTTATTCAGAATTTTCCCATTAATGCCAAAACTCATCTTCAGAATCAAAAAGCAGTTCTGGTTATCAAGATTCTAACATCTCAGTTTGATTCCAGGTCAAATGAATAAATATCGGATGTGTGGATCCTTTTAGGTAACTCCCAAGGCAAGTCATGGCCTCAGTTAAGTTCGTAAATGAAGATACTCAAGGCAGAGATGAGTGAAGCCATCAACATGCATGATGAAGGTGCCCAGCCACTTGCAGAGATTGCGTGCCCACTTCCTCAGTCCTCCCTCCCAGAAGAGGTGTGCTAAGGAGCCTTGAAGCAGTGTCAGCATGAGCCTTTGTACCCCAGCCTTAAGATCACCCCTCCCTGACTCAGGCCTCCAGTGTGGTGCTCAGGCCATTGTGAATATCTGAGATAAAGTGAACAAAAGGGAAGGGGGGGAGGATTGACACCATTGGCATCTGAGAACCTCTAGACCTAGCTAAGTCTCACCTCCCTCTGTGTCTAAGTCTGTTTTCCCAACCTCCTCCTTGCAGCAGCAGTCACCTAGACCAATCAAGTAAAGAAGAAAATTAAACCATGATGGAAGTTCTTTGAGGCCCAAGGAAAGTCTTGTCTGTAGCCCACTGATCAAATTGTCTGGATAGAGTGGAGAAAACTGGCATCCACACAGGATCAAGGACACAGTAGCCACTGCAGTGATAACCTGGGTGATTGATTACTATGAGCATCTGGATCAGAGCCTCTTTGGAAACAGCTAGTTGTCTCTTTGCCTAGGGTTTGTAATAATTCACACTATTAGGTTGAAAAGCTTCAATTACTACATTCCCTTTCCTGGCAATGTGTCCTAGCCTGAGCCACAATTGGCTGGAGTGAGTACGTTTAGGAACGGCATCTTCATCTTTCATGGCAACAGTCATGCCCACAATTGTAAATGTTTAGGGCCCACAGGTGAAGGGTTTTTAAATCTGTGTGGAAAGAAAGCTTGGTTTGAGGAGTTATATTTGGTGGCCATAGAGAGAAAAAGAAGGCTAATGCTGTTAATTGAAGTCACTTTTTGGAAAGTCTTGGTACTGCAACAAGAATATTTTCTGCATAAGGCATCTCCCAGGCTATGTAGCTTTTTTAGATCACTAGATTCTTGAGAACTTTCCAGGCCCAGGGGCAGTGAAGTTTGGGACAGAAATGGTACCCTGGGGTTCCTTCTGTTGACTCAGCCTGTTTTCAAGCAGTTTGAATATTGATAATATCCAAATTTGAGTATATCTAAGTTTATAGGTACCATGTTAATATAACTCAGTTTAAAGCCTAGTTGCCTGCCAAACGGGTTGACCTAGAGTGAAGATCCAATTGGCAGAGGGGCAGTGGAATGACCATGAATAATGTTTCGGGGAACAAGGTGGAAGCAAAATTGTAGCTGACACCAAGACTTCCAAAAGGAAGCATATCTTGTTTGATAAAATTCCTCACAATCTTGCTGTAGGGAAAGATGAGGGGAAGGGATAGGGAGTTTGGGCTGGACATGTACACACTGTTATATTTAAAATGGAAAACCAACAAGGACCTACTGTATAGCACAGGGATCTCTGCTCAATATTATGTGGCAGCCTGGATGGGAGGGGAGTTTAGGGGAGAATGTATATGTATATGTATGGCTGAGTCCCTTCACTGTTCACCTGAAACTATTGTTTGCTAATCGGATATACCTGAATACAAAATAAAAGGTTGAAAAAAATTCTTCACAACCTTAAGAGGAATACTGCCTTGGACTGAAATACTGACTTGGCTTTAAGAGTCATGAATGATCAATTTTTAACTTGTACTATTATATAAATTCACAAAAGTACATTTTAAAACAAATACATTTTTACAAGACCCGGTATCTGTCCTCTTTTTTGTAATTCTTCAAGGTGACGAGGTGGAAAGAGGAGACATAGATCTAAGAAAAACCCTCTTGGTTATGGGGAAGGCCCTTTCCTCTGTGAGTGTGTATATTAGTCTCTTGTGGAGTACTGCACTATACTAGGCAGACTGAGAAACATTAGAAAGGATTATTCTCCTTCCTTAGTATCCAGAGGCTTATAATGAATTAGAAACAGTTAAAAACATTAACGGAAGGAAATATATAACTAGCAATGACATACCGTAGGGGTCAAGAGAAAGCTTAGTGAAAGAATTAGGGCTTATATTGAACACTGAAAGTTGGATGGGATGTGAGTACATAGACAAAAGAAGAAGAGTATCCCAGAAAAAAAGGCAACATGGGCAAAATGTTGGCGGTGGAAATGAATAACCTTTTTTCGGGGACAGTGAGAGAAACTGTTGTTTTAGTGTTTGGTTTTAATTATGAACAGTATGAGATAAGGCCAGGTTAGAGAAGTTGGTTGTGTCCATGTCTGGAGACTTTTGAATTCCAGTCTGAGGAGTTTCAGTAGAGTGTTTCTCTGTTCAGTAGAAACCATTTGTGGCTTTGGGCTGGGGGAGTAACAGGCAATCAGCACTTTACAGATATAAAATTGGCAGAAGTGTTCCTAGTGGATTTGAGTGGGGAAGTCCAGAGGTAGGAGATGTAAAACTACTTAGGAAATTGCTGTCATTCATTCATCCATCCATCCACCCCAACAAGCATATAGGTATTTGATAAGCTAGACATTACATAACGAGAACTTAATACCAAGAAGAGGAAGGGAAGATTATAAGAGGTATTGCAAATGAAGGATATGAGACAAATTTCAAGTTTTGCAATTCCAGATGACTATAAAAAGTATGGTACCACTAATGGGAACATAGAAGTTGTGGAAACACAGAAGTTGGGATGAAGAGCTGCTCTAGCTATGTGCAAGAAGGGAAATTATTAGCATAGCACATTAACAATCTATAAACAGAGCTATCATTCTATAATTCCTGAAATTCAAGTAGAAAAAGAAGTGATGTAAATAGGAGGGATTTAAAGTATGAAATGGAAATCAGACTAGATAGAACTAGGGTCTCTTCTCAATCTGAGATTTTATGAATTAAAGAAAGGTTCTTCCCTGATGATATTACCATACAACTTAGAGGATACCTTTATTGTCCAATTTCCACTTATTTCTTTCATGACGCTTGTAGTAAATGGTCATCCAGCTTCTGTCTAAAATGTTCCAGAGATGATGGGCTCATAACCTCCCAAAGCAACTCTATTTGGACTGTTCAATTAGGAAGTTTTTCACTAAGTAGAGCCGAAATCTCTATTGTTCTGTGTACCTGTACCACAATGCAATTACGATCCCTTTTCCACATGAAAACCCTCTAGAGGATTGAGAGCAGTGACTACAATTAGTCTTCTTATGACACATTTCATATATCTAGGTCATATCTATACTCAAGGAGTCAGTTTTCCAAGCCCAAAGCCATCAGATTCGCTTATTCACCTGGAACTCCACGGGGGCCTGGTTGCCCTGGTAATCCATCTACTCCTTTATCTCCAGGAAGTCCACGAGGTCCAGGAGCCCCTGGTAGCCCAATTCCTGGGGGGCCAGTTGGACCAGTGTGGCCTTTTTCACCAGGAAGTCCTGGTAACCCCTTTTCACCGGGGAAGCCCTGTGCACCATCACCCTAGACAACACATAGGAAAGAATGAAAGCGTGACTTAAAGACACATCTGCAGAGCCCTCTGACAATAGGAAAGAGACACATAACCAGTGGGAGCAAGGCTTTTTTTTTTTTCAGTTAAAATTCTTTATCACTCTAGTTTTTCAATCAATTCCTCTGAGTTGAGGTAATGGGAATGAAGCTTGTCAACCCTGCATGATCTGATAATGCAAAAGGCTCCAGGTGAGGGGAGCAGAGATAACAACCCTGTATAAGGGGCAGGGATTGGTCACAGAAAGCAGCTGGATTGCCTGCAAGGGAAATGTCCTAAGAAACTGAAGCATTTTAAGTGATAATGGTCAGTTGTCACTAGCATTTATCAAGTGAGCCAATGACCCATTCTGAGAAAAAGATTCCCATTTTGCAGAAAGGAAAAGCACAGTGTTAGTGACAGGGGTAGGAAGCTGCCATCAGCCTCCTCCCCTGCCAAGTCAAGTGTGAGGATTTATAGCACTAGTCACCCAAGAAAAATCAACTTACCAGAAGGCCTGGCAGCCCTGGTAAACCTGGTATTCCATCCTTGCCTGGGGCTCCTGTCTCACCAGGGAGCCCCTGGGGGCCAGGATCACCTTGCTCTCCTGGCATCCCTGATCTTGTGCTGAGAGTTGGGTCCCCTTTCTTTCCTTTAGGGCCTGTTGGACCTCGAGGCCCAAATACACCCTGACAAAAAGAGAAGGGAATGATTAGGAGATACAGACTTCATGGAATTTTATTACCTCGCATACATTCGACCTAAAACAAGTCTTTGGGTACATTTTGGCACAAAAAAAATGGACACTGGATTATGTCATCACCTTGGATTATCATTGCCCATTTATTTTCTTACCCTTTCTAAGTTTTGAAATCTTTGAGGATGGGAACTTTGCCTTAATTCAAATTTTATTTTCAAGGCCTGACACAGTGTGGGTCAATTGTAAGTTACTTTGTGGAAGGAAGGGAGAAAGGAAGGGAGGGAACACGAGTTGGTTCAAGCAGAAAGGGACTTTCAAGATAGCTAAGCAGATTTCTTCACATTGCAGATCAAAATCCTGAAGGTTTGCTTTATCCCCATCTTTCTTTTATGTGTTTTAAGAAAGTGCTTGTTGAGGAGTGAGGGACATTTGACAAGCTCCCATTTGATTCCTCAGGGCCAAGTTTGGTAAGACTTACTGGATCCCCTGATGGGCCCTGTGCACCCCCAGAGCCTGGATCACCTTTGGTTCCTTTAAGACCTGGAAGGCCCAGAAGTCCTGGTGGCCCAGGCAGGCCTGGCTCCCCAGGTGGCCCCATGTTGGGGACACCACCATCACAAGCACAAAAACCTGGGTCCCCTGGAGGAAAAATTAAAAAAGACAACATTAAACTAAGTGGGCCATCTTTACAAGAAGAAGGAAGACTCGCCAGTTGTAATTTGTGACTTGAACAACTCCATGGAGGGAATCAGAAGGCCTGCAGAGAACAGACACGAATGAACTAGCTTCACTCTCGATCAAAGTACATCTGTGTTAGTGATTTGGATTTCATTCATCTAGGGTAGAGCCCAGTCTAATGTGCCATCAGAGTTGAGAACCACTGACCTATACTAATCAGCTGAGAGTCTGCAATCCAAGCTATGTGAAGGTTTTATTCACCAAAACGTCTTTGTATACAGAGACAATGCCAAAGAAATTAATGATAGAGAGTTCAGCAAAGCATCTTTGAAGAGATAGCATGGAGTCACTAGCACTGTGGCCCAGCCACCTAGACCATCTGTGCTTACGGTCTAAGAAAAGAGACTCTGGGCCGACATAGGTGACTTTGAGTTTCCCTAAGATCCCAAAGGGCCTCTTCCTACTTTTAGAAAATTGATAATCACTTGATAGTCACTGAAACTCTGAAAGGACAATCTCTTCACCAAACAATCATTTCTTAAGTGTCATCCATGGACCTCCTGCCTGAGTTTGAGTCACCTGGGACACTTGTTTACAAGACAGCTTGCTGGGCCTCACCCCAGGACTAATCAATCAGACTCTCAGGTGGCCAGATCCAAGAATCTAATTTGTAGCCATCTCCCCATGGTGATTCTCATGTCTAGTGAATCAGTTGAGAATTACTATCATCATTCCAGACTTAGAGAGAGAAAGAAAACCTTCTGGCACCATGGGAATATAGAAGGAGAGGCATTAGAATTGGCCCTGTTTTTAAGTATGAGAATGGTATCAAGAAGCACACTAGCTCTGCAGTGAGTCAGGGAAAACAAAATTGGCACCCTAGGTCAAGACTTGCAATTTAATATCCTTTGCCCCCAGCAGTCTTCCCTGTGTATAAAAAGTAGAGATGGAGCTTTCAAAAATGTCTGAATGAGCTCCTATACTTAGGTAGTGCCATTTTATGATAGGGCAATGAGACTGGAGGGGAGTGAGTGAAAACCTCTCTGAGGCTGAGGAGAGCTATAAATTCCTTTGAGAAGAGATCTTGGTACCTGAACCCCCCAGGTCATCTCCAAACCTCTCTTCAGCAACTGTTGGCACTTTCACCTCTTCTTCCACCTTGCCCTGGGCTGTAACTATTATAAATTGATTTATTTACACTTTAGCATCTGCCCCTTAGAGTATGAAACAGAGGAATGACCAAAAGACAGCAGGAAGATGGAGTACGCAGGACAGCTGAAGGCTGGGACAATCAGTCAGTCCTTCGGCATCAGTGGGGATTGGAGTTGTTTTCCTGGAGCCAGCTGGCTTTTTCAGAGGTTCAGGTCTTGACCTTTCCTGCAGGCTGAAGGTAATGATAAGTGACTTCCTGCCTTGGCCTTGCAAACAGAGAGGGGTTACAGGATATGCAGAATAGCTTCTACAGGTGGAGGGGCAGGAAGAATGGCCTGGGGGCCACTTTGTCCTGTGCAACCTCAATCGCCAGCCTCAGTCTTCGAGCTCCAAACATAGCACTTTCGACAATCTTATAATCACATCAAGATCCAAGGTTGCTCCTGTTCGGGTTCCCAAGGCTGTTGGTTGGCTCCTTCCCAGGGGGCCTTCTCCAAGGAGTTTGGGGAACAAAGAAACCTAAGCAGACAAAGATCACCTTTAATTCCTTTGAGGCCTGGGTGTCCTTTTGGACCTCGTTCCCCTCGGAGTCCCGGCGATCCCGGTTCTGTGCTCTGTAGGGTTCCCGTCTCAGATGCTGCACCTTCAGGAAGAAGGAACATAAAAGCTTGGCAACTCAAGAACCTGGGCTCATGCACAGCAGCTCAGTCATCAAGAATCCTGGAGCATCAATTATCAAAACAGAGATACCCTCCCCCCAAAAAACCCAAGACAGGGACCCAAAGTCTGTAGCAATTTCCCAACTCTATTGGCTCAATTCACTCTACTTTTACTAGTTACAGGACATTCACTATGGTCAGGCACTGGACTAGATAGTGGGGATGTGGAGATAAGCAAGGCAGCTTCAGCAACTCAGACACCCCTGTGTCTATCCCAGGAAGTCCTCTTAGGACAAAAGAGGAGACAGGGGCGAGCTGCAGTGGTCAGGGGATGTAGGTTACAAAGAAACATGCAGGGTGTATTTCTAGCCTTTTTTCTTAGAATCTAGAGTCTCATCCTCAGGTAGATGATCTAAGAAGAATAAGCCCTGTGGAGGCTTTCAGCAGCCATCTATGAAGATCCCCTGGAGGAGGAAATGACAACCCACTCCGGTATTCTTGCCTGGGAAATCCCATGAACAGAGGAGCCTGGTGGGCCCCAGTCCATGGGATTGCAAACAGTTGGACACGACTGAGCACACAGAGACATGAAGATCCAGGGTTGGTTTCTAATTTCTCGAGCTTTCAGCCCTGAGGACCAGAGAAAGCTTAAAAGAGCCAATTCTGCTCCTTTGAGAGCTACCAGTCCACAGGCTTAGAGGTTGAGAACAGTGAGGGGTGAAATGAAATGACTACAGAAGTCGGAAGGCATTAGGGAGTGTCTGGTCACTGAGATGGCCCTTGCTCGTTTTCCTTGATGAACACTCTGATTGCTGTGGTCCCTAACCTGTGAAATGCTCCCTCCCTCAAAAATCAGGACTGTTCTACAGTCTGGATCACACGCGAATCTCAAGACCAAAGGGAGAAACAACTTACCAGGTGGGCCTGGTAGGCCTGGCAGGCCTGGCAAACCATCTCTGCCAGGGAGACCAGCTGCCCCCGTTGTGGTCCGGCCAGTGTTTCCTCGTTCCCCCTTCAGGCCTAGAGCTCCCTGGGGCCCCAGAGCACCGGGGCCACCTGGAAGGATAAGCCCATACAAAAATGTTAATCACATCAGCCTCCTCTTCAGGGGAGTCCAATTGGTGCCATATGTTAGACACTAACTCCAAGGAAGAGTTTGGGAAAGCATTTGCCCCTCTCCTGCAGCTAAGTTAAAAGGGTCCCTAGGAATCATCTAGCTTAACCTCCTGGGAAACAGAGGCCCAAAGATGTACAGAAACATGGTCAAGTGCCTAGAACTTCTCAGTAGCAAACATGAGAGAGAAAACTGGGACTCCAGCCCCCCATTTCTAGATTTTTTTCCATCTTGGTGCTTGGTACCTCCTCCAAGGGGCTGTTTTAATTTTTTTTTTTTTAATTTTTATTTTTTGGCTGTGCCATGTGGCATGTGGGATCTTAGTTACCCAACCAGGGATCAAACCTGTGCCCCCTGCATTGGAAGCATGGAGTCTTAACCACTGGACTGCCAAGAAGTCCCTTGTGGGCTGTTTTAAAAGCACAGATATCCTTACAGAGGCCCATCTCTGAGGAATTTAGAGACTGCTGTTTTTAAAAGTAATGTCTGGCTTTGTATTTGGGATATCAGTGCCTCGCAGACTCTGGTATGCCCTTTCTCTTTTTACTGCTAATAGAGTGACATATGGGCGTGTGCCTCCAATGACTGTTTCAAGGGCGTCATCCACAGGATCCCGGGGCCATTTACTGCCTGAGTTAAGCACACAGTGAAGGTCTGGGTACAAACTTTCCTCTAGGCTTTTGTTAGCTCCCTCTGGCCAGCATCAGCTGCAATGGCACACCCACAGAAGAGTGACAGGGCCTCGGCAGTCTAAGCCAGGCCTCCTCACTGATGGTCTAGGCCTCACTGATGGCCTATCCATGGTACATTACTGAGGCCAAAGGAATGCTGCTTACCCAGGCCCTTTTCTTATGTACATTTGGCCTTGCACTCACAGTGGGGAGCTTACTGACTAGGTCTACCTTTCTTTTGACTTTGGTTAACTAAGTCCCCAGACCAGAGGTATAGCAGGGGATGCTGAGTGCCAGAGTGGATAGAGGACAAATCTGTGGAGTTGGTGGGTTGGTTTGTTTCACCTGGTAAAGCTGGTAATCCAGGGGCGCCAGGAGGGCCAGGTAGGCCCTGTATGCCTTCATCTCCTTTAAGGCCTGGGAGGCCTGGCATACCAGGGTCTCCAGGATAACCTGGCATTGCAAAGAAAAAAAAAAAAGCAGTAAGCAAACCAAAGGAGGCCCACAAATGTTACAAAATGCCTCAAAAGAGTTGCAAGGAGATGTTCTCACGTTGGAAGTGCCTTTCTTGCCCTTCACAGGTCTCCCAGATGCTAATGTGCTCATGCGATGATGGGCCTATTTGAGCTAAGGCTCTCCTAGTGTTCAGAACTGGACTGGTTAGAGCTTGCCTTCGATGGTAAGATCTGATAAGTACTAGGAAGTTTCTCCTACCACTAGTAATCTTCTGTCATGTCTCGGACGTCTACCATTTGGGTTAAGGTGTTGAGGTGTACCCTTCAAGTTTGCACAGGTTTCTTGGTCGTGGAACACAGGAAGCCACTGTCAACTACCAACACCTCAGCTTTAATGAGTTTACCAGACAGGGCATGGGCCTGAGAGGATGTGAGGAGAGGGATTAGTTAGGAGATCCAAGTGGATAGGTACTATAGCAGAAGCCTTTGGTTGAGCATCTGGATCTCTGGAGAAGCCAAAAGGAAGAACTGGACGCATATAGTAACTACAACAAGGAGAGGTAAAGACAAACTTCCAAAGTGTCATACTACTGAGCATTGTTGACCACTTGTTCCCCTGGCTAAAGATACTTTCCCACTTCCTGTGAAATTGTTAAGCTCAAGCATGCATGGGATCACATACATGAGACTCTGTGTGTCCCATTGCATCAGGCTGAAGTTACCCTAGCTGAGAGGATATGAATCCTTTCCTAAGCATCACTAGGAGGACCATTTTTAGCTAATTGAGACTCAGGCCAATGCAAATCCCAGATTGGCGACCTAACACAAACACGGATTAATGGGGATTGGCTTGTTTGCCTAAAACACTGGAGTTCAATTTATTCCCCAACTTCAGGATCCATGAATGGCCCTTGTGGGCGTTGGGTTTAGCAGCAATCCAATGGCTGACACAGTATCCTTTAAATAATTACAGGGGATATAGAATTCAACTTTCTGTTTTTTCCCACTCAACTCAATGAAAAGTTGCACCTGAGATCACAGCACCATCTGTATCGATGAAAATATCTGGGCCTGGCAGGCCAATGCCACCTTTTTCACCCTGCAAAGATTAAATCCATTAAACACAAATATTTCTGTGACCTCATCACCTAAGGTTATGTTCCCTCAAAACCATTCCCCAAGACAATGAAAGATTCCTCCTTCTGTAACCTCTTATTTTTGAGGGCCAAATTGTCCATAGGTTAATTTCAAAGTCCAATAAATTTAAGATGAAGGTGACACAAGGCAGGCTGGAGGCCTGACACTCAACTGCAAATCTGTTGAGGACAAGGGGTCCTGATTTATGTTGTAACCTGACTCCAGGACAATCTGCTTCTGGGCCTGGGAAACATATTGCAGGAAGAAACAATATGGCTATATTCAAGAGGTGCTGAGGAGCGGATAGAGTTTTAACTTTCTTTCCCATGTTCGGCAGGCTTGAAACTGCTACTGTCACTGCCCTTGTTATTGGATGACATCAAGCTGAGGAAGTTAAAAGAGTCCTACTTTTCTCAAAAGAGGGACTCAGGTACCAGAATCAGATAGAGTGGCATATCCAGGGTGGGGTGGCAGGAGCCCCTTGCCCCAGGTTCAGGCAATAAGGGGGGTGCATTGTCTGAAAGAATTTAAGAATGATAACAAAACCCCAAAGTTGCTGATTCTAAATGATATCAAGAATAGAATATTTCTCCTTGTAGGGATGGATATGCTCTCACACCCTGACCGCCACTCTTTAGTTTATCACTGATCAAGTCGTCTCTAAGGAATGATCATCAGCTTTGTGTGTTCAAAGTAGCTTGCATGCATTTGGAAAAGGGTGACATCTAAAATATCAAAACACTAAAAAATACTCCATCTCATTATGTAGGCATTTGCTATGATCTAAATGTTTGTGTCCCCTGAAAATTCATGTTGAAAACCGAATGCCCAAGGTGATAATATTAGGTGGTGAGGCCTTTGGGAGGTGACTAGGTCATGAGGGCAGAGCTCCCACCAGAACTCAACCATACTGGCACTCTGATGTCAGATTTCCAGCCTCCAGAGCTATGAATAATAAATTCCTCTTGTTTATAAGCCACCCAGTCTGTGATATTTTGTTACAGCAGCCCAAATAGACAAAATAGCATTTATACTAATTCCTTACCCTTCCATCTTCCCAATCCTGGATTTTCACTTCCCACCAGCATTACCTTAATTCCTGGGAATCCATTAAGCCCGGGGAAACCTGAAGACCCCTTCCTGCCCTGTGAAAGAAACATAGTTACAACTAAATTTAGTGTCTAAGTGCATAAGAGAGGTTGGTTTTTGGATTAGGCCAGGACAAAAGGCACAGGGATTTTTGGCTTGCATTCCAGAACATGCATAGATTGCACCTGACTCTGAAAGCAATGAAATATTCCAGGAAGCAATATGGTGCTAGGTAGCCAACCTGCATGTTAGTGGGTACAAAGACCACAAGGCTAGAGATGAATATAAGCAGGCTGGCGTGGCTAGGCCCTGATATCATGTTAAAGAAGTATGACTGCATTATGGTACCGAATTTACTGCACACTCATCTTCTTGGGTAAAAACAAAAGAAGTGAGTAGCTGAGATTCTATCAACCAAATAGAGGTAGACAATTTGCATTATAAGCGGTGTTTCCCTTTGGATCGATGGTCATGTTAAATAAAGTAGGAGGGCCTTTTGGTCGGGATTTTATACACCGAGACTTTAATGATATTAGCCAAAATACCTGACTCCCTGGAGGGCCTTGGACTCCTTCTAAACCCATGGGACCCTGTAAAGAGAATAGAGGTACCTTAGAAAGATTAATAGCCCACAGTAGACAAAGCCACCAGACTTACATAACGAAGCTCTCCAACTGAGTTCAGGATTTAGCAGCCCCTAAAAATCAGGTAAGAGAATGTTCCTAGACTTGGCTTAATGACTTCTTTCTATGCACTAATCCATCAGGCTGAATAGAGGCACAGGGAATTTTTAAAGAGCTAAATAAATGGAAACATTTTAAGTAGTAGGTGGAATTTGGTAGAAGGGCTGGGTGGTATTATACTTAGTCTGCATTAGTTCCAAGTCATGAGATTTTTAAATAGATTGTGGGAGGGCCTCTTGTCTCTCACCCCAAATGTATTCTTTGTTGGTGATTATATGTTTTCAAGACAAGGGAGTAGAGGAGAGTGGAGAAAGAAATGGCAGCCTAATGGATGAACATTGCTGAATACTCAAGACTCTTAACAAGCTTCATGACCAAGCTAAAAACACAATGAATTAATTCTCTGAAATGTTGCTTCTTTAAGGTGAAGGTTGGCCAGTTGTTTACAAGCTAAGACCCAAGTGCCTGAAGCTAGAAATCAGAGAGGCTAACAGTTAGTTCTCCACTTGAAGTGAGATTATTATTGGAAACTATTGACTTCAAATTCACTATGTTCTAGAACTTCCCAGGCTGGTTTCTGTTCTATAAAAATTGCACTTGTGCCTCTCTCTTGCCTTCCTGCAAATTTCCCCCTCCCAGGATAGGATGGAATGAAAGTAAGAAAACATCCACATCATTCTTTAGCCCAGAAGATAATTATATGTGAGGATAAAAAGAGAGTAAATGTGCTGAGGAGCCCCTGGTGTAGAAGGTACATCATTCCTTATTCAAGGGAACCACTAAGTCAAGGGAATGTGGCAGAGGAGAGGAAGAGGACTTAGGGACCTGCCTGAGGGTTTAGAAAGAGAAATAAGAGAAGCTTAGGAGTCCATCAGGTTATATAATAGAAAGATGGAAACAAGAAAGAAAATGGACCAGCTGACTTCACAGATCCAGGCAAGCAATATTCCATATTCATACCCTAGGTCCTGGCAAACCAGGAATTCCCTTTTCTCCTTTTTCTCCAGCAATTCCAAATCCCTAAAGGAAAAAAAGAAACCACAAGTTATAACATTGATTTCCTCATAGGTCTCCTGGCTCCATCCAAAGTGAAAGTGTTAGTCACTCAGTCATGTCCGTCTCTTTGTGACCCCACGGACTGTAGCTCGCCAGGTTTCTCTGTCCATGGAATTCTCCAGGCCTAGAATACTGGAGTGGGTTGTCATTTTCTCCTCCAGGCGATCTTCCTGACCCAGGGATTGAACCCAGGTCTCCTGCATTGACAGGTGGATTCCTTACCACTGAGGCACCTGGGAAGCTCATTTCTATCTAGGCATGGTCTAGAACCTTGCAGGCCTTAGGAACATTCCCAGAGGGACTGCAAGATGGTCACCAACCTCTCCTGCCCTGCTCACAGGAGGTGAGGGCATGCAGGCATGGACATGACTTGAGGATCTTCCAGGGACAAGCAGAAATCCCAAAAGCAGAGTGAATGAGAGCACTTCCTCCCCTCTGGGTCCAGGGGAAGCATATTCGAAGAATTCATTGCTAAAGTGGATAAAGTATTTCACGACAAACATAATTGAGTTACTTTGTTGTCAGTGTTTAAAGTTGGACTTTCTGGAGCATAGATTTTGGAAAATAACATTTAGGCCTATTAAGAGAGTAAAGAAGGCAGTGAAATCTTCTTACAAGGAAGCTTGTGAAAGACACTAAATGTTATGGCACACGTCCTGTTGTCCTCTTGATGTAATCTGGCTCAGCTGGTTGTAAAAAGCACTGCTCCAAACCCATTTGTAGAATAGTTTTTTCCTTCTTCTTTCATCCTTACAGCATTCCCATGGGTACAGTTGCTTGGCTCCCTTACCTTTCTAGGCCCAAGTTTTGTTTTTTGTTTTTTTTTAATGTGAGTTGTTTTTCTTGTCGTTGTGGTTGTTGAGGTGAGGAGTGTATATCTGTTAAGGATCCAATTCAAAGCAGGCTTTGGTTCCAGCTTATCTTTTCTTTTTTCTACATCTACAGCTAGGAGTCAAAGAGCTCAGCCCTCACGCTGAATAGAATTTCTATTTGAATGGTTTGTGGGTCAAACTGAATGCAAATGTCTTTGAAATCTTAGTTCTGCAGCTCAAATTGGACACCAAGGCATGATGCCCCCTGGTGGCATGTGTCTACTGGCGTCTGAAGTCAGACACTTCATGGAGCCTTCCCTGCCTATGGAAGGAAGCTATGGCAGCCTGGAATTTTCCAGGCAAGAGTACTGGAGTGGGTTGCCATTCCCTTCTCCAGGGGATCTTCCCGACCCGGGGATAGAACCCAGGTGTCCCACATTGCAGGCAGATGCCTTACCCTCTGCACCAGCAGGGAAGCCCATGGCAGCCCAAGCTGCCCCCAAACTCTTCAAGCACTAAAATGGGTTCTAGATGAAAGTCTATGAGCAAAAGTTCTATATCACATTCACTTCTGTCTCCTCCAAGGCATGTTACTGTAGGATGAACACACACAAGGTGGTCTAATACATATTTGTTGAATTAAATCAAACAGTGACCCAGGGAACAAAAGTGTTCAAAAGGGTGAGGGGAAGAATGTCCAGGAACCATCTCACAGCCCCTACCTATCTTGTCCACAGTTGTAAAGACAAAGGGGCCTTGTCCTTCTTCAGAAAGCAGAAGGAGCCTCTGGACTCTTGCTTTCTCAGAGAGAGGGTCTGAGAGCTTAAGCTACAATGTGAACAAAAATAAATACACAAAATGTTTAAAAAGGAAAAAAAATTATAAAGCAATTTGTGTGTGTGGGTTAAAGCCAATAAAACATAGATGGCTTGGCAAGATATTGGGCTGTAGACTCAGCTTGTCTCCCAGCACATGGAGGCCCCATACAAGGCCTGCTGAACAAGCTGTTCTAGCAAGATGTCCCGGGCCCCGGCCCTGTCCCAGTCAGTGCTCGTCATGACCTGAACTGCACCCACTGCTCTCACGCCCCTTCTCAGCCATGGCCAAGAACGCCTCATTAGAGAACTGGCTTAGTTGTTTACAGGTCTGCTCTCTAGGGGTCTTGGTCTCCTGGTATTTTTGGTTCAAGGATATTAGTGGCTCTGTAAAAACTCAACTTCAATCACATGGCCAGGAGTTGAGGGGGGTCGGCAGGATGAGGAGCGTGGTGTGAGAAAAAGGCGAGCTGCAAACACTAGGCTGCAACTAGGGGCTGTCAGGCCCCACTGTGGAGTGAAAGACACTCCGGCCCTCGGTCCTCAGAGACCTGCTGGCCCAGAAGGCAGGCTGCCAGGGTGGTCACCCTCTGCCCAGGCTCCTCTCCCAGCCCCCATAAGGGCCATGGAGAAGGGTGAGGCCCATCTGCACAACCAGAGCAGGAAGGCAGGAGGGAGGCTGAAGTCTGAAAAGAGGGGCTAAGGCCACAGGGGACGGGCAGGGAGTGATCATATTTGGGGGTCATTTTTGGGAGGCTAAACCACAGGAATCAGTTCAGCTTGGCACTGCAGGGGGACTTGAGATGTGAAACTTGAGAGGTTAGACAAGTCAGTCTTCCTCAGTTGATCCTGTCACACTGCTGCTACTGCCCACTCAGGGCACCAGAGCCTAGGGCCTAGCTTAAGTCTGTCAAGTTGGGGCTACTCCTCCGAAAGACCTACCTGAGATGCCTGGAAAGCCTGGGGCTCTGCTGAAGGAGAACTCCCACCTGCCCAGTAGTTGCCTCAGCTCCACCCAACAATCACCTCAGGATTCACCATTTTGTTTTCTTCTCTCTCTCCCCCATCTGCCATGTTGCCTTACCCTGTGTTTGCTGGCACCTTGGAGGGCACAGAGGTAAATGACTGAGAGTCTCCACAGGAGCACCTGTGGCCTACGTGTGAGTGTGTTGCTGGGACAGTGTGGTGAAGTGTGTGACGCTGGGGCTGAGCCACAAAAGCAGAAATGCTGGGCCACTGCAGAAGGGGCAGGGGAAGGAAGAGGAGGTCTAGACCAGTCAGGTTGGCCACTTGTCAGCTCCTGCAGAGATCTGGGCTAGAAGGGAAAGAAAACAAACGGTTGAAGGGAACATTTCGGATTCTCTAGAGATTTCTACCCTCAGTGCTGTCTCGTTTCTCAGTGAGTGTGGATAATTGAAAGCTGATGGGAGGGTTCTGGCTTTGAGAAGTGTGTTCCTTTAGAAAAGTTCAGAGTATCTGAAACACGTTACCACCTTTCTTGTTATAACTTTTCTGACAGAAGGCAAGAAGGTACCTATGAATGTCCCTACTAAGCAGATAGAGATATTAGGAGCAAAGGAGTTACAGGATTTGGCCAGGGTTGCACATGGAATCCATGCCAAAGTGGGCTGAGAACTCTGGTTTCTTGATTCCCACTCTCTGAAAATACACTGTACCATATAAAGAAAGGTATTTTTCCAGCTTGGATGTCTTTACAGTCAGCTGGGGTTTCTATTTGTCAGGTCACACTGTGAAACACTGGAAATGCTGAGCTTGAAAAGGCATTGCAGTTTATCACTGTTCATTGCTGTCAGTCTGTCTTTCTTTTACAGGGCAAAAGGGAACGGAGTGAAATTGCAGAAGGGAATTCCTCTGAGGTAGAACAGGGAAGGGGATGGGAAGGAGGGAGCCAGTGAACGGCAGGCAGAGCAGCAGAGATCACACAATCCACCACCACCATGACAAGAACCAACTGAACTGTAGGGGGCAGTGTGGTATGCGGAAAAAGCCTGGAACTGGCTAGTATTCAAGAGAACTGAATTTCAGTCTCAGTTCTGCTAATAACTTGCTGTATAACTCTGGACAAGACTCTTTACCTCTTCAGGCCATGGTTTCGTCATCAGTACAGGGATAAAAGCTCAGCCCATCTTGCTTACATCACAGACATGACGTGTGACTAGAATCTATGTGAAATGCTCACAAAGAAAGGTACAGACTTGATCCCCCAACCCACTTGCAAAGTACTCTATATCTGTGTGGTCCAATGAAAAGATAATGTGAGCTACTATGTTATTTTCAATTATTTAGTAGTTTCATTTAAAAGTAAAACAAATAGGTGACATTAATTTAACAATGTTTTATTTAATCAAATATGTCATAAATATTGGGCTTCCCAGGTGGCGCTAGTGGTAAAGAAACTACCTGCCAATGCAGGAGATGTAAGAGATGCAGGTTCCATCCCTGGGTTGAGAATATCCCCTGGAGGAGGGCACAGCAAGCCACTCCAGTATTCTTGCCTAGAGAATTCCACAGACAGAGGAGCCAGGTGGGCTACGGTCCACAGGGTCGCAAAGAGTCGGACAGGACTGAAGAGACTTAGCACAGCATAGCACAGCACATCATAAATATTGTTTCAACACTGAAGTAAAAATTGTTTAAAAAATGAGATACTCTCTATTATTTTCTTTACACCTAGGTTTGGAAATATGTTGTGTGTTTTATACTTACAGCACAACTCGTTTCAGACTGGCCACGTTTCAAGGGACTGGTAGGTGTTTGTGGCTGGTGGTTATTATATTGGACAGCACAGCTTTATACTTTGCAAAAGAAACCTGACGTACGTCATGAGTTGATCTCAAAACAGGAGAGATGACCATTGCCATGTGACATATATACAGAAAGGTTCAGAGACTTAAAGTCCCAGACCTGGGGTTGGGGCTGAAGTCTAGGTATCCTGTCTCCAACATCAGGATTCTTTCCCTTTCTGAATCATTAGATTCTGTTGATTAAAATCAAAGCCATCAAACAGATGGTTCTCTGTGCTGCTGTGTCTCTATGGAGTAGTAGCCATCATCGTGAAAGCCACCTGTGCCACTGGCTCTACTGGCTGGGTTTTCTGGCCATCAGGAGAGACCCAAAGTGTTTCAAAGAACTTCAGGGAAGCACTGGAGTCCTCTGTTCTCACTTTTTCAGCCAGCCGAGACAGGCCTAGTCATCTTTGATTTATCCATTTCCCTCCCAACCCTGACACCCAATCCATGGAAATTTCATCAGCTCCTTCAGAACTCATCTTGTGGTTTAATAGATATATCAAGCAAATGTAGTATGTTGGCCTTGTTTCGATTCTGATTCTGAACAAGGTAATTATTAAAAAATATATTTATGAGACAATCATGAATATGAATTCTGATAATGAATGTTAAGTCATTACTGGTAATTAATTAGTGATGATGAAATCATCATGATATCTTTAAAAAGTCCTTATCTCTTAGAAATACTGAGGTGTTTGCAGTGAAGTACTATGTCTGTTACTGGCTTCAGATTGGCCATGAGTTGCTAATTATTGAAGCCAGGTGATGGGGACACAGGGGGGTCATTATGCCATTCTCTTCACTTTGTATATGTTTGAAATGTTCCAGAACAAGAAATTTCAACTTTTTACGTTTTGAATTCATGTACTTCTCTCCATTTCCATTTTTATCACCCTAGTCCAAGACACTACCATTTCTCACCTGTACTGTCACAGTAGCCTCTGTTTGCTGACCCCCACTCCTTGCCCCTATTTTCCATTACCCCCCCCCACCTCCTACCACCACAAAGACAGATCTTCTTAAAAATACAAGTCCCAGCCTTCCAATGGCTTCCCATTACATTTAACATAAAAGCCACATTTGACCTACAAAAGTCTCGATGATCTGGCTCCTGCCTCTTTTTCTGGTTATTAGCCTTTCTTACTCTTCTCCACCCACCTACTTCTTGCTGTTCCTCTCAGGGTCTTGACACTGTGGTTCTCTTGGCCAGAAACACTCTTCCCAAACTTTCACGTGACTTGCTCCCTTATAATAAGCACATCCTCAGACAGGCCCTTCTTGACCACTCTGTCCAAAGTTACCAATTCCATTCCCCATCCACACTCCATCACTTTGACTCTTTTTATCATCTATGTATCACTTACCATGATAGGAACTTGTTCTCCATTCATTTGTTTACTTGTTAATTCTCTCCTCTCCCTTACCCCTCTGCCCTTTGAATGTACTTTCCTCAAGGTCAGGGACTGGTACCTATCTGATTGTTATTTACTGTTGCAGCTTCAGAGTCCAGCAGAAGGCCTGGCATATAGGGGCCCTGAAAAAGTATTTGTTGGGTAAAAAAATCTAAGATACAAGGGCATTTAGGAAAGTGAAAATAGGATCACTAACATTACCATTTACTGAACAATTGATAAGTGCCAGGCATTTATTAAGTCCTTTTCATGCATATTATCTCATTTAATCTTCATAACCACCCCATTATTGTCCCCCCTTTTTTGGTAGGTTAGGAAACTGAGGCTTAGAAAAGTTAAGAAACTTGTCCAAGGTCACATAGCTAGAAACTGGTGAAATTAGAAGTCAAGCCTATAGATCTGTTTCAACTCTAGAGCTTGAGATAATATCCTCTAAGCTATATAAGTCACATGAAGAACCTAATGCCCCCATGGGTTTGAAAAACAAGAACATGTCCTTAAACACCTTCTAACAATGAAGATGGTTAAATTCTCTACAATAACCATAGGAGGCAAGTATTTCTGTTTGCTTTTTATTAGTATAGCTGTTGTCCAATCAGATCCTCAAATACATGTTGACCAAATAGGGAGACTTACCGGCAGACCAGGTGGACCACTTACTCCTGGGAAGCCCTGAGGCCCTGGTTCACCCTGGAAAATCAACCAAAGCTCAGTGAGTAGCAGCAGGCAGCAGTGAACATAAAGGAGATGGTTCCCTTGAGTTACTTGGGCTGGGCAGTGGGCAATCATAGGGTATCATGTTTGGGATGCCAGATGCTGATGCAGATTGCCCAGGCTTCACAACTAGTAACTACACCAGGATGTCTAAATTTAGGGAGCCTTTTGTAGTGTGGAAAGGACCAAAGTCCATGGCAGGGGAAAAAAAAAAAAAAAAACTATCCAAAACAGAATCTCAAATGCCCAGGTTAATTGGGAGGCAGAAAAGATGATCAGCTGTTTTCTTTCCAGTGGAAGAAGCTGTTAAGTACAATTTCCTCTAGCAAATTACTGGCTGCAAAGACATCAATGGCTTTGGGCAAAGACTAATGATTACAGTTTGGAAAGTGCTGCATAATACTCTAATCTGTCTTTCTTTCATATGCTAATTTACCAATTAGTACCCTGAAGGGGCTCCTTAAGGTTTGGGAATAGTTAGGAAGGCAGGGAATTTTTCATATGCTCCCAAACTGTTCCCAAAACAATGATTACTTCCTGTAAACCTGGAGAATGCCTAGAGCTGTTGCTTCCACAAAGAAATGGGACTAAGCACCTCCCTTGACTACAGGTACAAGATTGATCACAAAACTAAAGGGATCGCCAGGAAGGAATGGAATGCAGGTTACTAAAAGATATCTGCACAGATTAACAGGAAAGGGAAGGGAAGGGGAAGTCGCTCAGTTGTGTCCGACTCTGTGAATGCATGGACTGCGGCCTACTAGGCGCCTCTGTCCATGGGATTTTCCAGGCAAGAGTGCTGGAGTGGGTTGCCATTGCCTTCTCCAAGATTAACAGGAAACAGCCATTCAAATACAATCAGGTCTACACGCATATCAAAATACAGATTATAAAATATCTCACTTAAACAGGTTCAGCCTTGGTAGTTCAGATCAGGTGAAGTAGGGCATCTATTGCCACTTGGTAACAGTATAGACTGTTTGCAGGGTCCAGTTCTGAGGGCAACTAGCTTCTTTAAGAGGATAACTCAAGAGCAACCATTATACCCTATTGTTCTATTACGGAGGGTTGGTAGTTAGGAGGAAAAAACTCAACTATTTAATGTTTAAGTTATTCAGCATCTTGATAACTGAATCCACATAACTGAAACACAGACAATAGCACCTGAATGATTATTAAGAAACCCAGACACACTCATAACCATATAGCAGAAAACAGACTCTATCAAACTTTCACAAGGGACAGAACAAAGAAGGATTTATCTTTACTTCCAAACAAAAATCCATTACCCAGAACCTTCTATCTTAGTATAGTCTGGTTATTAGAGTTGAACTCTAGTATTAATAGGGAAAGACTTATTAACTTGTTCTTAAATGTTCACTACCTTGGATCCTTTCTTCCCTTTGGGAAATCCCATGAATTCCAGTTCTCCAGTAGATGGTGGGGGTCCTGCAGGACCAGGCAGGCCAACATCTCCCTGTAAGATCAAACGAAACATTAAGCAAAGCAGACACCACACAGACCATTTCTCCTGAGGATAGGTTTGTCCTCCAGATATAATTCACAAATAAACTGTCCGTGACTTTAGCTTCTTCACTCTCACCCTTGCAGCAATGAGGAACCAAAACTATCAGTTCCAAGAGGTGAAAAGAATTATAAGCCTGACCAAATGCATTCTGTACCAGCACTGCAGAGGGAGGAAGCAAGATGGATGAAAGGCAACAGCAGGTTCACGGTTTCCATGGTCATGCATGAAAGGGTGTTTAGAAGAAAGCCAAAAAAGGGTTTGAGCAAGGTGAATGGCAACCTCTTGGCAACAGTGATCAGAATCTAATTGGTCCAGTCTTTGCCAAGAGCACAAGCAGAGGCAGTAAAGTCTGTGTTGGAACACTGAAGACTGGATTTGCTCCCTGAAACAGTGCAGTCTACAAGAGGCAGCCACCAAGGAAGGGGAGGGCAAGCTCCCAGTCTCCCTTGAGGCTCTTAAATGACTTTATAGTTTCTATAGAGGGAAATATTAGTAGGAGAATGAGGGAAGGAAAATAAAAGGGAATGATAAGAGAGGGTTAAGAAGGAGAGAAGGGGGAGATGGAGGGAGAGAAGAAAGAGAAGGAGGAAGGATGGAGAGAAGAGAAGCAGAGAAAAGGAAAGAGAAAATGGCACAATATAATACAAATCAGTAGGGACATACCCAGGTGGAAGGAAGATAAAATAAATTTCAAGAGAGTACATTCATCAGACATGTACACTTCACAGTAGGAAGCGGGAAGACTACAATATTTGGAAGGAAAAAGACTACACAAGCCTATGTGTGCACATGCAGCCCTCAAGGAAACCCACCAGAGGACTCATGAGGGATGGGAAATGCTCACTTTCCAAGGTAAAGAGCCAAAGCCCCCAACACAAGCAGGCACACGTGTGCAACTAGAGACATTTCTGGAAGCACATGGAAAGCAGTGTATGTTCCAAAATCTATTTACCTTGACTCCTTTCTCTCCTTGGAAACCTAACCCCATATTCCCCTGGGGCACAGGGATGTAGGGAAGAAAAACAAAATCAATTACTAAATAAGTTCCAGGAACTTAAATTGGAATGCAGGTTTTTTGTTTTGTTTTGTTTTTTTTTTTTTTTTTTTTTTTTTAACCAGAGTATGTTTAACCAGACAAGAAATATCTCTGGAGAAACTAGCGTACTTAGTGGTAGGAAGTCAAATGCCCCAAGACAAAGTATACTTACATCAGGACCAGGGAAACCAGGGGGGCCAGGAGGACCCTGGATTAAAAGAGAAAAGAAAGGGTTAACTCTTGTTAGTTTCAGCCCCAAAGAACCTAGTCATGTTGAGAGTCACTGAGGGTAAGTCCCCTACCGGCATGGTGTGGCCCTGTTTTGGTATAGCAGATTCTAGCTCCTTCTCCCCAGAGTTCCTTTTTTTTTTTTTTTTAATCTCCTTTGAAATTTCCCCAGTTGACCTGATAACCACAGTCATGCTAAGGTACTGACTTCATGTGTCATTCTTCCCATTAGGCCCGACAGTTTTAAATGATGACTTTTGGTGAAAGTAAATCAAACTAATCAGGGGTGGGTTTTCACATACTGGAGAGAGGCTTTCTGGGTACCACACAGCTAACTGGCTATGTTCTTCCTAGAACCAGTGATGGCAAATAGGTATGTGGGAAGAGCTCTTCAAGGTGAAGTGTTGAGAAAGATTTTTAAGTTGCTTCTGTGCTGAGGGTGGGTGATGATGCTGGTGGTATGATTAATTAGCAATGTCTATCATGGATGAGGGGAATGGAAGGTCACAATAGATGTGCTGGGTATTAGCCATCCTTGGGCTATACTTTAGGTTGAGCTAGACTAGGAGGCTTTGGAGGCCCAGAGTAGATGGTCAGAGATTTTGATAAATACAGGTTACAAATAGCTCCTTATAAGAACATGCTTCACTTAAACCTCCAAGAACGGAAACTGCCTTTCTCCGCTAGGAAGGCCTACATTTACATAGGCTTTTAATCCAGGGGAAAGCATTCATGCAAATGCTGTGATCACATGGTAGATTTAGGCCAGTCTTACTTGCAATCCTGGTGGTCCTCTGGGTCCTACAGCTCCTGGAGATCCGGGTGCTCCTTGTGGGCCCTAGAGAGCAAAGTTTTTACCAAAGTCAAAGAAGTAAGACAGTTTCTCAGGAAAAACATACACATAAGAATCACACAAGAATGTTCATAACAGCTTTATTCAGAATACTTAAAAAGTGGAAACATCAGATGAATGGATAAACAAGTTGTGGTATATTAATATCATGGAATATTACTCAGCCATAAAATTGAAATAATGCCATTTGCAGCAACGTGGATGGACCTAGAGATTATCAGACTAAGTGAAGTCAGTCAGAGGAAGACAGGTACTATATGATACCACTTATATGTGGAATCTAAAACACAACACAAATCAGCACATCTATGAAACAGAAACAGACTTACAGATACAGAGAACAAACCTGGGGTTGCCAAGGAGGAGGGGGTAGGGGAGGGATGGACTGGGAGTTTGGGATTAGGAGATGCAGAGTGTTATATACAGGATGGATAAACAACAAGGTCCTACTGTATAGCATTGGGAACTATGTTCAACATCCTGTGACAAACCATAATGGAAAAGAAATATGAAAAATAATGTGTGTGTATATATATATATATATCTGAGTCACCTTGCTATACAGCAGAAATTAATACAACATTATAAATCAACTATGCTTCAATAAAATCTTTTAAAAATTGTAAATGTCCCAGGTGTCCAGTGATAGAATAACTGATTAAAAAACCCAATACATCTATATAGTGGAATAAGTACTCAACAATATAAAGTAACAAATTATTGATATATGAAACAAAGAGAATGAATCTCAAAAGTTCTGTTCTAAGTGAAAGAAGCCAGACCCCAAAGCCTACATATATATTATTCTCTTTGTATGAAGTTCTAGAATAGGAAAACCTTATCTATGATAGAAAAAAATCAGAACAGTGATTGCCTTTGATGTGGGCTGACTAGGAAGGAGCAGGAGAGAACTTTCTCTTTTTTCAAGATTTTTTTGACATGGACCATTTTTAAAGTCTTTATTGAATTTGTTCCAATATTGCTTCTGTTTTCTGTTTTGGTTTTTTGGCCATGGGGTATGTGGGATCTTAGCTCCTCGACGAGGGATTAAATCCACACCCCCTGCATTGCAAGGTGGAGTCTTAATCACTGGACCACCAGGCAAGTTCCCAGGTGAGAACTTTCTGAGGTGATGGGAATGGTCTACACCTTAGGAGGGGTTGAATTGCACAGAAATGTTTATTTGTAAAAATGCAGCAAATGCACATTTAAGATTTGTGTATTTCATTATATGTAAATTTTACAGGAAAGGAAAAACTGTAAACAAATTTCGAAGCCTAGCTAATGATAGCCATGCTGTAGTATTTAGTATTTAGGGGTAGGAGTATTATTGTCTGCAGTTAACTTTGAAATGCAGCAAAACTAAGACGGATTAATGGATGGGAGTGTGATAAAGCAGGTAAAGTACTAATGGTACACTATTCACTGCAAACTTGGTTCAACTGTGCTCTCTATTTGAAAATTTTCATATTAAAGTTATGAAAAAGCCAAAAACTTAAAAAAGAAAAAAACTGTTATATAACTATCAAATAAAGTAGACTTCGAGACAAAGAATGTTACTAGGGATAAAGAGGGGGCACTTTGTAACAGTAACATAGTTCAATTCATCAAGAAGATATAAAAATCTTAGTTGTGCATATACCTAATAGCGAGCTTCAAAATACACAAAGCAAAGACTGATGGAACTGTAAGGAGAAATAGATAAGTTCATGATTCTAGATGGAGATATGAACATCCCTCCTTCAGTAATTAATAGAACAACTGAACAAAAAAGTGAGGAAAAAGAAGACCCAAAGCACATTATTAACTACTTAGACCTAATGCATATTTTTTAGATCACTATACTCTCAACCAGCTCAATACATACTCTTTGCAAGTACATATGGAATATTCACCAAGATAATTCCATAAGTGGGGCCATAAAATAAACCTCAACAAATTTAAAAGCATGGAACTATCCAGAGGGTACCCTCTAACTGCAATAAAATCAAACTAGAAACCAATAACATAAAGATATCTGGAAAGTCACCAAATATTTGGAAATTAACCACCATGAATCCCCATGGGTCAAAAAAAAATTAGAAGGAAAACTAGAAAATATTTTGAACTGTATGATGACAATATTAAAAGTGAGAGAATGAAATCTGAAGAGAAAGATGGTATGGGGAAAGATGGTATGCTCCCCAGTTTTAATGATAAGTGATAAGTTTAATGATAAGTGACAAGGTGATTGTGCTTAGGTGAAGGATGGAGAGATTAAGTGAAATCAAGACTTAGGAGGGAGAGAGAGTAGGGGTTCACAGGTTCCCCAGGAATATATGAGAGTAGAACATTGCTCTGACAATAACTAATAACCTTTGGCCTCCTTACTGACCACAAATCTCTTATCCAGCCATGAACCCTCCCTCCCTAAAGCTAAGTGGTTCATTTATCATGTCTGGATATGCAGACAAACACTGTATCTTTGAGGGCAGGGAAATGCATCTCCAGGAGAAGTTATGGAGCAAATGCACTGGATGTTCTTCCACAAATGTAGTTAACCCACGATCTAAGCCAATGCTGTTCCACTTTAGGAGACCTCTGTGCTCTTGGTCCTCATTCATCTCTGTTTACAGGTATGCCTGCACAGATCTTGCTTATTGCCCACCTTTTCTCACATACTCTCTCCGTTTAGGAAGTGTCCTCCCATTGCCAGCCAGCCTAAATATCACTCACATTTCTTAGAGGTACCTTCTTTTAGTGATGTAGCCTTAGGTGGATAGCATCCCTTTCTTTGACGCTATTGTGGAATTTTTACTCCACACTCCTACTAGTTTTTCACATCCTGGGGGTGGGAGGTGGCTGTGTGTGTGTGTGTGTGTGTGTGCAGAGACTGTGTCTGCATTGTCTCAGAAATCACTCATGGCCCTTTGCTGATGGTAGGAGCTCAATATCTGTTCTGGAATGGAAGAAGAAAGGAAGGAAGCCTGATACAGGAAAAGAGGAAGAGAGAAGGGGCCTTTTTTAAGCTACTTCAAAGGCAAGTGGTGACAATGTGGAAAATCAAGGTAAAACAAAGCTCTTATTACTACACCTCATGGCCTTTCATGGACTCACTATTATTGAATCCCTAAAAGGAATTTCTCTATGGACTACCTTTTAAAAGGAGAGTGTTTTACTTCTTTTGTTTTACCTATAGCCCTCTGAATACACAGAAAACTTAGCAAATGGTTGTGCAGTGAAAGGCAAGATTCTTTCCTGATCATCCCTGGGTGAGATGTAGGTCCCTGGCCGAGAGGTCTGAAAGCCTGGTGCCGTGTCACTGGAGGTGGCTAGTCCATCCCTTTAGTACATTCTTATTTTGAAAATGTCAATAGACTGATCGGTTTTACTCCAACCCTCTGGATTTTCCTTGAAGGTTTACGAAGACCTTCAAACATCATGGAGAGGAATGAAAAGGGGCTATCAGTAACTATTAAGCAAACACTGAGAGCTCAACACATAGGTAACAACTTACAGTGATTCCATCCAGTCCGGGCAGCCCAGGCTTCCCCTGAGTAACAGACAAAGGCAGGACATTGAAGAGATGAATAAATTAAGCTTGTGGTATTTTACACATAACTGACCTAAGATGCACGGGCATAAAAATGCATGGCTGAAGCTTGAGCCTCCTCTGTCAAGGTCTTGTGTTTTAAATAATGCATGCATCAGACATAATCAACCATTTCTTTTTTTCTATGAAAAATCTAGACTCTAGAAGAAAAATATTATAACCTTGATTGAACAGGATTTCATTCTTTACTTGAATTAATTAATTTCCAACTTTGCTAGGAACTTATCAATTAGAGACTGCTTCTGTGGGCTGGTGATTATCCTGCTCTTTTTGGAAGAAAGCAAAGCTACCTTGCTGTGCACCTTCATCCCCAGAGAGTCTGTGCCCATATGTATACAAGGCAAATCAGACATTTCAAGGGAGAATCAACAGAGCATATAGTCTCTGATTACATTTTAATTACTTTACAGCATCTTAAGTCACCATATGAATCTGTAATATAACCATCCTGTGGAAATTACTGTGTTCCACTGGGTCCAGGGTCTCTTTGATTTTTGACAAAACCACTTAATCAGTGTTTGCTACAACAGTGGCCATATGTGGATACCTGCTAGTCTTACCCCACTTAGCTTATAGTAAAAAATTTGCTCTCTGCAACCTGGGAAGAGTACTGCCTGGGTTTTAGCTCTTTGGGAAGCTGGCTTATGCCTGTGAGCAAGTCACAGAGCCTCGGGCCACCTCAGTCTTTCTATCTGTAAAATGAGCCACATGAATTCGAGAATCATGAGGTTCTCTCTGGAGAGCAGCCCAGTTCCTCTCCTATTCCCCCATCACACAATTGTTCTCCTGTTCAGTAGAGCTTTTATTACCACCTAGGCCACCCTGTTTTCCTCTTTTGGTTTCCTGAGCTCTTTGCAACAAAATGCAGGTACAGGCCATCCCTCTCCCAAACAGGAGCTTCCCAAGATGGGCTGCTCTTTGGTTTTCAGAAGCTGCAGGTAGGTTCCAGTGTGCTGCATTATTAAATCAGTGATTTTTATTATATTTTTTCTTCTTGTTTTTTTTTAATATTATATATTTAAAAGGCAGTATCTTTTGAACTGTGAATTGGCAGTCAAAGATGCATAGTGCATTTTTTAAACTTCTGTTGGTGTGTACTGTGTGTGTTTCTGTGTGCTTCTTATGCTGAAAAGAAAGTTTTTCTTTATAAAAAATAAAAGTAAAGTCCTTTCCAAGTCTAACATGCCATTCCCACTATCATCAAAACCCCAAACCCTTTACATTCTTCATTTCCCAGCTATGTATACCCATCACTGCCTTCTAAAGAGCTGGAGATACCGGCTCCAGCTCTGTGCATGGGTAGAGGGCAGAAAGGTACCATCTCCAGCTAAGCGAGCTTGGGTACGTCTTCCTCTCCCATGTTGGACTTACAATAGGTTCCTGTCTGCTCCCAGGGAAATGATGGGCTCCTATCCCACTCTGCAAGGGATTAGGATCGATCCTCTGACACCAGAATTTACTGAAGGCCCACAGGATACTAGGCAGCCTACACCAAGTATAGAGCCACACGAATACAGAAGGTTCTTGTCAATTCTAGGAAGAGATGAAAGTTTCCAACCAGCTACAGAGTTGATGGACAATTTTTGCCGACAGCCAGGGGCCCAGCAAGGGTGACGGGCTGGTATGCAGATAGAGAAAAGGGCAGAGCTATGATCCTGGACTGGTGGCCAAGCTAAGATGGGTAGAGACACACATGGCTTCAAACCAAGGTATGCAGACATCAAGGATTCTGGAGTAGAACAAAGGCATCTGCCTTCAGGAAGTATCTCGGCCTGTCAAGGAAAACGACACCCATGCACACTGTTTGCTGATTTGTCCCCTATTTTTGGTCTTGCTCTGACAAAGCAAATCTCTTTGACAATATGGTTGCAAACATTTCTGTCAATGTTTCCACCACAAAAAGTTCCAGATCCTTTTTAAATCCAGCTTGGTCTGTTCCTTAAATAGAGATGCAGATGCTAGTTCCAGAAATGTTTTCATTGGATGTGGTGCTCCATCCTGGGGGAACTCAGCTTATAGCCTACTCAGCTGTCTGCCTTAAAGGCTCTTACCTTCATTCCTTTGAAACTACCTTGGGCAAGGACAGGTTCACCTTTAGAGCCTTTCTGACCAGGAAGCCCCTGCGTAAAATAAGAAAAATTTGTGAAGTAATGTGCACGCGCGCGCATGCATGCACACACACACATGGTATTAATAGTATGATCTGATCATATGGAAAAATAAAAGCCTGAAACCATGTGGTGTATTCTATAGCAGCGATAGGCAGACAAAGTTCAGCCCCTGAACAGGTGCTGTGTCTCAAAGCTATATGCCTGTTCCCCAGCCTCCAAGTCAGAGGTTTGTTAAGGAATTAGAACATAGATTTTGAATCTATTCAGAGAACCAATCTGAACATCCACATAAAATACACATGTCTCTTATAAGCCTATAGCTCACCTGCTCCATATGTTACAGGTATAAGTCACTGATGGGAACTTTGTCTAGGACAGAGGTTAGTGGACTTTTTCTGTAGAGAGCCAGAGAGTAAATAATATATACTTTGGGGGTCATATCTGAGCTCTGTCCTGTATTCTGTTTTTCTTCACAATCTTTTAAAAAGTGGAAAAAGAAACCACAGGACAAAGGTAATGTGGGCCAGTTTACAGATCCCTGCTCTACATAACCATCTCCATCTTGTGCTTTTACTGTACAACTTCAGCTTTGATATCTAAGCAGCAGGTGTGTCTCACTGTCAACATGGAAAACTGTTCAAAGTATGCCCAACCTGTCTAATCAGCCAGAGTTTTTAATGTCTCAGTGGCAGACACCAGCTAATATCTGCTAGATGTTGACCTCCTGGGGAAAATCAATGTCCCGATACCTAAATGGAAGTTGGGATTAGTGTTGGGGGTAGGCCTAAACTTTGGGGACAGAAGCATTGATTGAATGATGTATTCCCGAGTTCAAGGTCCATAGGTATAATAAACGTACCATGTGGTTCCCAAAGCACAAACCGTTTCTTTCCTAACATTTCTATTTTCCCTTATGCTTGTGGCCACTACTTTCATCAAAGAAATTACGAAGGCTATCTATCCAGTGTTCAGTAGGGTTAGTAAGGTTCAGCTTAGTAAAAATCCACAACCATGTTCCTATTTAGGCTTAAAGGAAGGTGTAGGGACAGGATTGGGTTTTACCCTGGTCCTTTGGCTGCCAGGGGCTGTTTATTACTTCAAGATTTCTTTTCTCCCTCTTGGGGGCTGGGATTCCTTACTTTTCCAGATTTCCATTGTTTTAACACAGATGTGATTTGTTCTCTTGCCCTGTTATCATGGCAGTGTTTGGAGGCCTTTGTGACTCTAATAGCTCATACTATGTTGGTGATACATCTTTCTCCCCGACTCTCTGCTATATATTGGCTTGGTCCTTAGTTGTGAAAGTCCCTTATGCCAATTTGGGGTTTGTGCTTTGTCTGGCCCATCTTCTTACATGTACATTCACATCTACAACTTGGTCACTGAAAGCAATGCCCTTCCAGTAAAATGCCAAGTCATTCGTGTAGCTATGGAATTGGTCTAATAGATAGTGCAATTTCCATTTAAACATATCAGTGCTCTTATTCACTTAGATTATTTCAAATGAGGTTGAGAATGGGTTTGAAATATATTATTTTTCTCTTTCCAGCCACTCACAAAAGCAGCCTTGTAAGGGCATGGCATCTATTAGAGATCTTTTAGATCCAAATATTTGAGCTCTATCTGGACGAATGGAATGAAGCAAAAGTGATGACACCAATATCCAATAAATGCCTTATCAATTCCAGAACCAAGAGTTCCGATGTGGGGAAAGGATGACAAGAGGAAAACTATGTCAGTGTAGAGTAGTATTTCTCAGTTATTTCTGACTATTGACACTTTGGGGCAGATGATAAGTTGATGTTATGGTGGGGGCTGTCCTGAACCAGTAGCATGCTCCCAACTGTGAGAACCAAAAGGGTCATTGAAAGTGAAAGAGAAAGTTGCTCAGTTGTGTCCAACTCTTTTGACCCCAAGGACTATACAGTCCATGGAATTCTCCAGGCCAGAATACTGGAGTGGGTTCCAGTATGTTCCCTTCTCCAGGGGATCTTCTCAACCCAGGGTTCGAACCCAGGTCTCCCACATTGCAGGTGGATTCTTTATCAGCTGCGTCACCAGGGAAGCCCAAAAGTGTCAATGTTACATATGTATATGTAGTTATATTATGGGATGTGAAAGTCACTCTGTCGTGTCCAACATTTTGCAACCCCATGGACAGTATAAAAGTGAAAGTGAAGTCACTCAGTCGTGTCTGACTCTTTGCGACCCCATGGACTGTAGCCTATCAGGCTCCTCCATCCACGGGATTTTCCAGGCAAGAGTGCTTGAGTGGATTGCCATTTCCTTCTCCAGGGAATCTTCCTGACTCAGGAATCGAATCCGGGTCTCCTGCATTGCAGGCAGATGCTTTACCATCTGAGCCACCAGGGAAGCCAGTATAGTCCATAGAATACACAGTCCATGGACTGTATAGGCCATGGAGTTCTCCAGGCCAGAATACGGAGTGGGTAGCAATTCCCTTCTCTAGCAGATCTTCTCGACCCAGGAATCGAACTGGGGTCTCATTTTTTACTAGCTGAGCCACCAGGGAAGCCCGAAAATACTGGAGTGGGTAGCCTATCCCTTCTCTAGTGGATCTTCCTGACCCAGAAATCGAACTGGAGACTCCTGCATTGCAGGCGGATTCTTTACTACCGGAGCCACCAGGGAAGTCCAAAAGTGTCAATAATAACTGCCAAATGTCCTCGGGAAGGATGCAAAATCACCACTGCTTAAGAATCACTGGTAGAGACCAAGCCTGCCAAGCCCTTTGGGTCACTGTTAGTGCTTCCATGATCCCATGTAAGCCATCCAAGTACTGCATTTCCCAATATCATCTAATGTGGGAAAATGTCAAATAGCCAAACATGTACTTTGCTCTAAAATTTACTACGGTCTTTTTTAATAATCTTGCCAACTCTAAAAGCATCATTAAAAAAAAAAAAAACTAACTAGCGTAGCATGTGTACACTCCCCTGAAACTGGTATTCTTTAGACTTTTGACATTGTGGTGCTGCACTGGACAAAGGGCTTCAGTGATTGCCCCATGGATACTTAACAAGATCAGAGAAGCAGAAGAGAGGGCACACTTGAAGGCAGCAAAACCATTGAAATAATGTACAAAGATGTGGCAGCTTACAGGTGGTCCAGGAAGCCCAGAATAGCCATCAGGGCCTGGAAATCCAACAGCTCCTTGAGTTCCATTACAGCCATCCAGGCCAGGTGGGCCTCTGGGTCCTGGCTGTCCAGGGTGGCCCTGATGAAAGAGAAAAGAAGGGATTGAGTCAGTCACAGGATTAGACTCTCAGCTAATCCAACAAGTTCCACAGTGAGAGATGCCAAGGATGCTCCCAAATTCTGGCTCCTTGTCCACTGCCTTTGCCTCATCACCTCTGCTCCCATCTCTGTTCATTATATTCAGGTGTAGGTAGCTGATGACAGCTCAGTGTCTCCCCTGCCCAAAGGATTGATGCTTTACAAGCTGAAACCAAAGGGATTGAGCATGAAGAGATGGGCTACAAAGAGTGCTGTGACTTTACCTTCCTTTGGTAGAAAGATGCACTAAGATGGGTCTTAGCTGCCTGGCAGCTGAATTGCTACCAACAGGGAATCATGCCAGGCCTTGGGATTCCTCACAATGGACTGGAACCTGGGCAGCCTGGCCTGGCTCTCTGTATTAGAAGCTCTGTATGGGAAATGATGCTGGATTTTGGTTAACAGAGCAGAAGGAGTTTCCATAGCACCACCTCTCCTGAACACCGCTTGCTCAAAAATAAACAAGACAAGCAAGAATCACACTTGGAACTTTATTTTGTCATTATCTCATGTCATGCTATTTCTTCAGCCAGGGAACTGCATCTTTTCCTTTTCTCCATACTCACTACTGAGGCAGTTGTTTTGCTGGGGAATCAGTAATCATTCACATACAGTTGGTGTCTGAATTCAATAATTCTGTGCTTTCTCGGTGTATAGGAAGTGTACTTGGTGTATTTCCTACCTATGTGTAGGAAATCAAAAGCAGGTATGTGTTGGGTATGGCACAAAGAGATGACCTAAAAGACCAAAACTCTAGGCAGATCAACAAAAGGTAGTCTCCCACTTACCCATACACTTTTTAAGCCAAGTACATATTATATATATAAAATATATATTATATGTATGTATTAAAGCCAAATACCTATATGTATATAAATACATATAGGTATATACATATATACATATATGTATTTGGTTATATATATATGTATTTGGTTATATATATATGTATTTGGTTAAACATACATATATATATAATATATATTTACTTATTTGAAGAAAACATGTCATGTGTTCAAAAATCAACTTTTCAAATTATTAGAGGAAACAATCTTTTGACAAATGTTTATTGTGAGAATGCTCTGGAGAATTCAGTTTTGTTTTTATTATTATTGTTCTACTTGTAGGAGATAGAGGTCCACTGTGAGTCTAGACTGCTGGACTCACGGAACACAGAGTCCAGAGGAGTGATCAATAAACTTATCTTTGCAATAAACTTGCTGTTTATTACAAGTTATGCCTCTGCAGACTCAGATGATGAGTCTTAGTTGAACTGGGGAAATTGAGACAGCTTACTAGAGTGATCAGGGTGGTGTTAGCGGTAAAGAACCCACCTGCCAATGCAGGAGACCTAAGAGATGTGGAGTTGATCTCTGGGTCGGGAAGATCCCCTGAAGAAGGGAATGGCAACCCACTTCAGTATTCTTGCCTCGAAAATCCCATAGACAGAGGAGTCTGGAGGGCTATAGTCCATGGGTTTGCAAGAGTTCGACATGACTGAAGCAACTTAGCACAGCACAGCACATCACTAGAGTCATCAACATTTTATTACCAAATGAGATGGCTATCCCTATTGGCCCTGGAGATCTACACTCTACCTTCCCCACATCTGTGTGTTGGGAGGCTGACCTTTACACGTGGTACCCCTAGGCTCCCTTTCCCTCTGTCTTCCAGCTGTATGTGGTCACTGGGAGGCATAAGCAGGAGATGGGAGACCAGGAAGAGGAAGAGCTCAGGTTGTTTATTTCTCCTATACTCTTCCTCCCTGGCAGTATTTGTGGCCGTGGCCATATTTCTCTACAATATGAGTTCCCAGTGGACAAGTGCTAGTCCATGGCTCCCAGTCTTAGAGTTCCAGTATTACTATTCCTCCTCTCCCTATTTGGGACTAGGTGTGGTAAAAGCTTTGTGTTGGTTACTTCTGCATCCACTGCTGTTTCCTTAATCCTGTTTGCATCCTTTAAATTAGCAGTCCCCAACCTTTTGGGCACCAGGAACTGGTTTCACGAAGACATTTTTCCGTGGACCAGAAGTAAAGGGGATGAAACACATTACATTTTTTGTATAGTTTATTTCTATTATTATTATATCAGTTCCACCTCGGATCATCACACATTAGATCCCAGAGGTTGGGGGCACCTGCTTTAAATATACCCTTCATTTAACTCTATTCAGTCAACTCCTTCAGGTGGAGTGTCTACTTCTTCCTGGGGTTCTAATCATCATCAAAAAATGTCCCAGCCAAATTTGCTAGGGGTTATCTCTCAACTGGGTAACAGAGATGAGTTAAGACAACAGGCTGGCTCAGTACTAGGGATCTTACTTAGTCCTGGGACCTTGGTTATGCCCTTTCTGGGTAGAGATAATGAATGACTTCACATATGTGTGTGCTAGCTCTCCAAGAGAATATAGCTCTTTGAAAGAGAAAACCATGGTTCTATAAAATCACAAGGGACTAAACACACAGGACAGGTGGATATGCTGTACTACAGAAAAGCAGTGTGCCCAGTTCATGTTCACCACTTCATGGCAAATAGATGGGGAAAATGGAGACAGTGACAGACTTTATCTTCTTGGGCCCCCAGATCACTGCAGATGGTGACTGCAGCTGTGAAATTAAAAGATGCTTGCTCTTTGGAAGAAAAGCTATAACAAACCTAAACAACATATTATAAAGGAGAGACATCACTTTGCCGACAAAGGCCCATCTAGTCAAAGCTATGGTTTTTCTAATAGTTATGTACAGATGTGAGAGTTGGACCATAAAGAAGGCTGAGTATCAAAGAACTGATGCTTTCAAACTGTGGTGCTGGAGAAGATTCTTAACAGTCCCTTGGACTGAAAGGAGACCAATCAATTCTAAAGGAAATCAACCCTGAATATTCATCAGAAGGACTGATGCTGAAGCTGAAGCTCCAATACTTTGGCTACCTAATGCAAAGAGCCAACTCATTGGAAAAGACCCTGATGCTGGGAAAGATTGAAGGCAGAAGGAGAAGGGGGTGACAGAGGATGAGATGGTTGGATGGCATCACCAACTCAATGGACATGCATTTGAGCAAACTCTGGAGATAGTGAAGGACAAGGAAGCCTGGTGTGCTACAGTCCATGGGGTTACAAAGAGTTGGACATGACTTAGTGACTGAACAACAACAACAACAAATGTTCCATAGAACCCAGATTGGAAAGGAAATGTTTCCATTTGGTGAGTGGTACGTGGTCACTTTGAAGATATAAATCTGGTGTGTTCATTTATGAGTCTCTAGGCGGGGAAATGTTTGAGATCAACTCCATGGGAAAAGCTCGACATAAATCGCAAAGGACAACTTGAAAACTTCTGCTTCCAACTTATTTGAACTGAAAACATTGGATCAACCTGCATTTTTGGGAGGTGCCAACAGCTCAACTCACGTCTGTGATATCATTAAAAGCCACAGTCCTATCGTCCCTTGTCTATGTTATTTTACTGTTGAATATCTTGACGACTGCTTGTTTGTTCACTCTCAACTGGTGACCGTGCCCCTGGGTGCACAGACTTGGATGATCTTGCTCATTCATGTGGAAATCATCTACGTGACAGCAAAAATGGAGTTCTGGGACCAAAACCAGTGACACAGATGTGAGCAATCAGCCAATATTAAGAGGGGAAGCAGATTTGTGCAGTGATCCAGTTTAGTAAGATGTGTTGGTTTTAGCCAAATTGCTTAATAAGTGCTGCTGAAAGCTGGGTAAAATAGTTAGTCTGACTGATCCTAGGGTCTCTGTGTTTTCCTCTGTCTGAGGGAGCCCTGCAAGTCTGAGTACTGCTGCTTTTATAGGTACTGTGGTGGTTTCGTCGCTCTGTCATGCCTGACTCTTGCGACCCCATAGACTGTAGCCCACCAGACTCCTCTGTCCATGGGTTTTCCCAGGCAAGAATACCGAAGTGGGTTGCCATTTCCTTCTCCAGGGGATCTTCCTAACCCAGGAATGGAACATGGATGTCCTGCATTTCAGGTGGATTCTTTATTGACTGACCTACTCGGGAAGCCTCTTGTAGCTACTACTAGAGCTATAAGGTACTAGAGGTTGGATTTCTAGAGTTCCTACCCTGTGCTGAATTTAGCCCTGGGGCCTCTGAGAGGAACAGAAGACAAAAGTCTGTGCTTTCAAGGAGCTAGATAAGACTCAGTTAAGTTCAGTTCAGTCGCTCGTGTCAACTCTTTGCGACCCCATGGACTGCAGCACGCCAGGCCTCCCTGTCCATCACCAACTCCTGGAGTTTACTCAGACTCATGTCTATTGAGTCAGTGATGCCATCCAACCATCTCATCCTCTGTCTTCCCCTTCTCCTCCCACCTTCAATCTTTCCCAGCATCAGGGTCTTTTCAAATCAGTCAGTTCTTGGCATCAGGTGGCCAAAGTATTGGAGCTTCAGCTTCAGCATCAGTCCTTTCAATGAATATTCAGGACTGATTTCCTTTAGGATGGACTGGTTGGATCTCCTTGCTGTCCAAGGGACTCTCAAGAGTCTTCTTAAACACCACAGTTCAAAAGCATCAATTCTTTGGCACTCAGCTTTCCTGATAGTTCAATTCTCAAATCCATATATGACTACTGGAAAAACCATAGCTTTGACTAGATGGACCTTTGTTGCCAAAGTAATGTCTTTGCTTTTAAATATGCTGTCTAGGTTGGTCATAACTTTCCTTCCAAGGACCAAGTGTCTTTTAATTTCATGGCTTCAGTCACCATCTGCAGTGATTTTGGAACCCCCAAAATAAAGTCTCTCACTGTTTCCATTGTTTCCCCATCTATTTTCCATGAAGTGATGGGACAGGATGCCATGATCTTAGTTTTCTGAATGTTGAGTTTTAAGCCACCTTTTTCACTCTCCTCTTTCACTTTCATCAAGAGGCTCTTTAGTGCTTTTTCACTTTCTGCCATAAGGGTGGTATTATCTGCATATTTGAGGTTATTGATATTTCTCCCGGTAATGTTCATTCCAGCTTGTGCTACATCATGAGAAATGCTGTACTCTGCATATAAGTTAAATAAGCAGGGTGAAAGTATACAGCTTGATGTACTCCTTTCCCTATTTGGAACCAGTCTGTTGTTCCATGTCCAGTTCTAACTGTTGCTTCTTGACCTGCATACAGATTTCTAAGGACACAGGTCTGGTATTCTCATCTCTTGAAGAATTTTCCACAGTTTGTTGTGATTCACATAGTCAAAGGCTTTAGCATAGTCAATAAAGCAGAAGTAGATGTTTTTCTGGAACTCTCTTGCTTTTTCAATAATCCAGCGGATGTTGGCAATTTGATCTCTGGTTCCTTTGCCTTTTCTAAAACCAGCTTGAACATCTGGAAGTTCATGGTTCACATACTGTTGAAGCCTGTCTTGGAGAATTTTGAGCATAACTTTGCTAGCGTGTGAGATGAGTGCAATTGTGCAGTAGTTTGAACATTCTTTGGCCTTGCCTTTCTTTGGGATTGGAATGAAAACTGACCTTTTCCAGTCCTGTGGCCACTGCTGAGTTTTCCAAATTTGCTGGCATATTGAGGGCAGCACTTTCACAGCATCATCTTCTAGGATTTGAAATAGCTCAACTGGAATTCCATCACCTCCACTAGCTTTGTTCATAGTGATGCTTCCTAAGGCCCACTTGACTTCACACTCCAGGATGTCTGGCTATAGGTGAGTGATCACACCATCGTGATCGTCTGGGTCATGAAGATCTTTTTTGTACAGTTCTTCTGTGTATTCTTGCCACTTCTTCTTTATATCTTCTGCTTCTGTTAGGTCCATACCATTTCTGTCCTTTTATCTTCTGCTTCTGTTAGGTCCATACCATTTCTGTCCTTTATCGAGCCCATCTTTGCATAAATGTTCCCTTGGTATCTCCGATTTTCTTGAAGAGATCTCTAGTTGTTCCCATTCTATTGTTTTCCTCTCTTTGCAGTGATCACTGAGGAAGGCTTTCTTATCTCTCCTTGCTATTCTTTGGAACTCTGCATTCAGATGGGTATATCTTTCCTTTTCTCCTTTGCCTTTCACTTCTCTTTTCAAAGCTATTTGTAAAGCCTCCTCAGACAACCATTTTGCTTTTTTGTGTTTCTTTTTTTTGGGGGGATTGTCTTGGTCACTGCCTCCTGTACAATGTCATGAACCTCCGTCCATAGTTCTTCAGGCACTCTGTCTATCAGATCTAATCCCTTGAATCTGTTTCTCACTTCCACTGTATAATCATAAGGGATTTGATTTAGGTCATACCTGAATGGTCTAGTGGTTTTCCCTATTTCAATTTAAGTCTGAATTTTGCAATAAGCTGTTCATGATCTGAGCCACAGTCAGCTCCTGGTCTTGTTTTTGCTAATTGTATAGGGCTTCTCCATCTTTGGCTGCAAAGAATAGAATCAATCTGATTTCGGTGTTGACCGTCTGGTGATGTCCATGTGTAGAGTTTTCTCTTCAGTTGTTGTAAGAGGGTGTTTGCTATGACCAGTGCATTCTCTTGGCAAAACTCTGTTAGCCTTTGCCCTGCTTCATTCTGTACTCCAAGGTTAAATTTGCCTGTTACTCCAGGTGTTTCTTGACTTCCTACTTTTGCATTCCAAGGCAAACCATTCAATATCACACTAATACAATGCCCTGACCAATAATGCTGAAGAAGCTGAATTTGAATGGTTCTATGAAGACCTACAAGACCTTCTAGAACTAACACCCAAAAAAGATGTCCTTTTCATTATAGGGGACTGGAATGCTAAAGTAGATAAGACTAACATACAAGAAAATCAATAAACACCATGCACTATATGCAATAAGGAGCTAGAGTTTGTGGTACAGACCCCAAAGACTCCTGGGAGATTAGAGATGGAAAAGAGAGGTAAGCTGCCAACAGAAGGTGCTCCTTAATACATCATGAATAGCTGGAAGAGAGCGAAGGGAACAGGGGATAAAATTTCTTGGAGTAATTGAGTCATGAATCCTGAAGCTAAAGAGATTGAAAGTCAAAAAATATATGTACAACCTTAGGTCAAGGGGTCAAGGGGGTGGGGCAAGAAGAGAGCCAAGGGGATGGAGATGTCTACTGGAAACAGCAGACTCATTTGGAGGAATCTGGACTTATTCTCCTAAGCAACAAAGGCCCCCAAAAGAAGTGATCGATTTCTAGAAGTTCTCAGGCTCTTTTGGCCACAAGTTGGACGGTTGGACGCAGAAGTGTCCAGCTGGACTCTGGGGTGGGTTCCAGCTCAGAATGGGAATCAGCCTCTGCTTCACAGGATTCATTTCTTCCGGCCCCCATTAAAAAGAGATTGCAGGAGGAAGGGTGTGGCACTATTGTGAGCTTCAAATCCTCCACTCATATCTGGTGAGGCTGGATCCACAGGATAAATGGAAGATGTGACCTCTAGTTTGCTAGTTTCCATTCTTTCTAACTGTGGTGCCAGAAAAGACTCTTGAGAGTCTCCCCGACAGCAAGGAGACCAAACCAGTGAATCCTAAAGGAAATCAACCCTGAATATTCATTAGAAGGGCTGACGCTGAAGCTGAAGCTCCAATATTTTGGCTACCTGATGCAAAGAACTGACTTATTGGAAAAGACCCTGATGCTGGGAAAGATAGAAGGCAGGAGAAGGGGATGACAGGATGAGATGTTTGGATAGAATCACCAACTCAGTGTACATGAGTTTGAACAATCTCCAGGAGATGGTGAACAACATGGAAGCCAGGCGTGCAGCAGTCTGTGGGGTCTCATAGAGACAAACACAACATAATGACTGAACAATAACAACAATCATCCATTGGTTCCCTCAAGACACATACACTGAGTGGAGACGCGAATATAGCCATGAGAATATACCAGGGGATGTCATAAGAGAGTAACCAACCCCATCCACCTCTTACTTCTCCAATGGCCTATTTCTGGGATTTTGCAGACTCTGCAGTTGAATAAAAGGCCAAAATTTGATGGCTGATTTGTTGATATGTGTAACAAATACAAGGTAAGTGAGTCTTCTATTCACCAAAGCCACAAATGTACACTAGATCTGGGGATAAAAATGAATCAGATGATAATATTTCTGAGGGCAGAGCCAGATGCCTTTTTTTTGTATTCCCATAGTAGAGTGCTACCACATAGCAGATACTCAAGAAAAATACCTGTAGATTGGCACAAAGCAATTTGAACTCCCTTACCTGATCTTAGATGATTATGTAGTATAACACAAGAAGCTGTTAAGTCAAGACTTAACTAAACTGTTTTGATATGACTCAAAAGAACCCCTTAGAGGCTGTTAGAAAGATAAAAGCGGGCTCTAGGACTTCCCTCACATGGAGGAGCTCCACTTTTTTTCTGTTCTACATGCTGAGCTTCCACACAAGATTTGGTTCTTAAGGTTGAAAACCACTGCTAGAGGCAAACATAGCCCAGGTTAAAGATTAAATATATAGAGAAGCACTGAAGAATAAAACTAAAAAGTGATAGTACCAAGTTCCAAATACTGTACTTTAAAAGCTGGAGAAATGTTACCATGCAATATCCATTAGGCAGGATAAGTAGGGATATTGAGTAAAAATGCAGAAACTCAATAAAAAAGGGGGGATTGGGCTGGATGGAATGGGAAAAGGACATGTCTGTGAGCTCCAGACTCCCCACTTATCTCCAGCAAAACCAGGTCCTCAGCATGAAGGGAAGAGGTTGTCTTCAAGTGATCTTTGGAGTAGCCATCAGCAAAATGAAAAGACAACCTACTGATGGGAAAAGATATTTACAAAAACTATGACTGATAGGGGGTTAATATCCAACACATATTAACAGGTCATAAAACTCAATATGAAAGAAACAAAAAGCCAATTAAAAGATGGGCAGAAGAACTGAATAGATACTTTTCTAAAGAAGAAAAGTATCTTCTTTTCTTCTTCCATCTCCATGTGCCAGCAGGCACATGAAAATATGCTCAGCATCACTAATCATCAAGAAATGCAAATCAAAATCACAATGAGGTACGACCTCACACCTATCAGAATGGCTATTCTCAAAATGAACACAAATAAACAAATGTTGGCGAGGATGTGGAGAAAAGGGTACCCTCCTGCACTATTGGTAGGAATGTAAAGTGATGCAGTCACTGAGGAAAAAAGTATGAAAGTTTCTCAAAAAAAAATAAAAGTAGGACTACCATATGATTCGGCAATTCCATTCCTGGGTATATATATGAAAAAACCACCAATTCAAACAGATATACATACCCCAATGTTCATAGCAGCATTACTTACAATTCTCAAGGTATAGAAGCAACCTGAGTATTGGATGAATAGATAAAGAAGATGTGATATATATAAAAGGAATACTACTCAGCTGTACAAAAGACTGAAATTTTGCCATTCGCAGCAACATGGATGGACTTGGAGGGCATTATGATAAGTGAAATAAATCACAAAGAAAAAGCAAAATACTGTATGATGTCAATCATATGTGGAATCTAAAAAATACAACAAACTAGTGAATATAACAAAAAAAGCAGTGGACTCTCAGACCTAGAGAACAACCAGTGGTTACTGGTGTGTGTGGGGGGCACTAATTTTAGGGGTTGGGAGGGTGGGAGGTACAAACTGTTGGGCATCAGATAGGCTCGTAGACATATCGTACAACCTGGAGAATATAACCAGGATTTTGTAATAACTACATATGGAAAGCAATATTTAAAATTTGTACTTAGAAGTCCAAAAAATCTAAAGGGAAATTCACTTGGGAATAAGGCTGAAGAGAACAAATTATTGAAATTAAATGTATTAAAGTATCAGTAAGTATTTTTCTATCTAATTTCGTGTACCTTCTTAATTTTCTGATAATGAGGATATATGTGTTCTCATGTGGCACTGTCTTCACACTTCAGAACCAGTCCCTCATTCCCAGTGAACGCTGCCCTCAACCTAGAAGACCCAACTCCTTTTGTCTAAGATATTGATGGTTTTTTATGCCTGTACATATCTCTGCATCCCCAACTATATGATTTAGCGCTCCCCATAACAGAATCCCAAGGAAAGTGTGGGTGAGCACTGCTCTTCAAACCTTACCAAGCACATCTCAACACTTAGCCCTGATCATGCATGCCTGAGACAGGATGTGGTTAAGACCAAAATACTTGAGCTATGAGGCAGAAACTAGAAGTTGTATTAAAATTGCCTCTATGGAATGGATAAACAACAAGGTATAACCCAGGGGAACTATATTCTATATTTTGTGATAAGCCATCATGGAAAAGAACATGAAAAAGAATATATACACATGTATAACCGAATCACTCTGCTGTGTAGCAGAAGTGAACACAATCTTGTAAATCAAGTCTACTTCAATAAAATAAAATTTCAAAATGCTTCTATGAACACACTCACCGGAATTCCATTGATGCCAAGAAAGCCGGGAACACCCATGGGACCCTAAAAAAAACAGTAGGAATGTAAGAGATGGTCCAACTGATCTCCATTAGATGAGGTAGGCTTGTTCATGTAGTTAATGACCTAAGTTGTTAAGAAGTGTTTTGTACCCCATCTTCCCCTCCCCCCACACACATCACATCACCTTGCTGTCTACTACACTTCCAAGTGATCACTAGCCTTTACCTAAGGTCTTAGGCAGTTCTTGTCTTAGACCATGTGGTGTCAGACCTAAAAATAAGGCTCAATATTATATGGTGCCTTGACATCTGGGAAGGCTACATGTGGGCTTGCTAAGTCTTTGCAATCCTAACTTACTAGGTTCCTCTGTCCATGGGATTTTCCAGGCAAGAACACTGGAGTGGGTTGTCATTTCCTCCTCCAGGGGATCTTCCTGACCCAGGGATCAAACCCATGTCTCTTATGTCTCCTGCATTGGCAGGCAGGCTCTTCACCGCTAGTGCCACCTGGGAAGCCCTGGGAAAACTGGGAATGCCTCAAAGGGCATTTTGCTCCTGATGAGATCTCTCAGGCAAACAACTCTCTTTATCAAATATACCGGGCACAGTTCCTGCTTGTTCCTGAGTTGTAGGTTTCAATTCCCTGCTGACCCAATTAATTATTCAAACAAGCCAGGCATATCCTCCTTCAGGAACCTAGGGACACTCACCCTCTTGACATGGCAGAGTGTGCCTCCCACAGCCCTTCTGGTTTATTTTGTTCCAGAGCGAAAGTACTGTGTGGCCCTGCACGGCATGTGATGTCCTCTTCCACTGTGCTGTGAGTGCATGTGACTTATAAACCTGTTGTTGATCTCTTCTGTCCTGTGCCAGGTGTCACATGCTTGGCCATCTGCAGAACCCTAGGGTAGGAATCCTGCTCTCACCAATGCGGTAAATAGGAGGTGATTAATTGCTAACCTCAGACAGCCAGCTGCCATGACATGACCAATCTCCTTTCTTGCATCTCTTCCCCTACATTTGTGGCCCAGCTGGTTTCCAAGCATTCTGACCCCTGGCGTCCCATTCCCCTTGTTTGGATCCCTCTGCTGCCCTGTTGATTGGCCTTCTGATCCATCTCCAGCTCAAACCCTCTGGACTTTTCCACCACGGTGATCCCACTTATCTGGCAAATAGCTGATATCTTGACTTTCTGACTTGCTGGCTATGGGATTCTGCCTAGAAATGGGAGCATATCACCCATCCTGCCTATTATTAAAGTGTGTAGCCTGGCACCAAAGTATGTGCAATTAGTATTCTTTTCATGAATAGACAGCTGAGGTTTAGAACCTTTCACCTTCATACCCATGGTCCAAGAGTCAAAGGAAAACTCAAGCTTTGGTGCTCTTACCTTATCGCCTTTTGGTCCATACGGTCCCAGCGGGCCTGGGGAGCCCCTTTCTCCTTTTAACCCTGATAAACCACTAGGGCCAGGAAGTCCTTGAGGACCTGTTGGACCTTGAATTCCAATTGGTCCTGGTCTCCCCTGAGATGGACAGAAGGAGTACAATTAGTCAACAGAGGAGTTACCATCCCCACTTCCCATTTTCCCATGCACAAAGAACACTGTCATCACTCCACTGAATAATTTTGGCTTAGAGACCTATGAAGCGTGCCAGAGTTCCAGACACGGATCAGAAGAGGCTATTTTAGGGGTTGCTAAGCTTATTTGGATAGAACATATTTTATAAGCACATTTAATAAGATTCATGTGCACCAAGATCCTTCAACTTTGTACTTCTTAGGAGATTAGTTATTCAGGCTGGATAATATTGTCCTCTTCCTAGTTAATGCCAGGTCATCCATCAGACTGTCAAAAGAGCAAATGAACAGAACTCTGGAGAGCATTGGAACGTTTTCGAACTCACATCCAAATGGCCAACGTGCTTGAGCTAAAGTTCAGAGATGGCTGCGCCCATAGAACACTGCCTTGGGGGGCCACAGTGAAGAGAACCCAGAAACCCCCAGCTGACAACCTGCCAGCTCACCTTTGTCAGCCGTTCCCAGAACTCCAGGACTGCAACTGGAAACAGACACCCACAGCGAACGCACACATTGTTTATCTGCCCCCTCTGTGTCTCTCTTCTTCCCTTTACTACCCCCGCCATCTGTACAGTGTTGAATGTGTAAAACCAAAGAAGGCTGAGAATATCCATTAAGTATCAATTATGATAGCAAGAGGGAACAGCCTGAGGATTTTGAATGCCCTATTTATAAAGCATCTGTAACAATTAAGTCTGAGAGTTCAGGCTGACATTTTCAAGCTGATTGAGATGCAGAATTAACCCCAGTGGGTGCAACTAGGCTACCTAGGTGGGCTAGGCTACCACTTAGCACAAATCCCAGTAGGGACTGAATTTTCTTGGCATAAAAATGAAAACCATTAGTAATATGCATTAACTAGCAGAGAAAACAACATCATATCAGGTAGAAAGCCTATTTTCATAAACGCTTCCCATTTCTGTCCCTCAGCCCCTTTACTTACTGTCTGCAATTTCCTACAGTCCTGTGAAAAACTCTGAGAAAAGTGCATTAAATGTGCTCTTTACTATTCACCTTCAAGGTTTACTTTTGAAAGGGCTGAAAAGAGGACAGACGCTTTATGGGGTGATTAGAGTCACGTACTGGACACCCAAGTGGCCGCCAGCTGTGTGCAGATTTTGGACTGAAATTTCCAAAGTCTACCAGGTCGACAAAGACCTGGGACTCTTGTCAAGAAGTAAAAGATGCTCTTCCCCAGGCAATTTAATTCTCTGGGTGTACCACCTACCACGCAATCTTTCCAACACAAACCTAGAGAGGGTGCTAGGCTGCAGAGCACTTAACTTAGGCTTATTTCTGGGAATGATGGGATGGGAGTTGAACTTTTAACTTCTATGCTCTAACCTCCTGCTGCTGAACTTTTGTTTATGGTGGTTCTCTTATTATTCTTAAAAATTTTCACTACACATACACAACTCAAAAGTAATAGAACACTTTAAAAAATAGTGCTGGGCTGCTGTTGAGGATTAACAAAGTCTAAAATGTCAGCCTAGCTTTCAAGACTAATGTACACAAAGCTATAGCAAACAGTTCAAGTCCGGAATGGAGGATAAGTACTGCAGGAACACAAAGGCAGGGTTGACCATGGAGGGTTTGTGGAATGCTTACATTATGTCCATGATGGGGTGGGGGGGTGGGGGCAGCCACTGGCCACACTGGAAAGGCTGAGTGGGCCCCAACTGAAGTAGGCCTGGAAAGCAAGGCAGGGAAGTGGAAGACTTGATGTGACAGGAAATAGGGAGCCCTTAGAGGTTTGGGGACAGGGTAGGTGGAAGGAAGGCAGTTTCAATGTTGAAACTCATCAATGAGTATTTAGGAGAACGTGCATGTGTGTGTGTGTGTGAGAGAGAGAGAGAGCATTAGGGCCAGGGCAGCCTGCCTGAGGCTGGAACAAGGAAGACAGATAAGAACCAGCTGTTGGGGGAGGAAAGGACTGGTTGGTGGGAGGGTGAGGCTTGCTGAGACCATGTTATTACTAGCAAAGGAGATGCATGCAGTCAGGGTACTGAATGCTTGATCCAAATCTGAGCCCTGCCCAAAGCTTTCATGCATCAAGGGCTAAGAGGTGAGAGCCTGATAAACTGTTGAGCTGCTACCAAGAGAGCAGACTGTGGCATGGCCCAATTCCCATCTTGCTCACGGCACTAGAGCCCAAGCGGTGCCTGGTGTGTGCACATGGGCTAGCCCATGCCAGGTCCCTTGCCTTGGTGAGTGAGTGCATGCTCAGCGAGAATAAGCAAAGAGACATAGGAGTGAGGCAATTCTCGGGCTGCACTTAATAGGAAATATGATTCCATCCAGAAAAGGCTGGGTTCCATGGCCCACTCCCTGTCTCTTGTCTGGGAGGGTGTGTTGAATCGACCACAGTCACATAGCTGACTCTTCCGTTCTAGCCAGAGAGCTTAAAGTAGGGCTCTTAAAGAGCTCATGGATTCTTTGAGTTTGAATTATTTTTCAAAAAGGGCATTTGAAATGATATGGAAGGTGTACTTCTGAGCTGGTCCTGAGTTTCAAAACCTTCAGGTGGAAGCAGGGCCTTGGGGATGACTTGACACCTCTGAGGCACTGCTGGCCCAGAACTGCCTCTTTAGGGTGGTGCCAGGGCCCCTGGAGCCTGAAGTTCTGGGATATGAGGCAAGGAGCCTTACCATCCCCTGAGCCTCCTTTCTTTCATACAGTGGCACAGAACACCATGAACAGACGAAGATGGCAAAGAAAAAAAATAAAGACATGTCTTTCGTGGGCTGTTTTGTCAGCCGTCTGTTGCTGCTAAGTTGCTTCAGTCGTGTCCGACTCTGTGCGACCCCATAGACGGCAGCCCACCAGGCTCCCCCGTCCCTGGGATTCTCCAGGCAAGAATACTGGAGTGGGTTGCCATTTCATTCTCCAATGCATGAAAGAAAAAAGTGAAAGTGAAGTCGCTTAGTCGTGTCCGACTCTTAGCGACCCCATGGACTGCAGCCTACCAGGCTCCTCCATCCATGGGATTTCCCAGGCAAGAGTACTGGAGTGGGGTGCCATTGCCTTCTCCAGTATGATATTTCCCTTGTCTCCAATGTATAGGCTTTCTGTCACCATGCCCAGTGTACTGCTGATGCTTAATACTAAATCAATGATGGGTTTTTTAGTTGGTTTGCCTTACTCCAAAGAAGCTATCGGTGGCACTTTTTCACAATGGCCAGCAGAGGGCAGTGTGAGAACGTAGAGGCTTCAGATAAACAGGTGGATGTGTGGACCTCTCCCACTACAGAGAAAAAGAAATACCAGTGTCAGAGAAGTCACAGAATATTCTAGCAGGAAGGGCCCTTAGAGACCATTCTATCCAGGGTCTATTTTATACTTGGGGGAAAAAGGAGGCCGAGAGAATGGGAAGGACTTGCTTAGATCATGTAGGTAGTGAGAAACGGCATGCGACTCAAATTAGACCACCTGCTGCCAGTGCGTGGCTCTCTCCCTGTTTTCCAGTGGCAGATGTCCTGGGGGGGTAGTTGAGGATGCCCCCCTCACCCCGAGCCCGCCCCTGGGACTGTCCCAATCACTAGGCTGCAGTAGCCAGATGCTCACACCTCATTTCTCTCTTCCTAACTGATCATTTCACAGAACCAATCTGAAATACCATCACTGTTTGGATTGCTAGCAGAATTTCAATGGGCTTGGACCAATGCCTTGCCCTGATACATGTCATATATTTTGGCAAATAGACCCAGACAGGGCAGAAGGGACTCCTCCAAGTCTTTCCAACCAGCTCTCCTGCCTCCATCTGCTCCAGATTTTAAATAAGCACATCAGGGTCAAATTCTCAAGAGTGGCCTGGGACTTGTGCATAAGGCAAGGAACCGCAGCTCGGGGCTGACTTCCTCCTGCTGATCACAGTGGGTTGGGGTCAGTGCGTAGTTTAATTTTACCTTTGATCAGACCACACCCAAGCCCCAGCCCCAGATAACTAGGGTAGCCGACCCCAAAATGGGTCTGCATATAAAGAGGTACACTTATGCAGAAATAGCATCTTGGAACATTAAAAGCACATGCCTCTGACCAGGTAGAACTGTAAAACTAAGAGGAGGGTGACTTTTCATTCCAAGGCCCACTTCTGCCTTTTCATCTCTCCCTCAAGGTTCCAGTGTCCTTCTCTCATAAAATTAAAATTTGTTCCTAAGTAAGAATCTGAAACTCATTCCCACTGAAGCATAAATGACTGGCAACAACTTAGAGCTTTACTTCTCCCCAGGGTTTTTGTATTTTAATGGAGAGCAAAGCGTTAAGCTAGGGGATTCAAATTATATTTATGAAGCACAGAAGGGAAAAGGGGTATGCACACGCTTTCTTAAGGATCTGGCTATACTGCTAGAAGTGGTGCAGTTGCTGTTAGGTGGTATCATGGTGCAGGCTCTGGTGTCAGATCTTACTGCCATTTAATAGCTCTGGGACCTTGGGCAAGTGATTTAACCACTCTGAGTCCCTAAGGGCTCCAAGCAGTAATAACTCTAGTGTAGGGTTATGGGGTGGAGAAGGCAATGGCACCCCACTCCAGTACTCTTGCCTGGAAAATCCCATGGACGGAGGAGCCTGGTAGGCCGCAGTCCATGGGGTCGCTAAGAGTCAGGCATGACTGAGCAACTTCATTTTCACTTTTCTCTTTCATGCATTGGAGAAGGAAATGGCAACCCACTCCAATATTCTTGCCTGGAGAATCCCAGGGATGGGGGAGCCTGGTGGGTTTCCATCTTTGGGATCGCACAGAATCGGACATGACTGAAATGACTTAGCAGCAGCAGCAGCAGAGTTATGGGGAGCATGTGAGTCAGTGAATGTAACACATGTGGTGGATAGCATGAACATACGAATGTATCCATTTCCTTTCTTCTTTAAGGCATGTTTATGGCAAAAGGAGAAGTTATAATTGGGTTCTTAAAACTCTTTTTATTAAGTAAGAGATGCACTGACATTATTCAGAAACTCTCTGTGGGACAGAAATGTGTTCCAGGAATGAATGGGCACTCCATATCTGGGAGAGTATTTCCCCTCTTAGTACTGATGACCTGGTTCTCTTGAGCACTCAGCTCTTCAGTGTCTGCTCATTCTCCTTGTAGACCTCATCCACAAGGTAATGACTCCCCAACCTGAACCTCCAGACCAGAGTTCTCTTCTCAATGTGCCAGATCCTTATAGCCAATGAATTAGCAGACTTGTTCACCTGGATATTCCAACTCAAATTCAACATGACTAAAGCCGAACCTATCATCTTTTCCCCAACTTCATTCCCCAAAGCAGATTCTTCCTTCTGAGTTAACGGTACTAACTCTGTAAATGGCGGTTCATCTACAGAGTTGATAAAGCCAGAAACCCAAGGGTCCTCCATGACCTCTCTCCCTTATCTTCTACATCCAATTCACCAGCAAGGACTGTCAATTCCACCTCTAAAATATAACTGAAATCTGTTCATTTTTGTCTACTTTGATGGTCTTAGTTCAGGACTTCCTCATCTCTCCCCTAGAATGTTGCTACAGCTTCCCAAATGGTCTGCCATCTTCTAATCTAACTTTATTTTCTCCTGGCATTCTGCCTCAGGGTTTTCGTACATATCTTTGTTTTCCTGGTTAGCTCCTATTTATCATTCAGGCTCCAACCAAGACATTAGCTCTTCCAAGGAACCTAACATGATTACCCTTCCTCCACAGAATGGACTAGGTGGCCTGTTTGTGTCCTTACTCCCCAAAAGATTGACCTCCTTGAAAACAGGGCCTGTGTCTTACTTTCCATTGAGTCACTTGTGGTAACTACAGTTCCTCATATATAGTGGGTGCTCAGTATTTTCTGAATGGAGAAATGAATGAATGAATACACACACCAAGAAGCCAGTGGCTCAGGTATATCAACATCTTCTTTGGAAGTCTGGATGGCTACACTAGAGTATAATTAAGAGCCATCTGATCACAGAACTACAGAAGAAGACTTGCACCAGACTTAGGAAATGATCCAGTTGAGGATGGAGAAGTTGAAGCTCTCAGAAAGGGAAAGGGACCAACTCAAGTTCAGAGTTTACATAGCAAGACCAGAGACAAGGAACCCAGTGAGGAGGTTGGATTCACTGGGAGAGAAATAATGATGACCTGAACTAGCAAGACAAATTTAAGAGATATTGTAGAGCCTAAAAACGATAGGACTTGATGCAAGATTGGAATAGGTGAGTAAGACAGAGACAGGTAGGAAGGAGGACTCCCAGTTTTCTTTTTGAACTTTTATGTTGTACTGGGATATAGTCGATTAACAGTGTTTTGATGGTTTCAGGTGGACAGTGAAGGGACTCAGCCATACATATTCATGTCTGGACTCCCAGTTTTCTTGATTGGGTGACTGAGTGAATCTCTTCACTGACATGAGGAAGCCTAGGGGAGGAAGAATTTTGGATGGAAGATGAGGCATTCATATTTGGAGAGGTGAGGATTAAGATACCTATGGACTGTCTTGAAAGATGTTCAGAACCTACTTCTGCCTCTAAACTGGAAGGGCCGAGAGGACAGGGAGCTCAGTTGACTTTGTCCTGGTATCTCTGGGAGATTCAGTGTCTGGTGTACAGTAGACCCTCAAAACATAATTGTGTGGAAAAAGCTCAACTGTGGAATGAATGAAAATAAAGAACTAAATGTGCACTTGGGAATCTTCGAGAAGGCCACTTCCAAGTCTTATTAGGAGCAAAATGAGATTAAAAGACTTTGCTGCCAACCTTCAAAATCCCTGGTGGCCTTTGGGAAAAGGGTAGCAGAAATCCCTGACCTCCAACCTGGGACCATGTGGCTTAAATTCTACAACTTTTCCTTACGTTTCAACTGGAATTCCCATTTCAGCTATGAGGCCATGGCAGAGGGGGTGCAAGAACTTAACAGACTCTGGCCTAAGGAGATGGGCTGTCCCTCCTAGCCACAAAATATGTGGTAAGAAGGAAACCATCAGTGATATCCCCCAAAGGCAGATTACTTAAGAACCTTCAGAACATGCTTCCTTTCACCATTCCTTTGGGGCATCACAATACACTTGTGACAGAGGTGGCGGGCACCAAGCTGGAAAAGCAATTAGTCAATGGGGCTTATGAATTTCACACAGCTATGCAGTGGCAGAGGGAGTAACAGGGCCGCCCCATCAACTCTATGCTCCTTCTATTGCAACAAACAGAAATAGCCACCCAGAGAGCCCCAAAGTCCACTCTTTGAGTAACAGCACTAATGGGGCTTCCCTGGTAGATCAGCTGGTAAAGAATCTGCCTGCAATGCAGGAGACCCTGGTTCAAATCCTGGGTTGGGAATTTCCTCCAGAGAAGGGATAGGCTACCCGTAACTCCAGTGTTCTTGGGCTTTCCTGGTGACTCAGATGGTAAAGAATCTACCTGCAGTGTGGGAGACCTGGGTTCAATCCCTGGGTTGGGAAGACCCCCTGGATGAGGGCATGGTAACCCACTCCATCATTCTTGCCTGGAGAATCCCCATGAACCGAGGTGCCTGGTGGGCTACAGTCCATGGGGTCTTAAGAGTTGGACACGACTGAGTGAATAAGCACAGTGCACAGCACAGGAGCACTAATGGGCTAGTGTTGTCTGCAGAAGTAAATGAGGGAGAAAGAACACCAGTAGGTGAAGAATAGATCTAAAGTATGGCAGATAAAGACATATACAGACATCCATTTGATGACCCAGGAAGCCCTGGTTCAGCTTGATAATATTAGCATCATCTACGCTTTGCCAGCATGAGCAGTGACCCTTCCCATCTTCAAAAAAAAAAAAAAAGAAAAAAGTGCTTGGTGTCTACCAAAGAATGAACTCCCCAAATTCTCAGTGTTCTGCCTAGCTGAGAAGCAGTATCAGAGTCTCAGCCTCAACACCCAGATGAAAACACATTTATTTTCTAGTTCTGAGGCAATAATCAGTGTTTGAAGCAGCCAGCCCAGGCATGAAGACATGCGTCTACATGTTTTGTTTGCAAAGACACACACACCCATCTCATTGGCTGCTGTCAGCATGTTGAAATTTTTGGAAAGACACCTCCCAGAGCACTAAAGTTAACTCTTTCTGGGCAATATTCTGCATCCCTCCCTTCTATCTGTTTATTCACATTTCTCTTCTAAAAGATAAAAATCTTCTTTTTACCAGGCACATACTAAGTGCCTCTCATTTAACCTGTTTCCTTTAATCCTCTTAACAGCTCTAACAGGTGGATATGCCTCTTACAGATGAGGAAACTGAAATTTAGAAAGGGTAAGGAATTTGCTTGAGAGCACCCAGTAAGCAACTAGTGAAACCAATTTTGATGATATCAAATCCTCTGCTGCTTCTACCTAGTTTATATTGCCTCTCTGCATAGAATAAAGCTCTGAAAGTAGAAACACAAACCCACTTGAAGAAGGGCAGTAAGAGCTACTCTGGGCAGAAAACATTTCTATTTTCATTGATACTGGGACAAGTTATTTTAATTTGCCCAGTCTTTTCACTGGAACAGGTACTATTTCATAGAAACTCAATAGAATTAATAAATTAGGTGATAAAATGCACTTTAAGGAATAGCACACCTTACACCTTAAAAAGATGGAAGATTACTTCTTGTTTAATAATTGAAGTGGCTTTGTTGATTGGTCTGTCATCAATGGAGATTTTTCTACGTTCTTGTAGACAAATTCTGATGTGTTATGAGTCCCTTATGCTAGCTTATTCAGTTAGGTGTGGACAGGGAAATACAGGCAGAGTATACTAATTTGATCATTGTGATGAGCAGAAATTGGTGATTTTGCTTTAAACATGTTGTATTTTTCCTTGCCCTTGTGGAATGCTGCTGCTAAGTCACTTCAGTCGTGTCCAACTCTGTGTGACCCCATAGATGGCAGCCCACCAGGCTCCCCCATCCCTGGGATTCTCGAGGCAAGAACATTGGAGTGGGTTAATTGTTAAAACAGGATGAAGCAGAGATGTCTGCTAGATAGAGATAAATAAGTTGATGAAAAATTTTCAGGTCTCCCCTTTCTCTATAACATATTCCTAAAATCACATCAGAAACCAGAGAACGTTTTTATTTTGTGATAATAATATAATTGGGATGGTCAAGAACCCCCAAATCCAATGGAAATATGACCAATAGTTGGCCACAAAAATTAAAAAAAATAACCAAACACCTCTGTAACCATTACAAATGGTTGAATGAGCCCCCATAACCCTTCAAATATACATGCAGATTATACAGAGCCCCACCGTATGATAAAGTATGTGGTAAGTTTCCAGACCACATGAGGAAATAGATACAGCTCTATCTACTTAGGATGAATTTAACTTAAAACCATGAATTTTTCCATGCATTGGAAAAATATGAAATAATTAACCATAATTTAGTTTTCCATCTTAGAATTTGAAGGGCAACTTCTGTATGATTTGATGGCACAGGTCTCTAGTAAACAGAAAATTCACCTGCTTAAAGCAGAATCATAAGATTAAGGTTTTATTCCCTGCTCTCACTTTCTAACTGTATGACCTTGAGAAAGTCAATTCATCTCTCAGCCTTAGTTTTCTCATCAGAAAAATGGGCCTATTTGCCCTACCTATTTCTTGAATTGCTTTGAGCATCAGTGGAGACAATGTATGTGAAAATGGGCTGAGGGTTCATTCCATTGACTAAGCTTTGTTTTTGGGGCAAAAAACCCTAGTAACTAGACTCCCAATTTTAAAAAATCCATTTGCTGGGCTCATAGGGCAATAAGCTCTTAAAGAGATAAAAGCTCATGAGGAGGAGATTTCAGTAGGGAAAAAATGGAATGAAACAAGGAGCAGAATGTAAAGCTGTGAAAGGTAGGAGCAAACTGACTGTCCACACAGGGCTGTCGTTACAGTGTAGAAAGGATGTGAACCTACTCTATTATCCTATTATTGTAGTTGAAAAATATGTAGTTTATTTTAAAAGACATGGTTTAATTACAACCTGGAGCTAGTCTTTTTCATTTTTTTTCTAGCAAAACATAGCCATGGTTTTATAATTAAAAAATCAAAGTGAAACAGGCCTTGCCAGAAATTCACTTTATAGAAAATTTTCTGTAGTGTATCTCAGTTCAGTTCAGTTCAGTCACTCAGTCGTGTCCAATGTTTTGTGACCCCATGAACCACAGCAGGCCAGGACTCCCTGTCATCACCAGCTCCAGAGTTTACCCACACTCATGTCCATTGAGTCGGTGATGCCATCCAACCATCTCACCCTCTGTCGTCCCCTTCTCCTTCTGCCCTAAATCTTTCCCAGCATCAGAGTCTTTTCAAATGAGTCAGCTCTTCACATCAGGCGGCCAAAGTACTGGAGTTTCAGCTTCAACATCAGTCCTTCCAATGAACACCCAGGACTGATCTCCTTTAGGATGCACTGGTTGGATCTCCTTGCAGTCCAAGGGACTCTCAAGAGTCTTCTCCAACACCACAGTTCAAAAGCATCAGTTCGTCGGCAATCATTTTCTTTATAGTCCAAACCTCACATCCAAACATGACCTTTGGAAAAACCATAGCCTTGACGAGACGGACCTTTGTTGACAAAGTAATGTCTCTGCTTTTCAATATGCTGTCTAGGTTGGTTCATAATTTTCCTTCCAAGGAGTAAGCGTCTTTTAATTTCATGGCTGCAATCAATCACCATCTGCAGTGATTTTGGAGCAACCCCAAAATAAAGTCAGCCACTGTTTCTAATGTTTCCCCATCTATTTGCCATGAAGTGATGGGACAGGCTGCCATGATCATAGTTTTCTTAATGTTGACCTTTAAGCCAACTTTTTCACACTCCACTTTCACTTTCATCAAGAGGCTCTTTAGTTCTTCTTCACTTTCTGCCATAAGGGTGGTGTCATCTGCATATCTCAGGTTACTGATGTTCCTCCCGAGAATCTTGATTCTAGCTGGTGCTTCCTCCAGCCCAGAGTTTTCTCATGATGTACTCTGCATATAAGTTAAATAAGCAGGGTGACAATATACAGCCTTAACATACTCCTTTTCCTATTTGGAGCCAGTCTGTTGTTCCATGTCCAGTTCTAACTGTTGCTTCCTGACCTGCATACAGGTTCCTCAAGAGGCAGGTCAGGTGGTCTGGTATTCCCATCTCTTTCAGAATTTTCCAGTTTATTGTGATCTACACAGTCAAATGCTTTGGGATAGTCAATAAAGCAGAAATAGATGTTTTTCTGGAACTCTCTTGCTTTTTCCATGATCCAGCGGATGTTGGCAATTTGATCTCTGGTTCCTTTGCCTTTTCTAAATTGAGCTTGAACATCTAGAAGTTCACGGGTCACGTACTGCTGAAGCCTGGCTTGGAGAATTTTAAGCATTACTTTACTAGCATGTGTGATGAGTGCAATTGTGCAGTAGTTTGAGCATTCTTTGGCATTGCCTTTCTTTGGGATTGGAATGAAAACTGACCTTTTCCAGTCCTGTGGCCACTGCTGAGTTTTCCAAATTGCTGGCATATTGAGTGCAGCACGTTCACAGCATCATCTTTTAGGATTTGAAATAGCTCAACTGGAATTCCATCACATCCACTAGCTTTGTTTGTAGTGATACTTCCTAAGGCCCAATTGACTTCACATTCCAGGATGTCTGGCTCTAGGTGAGTGATCACACCATTGTGATTATCTGGATTGTGAAGATCTTTTTCATATAGTTTTTCTGTTTATTCTTGCCCCCTCTTCTTAATATCTCTGCTTCTGTTAGGTCCATACGATTTCTGTCCTTTATTGAGCCCATCTTTGCATGAAATGTTCCCTTGGTATCTCTAATTTTCTTGACGAGATCTCTACTCTTTCCTATTCTATTGTTTTCCTCTATTTCTTTGCATTGATCGCTGAAGAAGGCTTTCTTATCTCTCCTTGCTATTCTTTGGAACTCTGCATTCAAATGGGTATATCTTTCCTTTTCTCCTTTGCTTTTCACTTTTCTTCTTTTCACAGCTATCTGTAAGGCCTCCTCAGAGAGCCTTTTTTCTTTTTTGCATTTCTTTTTCTTGGGGATGGTCTTGATCACTGTCTCCTGTACAATGTCAGGAACCTCCGTCCATAGTTCATCAGGCACTCTGTGTATCAGATCTAGTCCCTTAAATCTATTTCTCACTTCCACTGTATAGTCATAAGGGATTTTATTTAGGTCATACCTGAATGGTCTAGTGTTTTTCCCCACTTTCTTCAATTTAAGTTTGAATTTGCCAATAAGGTGTTCATGATCTGTGTCACAGTCAGTTCCTAGTCTTTGTTTTGCTGATTGTATAGAGCTTCTCCATCTTTGGCTGCAAAGAATATAATCAGTCTGATTTTGGTATTGACCATCTGGTGATGTCCATGTGTAGAGTCTTCTCTTGTGTTGTTGGAAGAGGGTGTTTGCTATGACCAGTGTGCTCTCTTGGCAGAACTCTATTAGCCTTTGCCCTGCTTCATTCTGTACTCCAAGGCCAAATTTGCCTGTTACTCCAGGTGTTTCTTGACTTTCTACTTTTGCATTCCAGTCCCCTATAATGCAAAGGACATCTTTTTTGGATGTTTGTTCTATACGGTCTTGTAGGTCTTCATAGAACCTTTCAACTTCAGCTTCTTCAATGTTACTGGTAGGAGCACAGCCTTGTATTACCGTGATATTGAATGGTTTGCCTTGGAAACGAACAGAGATCATTCTGTCGTTTCTGAGATTCCATCCAAGTACTGCATTTCAGACTGTTTTGTTGACTATTGATGGCTACTCCATTTCTTCTAAGGGATTCCTGCCCACAGTAGTAGATATAATGGTCATCTGAGTTAAGTTCACCCATTACAGTTCATCTTAGTTCGCTGATTCCTAGAATGCCAACGATCACTCTTGCCATCTCCTGTTTGACTACTTCCAATTTGCCTTAATTCATGACATTCCAGGTTCCTATGTAATATTGCTCTTTACAGTATCAGACCTTACTTCTATCACCAGTCATATCCACAACTGGTTGTTATTTTTGCCTTGGCTCCATCCCTTCATTCTTTCTGGAGTTATTTCTCCACTAATCTCCAGTAGCGTAATTGGGCACCTACTGACCTGGGGAGTTCCTCTTTCAGTATCCTATCTGTTTGCCTTTTCATACTGTTTATGGGGTTCTCAAGGCAAGAATACTGAAGTGGTTTGCCATTCCCTTCTCCAGTGGACCACATTCTGTCAGACCTCTCCAACATGACTCGTCCATCTTGGGTGGCCCCACACGGCATGGCTTAGTTTCATTGAGTTAGAAAAACTGTGGTCCATGTGATCAGATTGGCTAGTTGTATCTAGTCCATTAGAAAAGGGATACTTGTGGCATTTTTCTTTGACATAGTAAATTATCCATCATTGATATACTGTACAACCTTTGGTCCAATACTAAGCTGGTGTGAGTGGATTGCTTCTGGATCAATGTTGGCTTCCTCAAGCCTATAGTGAGAAGTCATCAAGTTTTGGGAACAAACGGTAACAGGGAGGAACCAGTGACAGCTCCTTAAACGGAAGGAGGAAATGGAGGATAGGATCAAAGGAATCTCCTGCTAAGATCCCCTTGCCAAAGAACTCAGGGAGCTCAGAAAAGGGAGGAGAGGGCAGGGGAGGGAGAGGAACAGCTTACTCACATAGTCTCCACGCTGCCTTCCTGTAAGCCCACACCCCTGCATTCATTTAGATCCAGAGGAGCATTCATTTCTACATGCATGCAGATAAAGAGGTGTTCCAACTCCAGTACACATGCCCACAGGCACAAGAGTCTGCTAAAATGGTAGGACTTGCTGGTACTCTGGCATAGCCTACCCTACACCTCTCAGTCAGCCACGGATTTGAATTCAAGAAGATGCGATGTCTTACAACTCACCCTGCCAGCTGTATGCAATAGCTCTTGTAGACAAGCCCAGACATGCACAGGCCAAGAGGGGGTCTAGAGGGAGAGGGCTGCACATTTCTGATCTCTTTTCCTTTTATGTAATGGACAATGGGAAGCTGAGATGAAATCAATCTCTGTGTGCAACAAGAAAGATGGGCTGAGGAAGGTGGAGGATGGTGTGGTGCAGGTGACAAATAGAAGCTCTAGTGTGTGCCTGTGAGCTAAGTCGCTTCAGTTGTGTCTGACTATTTGTGATCCTATGGATTGTAGCCCGCCAGGCTCTTCGGTCCATGGGATTCTGCAGGCTAGAATACTGGAGTGGGTAGTCATTTCCTTCTCCAGGGGATCCCCACCCAGGGATTGAACCTGCATCTCCAGGATTGCAGATGATTTTTTACCACTGAGCCACCTGAAAAACCTTAGTCCCACTCTGGTGCTCTTTCTGCTATTTTATCTCGCTTTCTTTTTTAAGAGACTGGTCAATTCTGGGTTCAAAATTCCCACAAAAAATGTACCTCCACACAAAACTCTGGATCTGGAGCTTATTGAGTCCTTTAGACTTTCCCTTCATCCTTCTTGCTGCCCAGTGGCACCTTTATTAACCAATTAAGTAGATGCACAAAGGATAGAGAACTCAACCTGCTTGGTTGCCTCATAATGCATCAACTGAGAAAGCATTTATGGATTGCCTACTGTGTGCCACCCATGGTGCCATGTGTTGGGAACACATAAAATGAAAACATGATCTTTGCCCTTGAGGAACTCTCAGTCCATGTCAGAAAGACTAGCTATGTACACACAGGAATATACTACAAGGCAGAGGAAGGCAGAAGGGATATGAGTCAGAACCCAAGGACCATCAATAGTTTTGTCTTAAAGGTAGAGGGGCATCTTTTATCCCTTCAGACTACAGAGTGGAGAAGGATATGTAAATAAAAGGAGCCAGGATGAGTCTGGAGAAGAGGGAAGTGGAGAAAGTCCATTTCGACTTGACCTCAGTGTTCTCAATAGATGTAGTATGTGAGGTTGCAGATAGAGAGTGAAGGGGTTTGAGGTTGAGGGCAACTGGAAAGGGTGGGGAGGAGATGCTGCAGAGGCCATGGCAGGAAGTCAATTGCTAGAAAAGTGTGAAAGGCTGCCAAGCATTTCTGAGGGCTCCACTGACACAAGAGAAGGTACTGTTGTTGGGAAGCTTCCTCAAACAATACTTGGCAGCCCAGGAGTGGGAGTAGGCAAAGCAGGTGGTGGGGTTTTCCAGGGTTGGACGTGGGCACTTACATCAGAATTTCTGGGGGTGAGGGCTGGGCCCAAAAGGAGGATGTGAAAGCACTGTTGATCTTGGGGTCCAGGTTGGAGAGCAAGCTGGAGAGGAGCTAGCCATTCCTGAGAAACAAATGATTTCCAAGACAATTTGGACCTTCCTTAAAGTGAGAGGTCCAAACTAGCTATAGATATGAATTTTGCACAGCATGGATTGCTTGATTCAAGGCTGTCGAGACAAATCTGGAGTCAGGGGGAGCAACCTGGGGATTGAAATGTAGAAAAAAAAACCCCTCCAAACTGTTAGCAATGTCATGCTACATCTACATGACTTTGTAGCATAGCATCCAACTCAAACAGAGATGGATTAGGCTGGATAATGGTGCCCACGCCCAGGGCAGAGTTACTGGCATGGGTACAGGGGCAATCAGGTAACTCCCCGGTTCATAGTTCCCTGAGGACATATTTTGTTCCAGTTCTTGGTTTTCTATACCTTCCCACTGGCACAATGTCATTTATGTTTTTATTATATCTCACTCTGCAAAGATGGGCACAATAAAGGACAGAAATGGTAGGGACCTAACAGAAGCAGAAGATATTAAGAAGAGGTGGCAAGGATAAACAGAAGAACTATATAAAAAAGATCTTCATGACCCAGATAATCACAATGGTGTGATTACTCACCTAGAGCCAGAAATCCTGGAATGTGAAGTCAAATGGGCCTTAGAAAGCATCACTATGAACAAAGCTAGTGGATGTGATGGAATTCCAGTTGAGCTATTTCAAACCCTAAAAGATGATGCTGTGAATGTGCTGCACTCAATATGCCAGCAAATTTGGAAAACTCAGCAGTGGCCACAGGACTGGAAAAGGTCAGTTTTCATTCCAATCCCAAAGAAAGGCAATGCCAAAGAATGCTCAAACTACCACACAATTGCACTCATCTCACATGCTAGTAAAGTAATGCTCAAAATTCTCCAAGCCAGGCTTCAGCAATACGTGAGCCATGAACTTCTAGATGTCCAAGCTCGATTTAGAAAAGGCAGAGGAACCAGAGATCAAATTGCCAACATCCACTGGATCACTGAAAAAGCAAGAGAGTTCCAGAAAAACATCTATTTCTGCTTTATTGACTATGCCAAAGCATTTGACTGTATGGATCACAATAAGCTGGGGAAAATTCTGAAAGAGATGGGAATACCAGACCACCTGACCTGCCTCTTGAGGAACCTGTATGCAGGTCAGGAAGCAACAGTTAGAACTGGACATGGAACAACAGACTGGCTCCAAATAGGAAAAGGAGTATATCAAGGCTGTATATTGTCACCCTGCTTATTTAACTTATATGCAGAGTACATCATGAGAAACGCTGGGCTGGAGGAAGCAAAAGCTGGAATCAAGATTGCTGGGAGAAATATCAATAACCTCAGATATGCAGATGACACCACCCTTATGTTAAAAAATGAAGAGGAACTAAAAAACCTTTTGATGAAAGTGAAAGAGGAGAGTGAAAAAGTTGATTTAAAGCTCAACATTCAGAAAACTAAGATCATGGCATCTGGTCCCATCACTCATGGCCAATAGATGGGGAAACAGTGGAAACAGTGGCTGACTTTAGTTTTTTGGGCTCCAAAATCACTGCAGATGGTGATTGATTTCAGCCATGAAATTAAAAGACGCTTACTCCTTGGAAGGAAAATTATGAACCAACCTAGACAGCATATTGAAAAGCAGAGACATTACTTTGTCAACAAAGGTCCATCTAGCCAAGGCTATGGTTTTTCCAGTGGTCATGTATGGATGTGAGATTTGGACTATAAAGAAAGCTGAGTGCCGAAGAACTGATGCTTTTGAACTGTGGTGTTGGAGAAGACTCTTGAGAGTCCCTTGGACTGCAAGGAGATCCAACCAGTGCATCCTAAAGGAGATCAGTCCTGGGTGTTCATTGGAAGGACTGATGTTGAAGCTGAAACTCCAGTACTTTGGCCGCCTGATGTGAAGAGCTGACTCATTTGAAAATACCCTGATGCTGGGAAAGATTTAGGGCAGGAGGAGAAGGGGACGACAGAGGGTTAGATGGTTGGATGGCATCACCAACTCGATAGATATGGGTTTGGGTGAACTCCGGGAGTTGGTGATGGACAGGGAGGCCTGGCATGCTGCAATTCATGGGGTCACAAAGAGTTGGACACGACTGAGGGACTGAACTGAGCTGAACTCTGCCAACCCTGACTATTCATTGGAAGGACGGATGATAAAGCTGAACCTGTAATACTTTGGCCACCTGGTGCAAAGAGCCAACTCATGGGCAAAGTCCCTGATGCTGGAAAGATTGAGGGCAGGAGGAAAAGGGGGCAGCAGAGGATGAGATGGTTGGATGGCATCACGGACTCAATGGACATGAGTTTGAGCAAACTCTTGGAGATAGTGAAGGAGAGGGAAGCCTGGCGTGCTGCAGTCCACAGGGTCACAAAGAGTCGGACACAACTTAATGACTGAAAAACAGCACTGAGCCCAACGATTCCCTTAGAGGTAGGAGCAATGAATACACTTGAAACAGCTTAAAAACAGTGATCTGGTTCCCAGAGAAAGCACAGCTAGGGATTAATTAGGAGATGACTTTGAGAGGAGCCCAGGTAGGAAATGAGGGCAGGAGGGAGTGGCAGCTAAATAAGAAATCGAAAGGAGCCAAACTTTAGGACCTGGGGGGTCAAAAGATATGAAAAGGGAGCTGGCCTGTCCAGGGGCCTGGCCTGGAGATGTTATCTGGGCAAGAGGCACTGTGGCCCCCTTACCTCTCCATCCCTCACTACTGTTTTCATTCTCTGGTTTTATGAGGCTTTTAAAAGCTTCTAGATCTGGTACTGGCAATCTTTCAGAGAAAGTGAACAGAGAATTCTGCAGCAATCAAGTCCCAGTGAAGCCTGTAGCCAAGAGTACCAACAATTGTCCCCTAAAGCTGAGTGGTAAACAAACCTTCAAGTGCTTTCCCCTTCAAGGCTTTGAGTGCTGCAGGTCCTTTGGCCAAAGAACCTAGAAGCTAATCACTTCTCTTGACTTGCTGACTGACATGGAGAGGTTTCTTTGTTAGTCTAGTTTCAACTAGTCTCCGGAACCCAGGAGAAGGAAAAAAAAAATGAGGAGGTGTCAAAGGGGGATGCGCGAAAGCTCTAGTAAGTCTCTCTGGGAGAGGGAAGCTCTCCCAAGGGCAAAATGAAGAAGCGTGATTGGGGAAAGGTGGGAGATATAGCCAGGGAGCTTTCAAAAAGCATGGCCAGGGAGGCTGCTCCAGGGCTCAGAGTGTGTGCTCAGTCATGTCTGACTCTGTGGGACCCCATGGACTGTAGCCTGCCAGGCTCCTCTGTCCATGGGATTCTCTAGGCTAGAATACTGGAGTGGGTTGCCATTTCCTCCTCCAGGAGATCTTCCCAATCCAGGGATTGAACCCATGTGTCCTGTGTCTCCTGCATTGGCAGGTGGGTTCTTTACCATTGAGCCACCGGGGAAGCCCTCCAGGGCTCAGAGGAATTCTCCTGTTCTTTCAAATACTACCCCTGTGACCACCCTCTCTTTCTCTTCTAGCTTCTTTCTAGCTGCTTTCCTTTGGCTTCTTCAAAAACGTGCTCTGATCTGCCTGATGCTGAAAAAATAAACAAAAATCCTTCCTCTGCTGCTCTCACCACTCCATCTCTCCACCACCCTTCCAGAACAAATTTAATATACATCACTCATTACCTCTACTTCCTCTCCTACCACTTTCCTCACCCCCTGGCCATCTGGGCTGGCCAACTCTCTCTTAAAAAAAAAAAATTATTTATTTATTTGGCTCTGTTGGGTATTAGTTGCCACACACAGGATCTTTAGTTAAGGCCTCTGAATTCTTCACTGCAGCACGTGGGATCGTTTCCTGACCAGGGATTGAACTGGGGGTCCCCATATTGGGAGCATGGAGTTTTAGCTACTGGCCTACCAGGGAAGTCCCCCAAGTCTTCTGTCTTGAAAGTCCTCTCTGGAAAGTAACCAGTGACCCCTGCTAAATTCTGATCCCATAGGCCTCCTCTGCAGCTCTTGTCATTGTGAAACACACTTTCACCTTCTGAAACTTTCTCCCTGGCTTTCATTGCTCTATACTCTGGTGAGTCTTTTATCATCTCACCATCTTCTTCATTGGCCCCTTCCATTCTTCCCAAAGGCTCTTGCCTGTCCCTTGGTGATTTCATCCACCACCTACAGCTCCTACCACGTCCTCTGTAAAGACAAGGCATCACTCTAATTTATATCTCAGGTCCTGTCAATTTCCCAAGTCATGTCCACAGCACTATTATTGGTCCCCTTAGGGACCAATAACCAAAGCTTATCTCAATCCCTCATTAGCTCTCCCCTGGATAATGGCAATAGCCTCTGGAGTTCTGAGTCCAGTCAGACGTTGCTGCAATCTCTCTTAACACTCTGGACAGTAATCTTCCTAAGTCTGATCCTATTGCTTCTCTGCTCAAAGCTGTAAATCACTCCCCATTACTTTCGCAATGAAGCCCTTACTTCTTAACCAGGCATCAACAGCCCTTCACCATTCAGCTCCCACCTGTTTTTGCAGGCTTATTTTTCCCACTAAACACCCTTACCTGCCCTAGACTCTAAGCTGATGCTTAAATCCATCCTGTGCCCTCTCTCCACTAGGCTTCCAACCACATGGTTTCCTCACTAAAAATACCCTTCTCCTCCAGAACTCTCTACTAAGGTTGTATACATCCTTCAAAGCTCAACTCAAATCTGATCTCTTCTAAAAAGACTTCTCATGTTTCTCTTGATTGAGTTCATGTCTTCCTTTAAAAAAACAATTAAAAGTTTTGTTTTAGAATTTAGCTATAGATAGTTGAATTAATCATACCCCTTAGTTCAGGGCAAAAATCATATCATTAGCCCATATAAGGCCTTTCCTTTTATTTTTCAATTTTCCTTCCTTCAAATCTCCATTCTCATTCTTGTCACTTCACAAGAACCCTCTCTAAGGTATTTGATGTCTGTCCAGAATATCTATTTCAAGGAAATGGAAACCCACTACAGTGGGTCCAGACCCACGGGTCTGGAGAATCCTACAGACAGAGGAGCCTGGCGGGCTGCAGTCCATGGGGTCAAAAAGAGTTGGACATGACTGAGCAACTAAACAACAACAATCAGGCTATCTATCTCTGTCTATACCTATATCTCATCACTGACTCAATGGACATTAATTTGAGCAAACTCAGGGAGATAGTGGAGGACAGAGGAGCCTGGTGGGCTACAGTGCATGGAATTGTAAAGAGTCAGTCACGATTTAACAACTGAACAACAATACCTACACCTATGGGTATATCTATATCTATATTAACATCTATGTCTATCTTGTATTGTTGGTGTGTGGGTATTTAAATTGATGCAAATATTATTGGGTTATAGATTTCCATTTCTCATTTTTTTCATGAGAATGTTTTCAAGATCTATAATAGAAATTGCACAACTGTTTTACTGTTCCTAAACCTTGTTAGTATGCATAGAATGCATTTGCCTTGCTTTAAAAAATTTTTGTTTCATATTGGACTATAGTTAATTTTGCCTGGCTTTATAGGTATATCCCCTCACTGATGGACTACCTTGTTGTTGTTCAGTCACTAAGTCGTGTCCAGCTCTTAGTGACCCCATGGACTGCAGCATGCCAGGCTTCCCTGTCCTTCACTGTCTCTCTGAGTTTTCTCAAACTCATGTCCATTGAGTTGGTTATGCCATCTAACCATCTCATTCTCTGTTGCCCCCTTCTCCTCCTGCCCTCAATCTTTCCCAGCATCAGAATCTTTTCTAATGAGTTGGCTCTTCGCATCAGGGGGCCAAAGTATTGGAGCTTCAGCATTAGTCCTTCCAATGAATATTGAGGGTTGATTTCCTTTAGGATTGACTTGTTTGATCTTCTTGCTGTCCAAGGAACTCTCAAGAGTCTTCTCTAGCCCCACAGTTCAAAAGCATAAATTGCCTCCAATCTCTTACACAACTGATTTTTTGAAAAACAAATGATTCTATGATAAATATCTTCATAAGGGTTTCATTTTAGAACTATGGAGAGGTTCCCCAGGATATATACTCAGGGGTGAGGTTGCTGGGTTGTCAGAATATATATGTAGATACTATCAAAAGACGTCATCACATTGCTTTTCAAAAAATGATTCCAGTTCACACTCCCACCAGCAATACACAGGAATTCCTCTTTTCCCCCACATGCTCACAAACACTTGGTGTTATCTGACTTTTTAATTTCTGTCAATTGGACGAGTATATTTTGATCTCTCACTGTTATTTTAATTTTAATTTCTCTGAATATTAGCAAGGTCAATCATCTCTTTATATGCCTATTAGCCACTCTAGTTTTCCCTTTTGTGAGTTGTCTATTTTGTGAATATACTTTGTGCATTTGATCTATTGTGTTTTCCACATTTTTCCTGTTAACTTAGAGAGTTCACTGGATATTCTAGATATCAATGCTTTGCCAGTTTTAGACATTGCAAACATCTGCAAGTCTATCATCTGTCTGTTGACTTTGTCTGTGGTATCATTTCATTGGAATTGATAGTCTTGGGTTTGATGTAGTAGAAGCCATGGCTTTTTTACCTTATGTTTTGGACTTTGTGGTCTTATTTATGAAGTCCTACATAATTTCAAACTATAAAGAAATTCTATATTTATAGTTTTACCTTTCACATTTAGGCTTTGAATCCACATTGAATTCACCGTGGTCAGTGATATACAGTAGTGATCCAACTTGATTTTTCTCCCTATTGAAAAGTGCTTCTCAATCTTTCCTATGTCATGGCATAGACAGGCTATGATAGTATGTGCTCAGCACAATGTGGTAAACAGATGGAGCTCCCCATAGCCAGAGGTGGAGGCCACTAGAGCCCTGGCCCCTTTAGCTCTACACCCCTATAATCCATTTTGTAGCTTTCAGAATGACACCTGATTGGGAAGTTTTGCCACATAGTGACCCACTCCTTCCAATACCAAACAGTCCATTCTTTCCTTACTGTGAAATTGCATTGAACTTATTATCATCTGTTTCTGTGCTCTATGTTCTAGTCTTATGCTTTATTTGCCTTCTACTATATCAGTCCTACAGTTTATGATGATGATGATGATGACAATGTCTTTGAAGTGAAGTGAAGTGAGGTTGCTCAGTCGTGTCCGACTCTTTGCGACCCAGTGGACTGTAGCCCACCAGGCTCCTCCATCCATGGGATTCTCCAGGCAAGAATACTGGAGTGGGTTACCATTTCCTTCTCCAGGGGATCTTCCCGACCCAGGGATCGAGCCCAGGTCTCCCACATTGGAGGCAGACACTTTAACCTCTGAGCCACTAGGGAAGATCAAAGATCATGTCTTTGAACCATGTCTCAAAGTATAGAAGGGCAAGTCTCTTATCTATTCTTTTTCAGAATTGACTTAGATGTTCATAGACATTTATTCTTCTATATACACTTTAGAGTAAGTTTTTGTAAGTTCCCTAAGATATCCTGCTGGTATTTTGATGCCAGCAGGATATGGCATTGAATTGACAGGTTCAGGGAAAATTGACATCTTTACAATGATAAGTCATCCATCTGCCAACATGGTATATACCACCATTTATTCAGATCATTATGTCTAATAATGGAATTAAAAAAATTTATCTGAAAATGTTCAATATATTTTCATTAGGTGAATTACTAACAAAAAGATGTTACAGGTTTTCTTTTTTTGTTGTTGTTACTGTGAATGGTAATTTTCCATACAGAAATTTGCACTTCTGTTGTATATTTGGAGTGTGTGTTGAACTATTAATAGAATTCTATATATGAGGGTCTGTTTCCCTAACCGGGTTTGGAGCATCTAAAGATGGGCTTATGCTTCACCTCTTTTTCCACTACTGTGCTTTGCCATAGAAGGTGCTCACTTAACAATGGTTGAACTGAATTGAGGGGTCTGTGAAGTACTTCACAATGCTTTGGAAATTACTATCCACATAATTTTCTGACAAAAATGCCATGTGATTCTCATTTAAAAATAAACAGTCATTTTATTTCAAATTAGATGTTGGAGGAAACAAAGGGAAGTAGGAAAAAGGAATTGCTAACCGTCGTACAGTTTTGGCTTTTGAACCATGTTAATGTTTTGCATATGGGCTTCCAGGTGGCACAGTGGTAAAGAATCCACCTGCCACTGCAGGAGATGCAAGAGACCCAGATTTGACCCCTGGGTGGGGAAGATCCCCTGAAGGAGGAAATGACAACCCACTCCAGTATTCTTGTCTGGGAAATCCCATGGACAGAGGAGCCTGGTGGGCTACAGTCCATGGGGTTGCAAAGAGTCAGACAGGACTGAGCAACCAAACACACACAAGTTATATTAAATTATGAAAGATGGAGGGGGAAGGATCTCTGAAATTGAACAGAAACAAAAATAAATGAGCAATTGTGGGTAATAACTGGGAGGGATATATGGGAGACTTCTGGGGGTGATGATGTTTTATATCTTGATCTGATTGTTAACGTGAGTATGTTAACTCTGTAAAAATTCTTTGTGCTGTATACTTATGATTTGGCTACACTGTAAATTATGTGTAATTTAAAAGTTTGTTGCATTTTGTTCTTTGGCCCCATTTTTTGATTGGGTCATTTATTTTTCTGGAATTGAGCTGCAGGAGTTGCTTGTATATTTTTGAGATTAGTTGTTTGTCAGTTGCTTCATTTGCTATTATTTTCTCCCATTCTGAAGGCTGTCTTTTCACCTTGCTTATAGTTTCCTTTGTTGTGCAGAAGCTTTTAATTTTAATTAGGTCCCATTTGTTTATTTTTGCTTTTATTTCCAATATTCTGGGAGGTGGGTCATAGAGGATCCTGCTGTGATGTATGTCGGAGAGTGTTTTGCCTATGTTCTCCTCTAGGAGTTTTATATTTTCTGGTCTTACGTTTAGATCTTTAACCCATTTTGAGTTTATTTTTGTGTATGGTATTAGAAAGTGTTCTAGTTTCATTCTTTTACAAGTGGTTGACCAGTTTTCCCAGCACCACTTGTTAAAGAGATTGTCTTTTCTCCATTGTAAATTCTTGCCTCCTCTGTCAAACATAAGGTGTCCATAGGTGCGTGGATTTATCTCTGGGCTTTCTATTTTGTTCCATTGATATATATTTCTGTCTTTGTGCCAGTAGCATACTGTCTTGATGACTGTGGCTTTGTAGTAGAGCCTGAAGTCAGGCAGGTTGATTCCTCCAGTTCCATTCTTCTTTCTCAAGATTGCTTTGGCTATTCGAGGTTTTTTGTATTTCCATACTAAATAGACATTTCTCCAAAGAAGACATACAGATGGCTAAAAAACACATGAAAAGATGCTCAACATCACTCATTATCAGAGAAATGCAAATCAAAACCACAATGAGGTACCATTTCACGCCAGTCAGAATGGCTGCGATCCAAAAGTCTACAAGCAATAAATGCTGGAGAGGGTGTGGAGAAAAGGGAACCCTCTTATACTGTTGGTGGGAATGCAAACTAGTACAGCCACTATGGAGAACAGTGTGGAGATTCCTTAAAAAAACTGGAAATAGAACTGCTTTATGACCCAGCAATCCCACTACTGGGCATACACACCGAGGAAATCAGAATTAAAAGAGCCACGTGTACCCAGTGTTCATCATAGCACTGTTTATAATAGCCAGGACATGGAAGCAACCTAGATGTCCATCAGCAGATGAATGGATAAGAAAGCTGTGGTACATATACACAATGGAGTATTACTCAACCATTAAAAAGAATACATTTGAATCAGTTCTAATGAGGTGGATGAAACTGGAGCCTATTATACAGAGGGAAGTAAGCCAGAAAGAAAAACACCAATACAGTATACTAATGCATATATATGGAATTTAGAAAGATGGTAACGATAACCCTGTATGCAAGACAGCAAAAGAGATACAGATGTATAGAACAGTCTTTTGGATTCTGTGGGAGAGGGCGAGGGTGGTAGGATTTGGGAGAATGGCATTTAAACATGTATAATATCATATGTGAAATGAATCGCCAGACCAGGCTCGATGCATGATACAGGATGCTTGGGGCTGGTGCACTGGGATGACCCAGAGGGATGGTATGGGGAGGGACATAACTGAGTGACTGAACAAAAATTTATAATGAAGCCTACTGCTCCTGCTACCATGACCAAATTGAAGAGTCTTAAGGAGGTGATTAAGGTTAAATGAGGCCATAAGGGTGGAGCCCTGATCAGAAAGAACTGGTGCCCTTATCAGAAGAGGAGACACCAGCATTCTCTTTCCACCATGTGAGACACACTGAGAAGGTAGCCATCTGCAAGCCAGGGTGAGAGCTCTCGCCAAAATCCGACCATGCTGGCACCCTGATCTTGGACTTCCAGCCTCTAGAACTGGAATCAAATAAATTTTTGTTGTCAAAACCACCCAGTATATTTTGTTATGATAGCCTATGCTAGGCAGGGTGTGGCTTGGGCACTGGGAGTTTGAAAAGCTCTCTATGTGATTCTAATGTGCAGCCAAAGCTGGGAGCCTCTGCTTTACATAGTAGTTGAAGTGAATGCAGCGTCAAAGTTGCATCACCCTTGTACCAGTGTGAACACAAAAGCTACTGCATGTGTTTGCAGAAACATTAACCTGCATCACTGCTTTATTGCAGGATAGACAGAAGTCTCCTTCCTGCTCAAACAACTTAGTCCTATCCATCAAAGACTTGAAAGTCCTCCCCCAAAGTTGGGGCAGCTTCTGTGACATTTAATGAAATGACAGCTGTTGTATTTTCTCTTTTGGTTATCTTCAGAAAGGCTGTGGACAATGTTATGATCTGTATTTTCTGTCTGTGGACTTAACTAAGACATACGATCCCCTTGTCTGAGTGGGCATAGGGAAAGCCCTGTGAAGAATGGGCTCTTCAGATGTGTTCATCAACATTTTTTGCTTCCTTCACAGGAAAATGGAAGATGAACTATCAAACTCTCTTCTCTGATTACACAAACAAGGCTCCGTTGCTGCAATATGTTATGCAGTGTTCGCTTTTAAGCAACCATCTCAGAGTTAACATTGAGTTTGGTCAGCAAAGATTTAATTCAAAAGAATTTTACAGCAAAATTAAAGGGTTGAGATGCTCAAAATCTCTCAGTGTCATCTCTCTGTGCATCATTGGCCACTGATCATAAAAATATGCAACTGGGGACTTCCCTCAAGGCCCAGTGGCTAAGACTCCTCCCTACCAATGCAGGGGGCCCAGGTTCAATCCTTGATCAGGGAACTAGATCCCATATGCCACAACTAAGACCCGGTGCAGTCAAATAAGTAAATACAGAAAAATAAATATTAAAAAGTACATGCTACGGTGAGTTCAGTTGCTTGGGCTCTGCCTCTCTTTGAGCCTCCCAGTAATGCCACGATTCCAAAGTGCCAGGCCCAGGGCACCTGGAAACATACACCTAAGTGCCTGACTTACTGAATGGCACAGCTGTTGACCAACTGATCTACAGGGCAGTCCCTAAATGTGTAACTTGCCCTGGATTGTTCTGAGGGTTTAATGAGAATCTTGCACTAGTGGGGAAGTGCTTTGAAGAAGGATTCAGTACTAGGTGACTGTGATCAGACCATGGTGATGAGTTCACAAAAATGTGTTTGCTGAAGTGCTTGGGATGAGTAAACTGCAGGCTGGTTCAACTCCACTAACCAACACTCCTTTCCAACACGCAGATCATCAAGAAATAATAATGAAAGTTCCTAATGGCTTCCCTGGGTTCACTTTTTTGCTTGTTCACTCCAAGCACCCATCCAAAAAAGAGCCAGCTCAGATGGCCATGGAGTTGGGTTTTGACTCACAGCAAAGAGACATCTGTTTTCTGTTTAGACATCATTTTGGGTGTCCCTTTGGGCACATTAGTAGAGTTAAAAAAAAAAAAAAAGATATTCCTGGTGACCATACATGCTTCAAAATACAAGACCCTCACAAAATTTCTCCCAACCTACTTGGAAGTAGGGTTTTCTTCTTTAAATGATCAGAAAGAGAAGCTTGCAGGGGGTAAAATCACTCCATCAGGTACATGTGACAAGACAATAAAGAAACTCACAAACTTTCCCAACTAGCTTAAAAGATTATTTTCATGATGGGCCCGCACGTGTGCATGTGTGTGTGTGCCCATGAGCATACATGAACAGGTCAGTCCAATAACGCTCCAAAAGCCTTGGTCCAAGAAACCTTCACCAGTCTGCATTTTGCTCTTTCCTACCTCCAGACTCTTTCAACAGAAAGCTCACTGCTGTGAGATGTTTCCTTGCCATTAATTAGCTTAATTAAATGGTGTACTGAGCAAAGGGAACATCCTGTTATTGTAAGCATTCACAGGAGCCCCACAGAAGGAACTCCAGGCCCAGTGGATGAGAATGAAAAGCTGTAAATGCCAGAACCTTCTCCCACCCAACCCCGAAAAGCTGTGGCTTACTGGCCATTGTCTTCTGCATTTAGCAAAGCAAAACGCTCCAGACTGCTGAGCTCAGGGTGAAAGTTACCATCTGCCCTAGTCAAACAGAGAGGACAGAGGGCTGTCTGTTAAATTAGCTTTTGTGGTCATCTGCACATAAGCCATCTCAAAAGAGGGCACTGGCTACATATTTCAATATATAGATGGTATTAGTGAGCAAGCCTTGCACCCGTATGGTCAGACCACTCAAGATGGCTGTTCTCTTGTTCTCTGTACATCCCCTGCTCGACCAGTTCCTGCCTCACCCACACCCTACTCACAGGAACATGCTTGCTCCCTGCCTAGCTAGTGATTGTTCTAATTCTTAGCCTCAAAAGGCTCCACCTGCTATTTTATTAAAGGGAAACATAACAACCTTGTGATGGTTGTTAACCTGGGGCTGTGCCCTGGCTGCTGATTTCCCTGGTAACTGATGAGCTAACCTGATATACATGCATGCATGCTCAGTTAGTTGTGTCTGACTCTGTAGCCCACCAGGGTCCTCTGTCCATGGAATTTTCCAGGCAAGAATACTGGAGTGGGTTGCTCTTTCCTACTCCAGGGGATCTTCCTGACCCAGGGGTCATATCCATGTCTCTTGTGTCTCCTGCATTGGCAGGCAGATTCTTTACCACTGCGCCACCTGGGAAGCCAATCTGATATAACTCCCCCTATAAACGGTAGCTGACTTCTCCCCCAGGAGCGAAGATGGTTGCCATGTCTTGCTTGCCATCCACAGTGGGCATGTCACTCCAGGCCCTTTTGCTGAAGACGGGTAAGGTCCCTTACCCAACAAACCACTGACATCTCTGTCGCTGTCTCCAGGCTCTTTCTTTGGTCTTGAGGCTGGATAACTATAAGGCTTACAGGCTTACAGGCCTGTGAGCTTCCCTGGTGGCTCAGAGGCTAAAGCGTCTGCCTGCAATGCGGGAGACCTGGGTTTGATCCCAGGGTCGGGAAGATCCACTGGAGAAGGAAATGGCAACCCACTCCAGTATTCTTGCCTGGAGAATCCCATGGGCGGTGGAGCCTGGTGGGCTACAGTCCACAGGGTCACAAAGAGTCAGACACGACTGAGCGACTTCACTTTCCTTTACAGGCCTGTGGAGTGCAGCCCAACACGCTCTGTCCTCAAAAGGCAAAGATTTTAGCAGAGGGTACCTCGACTCCTGTCACCCGGACCCAACACTGGTCCCAGTGACCTGAAGAGGGAATTCAAACTCCACAGACTAGTAAAGTTCTGGGCTGCAACTCAAATGTATTCTACATTTCTCAGCAAGCAAAGGGCTGGCTGAAGATGTTAGAACTGAGAGGTCAGTGTAATCTTTCAACAGAGACTCAAACCAACATTTTAATAGACTGCATAGAATCAGCCAAGAGAGAGATAAACGTGTCAAACCCAAGCTGCTGCTATCACTATTCGTTGCTCCTCTCTGTTTCCATGGTGCTGATCACTTTGGTGCTTCTGAACAACACGGGGAAAGAATTTTCCTTCGTTTGCTATCTCAAAAGAGGTCTGGGACTGCTAACTGTTTCATCTCCATTTTCATTTCTTTCATGTATGATTGAGTCAGGTAGAACTGGGCTGGAATTTCAGCTGTGGCACTTCCTAGCACCTATTATCTCTGTGTGATCCCGGGCAGATAACCTCCCAGTGTCTTACTTCTCTTTGAATGGAGGTTAATGATAGAATTTACTTGTCTGGGCTGTTGTGAGAATTAGATGAGATAATCCATTTGAAACAGTTAAAGTTCTTGGCTGCGAGCAGAAGTCAAGTTTGTATTTACTAAGCAAAAAAAAAAAAAAAAGTGGGGGGCGGGGAGGGAGGTGATTTACTGGAAAGATGCAAAGTAGGAGGTGGCAAATTTTCTGTAAAGGGCCAGGTAGTAAATATTTTAGATTTTATGGGCTGTATGGTGTTGCAACCCTTCAACCCTGCCACTGTAGCCCCAGAGCAGCCAAAGCAGCAAGTAAATACATGTGCACGGCTGTGTACCAGTAAAACTTTATTTGGAAAAAAAAAAGGTAATGGGCCATATTTTTAGTTTGATAATCTGTGATATAGAGACTTCTGGGATAGATGGAAGGGTGGACAAGACTTTGGAACCTCAGTAGCAGGAACAGTCTGATCAAGGTACCATAGCCACAGCCACGGACTACCATTGTGGTTGAATTCTGTCTCTTCATCTTAGCTTCAGTTGCTCCAGACTGAAAGTTGAAGGGAAAGCAGCCTATTCACCTGGTCTTGTGCCCATCTCCTAGCTACCCAGAACAGGTAAAGAAAGTATCTGGTCTCCTTCAGCTTCAACAGTAAGGGGTCAAGCCCCGCTCTACAACAAGACTCATGCAATGGGGAATTCTTTCCAGCTAGAAATGGCATTTGGGTGCTGAGTGATTTTTTTTTAATCTTTTGCCTAGTTTTAACTTTTTACTTTGTATTGGGGTATAGCTGATTAACAATGTTTTGATAGTTTCAGGTGAAGAGCAAAACGACTCAGCCATACAAATACATGTATGCATTCCCCCCCAAACTCTCCTCCCATCCAGGCTGCCTCATAACATTGAGCAGAGTTCCATGTGCTGTACAGTAGGTCCTTGTTGGTTATCCATTTTAAATATGGGTGCTGAGTGATTTTTATTACATATTTACTATGCTCCATAAAGTGTTTGGCGCAGTGCCTTGCATGTTGAAAGCTCTTGGTGGTATTTGCTATGCTGCTGTTGCTGCTGCTTTTATTGTTATTAGAGCACTGGCACAATGTCTGATCCATACGGGTACTCGGTATGTGTTAGTCCTTTCCTCTTCTCCTCTCCCTTGTGAACTCTCCCATCACTTACTCCCCAACCCTCACTCTTGAGAGGCCACATGGACTAGTGCTCAGGGGGAGAGATTCTGGAGACTGCTGGAGTTTGTATCCTTATTGATACCCCCTAGCTGTGTGACTTTGGGGCAAGCTGCTTTATTTCAGTTTCCTACTTATAATATGGCATGAAGATAGTAATAACCCTTGCCTCACGGAGGCTGTCATAAAGATTAACTGAGTCAACGTGTGTAAAGTGTTTAGAAAGTGCTTAGTTTGTGCATGTGCCCAGTTGTGTCTGAGCTTTACAACCCCATGGACTGTAGACTGCCAGGATCCTCTGTCCATGGGGTTTCCCAGGCAGAATGGAATTGCCATTTGAATGCCGTTGAATGGATTGCCATTTCTTTCTGCATGAGATCTTCCCAACCCAGGGATCAAACCCAGGTGTCCTGAGTCTCTTGCATTGGCAGGTGGATTCTTTACCACTAGTGCCACCTCAGAAGCTTAGGACAGTACCTGCTATAAAAATGTTTAGGATTGTTATTCCGTCTGTCTTCTCATAACTGCTCTACTCCGATTCTTCCAACTCCCCAATCTGTGTCTCCTGTCTGATTGTTGCCCAGCTTCATCCCCACATTTCTCACTGTCCTCGGCTGATTTCTGTTGGGATGCTGGGCTGTCATCTGAGCCAGTTTACAGTTTCCAAGAATCATTGCCCTGCCTCTACTACCCCTAACTTGAGGCCTCAGAGTTGCCACTGATTCCCCTCCCTCCCCTTCATTGGCTATTGATCACTGAGACTTGCCCATGCTCCTCTGAAATGTCATTTGAGTCTGTTCTCTTTTACTTTGTCATTATCTTTGTACCCTAGGCCTAAGGTTTTGAAATAGCCTCTTAAATTGCCTCCCTGCTTCTGTTAATACCATCTGCCTTCCATCCATGCCACCCCTGGCTGCAGCTAATTTATTTTAAGTGTGCATGCGAGCATGCTAAGTCATTTCAGTCTTGTCTGACTCTGTGCCACCCCATGGATTGTAGGCTGCGAGGCTCCTCTGTCCATGGGATTCTCCAGGCCAGAATACTGGAGTGGGTTGCCATGCCATCCTGCAGGGGATCTTCCCAACCCAGGGACTGAACTCGAGTCTCTTATATCTCCTGCATTGTGGGTGGATTCTTTACTGTTGAGCCACCAGGAATGCCCTCACCTTATGCATGATGACCAAATTCAAGGACAAGATTAAAGTCTACAGGCTGTTGTTATACTACTCAAAAGTCTTTAGTACCTTTCTCCACACATGGAAGGGGTTCTTAAACTGGGGTCTAAAATTGGGCTTCAGAGTGTCCATCACGTGCCCTACCCTTCTTGAAATTAACTGTAGGAAAAGCTTAAGCATCTGTACATGGATTTCTGAGGAAAGAAGATATGTAGCTTTCATCAGAGTCTTAAAGAGCTCTGTGGTCCCAAAATGTTTAACTGATGCTCTAAGGCAGTAGTATCCAGAATGGGGGCACTGGCACCCCAGGGGGAACACAGATGATTCTTTGGGGTATGAAAAGGAAATATCAGGACTTTTAAAATCCTATTACATCATCCTGTATAATTTTCTTTATGCTTTATAAAGAACTAGTGCATTCATGTGGGGCTTCCCAGCTGGCTCAGTGGTGGCTCTCCTGCTAATGCAGGAGATGTGGGTTCAATCTCTGGGTTGGGAAGATCCCCTGGAGAAGAAAATGACAACCCACTCCAGTATTCTTACCTGAGAATCACCATGGACAGAGGAGCCTGGCAGGCTACAGTCCATGGGGTTGCAAAGAGTTGGACACCACTTAGTGACTAAACAAAAAGAGTGCATTAGTGTATGTTATAAATTATATAAATTAGTGTTATTTAATTTATATATAATTATATAAATTATATAAAAGTACATTAGTGTATGTTATAAACTATATAAATTAGTGTGTGTTATAAACCCTTTATAAATAAATATACATATGACAGAGGATCCTGGTAGGCTACAGTCCATAGGGTCGCAAAGAGTCGGACACTGCTGAAGTGACTTAGCATGCATGTACATGTATATATATATTAGGGATATGCTAAGGTATTTCTCTGAGAGGAATGTATGATCAAAAAGGTTTTGAAGATATTGCTGTAAAGGATCAAATCAAGATTCCTCTGCTCTTTGCTCTCTGGTCTGAAGCTGTTTTTACTGCCCTTATCTCTTTCACAAAACCCCTCCATATGCATTGATAAACTCATTCCGACCTCTGGACCTTGATTCATGTAATTCTCTTTGCACAGATGGCCCTCTTCCTTCTTCTCTTCATATTAAAGAAGGAGGTGAGTCCTTAAGATTAGTCTCCTGACTAATCCATCTGCTACGTCACTGCAAAACTCTATCTGGAGCACTAACTATGTCACTTAGTACATGGTTCTTAAATGTATACATTGCAGATTTATTGACTTATCTCCAACACTCAGAAAGCAAGCTCATTAGAGGAAGACTATGGAAATATTTTCCATACTGTCGCAGTGTCCCCAAACTTTTTGTCACCAGGGACTGGTTTCGTGGAAGACAACTGTTCCATGGACCCAGGGGGCAGAGGATGGTTTCAGGATGATTCAAGTGTGTTACATTTATTGTACACTTTATTTCTAATCTGATGCCACCTCTGATCTGACAGGAGGTACAGGTCCATGGCCTGGAGGTTCAGGACCCTTGCTTCATGACCTAGCACAGTGCTAGAACTAGTGCTTAATACAGATTTGCTGAAAAGAGTAACAAACTGCTTGAGATGCACTGGGATAGAGAGTCCTCTGATGATTTTACCAGTGATAAAGCTATTGGTTGGCAGATAAGTGAACTCATACAAAGCAGGGCATCTTTAGTGCTTCCTGATGATGATCTAGGAACCAGCTATCAAAGGGTAAAAAGCCCAAGCAAACAAAATCCTCTCCAGTCACCCTAGAGAGCTTTATACTTTCAGTCCATATTGCCGGGGGGTCCCAATTTTCTCTTGAGACTAATTTGATAAATGCATTTGAGGGGAAAGGTATTAATGACTGATAATGTATTTAATGCATGATCCCATCTCAGATAATGGCTGCATTTAGAGACCCTTCAATGGAGAGGTGAGGGATTGTCAGTGTAGGTACTAGCAGAATTGGTTAGGGAGATCTAGTCTTGGTATTTCATCATGTCCTTCACCTCACACCCCAAAAATGAATAGGGAAAAAAGTAAAAATTAGGGCATCAGGATTTTTTACCACACAAAGAGGCAAAGTGCACAAGGTCACAGTAGGCACTAGAGTCCTATTCTTTGCCTTCCTCTGCAGTGCTTTCTGCCTTCCATGACACTCCACCTCCTCCCTTTCTGGAGCCTGCAGTATGTATATAACATACAGTTCATGATTAAAATGCCCTCCACTGCACAGTTCAATGTAGGTTGTGGTGACATGAAAAACATGACACTTGAAGTATCAATACTTCAAATCCAAATAACTCTAAATTCGAGGCTATGTTTATTGCAATGGGTCAACGACCCCCAGGCTGTGGAACTGCGTGAATGAAACTCCAGGAGTACAGAATGCCATCCCATTCCCATCTCTGTTCAGCAGGAAGTCCAGAGGATCTGAGAGAGACCGCCAGCTGGCCAAGCCAGGAAACTGTAAATTTCCAAACAATTTCCAATTAGCTTTAAAGTATCTGCTCTCTATCGGAGAAGGCAATGGCACCCCACTCCAGTACCCTTGCCTGGATAATCCCAGGAGGAGCCTGGAAGGCTGCAGTCCATGGGGTCACTGAGGGTCGGACACAACTGAGTGACTTCACTTTCACCTTTCACTTTCATGCATTGGAAAAGGAAATGGCAATCCACTCCAGTGTTCTTGCCTGGAGAATCCCAGGGACGGGGGAGCCTGGTGGGCTGCCATCTATGGGGTCGCACAGAGTCGGACACGACTGAAGCACCTTAGCAGCAGCAGCAGCAGCTCTCTATAGAGCACTGCCTTTTACTTCAAGTCTTTGGGGGTGGTGGTAAAGGAGCTGTGACAGCTGGAGGCCAGAAAGACCCCCAACAACTCCCTGAGAAGTGGACAAATGAAAAAAATAGCCCTTCACTACAAAGTGGCGGATGTGCAGTAGGCAAACATCCTGAGATGAACTCTTTACCTATCTCAATTCTTCTTGGCTAAAGTCTATGAAATAATTAATTCCAGCCCCCTTGTCATCACTTACATGATCTAGAGAAGTTCATGGGCACTGATGACAAGGCTGTCAACCTCTCCCTACAGCGCCATTCCTTTGTGTGCATGGGCTCCCCTTCCAGTCCGCTCAATCTCTGGAGGACAGAGGCCTTTGTCTCCAAAATCCCTCCCTCCACAATACAATCAGGGCTTAAGTGACTCCCTGGGCCTGTAGAACCAGTCACAATGCCCCACGCTTCCTGCCCTGAGAGCCCAGAATTCATGACCGTGCAGATAAATGAATTATACACTTGGCCAGAGATTAAGCCTGGTCCTTTGTACAGCAACCTCTGAGGTCTGGGGGAAGATTTGACCTGTCAGGATCTGTGTTCATTCTGCTTTGATGAGAGGCAGAGCAAAGCGGTCCTGGCTGTACAATCCCACACCCTGGGGTGTGATAATCAGCAAATTGCAGACAAGGAATTGGCTATTGCCTGATTCTCATTGTCCGAGGCCCAGGCCGAACAGTTCAGTGGCTGGCAGGAGGTTTTTCTGACTCCAGATGGCAGACCTGTGTCTTGCCAAGGCAACCAAGGAAGAAGAGCATCCTAAGTAGTGGTGCCAGCTCCAAAGAGGTCACAGAGAAGTTCCAAGAGGCTGAATTCATGGAGCTAAGTCTATCCAGAATCTCACATGGGGACTGAGGCAGGAGGGAAACTTGGCTATGAACTACTGTTGCCTTGGTTTTCAACCCAATGACTTAGGTAGAACTGGGGGACTGAGATAATCAACCAGTGCCCCTTCCCACAAATTGCTACTTCAAACCCATTCCTTAACATGTCAGCTGAGTAACCTACAAATGTGAGTCACTTAAAACCCAAACATCTTCAGGTGACCAGGGGTTTTTGGATGCCAAATAGGAGTTGTTTGTTGTTTGAAGGGTAACACTCCTGTGTTGACTAACTCTTCATGTCTCTGTTCAAATGTCTCTAGTTCAGAAAGACCCATCACAATGCCCTGATCTACATCAGATCCCCTTATAGCCTCTAACCACACACACTAATTTGTTTTCATTGCACTTGTCATTTTTAATTATCTATATTTAATTTACTCATCTCTTCAACCAATATTTATGACACATTTACTGGCTCAGTTCTAGGCTCTGCAGATACAACAGGCAAAAATCCCTGCCCTCATGTAGTTGACATCATAGAAGGGAGCTAGAGATACAAAAGTAATGTTGTGTTATATACTAAGTAATGTAGGTATATAACTATTAGTCGCTCAGTTGTGTCCCACTCTTTGCAACCCATGGATGGAAGCCCACCAGGCTCCTCTGTCCATGGAATTCTCCAGGCAAGAATACTGGAGTGGGTTGCCATTCTCTTCTCCAGGGGATCTTCCTGACCCAGGAATCAAACCTGGTCTCCTGCATTTTAGGCAGATTCTTTACCATCTGAGTCATTAGGGAAGAAAATAAAGGTCCAAACATGAATTGGCATGCAAAAACATTTTTGAAAGTTTTTATACTGGTCAACATAAATCCTTATAGTGTATAGGAGTGAACTAATTATGTTTTTTCTTTTTTTTCTAGTTCAAATAAATCTGATCTTAACCCATGGTAACAAAGTGATCACATAAGCAAAGGAAATAATCATCCTTATAGCTATATCTACTATCTGTTAAATAACAAAAAGTGCTCACTTTTCATTGTGTTTATACCTCAATAGTAACATTTACTCCTCTGAATTGTGATTGTTAATCTCTTGGTCTCTTCTGCCACCAGGTAATGAGGTGCCTGAGGGCAGAGTCTATGTCTTATTCACATTAATTTCCTTAGAACCTAGCCACATGGCCACGAAATATTTGTTGAAATGAGAGTCCTGGACCATGTCATAGGTACTGAGACCACTGAATGACTTTACATAGCCCAGGAACCAAGTAAAAACAGTTGTCATTGTTGTTTAGCCACTAAGTCATGTTTGACTCTTTTCCGACCCCATGGAATCTAGCCTGCAAACCTCCTCTGTCCATGGGATTTCCCAGGCAAGAATACTGGAGTGGGTTGCCATTTCTTTCTCCAGGGGATCAAACCTGCATCTCCTCCATTGGCAGGTGGATTCTTTACCTCTGAGCCACCAGGGAAGCCCAAGTAAAAATAGGGAATGCACTGTGTGGGTCTAGCTTATGCTTATGGATTAAATTAGATTCCATATATATGTATACAGTATAACTGTTACTACAAATACTTACAGATTTAAATTTATTTCAAAAAATGCAAAGCATATACGACAAAATATTAACACTTGTTATTTCTGGATTGTGGGTTTACATGTTCATAGTTTTCTGTGTTTCTTTAAAATTTTCAAAATAAAGAGAAATTACATTATTAAAAAAAAAGAGAGAGAGAGAAAATGCATCGATTTCTGTGAAGTCCAGGTTAGGCTAGAACAGAACTAGAATCCTTACTTCTTTCCTAAGCTAGAGAAGTCCTTGTCTGATTCACAAGCCCTTCCTCAGCCCTTGGAAATTTTATTCTAGGATTTGTGAGTTCTCGTGGGCCCCATTTTCTAGAGAACTCATTAACTTATTAATGCATTTATTAGAACTTACAGTAAATCTTTTATGTAATGAGGACTCTTAGAGTATGCACTGTGCAAATTTACAGAATTGTAAGGTTCATTGAGGCCTAAGAGGAAAACCCTTATTGATGCAAATCTCTCTTGATTGTTAGAGGCAACCTTTCTATCTCATAAGACAGAGTCACTTGGAGATAATGGAAAATCTTTCTTTGCTATTTGAGGACTCAGTGGCTTCTGAGTTATTCTCCAGTAGATCATTTTCCATTGTTTGAGACTATTTTTTTGGAGGTGTAGGACATAGACTAAATGAGCAGGGGTCCAAGGATACTACTGGAGGTTCTTTTCTTTTCTGGGTTATATCCCTGACTTCTCAGGTCATTTTAATTTATATGTGATTCTTCCTAAAAGAGGAATACCACAAATATCCCAGATAGCAGAGATTCTGGCCTGTTAAGATTTTAGTGGGCACTTCAGTGGGCATACCTCATTTAAGGGAAATGATTTTTACTCTATCATTTTTTACCCTAAGATGGATGCAGTAGGGATTCAACAAAAATCCTCCTAGACAGTTGTGGTTGATATCAGGGACCTTTTGTCATTTGGTTTGAATGAACACATTCCGAGTCCCAAAGAATGTGACACTTTGGTTTGCTAACACGCAAGGGAAATGATTAATTCCTGTCTAGGGAAGAAAAGAAGGTGAGATCGATCAACTGTACATGTTAAATGCCCATTGATTTGAGGCTGGGATGTCCATTTTGCACAGCTCACACACTTCTCTACATCTTGCTCAATGTTATGTGGAAGCCTGGATGGGAGGGGAATTTGGGGGAGAATGGATACATGTATGTCGCTTTGCCGTTCACCTGAAACTATCACAACATTGTTGATCGGTTATGAAATGAAAAACTGAAAGTGTTAGTTGCTCAGTCATGTCTGACCCTTTGTAACCCCATGGACTGTAGCCCACCAGGCTCCTCTGTCCATGGGATTTCCCAGGCAAGAATACTGGAGTGGGTTGCCATGCCCTTCTCCAAGGGATCTTCCTGACCCAGGGATCGAACCCAGGTTTCCTGCATTGCAGGCAGATTCTTTACCATCTGAGCCAGCAGGGAAGCCCTAATCAGCTATGCTCCAATGTAAAATAAAAAGTTAAAAAAACCCAAATGATTCTGAGATGTTAAAAAAATACAAATATTTCCTAAAAGAAGGTCAGATTAAAAAAAAAATTGATGTGGTAACACCTGTGGATACTCTGTATATAGCTACCTGTATGACTTTTGCTTGTCTTGGGGAACTGAGTTGATTGGAAGAGGAGTCAGAGATGAGAATATATCAGGATCATGGGACTGAGGTCGAAAGATGGTAGTGGATGGGGAGATGGGAAGTTAAGCTTGGAGATTCTGTTTACTTTACCTTATCCAGGCAAATCCTGAACTTCTTAACTCCAGTGATGAAAAAGCAACAATGGAAAATGGTGCCTCAGGAAAAAAGCAAACCCTGACCAAGTTTTGTATAAACCTTCCCCTAGATCTGCCATGGAAGCTCTCCAAAAACTGGATGGCTTAAGAAGGCTCTATCCCTCTTGAGAGCACTTACAAAGCACCACCACTGTTGGTTCTGCTGATTGCCCAAGCCACTTTGAGCTTCACAGGGAAGAAGAAAAAAGGAAGGGGGCCTCAGAATGCTGGAGGCCTACTTCCTCAAGACAGCTGTATGCAAAGTTCAGCTCTGATGGCCTGCTATTTGAATTGGCCCAAGGAGAGGGTCTATGTTACCTAGAAAAGTCTGTGTTAGTGCTCCACACAAAAATGTAAAACAGCATTTCACAAAGTGAGGGGCTAGGATGCCCTTGGGGATTGAAAGAACTTGAGAAAGGACTGATGGTTCGATACAGTTTTTTTTTGGCCACACTGCACGGCATGTGGGATCTTACTTCTCTGACCAGGGATCGAACCCGTGCCCCTTGCAGTGGAAGTGCAGAGTCTTAATCACTGTACCACCAGGGGGAGGCCCAAGACTGATGGTTCAATAAAGAGACTCACCCATAAATAGACTTCTCCCTTGCCAGCCTATGGCCTACCAAACAACACAGCATTCGGTGCCTCTTCTCTTACTTGCCCTTTTCTCCTCTATCATCTAACTTTGTTAAGATCCAAGTTCTGTATGTGCCCTGAATCTGTTTTTTAGTTCTCTCTTGTCAGTGGTCTGCCAATCTCACCCCGTTAAAAAGCCCTGACTCTTTTTCTTGCCCATGTTCATTTTTCACACTTCCTCCTAATTATCTGGCAGCCAGCATATTAGGCTTCTCTTCCAACTCTAAGCTCTTAGGACAACAATCAACCACAGCCAAAATCCCTATGATATAACAACAGATGCTGTCACAGACCTATAAAATCAGGTTAAATGACAAAACCTTGATAGAGAGTATTAAAGAGACAGTTGCTATAAAGTCATCCTGAGGCAGGAGGAGAGGATAGTGGGGTATTTCTTCCAAGAGGTAGTAATGACAGTATCCTAGCCAAGGAGTTAGGAAACTTGGTCTCAGCTCTACCATCAGTTCCCATATTTGCAAAGAAGGCTTACAAGTGACATCAGTCTTCTTTCAAAGAGGGATCTCCAAACTGCTGGTGGCTTAAGGTATGTTTATTTTATTCTAATGCTTAAGCACATATTCTATCCTAAATTTGGAAAACATTGCTTTTCCATTTTTAGTTTCATTTTAAAATAAATTTAGCCAGGTACAATCATGAACCAACCTAAAGAACAGCATTTAGTTAAATAATAAACACTACATACAGCAAGAATAAAGGTATTATGCAAACTTGGATTTAGTGAGGGATGGGCTAGATCAGTCTTACTGGTTCTAGCATTTTGGGCCAATTAAACAATAATAGGGCTTCCCTTGTCGCTCAGTCGGTAAAGAATCTGCCTGCAGTGCAGGAGACCTGGGTTTGATCCCTGGGTTAGGAAGATCCCCTGGAGAAGGAAATAGCAACCCACTCTAGTATTCTTGCCTTGAAAATCTCATGAACAGAGGAGCCTGGTGGGCTGCAGTCCATGGGGTCACAAACAGGTACGACTGAGCAACTAACACTTACTTACTTACTTAAATAATAGTAACTAACAACTTACAGCATTTATTATGTTCCAGGCATGCGCCAAGGTACTAAGAATTATATATATGAAATCACATAATCTCCACAACAACCTTATGAGGTAGGCATTATTATTATTATCTCTATTTTACAAATGAGGAAACTGAGGGACTATGAACTTGCCTAACACTACACAACTTAAGAGTCAGAGCCAGGATTTGAACTCAGGCAGATTGGATGCAGAAGCCACAGTCTATATCAGCGCTTCTCAAAGTGTGGTTCCTGGACCAGTAGCATCCACATCCCTTGAGAACTTGCTAGAAACTCAAATGATCAGATCCCCGCCCCAGACCTACTGAATCAGAATCTCTGGGAGGGAGGTTCAATAATCTGTGTTTTAACAAGCCGTGCAGGTAACTCTGACATGCAAACTCACACTGGAGTGTGTACCACACTGTAATGGCAACAAGTGTGGGATGATGGGAAAGTAATGTGGATGGCAAACTGAGGTAGAGTGAAGGTTGATACAAGACTAGAGAAACCTGGACATGTGTGATAGCAGAAGGGAAGGAGTCCGATTATGGATGGATTATGGAAACAGAGGAGAAGAGGAAGAAAGCAGAGCAGCTTGGGGTCACAGAGGACAATGAGGATGGCTATCTCTTGAGTACTGGAAATGACAGAAATGGACCCAGGGAAGAAGCCGATGCTTTTGACTTTTTACTCATATGACAAAAAAAAAGATTAATAGATTTTAGTGATGGTGCAGGGGAACTGACCAGCTTTTGAGGCAAGAGATGACTGATTCAAACAAACTCCTGTGAGCCACTGACATGGGTGAAATAATCTTTACTCACAATGTTTAGGTCATAGTAGCAGCTGGAGATGAAGATTTTCCAATAAACCAAACCCAGTGATTATTGGTTTTTGCGGCAGCCATGAAAATGTGCCACTAAGGTCTCTTGCTTTGGGGAGCATAATTGACAGATGGCTGTAGCTGCTGATCTCTGAATCCATCACCACATTTGAGCCAAGGTCATGCTTCCATCAGGCAGTTCCCAGACAGTGGCTGAGCATGGCAAGAATACTAAGGTGGGCCCCTTCCTGTGAGATGGGCTTCCCAGGTGTCCTAGTGGTAAAGAATCTGCCTGCCAATGAAGGAGACACAAGAGACGCAGGTTTGATCCTTGGGCTGGGAAATGGAGAAGGAAATGGCAACCCACTCCAGTATCCTTGTCTGGAAGCTTTCATGAACAGAGAAGCCTGGTGGATTACAGTTCATAGAGTCACAAAGAGTCTGACACAACTCTTTGACTGAGCACACACTTCCTGTGAGACAGAGGACTCCTCTCCAATGGACAGCTTTGGCTTGAAAACTCCCTACTGACTTGGCTGAAACACTCTCAGGACTGTCCTGTAATCTGAGATTCTACTGGTCCAATCCTCTTTCCTCCCCTCTCTCTTTCACAAGGGTCAGCCCTGCACTGTGATCTGACAGCCCCTACTTTCTTTGGGTCCCTTTCCTTTTTTCCTCACGGGCCCCCAACTCAATAAACCTCTTGCATGTGTGCGTGCTCGGTCGCTCAATTGTGTCTGACTCTTTGCAAACCCATGGACTGTAACCCACCAGGCTCCTCTGTCCATGGAATTTTCCAGGCAAAAATACTTGAGTGGGTTGCTGTTTCCTTCTCCAGGGGATCTTCCCATCCCAGGGATTGAAGGCACATGTCTTACATCTCCTGCATTGGCAGGTGGATTCTTAACCACTATGCCACCTGGGAAGCCCAACCTGGAGAATTTCTAATGTCATATTGGAGTCTGCTTTACAGAGGTCCTAAGCTAACAAAGGATTCTTCCCCAACTATGATTTGCTATATGAGCAAAGATGTGGACTCTGCAGATATCTCAGGGTTGAATGTTTTGAGGCTAAGAGTAACTCACACTCTAAGGAGGTAAGGGGAGTAGAAGTAGAGATTGTGATAACCTTAAACCCAGACCTTTACAACAGGGGACCTGCTTCATTCAAATTCCATCAGTAACATAGAGACAAATGTCAGGGTTTTATAAATTATAATTGGAAAGCTCACCATTATACAGGTTTTGTTCTCTATGTGAATTCCACAGGAAAAGCTCTGATACCAGGCCTTGAGTAATGTGCAAGGAGTTAATGATCTGAGTAAAATGGGTGGATCCTGGTGTGTGATGAGATGTATTATTTGCTCAGTCGTGTCTGACTCTTTGCAAACCCATGGACTGTAGCCCACCAGGCTCCTCTGTCTGTGCAATTCTCTAGGCAAGAACACTGGAGTGGGTTGCCATGTCCTTCTCCAGGGGATCTTCCTGACCCAGGGATCAAACCCAGGTCTCCCATGGTGCAGGCAGACTCTTTACCATCTGAGCCACCAGACAAGTCTAAAGCATGTGAGATAACTTCCCTCTTTATTGATTGGAAGGTATCTGATTCCAGGTGAAAATGAGGCTGGTGGTGACAGCAAGATGAGAAAGAAGAATGATCTGGCAAAAGCTGAAGGAGGTAATGTTGGCAGTGAGACTTTCGTTTTTTTGAGTGTAGACTTCTACTACATATACTCTTCGGGAGGGACCTCTTTGAGGCTAAATATCCCTGGGAGATGTAAAATCTTACGAATGAACATCTCAGAGGAGATAGTCTGCGGTACAGTCGGAATAGAGCTCATTATGGGTAAGCTATGGGGCCTTACTGAAAGAGGAAAGTGAAAAGTGAAAGTGAAGTCGCTCAGTCGTTTCCGACTCTTTGCGACCCCATGGACTGTAGCCCACCAGGCTCCTCTGTCCATGGGATTCTCCAGGCAAGAATACTGGAGTGGGTTGCCATTTCCTTCTCCAGGGGATAGATATTCCTGACCCAGGGATTGAACCCAGGTCTCCCGCATTGCAGGCAGATGCTTTAACCTCTGAGCCACCAGGGAAACCCGGATAAATGAAAAAGGCCCAAATTTTTACAACTTTCTCTTTCCCACGTTTGCACTGTTGTAGAGGACACTGACATTCTTCTCTGCCAAGAAAGCCTGAGTGTCTGGCCTGTTTTCCACTAGACCCAGGGTATGGCAGGAACCAAGCCAAACCAATCTTTTTTTTTTTTTTTTTGGTATATTTTAATCCTTTGGCTGCAACACATAGTGTGTGGGATCTTAGTTCCACAACCAGGGATTGAACCCATGCCCCCTGCATTGGCAGCACCAAGTGTTAACCATTGGACCACCAGGTAAGTACCACAAACCAATCTTGTAAAGAAAATTATAAGTTACTAGTAGAAGGTGTGTCTTCCTGTAGAAACTAGGGATCAGGCCTCTCTTACTTGTGCCTTCAGAAGAGCTGAGAAGCTTCAGACACTGAAATTTGCTTTACTGAGAGGATTATAAGGATTATAATCAACAAACTGAAAAACAACTAATTGAAAGGATCACAAACAACTAATTGCAAAAACAAGTATGGGATCTTTAAGACACAACAAAGTGTTAAAAAAAAAAAAAAAAAAAGGAACCAGAGTAAACTCTCTGATACAACTTGTGGTTTAGTGGGAATGTTCAATAGCAGGGGAAACTTTAGGATATAAACACACCTTCTACCCAGAGGCACCGAATATTTGTTTAGAAACAGATGCACCTGGCAGTTAAATGATAATGCCATTAACCACAATTATACCCTTCTCCTGATTGTTCATTTATAGTCATTATACTACTTAATAAATAATAAATGTGATTCTCACTCTGCAAATCATTTAACATTGCCAATCTAAAGAATCATTTAGATCGTAAAGACAATCTAAAAGAAAGAAAGAAAGTGAATTCGCTCAGTCGTGTCTGACTCTTTGCGACCCTGTGGACTGTAGCCTACAATCTAAAGAAGGGGTACCTCCAAAGGGGAAGGGGTTGTTGCTGCTGTTCAGTTGCTAAGTTTTGTCTGACTCTTTGTGACCCCATGGACTGCAGCACACCAGGATTCCCTGTCCTTCACTGTCTCCCAGAGTATGCTCAAACCCATGTCCATTGAGTCACTGATGCCACCCAACCATCTCATCCTCTGTCACCCCCTTCTCTTCCTGCCCTCAATTTTTCCCAGCATCAGGGTCTTTTCCAATGAGTCAGATCTTCACATCAGGTGGTCAAAGTAGTGGAGATTCAGTTTTAGCATCAGTCTTTGCAATGAATATTGAGGGTTGATTTCCTTTAGGATTGACTGGTTTCATCTCCTTGCTGTCCAGGGGACTCTCAAGAGTCTTCTCTGGCACCATAATTCAAATGCATGAATTCTTTGGCACTCAGCCTTCTTTATGGTCCAACTCTCCCATCCATACATGACTACTGGGAAAACTAGCTTTGACAAGATGGATATTTGTCAACAAAGTAATGTCTCTTCTTTTTAATATGCTGTTTAGGTTAGTCATAGCTTTTCTTCCAAGGAGCAAGTGTCTTTTAATTTCATAGCTGCAGTCACCATCTGCACTGATTTTGGAGCCCCCAAAATTAAAGTCAGCCACTGTTTCCATTTTTTCCTCATCTACTTGCCATGAAGTGATGGGATTGGATGTCATGATCTTAGTTTTCTGAATGTTCAGTTTTAAGCCAGCTTTTTCACTCTCTTCTTTCACTTTCATCAAGAGGCTCTTTAGTTCCTCTTCACTTTCTGCCATAAGGGTGGTATCATCTGCATATCTGAGGTTATTGATATTTCTCCTGGCAATTTTGATTCCAGCTTGTGCTTTATCCAGCCCAGCATTTTGCATGGTGTAATCTGCATATAAATTAAACAAGCAGCGTGACAATATACAGCATTGACATACTCCTTTCCCAATTAGGAACTAGTCCATTGTTCCATGTCTGGTTCCAACTGTTGCTTCTTGACCTGCATACAGGTTTTTCAGGAGGCGGGTCAGGTAGTCTGGTATTCCCATCTCTTGAAGAATTTTCCACAGTTTGTTGTGACCCACACAGTCAAAGGCTTTAGTGTAGTCAATGAAGCAGAAGTAGAGGTTTTTCTGGAATTCCCTTGCTTTTTCTATGATTCAATAGATGTTGGTGGTTTGATCTCTGGTTCCATTGCCTTTTCTAAATCCAGCTTGTACATGTGGAAGTTCTTGGTTCACTTATTGTTGAAGCCTAGCTTGAAGGATTTTGAGTATTACCTTACTAGTATGTCAAATGAGTGCAGTTGTACAGTAGTTTGAATGAATATTCTTTGGCATTGCCCTTCTTTGGGACTGGAATGAAAACTGACCTTTTCCTGTTCTGTGGCCACTGCTGAGTTTTCCAAATTTGCAGGCATATTGAGTGCAACACTTTAACAGCATCATTTTAGGGTTTTAAGTAGCTTAGCTGGAATTCCATCACCTCCACTAGCTTTGTTCTTAGTAATGCTTCCTAAAGCCCACTTGACTTCACACTCTAGGATGTCTGGCTCTAGACGAGTGACCCCACCATTGCAATTATCTGGGTGATTAAGATCTTGGTTATCTGGGTCATTAAGAAGAGAAGCGAAAGGCAAAGGAGAAAGGGAAAGATATACCCAACTGAATGCAGAGTTCCAAAGAAGAGCAAAGAGAGATAAGAAAGCCTTCTTAATTGAATAATGCAAAGAAATGGAGGAAAACAATAGAATGGGAAAGACTAGAGGAGAAAATTAGAGATACCAAGGGAACATCTCATGCAAAGATGGGCACAATGAAGGATGGAAACAGTAAGAACCTAACAGAAGCAGAAGAGTTAAAGGGAAAAGGGGGAGGCATAAATTAGGAGTATGGGATTAAAAGATACACACCACTATATATAAAATAAACAACAAGGATTTGCTGTATAATACAGGGAACTATATCAATGTCTTATAATAATCTATAATGAAAAAGAATCTGGAATAGAATATATATGTATACATATATGTGCATATATACATATATTTACATATATATATGAATATATAGCTGAACCCCTTGGCTATACACCCAAAACTGGCACAATATTGTACACTAACTGCACTTCAATAAAATAAAAATAATAAAGAATGAATAACCAAGACTCCCAGGTCCCTGCTACCGCCTCTGATTAGAATAGCAGGTTTCACTCCTCTCTATTTAAAATGTGAGAGTTCAACTCTTCGACACAGCCTAACAATATCAGTGTTATTAAAACTTAATGAACACAGTTTTCACATAAGAACAACGCCTACTGAGGATATAGTAAGAGGAGCAAATTATTAGGTGGAGAGCAACCCATTAACAAAGACAAACATACAGGAATTTGCTCATGATAAAAATAAAGATTGTATTAGTTGATCAGAACTAAACATGCCCAAAGATTTTGCTAAGCTAGGGTTGGTCATTTCAATTAATGGGCTACTACCTCTTTCTTGCAATCAGGTGGCACTGGACATAGATGTCTGGAAAACATGTAAGTCTGAATCATGGGAAAATAAACCAAATAATCTGTTTGGATGTGGCTACCACACAAATCAATGGATGGTCCCAGTTTAATAGGCAGGCCTCTCCAGTCTCACATGCCCAGGAAAGTAGATATCACTTCTAGTAAACTCAAGAATGATGATAATCTTGTACCAAATATCCAAAGTACAATTACCACATGGTAGGCTGGAGGCCATGTCTTGCTGAATCTGTCTGAGTCAGGAGGCTGGGACCTAGTCCCATTTTTGCCACCAACTGACTTTATTAACCTTATTTACCACCCCTCACCTCTTTCAGCCTCAGCCTTCTCATCTACAAAATCAAGGGATTAGATGGCATGCTCCTTAGGGGTCCTTTCAGCTCTAGAGTGTGTATTTTACTGTATTTTGTTTCTTGCAAATTGATCATGTCCACATGGCAAAAACTAGAGAGGGAAAATAAGTTTCATCTTAAATGTTGCCAGCTAATTGCCTTGATTGTTTGATACTGGCTGCCTAGAACACTGTTGAGAAGAATTCTGAGACTAGATTCAAGTTCAGCAGGAAAGAAAGCCAAAGACAAAGGTGGGAAATGCTAGCTTTCAGGCCATGGATTTACCAACCCTGGCACAGATAATATCACTTGGGCAACTGGATCATATTTGTTAGAAACCTCTATTCTAACTAGTCCATGGAACTGGAGTTTAGTGTTTTTTCAAATATCCCCAAGACTTATCATGAATGCTATTTGCTCTATAAGAACAATGAGAGTAAATTTTTACTTTCTTATTAACATTTATTATTACTTAGTTATTACTACTCCTAATAGTAGTTTTAGCAATAGTTAATACTAATATTTGATATTATTTGCTATATAGAGACAAATATTGTAAATTTGGAAGCATGAAAGACAAGTCCAAGAACAGCCATAGCTGGTTTTCAACTTGATAAGTTGTACAATGCAGAGCTGCCACTGTTTTTAATTCAGACAGATGACTAACTGTCTGCAGCCATGGCTATGAAACATAGAACAGTGAACTATTAAATGGCAGAGAAACACTTTGAGAATTAAGTAAGCAAGCACTTTTTTGATATAAAAAATGTTTAATGTGAAATGATGAAAGTTGATTCTGGGCAGTCTGCTGTGATGTCGCAGAATGCCCTACTCTCATATTGTTTCCCCAGCTTAACAAAGTGCAGCTAAAAGCATATTAACATTTCAGACAGAAAAAAAGAGGAAATTAGTTCAATGGCTTGTCACTTTTTAGTGGAACTAATAAGAACTAAGGAGTTGTACATTTTGAAAATCTCAACACATCTAAGGATATTTGATTGTATCCCACCTTCTACATCAAAGACAGAGCATTCCAACTGAGCAGTGTTTACCAACCACTTCTTTAATCTTCTCTAAATTAGAAGCCATCATTAGCACAGATAATGGTCTTCTGTAAGAAGCAAGCCAATACTACTGCTAATTGTCTGGCATTCTGCTGCCCTATATGGTAGCTACTAATCACATGTGGCTATTACACTTAATAAAATAAGATTTAAAACTCAGTCCCTCAGCCACATTAGCCATATTTCAAATGCTCCATAGTTATATGTAGCTAGAAGCTACCTTTCATTGAGTTAGATTAATTGAGTTAGACAAGGCTGTGGTCCATGTGATCAGACTGGCTACTTTTCTGTGATTGTGTTTTCAGTCTGTCTGCCCTCTGATGCCCTCTCTCAATGCCTACTGTCTTACTTGGGTTTCTCTTACACAAGAGAAGACTCTACACATGGACATTACCAGATGGCCAACACCAAAATCAGATTGATTATATTCTTTGCAGCCAAAGATAGATAAGCTCTATACACTCAGCAAAAACAAGACCAGGAGCTGACTGTGGCTCAAATCATGAACTCCTTATTTCCAAATTCAGACTTAAATTGAACAAAGTAGGGAAAACCACTAGACCATTCAGGCATGACCTAAATCAAATCCCTTACAACTATACAGTGGAAGTGAGAAATATATTTAAAGGACTAGATCTGATAGAGTGCCTGATGAACAATGGACGGAGGTTTGTGACATTGTACAGGACACAGGGAGCAAGATCATCCCCAAGAAAAAGAAATGCAAAAAAGTAAAATGGCTGTCTGAGGAGGCCTTACAAATCGCTGTGAAAAGAAGAAAAGCAAAAAGCAAAGGAGAAAAGGAAAGATATACCCATTTGAATGCAGAGTTCCAAAGAATAGCAAGGAGAGATAAGAAAGCCTTCCTCAGTGATCAGTGCAAAGAAACAGAGGGAAACAATAGAATGGGAAAGACTAGAGATCTCTTCATGAAAACTAGAGGTACCAAGGCAACATTTCATGCAAAGATGGGCTCAATAAAGGGCAGAAATGGTATGGACCTAATGGAAGCAGAAGATAATAAGAAGAGGTGGCAAGAATACACAGAAGAACTATACAAAAAAAATCTTCATGACCCAGATAACCATGATGATGTGATCATTCACCTAGAGCCAGACATCCTGGAATGTGAAGTCAAGTGGGCCTTAGGAAGCATCACTACGAACAAAGCTAGTGAAGGTGACGGAATTCCAGTTGAGCTATTTCAAATCCTAAAAGATGATGCTGTGAACGTGCTGCACTCAATATGCCAGCAATTTGGAAAACTCAGCAGTGGCCACAGGACTGGAAAAGGTCAGTTTTCATTCCAATCCCAAAGAAAGGCAATGCCAAAGAATGCTAAAACTACCACACAACTGGACTAATCTCATATTCTAGCAAGGTAATGCTCAAAATTCTCCAAGCCAGGCTTCAGTAATACGTGAACTGTGAACTTCCAGATGTTCAAGTTGGTTTTAGAAAAGGCAGAGGAACCAGAGATCAAATTGCCAACATTCGCTGGATCATCAAAAAAGCAAGAGAGTTCCAGAAAAACATCTATTTCTGCTTTATTGATTATGCCAAAGCCTTTGACTGTGTGGATCACAATAAACTGTGGAAAATTCTGAAAGAGATGGGAATACCAGACCACCTGACCTGCCTCTTGAGAAATTTGTATGCAGGTCAGGAAGCAACAGTTAGAACCGGACATGGAACAACAGACTGGTTCCAAATAGGAAAAGGAGTATGTCAAGGCTGTATATTGTCACCCTGCTTATTTAACTTATATGCAGAGTACATCATCAGAAACGCTGGGCTGGATGAAGCACAAGCTGGAATCAAGACTGCTGGGAGAAATATCAGTAATTTCAGATATACAGATGACACCACCCTTATGGCAGAAAGTGAAGAAGAACTAAAGAGGCTCTTGATGAAAGTGAAAGAGGAGAGTGAAAAAGTCGGCTTAATGCTCAACATTCAGAAAACTATGATCATGGCATCCGGTCCCATCACTCATGGCCAATAGATGGGGAAACATTGGAAACCATGGCTGACTTTATTTTTCTGGGCTCCAAAATCACTGCAGATGGTGATTGCAGCTATGAAATTAAAAGACACTTACTCCTTGGAAGGAAAATTATGACCAACCTAGACAGCATATTAAAAAGCCGAGACACTACTTTGCCAACAAAGGTCTGTCTAGTCAAGGCTATGGTTTTTCCAGTGGTCATGTATGGATGTGAGAGTTGGACTGTGAAGAAAGCTGAATGCCGAAGAATTGATGTTTTTGAACTGTGGTGTTGGAGAAGACTCTTGAGAGTCCCTTGGACTGCAAGGAGATCCAACTAGTCCATCCTAAAGGAGATCAGTCCTGGGTGTTCACTGGAAGGACTAATGCTGAAGCTGAAACTCCAATACTTTGGCCACCTTATGCGAAGAGCTGACTCATTTGAAAAGACCTTGTTGCTGGGAAAGATTGAGGGCAGGAGAAGGGGACAACAGAGGATGAGATGGTTGGATGGCATCACTGACTCAATGGACATGAGTTTGGGTAAACTCTGGGAGTTGGTGATGGACAGGGAAGCCTGGAGTGCTGCAGTCCATGGGGTCACAAAGAGTCAGACATGACTGAGCGATTGAACTGAAGTGAACTGAACTGAAGAGGCTACCTTATTAGACATTTCCATCATGGCAGAAAGTTCTGTAGAATGGCTCTGCTCCAGAGGGCCTGAGTATCACACCTGGAGTGGGTAGGGCTTTCAAAATGGCTTAGAGAGCATTTCCATGATGATTCAGAGCTGGAAGAAGTTTTAAAAATTCAAATTCATCTCTTTTGTTTTCTTGATGAGGAAACTGAGGCCCAGCAAAGGTCAAACAGCTAATTGATAGCAGACTGGGGACTAGAATCCAGGATTCCTGATTCTGAGGCCTCTCCTCATTCCATGATCCTGGTAATATACCTATAGTATTTTTCTGGTTACACTACTAGCTTGGGGTCAGCTCCCCCCAATATCAGTAGCTCTATTCCAGTAGCCAGGTATGCCCATTATCTCCCTGTTGCTCCTTATAGAGAGAAAACATCAGTAGAACACTGAATGGGGTAGGAGGTTGGGGAAGAGTATGCAATTGTGGAAGTAAATACCTAGCTCCAGAATGAAGAGTAAACATTCCAAGTTATCTATAAATATTTAGCAAAGTCATACATCTAGGCCCCAAAGAAGGGGGTTTATTCTTGACATTTGCAATTAAAAGAGATTAATCCCTTGACACAATGTTAACACTAACCTTTCTTGAGTATAAACATGTCCTAGGATACTCCGCACTGAGTGTAAATGTATAGGAACAGATCATTCACTGGATAGCCAGCTCTTGGCAAAAATACAATGGTCTATTCTCTGAGCACATGGATGGGGATACTGTACCAGCGAGGGATTTACTGGGTCCCGTTCCATGGGCAGAGGGGAAAGGAAATGGTCTTGTTTACAAGGACTATTAGGCTGTCCTCCAAAAGTTTGGCTGTTGGGACTCATTTGGCTGGGTCCAAGGCTGGATCCAAAACCTCCCATGGTAGTTCTGCGATGGTAGATTTTCATTGGCTACCATTCCCTCAACTACCCTGAACCAGGTGCTGGGGCTACAGCGATGGCTGGGTCCCAGCACACTGTTTCTCAAAGGACTCACGTCAGTTTTCTTTTTTCAGGCAAGGTTTTATTGGGCCCCTGCTGCAGCAGGAGGGGACTGAGAAGAAATAGCAGGTTCTCTTGCTTGCTTGCTCCCTGAGGATGGGGGGAAAGCTTGTTCCTTATATGGGATGAGGGTAGGGGTATGTTCAAGGGTCAGGTTGGAAGGGTGGCTTAGGTGATTTGCTCACCCCTTAGCTGGTGTTTTGTGCAGGGGGCATGCACAGTACCCTGCTTTTGCTCCTGACCCCTTGCTTTTGCTCCAGGCTCCTCAAAAGTGGCAGTTGGGTGTTTCTGGTCTCTTTCTATCTTTTGTCCAGAATTTACCCTAACTGTGCATACATGCAGTTATTTTTACTCCCATTTAGTTTCTTTGTGGGCTTAAAGAATCCTCCTGCCAATGCAGGGGGTGCAGGAGACATGGGTTTGACCCTTGGGTAAGGAAGATTCCCCTGGAGAAGGAAATGGCAACCCACTCCAGTATTCTTGCCTGGGAAATCCCATGGACAGAGGAGCCTGGTGAGCTCCTGGGGTTACAAAGAGTCAGACACAACTTAGGGACTAAACAACACACAAACAACAAAATAGTTTCCTTGTATTTTGTTGCTGGAGGAAATGTGTGTTCAGTTGCAAGCATTGCAGCACTACAGCCAAGGGTCCCAGGTCCTAGGCCTGTCTCATTCCCCATGCCCCCACCCCCGGAAGGACTCTATACCCTTATTCTTAAGCAGTAAGGGCCCAACATCCCTTTGAAGGACTCATATTGGTTTTTAAAACAGGTTACCGCTGCAAGGAATTCCTAAAATGAGAAGCACAGGAAAAAACAACTTGCATTAAAGAGGAGTTAGTCCTCAAAGCCTTAGGCTCCCTTTGTGACCTCTTTGCAGCCCGCCAGGCTCCTCTGTCCATGGAATTCTTCAGGCAAGAATACTGGAGGGGTTGCCATTTCCTTCTCCAGGGGATCATCCCTCCTGACCCAGGAATCAAACCTAGGTCTCCTGCATTGTAGGCAGACTCTTTACCATCTGAGCCAGCAGGGAACCCCATGTGAGGTCCTTTTAACCTCTCTTTTATGTATCATTTCTTCACCAAGATAATCATGGATCTTCCTTCCTGAGAGTACACATTGGAGGTATTGGGGACTTAATGGGTTAGCCCTGTTTATACTTGAAAACATGGATCTGCTGCTGCTGCTGCTAAGTTGCTTCAGTCGTGTCCGACTCTGTGCGACCCCATAGACGGCAGCCCACCAGGCTCGGCCGTCCCTGGGATTCTCCAGGCAAGAACATTGGAGTGGGTTCCCATTTCCTTCTCCAATGCATGAAAGTGAAAAGGGAAAGTGAAGTCGCTCAGTCATGTCTGACTCAGCGACCCCATGGACCGCAGCCCACCAGGCTCCTCTGTGCATGGGATTTTCCAGGCAAGAGTACTGGAGTGGGTTGTCATTGCCTTCTCCATGGATCTGATGAGGAAAGGTTTAAACCAAGTATATTAATCACTAATGATGGAAAGTCAAGCCTAAGTGGGGAAATAGATGGAATTTTTCAAAAATGCATTTTGAGGAATAAAAGGAGTCCTACTGTATTCTGAAAAGCTTACCAAGTCTGGTGTGATCATCCCTGCTAGACTGGCTCTATCTATGGTTGTCTAGCTTCTAAAAAAAGAAATCAGAGAGATTCCATTTGCTTCAGAAAGGACCAACCGGGTGATGGGGTACAGGGCATGCTACCCCTCAAATATGGAAGCTCGGCATAATGAATATTTTAAGCTGAAGGAATCTGAGACAACAGCAGATGTAGGAAGGTCACTCTGACCTTCCCCTACCCTTCTCCCCTGAAACAGGTCGTAAAACCCTCATGTGAGAGATGACCTCCCCATACCTAGAGGAAAGGAGCATCCTTGTCTTTCAAAGACAAAGAGATGCCAAGAAAAATCTGAACAAACAGGCCTTGCTAAGTGTTCCCCAGTTTATTACACTTACCTCATACTTCTTCAGTTCAGTTCAGTTCAGTCGCTCACTCGTGTCCAACTCTTTGCAACCCCATGAATTGCAGCACGCCAGGCCTCCTTGTCCATCATCAACTCCCAGAGTTCACTCAGCTTATGTCCATTGAGTCGGTGATGCCATCCAGCCATCTCATCCTCTATTGTCCCCTTCTCCTCCTTCCCCCAATCCCTCCCAGCATCAGGGTCTTTTCCAACGAGTCAACTCTTTGCATGAGGTGGCCAAAGTATTGGAGTTTCAGCTTTAGCATCAGTCCTTCCAATGAACACCCAGGACTGATCTCCTTTAGAATGGACTGGTTTTATCTCCTTGCAGTCCAAGGGACTCTCAAGAGTCTTCTCCAACACCACAGTTCAAAAGCATCAATTCTTCGGCGCTCAGCTTTCTTCACAGTCCAACTCTCACATCCATACATGACCACTGGAAAAACCATAGCCTTGACTAGATGGACCTTTGTTGGCAAAGTAATGTCTCTGCTTTTGAATATGCTATTTAGGTTGGTCATAACTTTCCTTCCAAGGAGTAAGCATCTTTTCATTTCATGGCTATAATCATCATCTGCAGTGATTTCGGAGCCCCCCCCCAAAATAAAGTCTGACACTGTTCCACTGTTTCCCCATCTATTTCACATGAAGTGATGGGACCAAATGCCATGATCTTAGTTTACTGAATGCTGAGCTTTAAGCCAACTTTTTCACTCTCCTCTTTCACTTTCATCAAGAGGCTTTTTAGTTCCTCTTCACTTTCTGCCATAAGGGTGGTGTCATCTGCATATCTGAGGTTATTGATATTTCTCCCAGCAATCTTGATTCCAGCTTGTGCTTCTTCCAGTCCAGCGTTTCTCATGATGTAATCTGCATATAAATTAAATAAGCAGGGTGACAATATACAGCCTTGATGTACTCCTTTTCCTATTTGGAACCAGTGTGTTGTTCCATGTCCAGTTCTAAGTGTTGCTTCCTGACCTGCATATAGGTTTCTCAAGAGGCAGGTCATGTGGTCTGGTATTTCCATCTCTTTCAGAATTTTCCACAGTTAATTGTGATCCACACAATCAAAGGCTTTGGCATAGTCAATAAAGCAGAAATAGGTGGTTTTCTGGAACTCTCTTACTTTTTCGATGACCTGGCAAATGTTGGCAATTTGATCTCTGGTTCCTCTGCCTTTTCTAAAACAAGCTTGAACATCTGGAAGTTCATGGTTCACGTATTGCTGAAGCCTGGCTTGGAGAATTTTGAGCATTACTTTACTAGCATGTGAGATGAGTACAATTGTGCAGTAGTTTGAGCATTCTTTGGCATTGCCTTTCTTTGGGATTGGAATGAAAATGGACCTTTTCCAGTCCTGTGGCCACTGCTGAGTTTTCCAAATGTGCTGGCATATTGAGTGCAGCACTTTCACAGCATCATCTTCAGGATTTGAAATAGCTCAACTGGAATTCCATCACCTTCACTAGCTTTGTTCATAGTGATACTTTCTAAGGCCCACTTGACTTCACATTCCAGGATGTCTGGCTCTAGGTGAGTGATCACATCATCATGATTATCTGGGTCATGAAGATCTTTTTTGTACAGTTCTTCTGTGTATTCTTGCCACCTCTTCTTAATATCTTCTGCTTCTGTTAGTTCCATACCATTTCTGTCCTTTATCAAGCCCATCTTGGCATGAAATGTTCCCTTGGTGTCTCTAATTTTCCTGAAGAGATCTCTAGTCTTTCCCATTCTGTTGTTTTCCTCTATTTCTTTGCACTGATCGCTGAGGAAGGCTTTCTTATCTCTCCTTGCTATTCTTTGAAACTCTGCATTTAGACGCTTATGTCTTTCCTTTTCTCCTTTGCTCTTTGTTTCTCTTTTTTTCACAGCTATTTGTAAGGTCTCCTAGGCAGCCATTTTGGTTTTTTGCATTTCTTTTCCATGGGGATTGTCTTGATCCCTGTCTCCTGTACAATGTCAGGAACCTCCGTCCATAGTTCATCAGGCACTCTATCTATCAGATCTAGTCCCTTAAATCTATTTCTCACTTCCACTGTATAATCATAAGGGGTTTGATTTAGGTCATACCTGAATGGTCTAGTGGTTTTCCCTACTTTCTTCAATTGAAGTCTGAATTTGGCAATAAGGAGTTCATGATCTAAGTCACAGTCAGCTCCCAGTCATGTTTTTCCTGACTGTATAGAGCTTCTCCATCTTTGGCTGCAAAGAATATAATCAATCTGATTTTGGTGTTGACCATCTGGTGATGTCCATGTGTAGAGTCTTCTCTTGTGTTATTGGAAGAGGGTGTTTGCTATGACCAGTGTGTTCTCTTGGCAAAACTCTATTAGCCTTTGCCCTGCTTCATTCCGAATTCCAAGGCCAAATTTGCCTGTTACCCCAGATGTTTCTTGACTTCCTACTTTTGCAATCCAGTCCCCTATAATGAAAAGGACACATTTTTTGGGTGTTAGTTCTAGAAAGTCTTGTATGTCTTCATAGAACCGTTCAGCTTCAGCTTCTTCAATGTTACTGGTTGGGGCATAGACTTGGATTACTCTGATATTGAATGGTTTGCCTTGGAAACGAACAGAGATCATTCTGTCATTTTTGAGATTGCATCTAAGTACTGCATTTCAGACTCTTTTGTTGACCGTGATGGCTACTCCATTTCTTCTAAGGGATTCCTACCCACAGTAGTAGAAATAATGGTCATCCGAGTTAAATTCACCCATCCAGTCCATTTTAGTTCGCTGATTCCTAGAATGTCAACGTTCACTCTTGCCATCACTTAATTTATCATATTTCTATACAACTGCCCACTCTTCATCAAACCTAGCCTAAAACACAAGTGTAACTGCTTCTTGTTGTCTCCAGTTCCCTCTAAAAGTTCTCATATCATGTAAAACTTAAAGTAATTTGTATGCTTTTCCCCTGCTTCTCTGTCTCTCTCTCAGTGTAATTTAGACCCTGCCAAGGACACTAAGAGGATGAAGGAAAACTTTTTCTCCCCTACAAGAGCCAGTCATGGATGGGTAAGTTAAACTGATCTTTTTGCTCCTACTAATTCACAGTGAGGGCCGTCAAAGGCCTCTCACTTGAAACACAACTTTGTCTTTACAATGACTCTATCTCTTAAAAGCATCAATTACCCTAATTTTCATTTGATTATCTAAATAAAAATTTTTTAAAATGATCCTCATAAACTTTTCTTTATGGAAGTAGAAAATATTGGAATCTACATTTTATAAACATCCAGATACACACAGTAGCTCTTTGTGTAAAAAAATGAGTCAGCCACTGCAGCCAATGTTTACATAGTTCAGGAAGACCGATAAGACCAAAATAACCATAATAAATGATAGATTCTAGTGGGTAAACAAGGTTTGAGAAACAGAAGTGGTTCTGCCACCTAACATCAAGTCAAAGCAATAGACTAAGTCAGGGACAAAATCCATAGCAAAAGAGAAATGAAATCTACCTGATGAACTTCCCAAATGAGGTTCCTGCATCCTACTTCTTAAAGCAGCTATTCTTAGGGTGTTAGCTACACATTAGAACCATCCAAGTTCTACTCTAGAGAGTCTGATTTAATTGATCTGGAGTTAGACTCAAGAACTGGTGTCTCTAGGGTTTCCAAGGTGGCTCAGTGGTAAAGAATCTGCCTGCCACGCAGGAGACCCAGGTTCGATCTCTGAGTGGTGGAGATCCCCTGGAAGAGGGCATGGCCACCTACTCCAGTATTCTTGCCTGGAGAATCCTATGGACAGAGGAGTCTGGTGGGCTACAGTCCAGAGGGAGGCAAAGAGTCAGACATGACTTAGTGACTAAACAACAACAACAGTAACAACTGTTCTTATTCTCAAGTTTCCCAGGAAATGCTGATGCGCAGTCAGGGTTGAAAGCCACTGCCCTAGAGTGCATGGTTCTCCTCAGAGCTGTCATTTATTTGAGGCATTAAGAAGAGCATGTGAAGGAGACACAGACATCAAGAACAGACTTTTGGACTCAGTGGGAGAAGGAAAGGGTGGGGTGATTTGAGAGAATAGCATTGAAACATATACATTACCATATGTAAAAATATATAGCCAGTGGGAGTTTGATATATGACTCAGGGCACCCAAAACCAGTGCTCTGTGACAACCTGGAGGCATGAGGTGGGGTGGAGGTGGGAGGGGAGTTCAGAATGGAGGGGGACACATGTATATGTATGGCTGATTCATATTGATGTATGGTAAAAACCATCACAATATTATAAAGTAATTATCCTCCAATTAAAATTAATAAGTAATAGTAAATAAAAGAAGAGCTTAGGACAGTGGGTTCCAAACCTGGCTGCATATCAGCTTCCTACCGTGAAGTTTTTAAAAATACAAATTCTTGAGACCTATCCCCGTACTTCCACATTCAAAGTCTGAGGATTTGGTCCCAGGGACCTCCAGTTTAACAAGTTATTCAGACAATTCTCACGCAACCAGCCTGGCATGTCCTTGTTGGAGAAAGTACACTTGAGAACTACTGAGTTAGGTCTTCTGTATATCTGTGATGGTACAGAGCAGTGGTCCTCAACCTTGGATGCTTGGACAGCTGAATCTTACCTCCAGAGAAATCTAATTTAATTAATCTGGGGTGGACTCCGGGTGCCAGTATTTTTTAAAAAGCTTCCTGTGATTTGTGTACAATCAGGTTAAGGAGCTAATAGCCCCAAGCAAGAGCTCCAAGCCCCAAAAAAGTAGATCATTTGCTGGCAAACTTTAATGTTCGTGGCAGACATCACTAATCAATTCTGGCACTCTTTCCTGCAGAACCCAACAGTGGCCACATAATTCTATTCACTATATTGTTCTAGGCAGCTACTCTCACACATGGAGTGGGCATGAAACTACTGTTTGCCATCTTTACCTTAGATCCTGCCTGGTAGAAATAAAATAACTTATGGAGAACCCTTCAAGCTTCTGCTTCTAGTATCATACTTAAGGGTCCAGATTGCTGTTTACCAGGACATTTTTTTTTAAGTAAGAGAAGGTAGAAGCCAGAGGTGGGTGCAGTAGACAAATCCCTCATCTAGCTACCTCTACTACCAAGTGAAACACATTCAACCTCAGCTTCTGATGTAAGTAGAAAGCCTTCAGCAGAGGAATTTATTGTATTGAGCTCATGGAGGGACTCTGTATGACCTCCTAATATCAAGTGTACAGGAGTTCCCAAGTATAAAGGGAGTTCACTCAGTATTTACCTCAAATCCAAATTAGAGTTCTTGTTTGTATATCCTGATCCACATTCCATAAACATTCTACCCTTTGACAGTTATCTTATCACAGGACTCATATGCAGCATGCTGAACTTCTGTCCCAGGCTATGGTACATGAGGGCTTCTCTGGTGGCTCAGATGGTAAGGAATCTGCCTGCAATGTGTGAGACCTGAGTTTGATCCCTGGGTTGGGAAGATCCCCTGAAAAAGGACATGACAACCCACTCCAGTGTTCTTGCCTAGAGAATTCCACAGACAGAGGAGCTTTGCAGGCTGCAGTCCATGGGCTCACAAAGAGTCAGACATGACTGAATGACAAACACACTTCATATACTTCATATGGTACGTGAGCCGACTCATTGGAAAAGACCCTGATGCTGGGAAAAATTGAGGGCTGGAGGAGAAGGGGATGACAGAGGATGAGATGGCTGGATGGCATCATTGACTCAATGGACATGAATTTGAGCAAACTCCAGGAGATAGTGAAGGACAGAGAAGCCTGGCATGCTGCAGTCCACGGGGTTGCAAAGAGTTGGACACAACTGAGCGACTGAACAACAACAACAATGGTACATGAGAGAGAGCACTTGAACTTCAGAAATGAAGCTCTTCTCTTGCTGTATTGCTTCCTGGTTTTGGAGGAGAAGAGAGGCCAAGTGGGCCAGAAGTTTCAGCAGTTTCTTCTGTACCTGATAATTAATGTGGTATGTGAGGAGGGCAGAAAGAACATAATTTTTTTTATTCTATAAGTGACTTCCTCTTAAATGCAATACCTAGAACAGTCGAATTCACAGAGTCAGAAAGTATATTGGGAGATGCCAGGGGCCAGGGGTGGGGTGGGGAGGGGGAATAGGCATTTAGTATTTAATGGGGACAGAGTTTCAGTTTAGACAAGTGAAAAACTCAGGAGATGGATGATGGTAAGAGTTGCACAACAATGTGAATGTCCTTAGTGCCACTGAATTGTACAGTTAAATATGGTTAAAAGAGTATGTTTTATATTATGTGACTTTTACCACAATAAAAAATTTAAAAATAAATAAGTAAATAAATGTCTATATTTATGCCATTAAAAAAAAAATGGGGCCTCTTCCTGGACACTCATGGTTTGCACAAATGCAGAACAAAGAACTGTTGGAAGACAGAGCTTTTCCCATTGTTGTTGTTGCTTAGTCACTAAATTGTAAAGCACCTTTAAAGGCAACAGATTGTAACTCTCATTAGGATTGGAGAGGTAGGTGCACATTGAACCTACCAAGGAACCAGAAGTCTACAAATGAGGAAAGCCTTAGGGGAGGCAAGTAGCCTGGAATTAAGGGAAAGAAGAGGGCTTTAGAATTAGAATAATATTGAGCGGCTCTGTGATTTATTATCTGTGTGACTCTAGGCAAAATTACTTAACCTCTCTTAGCCTCAGCTCTCTCATCTGCAAAATGAGGGATTAAATGAATACCTTCCTCATAGACTAGTGGAAAAGATTAAATTACATAATGGTAGCTTTCTATAAGGCCTCTTAGAACATATCAGTGCCTGGCAAACAGTAATTATCAATGAATGGTAGCTAATATTATTATTAGCCTGGCCAATAGGCTTCAGAGTGACTTGGGAGGAGCTTTAAAAATACAGATTCCTGGGCTACACGCTAGATCTAAAGAATCAGAATTGGGCTTGCCTTTGGGAATTAGCAAATTTGGCAAGCACTCTGGGTGATTCTGCTTCACATTCAGTTTAAGAGTCACCGCTCTATGTTCCCAGGTGGCACTAGTGATAAAGAAACTTCCTGCCAATGCTGGAGATGTAACAGACATGGGTTCAATCCCTGGGTAGGAAAGAGCTCTCAGAGGAGGGCATGGCAACCCACTCCAGTATTCTTGCCTGGAGAATCCCATGGACAGAGGAGCCTGGTGGGCTACAGTCCATAGTGTCACAGAGTTGGAGATCACTGAAGCGACTTAGCACACACAGCATGATCTATCCAATAGGGCCAATTATATCTAGCTTGTTTATCTTACAAAATATCCAATTAATTCGTATGGAGAAAATTATGTAGTACTTGAGACAAACAACACTGCAAAATTTCTAAATGGTATTAACCAACACCATTTAAATGATAGGAAAGGAAATGGGAGTGAATTTCAGGATTCCAGGTTCAGGGGGAATCCCCAAACACAGGGCACATTCTCTGCCGTCATTTCTTCCTTCATATATAAGTTGCCTAAGACTTAACAAAGGTATGTTTTGACTGGACTCTACAAAGATGCCAACATTGTTTTTAATTAGTATTTGTGTGTGTGTGTATACTGTAGGGCTTCTCTGGTGGCTCAGATGGCAAAGAATCCACCTGCAATGCAGGAGACACAGGTTGGGAAAATTCCCTGGAGAAGGGAATGGCAACTCACTCCAGTATTCTTGCTTGGAGAATCCCATGGACAGAGGAGCCTGACAGGCTACAGTCCATGGGGTCTCAAAGAGCCAGACATGACTGAGCAACTAAACAACAACAATCATTATAACTACCATCTAGCAGGAACTGAAAATATCAGAATGGTTGCTGAGGATAGTACTATAAACTGTTTGTGTATTTGCCAAATTAATATGTTGAAACCTACTTCCTCAGTGTGATGGTATTTGGAGGTGGGGCCTTTGGGAGGTGATTTGGGCATGAAGGTGGAGCCCTTATGAGTGGGATTCAGTTCAGTTCAGTTTAGTCGCTCAGTCATTCTGACACTTTGTGACCCCATGGACTGTACAGTCTGTGGAATTCTCCAGGCCACTGGAGTGGGTAGCCTTTCCCTTCTCCAGAGGATCTTCCCAACCCAGGGATCGAACCCAGGTCTCCTGCATTGCAGGTAGATTCTTTTACTAGCTGAGCCACGAGGGAAGCCGTTTATCATCTAAGCCACCAGGAAAGCCCATAGCAGCTTTAAAAGACTAAGACAGATGGTGGGGAAGGGTGGAGAATGGCGCTGGAATGTGGAGAGGAAGACAGGGCCATCAGATCATGATGACTCACAGTGTTATACGATGAAGAGTTTGGACCTTATTCTTAGGATAGTGGGAAACCATTGAAGGGGTGTCCAATAAGGAAGGCAATAAAACACAGATACTACATGTAATAGAGGACAAAATGACCAGTAATTTGGGGCACAAGGGTATGACTCAGAACTGCATACTATAGAGGCAAAGGTGAGCTGCTATGGCTGGGGAGGCTATTGTTGAAAGTAGGCATGAACTGGACCTTATCTATAGGAGAGACTTGGGGTTCATAAGGTCCCCCATTTTGGATGGAGGAAAACACCTGAATGGAGTGGAAAGCTCACAATGAACATAGTCATGTGGGAAGATGGAGCATGAAGGATTCATCCTCTTTCCTTGGTGGAAATAACTGTTTTGTTGCTGATATTTTTATGTTGGAAGACTGTAACAATAGAATACAGGAAAGTCACTTTGTAGGATGGGTGAATGAGTGAAAGAAGAGATTTTGGACTTCCAAATCCAAAGCAATCTGAAAAAAAGGATTAGAGGAAGAGTGGAGTTTGTAATGGCCCAAAACACTCTGTTTTACAAATGAACAGAAAACTAGGTATTCCTCAGTCAAGAAACAGGAAGATGTTGAGAACCACCTTCCTGTTAAGTATAGGTTTTGAAATGGGAAGACATAATGAAAATAGCCTGAGAGCTCCACAAAGACAGATCCTTTATTTATGCTGTTCATCGAAGAGGCCTTAGTGGGGACTTCCTTGATGATGTGGTGGCCAAGACTCCTTGTTCCCAATGCAGGGGACCTGGGCTCAATCCCTAGTCAGGGAACTAGATCCCACATGCTGCAACTAAGATCCTGCATGCTTCAGCGAAGACCCAGCATCACCAAATAAATTAAAAAATAATTTTTACAAATGAGGCCTTAGCATTTAGCATGCATGAGTGTGTGCTCAGTCATGTCTGACTTTGCAACCCCATGGACTATAGCCCACCAGGGTCTTCTCTCCATGAGATTCTCCAGGCAAGAATGTTGGAGTGGGTTGCCATGCCCTTCTCCAAGAGATCTTCCCAACCCATGGATCAAACCCATGTCTCCTTCATCTCCAGCATTGCAGGCAGATTCTTTACCACTGAGCCACAGGAAAGCCCAGAATTTAGCATACTGCCTGGCAAATGGTAGGAACTTAGTAAATATGGTGCTTCTGTGCTCACTGCAGTAGTACCTATACTATATTTGGAATGATACAGATAAGACTAGCATGGCCTCCAAGCAAGGATGACATGTAAATTTGTGAAGTGTTTAAAAAAAATTGTGCTTCTAAGTCCAGAGCCAGATATTAAGTATAAATTCTGTGTCTATGGTACTTGAAATTATGAAGGGACTAGGTTTCCTATAAGCACAGTTGCAGGACAGGGAGGGGGGGTGGTGGTGGTGGTGGTGATGGTTAGGGGATACAATTTGTTGTTTGTCTTCAACTTAGCTCAATGTCTACCATAGTTTCTTATTACTGCTGTAACAAATTACCACAATCCTGGTAGCTTATCAACACAAGTTTATTATTCTGGGTCAGAAGTCTTGAAAATGTCTCACTGAGCTAAAATCAGTGTTCGCAGAATGGTATTCCTTTCTGGAGGCTCTGGGGTAAAATCCATTCCTTTGCCTTTCTAGATTCTAGATGCTGCCTGCATTCCTTTGTTTATGGCCCCTTCCTTATCTTTAAAGCCAGCAACTTGGGTCAAGTCTTTCTTACCTCATATCACTCTGACATTCTCCCTTCAGCCTCCCTCCTTCCACTTGTAAAGACCTTTGTGATTACATCCCAGGGAATCCAGGATAATCTTCCCATCTCAAGGTCAACTGATGAGCAACATTACTACCATCTGCAAGCTTCATTTCCCCCTGGCATATAACATAGCATGTTCACGTGTTCCAGGGATTAGGATGTGGACATCTTTGGGGGGGCATTATTCTGCCTACTATGAACTTGCACCAATAAAGCTGGTAAATGGACTCTACTGAGCTTTCTTTCAAGCCCAGAGCATATAAATTAGTTAACACAATTGTTGTTTAGTCGCTAAGTCGTGTCTGACTCTTTTGCAACCCCATGGAATATAGCGTGCCAGGCTCTGTCCATGGGATTCTCTAGGCAAGAATACTGGAGTGGGTTGACATTTCCTTCTCCAGGGGATCTTCTCAACCCAGGGATCACACCCCATCTCCTGCATTGGCAGGTGGATTCTTCACAACTGAGCCACCCGGGAAGTCCTACTTAACACAATACATTGGCCATATAGTAGAAGCTCCCTTGTATATATAACACTCTCTTGCATAACAAGTACTTGATTGATTAGAGTGAAGAATCATATAAAGTTATACTTATGGTCCTTAAGCACTTTATTTCAACCTAAAACACACAAATGCATATTCATTCAGCCATCTGGTGATGTGACATAAGCAAGGTGCTTTTTCTGAGCGTGGGTCCTTTGGCTGAAATTTCTGACTCTTTCTTGCATAAACTACATCCCTAATACATCCCATTTGCTTTCCAGCTTCATGGTTTTTTTTCCCCTAACAATAGAGAGGTTTTTAAAAGTAACTTTTCTTTATCAAGTCTTTCCAAAGAACTGAACTTCATTCACGTGGAAACAGTGGCCTTCCTTTTGTATTCATAGTTCATAAATTTACATTAAGTTATCTAATTATATTAGCAAGTACAACTGGCAAAAATGGGTTTGGTGACAAAACAACTAAATCTTTTTTTTTTTTCCAGATCAAGCTAAATATATTTGTGACCTCATATGACAGAAATGATATTTAATTCACTGGCTATAGGGCAGTATGTTCCATGAACGGTGCCAGCTGATAATGAGAACAACTTGGTAAGCATCAACTTGACACATGAGAGCAGAAGTGTATGGGTCGACCGAAGGGTGACTTACTGCCCATAATCTTTCTTTGTGCTCTGAGCATTGGTCAGTATATATTTCAGTAGAAAGGAAAAGCATCAACTCAATCTACCATATTGGTTAAGTAGATGTTAGTGATGGGAGCTTTTACTATATTTAAGAGTTTACTAAAAAAGGGACACTTGGGGGTTCCCTGGTGGTCCACTGGTTAGGACTCTGTGCTTTCAGTACTGAGGGCCTAAGTTTAATCCCTGGTCAGGAAACTAAAATCCCACAAACTGTGTGGCATGGCCAAAAAAAGAAAAAGAAGCACTCAAGAGGTATATCACAGTCTCAATGTACTCTTGTACTGAATTCCTTCTTGAAAATGCCCCCATCCAAAATGTGCATCAGCTAGTGTTAACAATGGTTAGTATTTATTTAGTGCTTATAATGGTGCCAAGAGCTTTAGAAACATTATTTAATCCTCATGACAACCATACGAAGTAGGCCGGATTATGCCCATTTTCTAGATGAGATAATTAAGCATTAAGAAATTCACTAAATGTCACACATCAGAAGACATTCAAGCCCAAGTAGTCTGGCTCAAGATCCCACACTTACTAATATTATACTCTGTGGTCAATGATTAGACAAGCCAGTCAGGAAGCATAACATATGGTGCCACCCTACCAGCCACCTCTTGCTTTCTGTTAATATTCCAATGGTGGCCTGTACCAAAGAGGGAGGCAAAATATCTATGGCAGGACTTCCCTGGTGGTCCAGTGGTTAGGTATCCATTAGACAATGCAGGAGACACGGGTTTGATCCCTGGTTTGGGAACTAAGATCCCGCATGTTGTGGAGCAACCAAGCCCCTACGCCAGGACTACTGAAGCCCGTGCACCCTAGAGCCCATGCTCCACAACAAAAGAAGCCACCACCATGAGAAGCCTGTATACTGCAACTAGAGTGGTCCCCATTCATCACAACTAGAGAAAAGCCTGCACACAGCAATGAAGACCCAGCACAGCCAATAAATAAAAAACAATTAATTAAAAAATATATCTATGGCAATGCTCCTAACCAGACTTCTTTGCTTCTTTCTCTCTCTAGCACTGACCCAGCAAGATAAACAGGGACCACAAGGGGATATGTACCTAGTTTCTTTATGAGTAGCAGCATTTTTTTTTTTCAAACTTGTCCTTATTTACTTCTCTCTGGGTTTAGCTATCATCTCTGAAGGCTCAAGGACAACCATCATTCCCTCTTGGTTCTACCACTATAGAGGCTACTCACTTACCTTCTGCCTCCAGAAATTACTGCAAGTAATCTGTCTTCCAGTCTTCCATGGAAGTATGGGAAAAGAGATCAGGACTCTGCCTCGTTGCTCTGGCTAAGGCATGTTAGCCCTTAGAATCAAAAGAGATTAGATGGAGCCTCACTGAATGGTATAGCCAGACAGCCATATCAACCAGCTGTGGAAGTTAGGCTGCAAATGTTTTAAAAAAATGATAAAAGAGAACCATGCTAAGGAAAAGGAAGAGGCTTTCAGAGACTGGAGTCATGGAGACCTCTGTCTAGAAGGTTCATATAAGGCAAACACATTGCCAGTGCATGTTGGTCAGCAACCCCGAGGAGGAGAATTTGTCAGATGGTACCTTCTACCTTTACTATGCCAGAAGCCATAGTTAGCAGTGCAAGTGTATCAGAAGCCACAGACACAGGGTTGCCATGGAGACTCACACCTGAAAAAATCTTGCAGGCTGTATCAAAGATACCAGCTCACATCTCTTTAGGCTGGCTCTGAGCAGCTCAGATGAAAATTCTACCCAGACCAGATTGGGCAGGATGGGGCAGAGTCACGATTTGAGGGCAACCAAAAACTCTACAAAGGCAGTCAGGTAAGGGCTAGCCTGAACCCGTTAACATCTAAGTGAAGCTCAGAGTTAGTAAAAACCATGTTGACAGATTTCAGACACTTATAATCCTCCCATTCTTCAAAGAACCATGGTATATTGAGGTTTGATGTCACTCTGGTTCAACTAACATGGGATGTTTAGTTTAAAGATCTAATATTTTAAATTAATTTTTAGTATTTTTATTAAAAATGGAGAGATTGGTATGTCTGTTTCAGGGATGGGAGAATTTGTGTCTATGTATTTCAATAGAGGAACTTCATCCATCCTTCACCCCCAAACAGGTCCAAATGGAAGAGTAGATGGTGATGACTGTGAAGGAGGCAAATTCCAGGGGCATAAGAGAGAAGAGAAAATGAGTAGGCCATAAGGATTCCTCCTTGATGAGAAAAGAGCCATGGACCTTTACCTAGCCACATACATTATGGGATCATAGAATTTAGCTTGCCAAAAAACAGAGAGGATTAGAATTTTCCATGTGACCTTGGGCAAATCATTTCAGTTCTCTGGGTCACTGGTTTCTTATCTATGAAATGAGAGCAGTTATATATGCCCTAGCTACCTGTGAAAAATTGCATTATTGACCCCTAATTCTTTGCCCCTGCCATCTCCCATCCATTGACTCTGGGTTTGATCATGGAACTTGCTTTGGCAAATTGGACAATGTGGAAATAACAGTAAGACAATCATGAGGCCAGGCCTTAAGAGGCATTACGGTTTCTACCCATTCTTGCATTTCTGCTTCATCACGAAAATAACAAGCTCAGGTTAGCCTGCGGTTCTAGGGGGAGGATGAGGAACACGTGAAACACAGCCACTCCCAGCCTAAACCAGGTAACTCCTGGGCTTGCCACAGAGTCATGACTGAGCCCAACTAATACTGGCCTGTGCCCAAGAAAGCTGCAGCCTGGTGAGAAATGTTTTAAGCCACTGGGTTCTGGGATGGTTTGTTACATAGTGACAGTTATTTAATATGTTAACTTGTAGACGTGATATGAGTCTCAAATGTGATAATATATGAGAGTACAAAATCTCCAAGGTTTACACAAATGCAAGGGACTATTTTAGAGTGGTAGTAGCTTGAAGGGCTGGAATGCTAGGATAAACTGGAATTTGGTCATGCTCTGTTACTGCAGTTCTTAATTGAAAGGGTCCCCTTTGCCACAAGTAAACGAGGCAGAGCTAAGTCCCAAGGTTCCACCCCAGCGACCTCATCCTGAAGTCGTTGCTGCCCATGAGTCCCTGGTCAGGCAGCTGAGGAAGAACAACAAAGCCTAGAGTAAAAGGAGATAGAAAAAGGATGGCTTAATGAGAAGCCTTGCAGACTTTTTCAGATAGCAGAACAGGATGCCAACAGCTCTTCCATGTGCCTCTTCAAATACTTGCTCTGTTCACTGAATTGGCCATAAAATTCATCGATGTTGGTGGAGTCTTGTGGGCTGTGGCCAGCAGGCTTGCTGGGCAATAATTCTGTCAGCTCTCTATTCCAAGCAACTGTCTCTGAGACTTCCAAAAGTTAAACACAGGAAAACCACACCAGCCACAGGCCTCATTAACCAATAAACCCTTGATGGAAAGCAGGATCTCACACGGTTGTTTCTGGTAAAAAAACTCCCCCAAGGGAGGGGGACAGTTGTACTTAAAAATCCCACTGGGCTGACTAAAGATGCTCCCATCCTTCACAATTTACTTCAGAGTTTGGGTCAGGCCAGTATTTCTACCCATAAAATAAATATCAGAAGGGATATTTAGAAGACCTTGGCAAGAAAAGTATAAGTAAATATAAGAGCACAGGCAGGGGTATTTTGAGAAGGAATATTAACTGGGATCAGTGGACTAGAGAGTAAATTATTTACACTCCTAAAGATCCAGGGCAGACTGAGCCATTTAAGGGAAGGAGGAACGACCATCTGCTGCTCCAGCTACAAGTGACTAGCTTACATGTCACAGGCCAAGGCTTGAACCAGAGCCAAAAATATAAATTACAACCAGACACAGCCTTAGAAAGTGCCACCTTGGGGGTCTGTAAAGGGGAAAAAAATTGTGTGCTCTCTTTATTGGCAGCTGGGATTGCTGGTTCTCACCTGATGCAACTGTCCAAAGGGAGCTCTCTCCTTTATAAAGACTGTGAAAATGCGGATTTTGTCAAACCGCTTCATTTCTACCATGTTTCCCTTGTGAAATCGATCTGTCACCCATTCACTCTGATTCAGCGAAAGCCTACAGTCGATGAATTCTCTTAGTATCCAGCTGCCTTCAGGGATACAGGAGAACTTGAAATCTAATTAACCAGTTTGAAAATGAAAATGAAAGTCACTTAGTCGTGTCTGACTTTGCGACCCCATGGACTATACAGTCAATGAAATTATCCATGCCGGAATACTGGAGTGTGTAGCCTTTCCCTTCTCCAGGGGATCTTCTCAACCCAGGGATCAAACCCAGGTCTCCCACATTGCAGGCAGATTCTTTACCAGCTGAACCAATTAATCAATTTACCCTGCCTTTAACTACAATGCCAAAATAGATACACTTTGACCAAATTCCTTATTACCATCTTGCTAAGCCCAAAGCTTGGCAACCTGCATCCAACAGGTCTTTCCAATTTGCCTTTTATTCAGTTTCATCTCTGGATTTGTCCTGCTTCTCTCCCCTTCCATTGCTCTGCCCTATAAAAGGCTCCATTCCCCATGCTTTGCTTACTGCAACAGCCTGTGAGACCCCTGGCTTTTAAGTTTTCTCTGACTTTTCTTCATGTTGCACTCTGGTCATCTTCCCCAGCTATCATTTTGAAAAATCAGTTCATTCTCCTTTTTTTCACAGAATGAGAATGACTCCCAGTTTCTTACATCATCAGAGCCTCTGTGTGACAACCCTGTTGCTCTAACTTCACTCATTGCATCAACTACCAACTTCAGGCTCATACCTGGAACCCTAATCCCCTTCTTTGAAACTGCTCATAACATTTCCTTTGGTTGGAATGCTCCTTGAGACCTCCTCAACATTCCTGCCACACCATGCATGCATAAGCAGCCTCCAGTTTCTATCTTCCCATGAAAACTGTCCTAATAACACTGTTCAGTTCAGTTCAGTCACTCAGTCATGTCCAACTCTTTGCGACCCCATGGACTGCAGCACACCAAGCTTCCCTGTCCATCATTCCCTGTTCATCAATTCCTGACCCAGGGATTGAACCCATGTCTCTTACATCTCCTGCATTGGCAAGTGGGTTCTTTACCACTAGTGCCACCTGGGAAGCTTTCTAATGGAATGTCTATATATCTATTTCTATTTATCTATATATATGCAAACATATGGGGCTTCCCTGGTGGCTCAGAGGTTAAAGTGTCTGCCTGCAATGCAGGAGACCTGGGTTCGATCCCTGGGTCAGGAAAATCCCCTGAAGAAGGAAATGGCAACCCACTCCAGTATTCTTGCCTGGAGAATCCCATGGATGGAGGAGCCTGGTGGGCTACAGTCCACCGGATCGCAAAGAGTCGGACACGACTGAGCAACTTCACTTTCACTTTCACTTTCTGCAAACATATATGCTATATTAAAACAACACAGGTTAGAGAAGAATATAGTATGTTTAAATCTCAATTTTATGTGTATCTTAGTTTTTATCATTGCATAACGAATTTCCACAAACTTAGCAGTTTAAAACAAAACAAATTTATTAAGTCACAACTTCCATCAGCCAGGCCTCTGAGCGTGGTTTAACTGCTGCTAAGAGTCTCTCTTGGGGCTTCCCAGGTGGCACTAGTGGTAAAGAACCTGCCTGATAATGCAGGAGACATAAGAGATGCAGGTTCAATGCCTAGGTTGGGAACATCCCCTGAAGGAGGGCATGGCAACCCACTCTAGTATTCTTGCCTGTAGAATCCCATGGATAGATGAGCCTGGCGGGCTATAGTCCATGGGGTCACAAAGAGTGGGACATGACTGATCTAGCATGCACACATGCACACGGGTCTCTCTTTTAAAATGTAGGTTTTATCATCAGTCAAGGATAGTGAGTGCAACAGATCAGATGACTGCCATTGAAAAGATAATTTGTTACTATAGATCCCAAGAGGAGGGACATAGCACACCACAGAGGGCCACATGAAAAGTGCCAGGACTGGCCAGGTGGCAGAAGAAATGTGGTAAAAGCATGGGCAAGGGCCTTTATTGTAGTTTCTATGAGAACAGCAAGGTAAGGTAGTGTAATCAAGTTTAGGACAGTTAGTTTGAAGAATTTTAGTGGGCTCTGGGCTACTGGAGCTATCACTAGTTGTCTGGTACCTGGCCCTGGGATGATTAGGGCAGAGGAATATTGCCTCTTAGAGGGTAGGCCAAATAGGGAAGTGGTTCAGATACCATCTCTGGATTGGTTGGTTTGCATATGAAAGGCACTCTTCTGGGCCAGTCATTTGCTATCTTTAAGACCTGGGTAGTCCTGAGAGGGCCAGTCTCTCCCTAGACAGCAGGCCCCAAAGGCCAGAGCATCAAGAAAACAGACAAGAAGAAAATATAGTTAGTACACTCACCAGGTTGAAATCACAGCATCAGCAGGGCTCTGACCCAGGCTCACTGCTTATTGGCAGAATTCAGTGCCTTGTGATCTCAAGACTAAGGTCCCAGATTTCTTACTGGCTGACTGTTGGGGAATCACTCTTATCCCCTAGAGGCCGCTCTCAGGTCCCAGCCACATGGCCCTTTCACAATGCAAATATTCTTCTTCCAAGTTGGCTGGAAATTCTTATATAATGTAATGGGATTACAGATGTGACTATCCTAACACGTTTTCCATAAAATATGACTTGATTAAGGGAGTGATAGCACATCATACTCACAGATCTGCCCACACTCAAGAAAAGGGGATTATATACAGCATATAGGCAGGGAACAGCCATCTTACAATTTTGCCTTCCACAATATGGAATTATGCTTATGTATATATTTGGATGCGATAAAAGTCTGGAAAGATATATCTACATACATGGAGAGAGAGGGGGAGTATATTAACATGAATCATCTCTGCTGAGGTCCTTTGAGGTGGAATTATTTTTTCTCTTTTAGGTATTAATTGTTAGCATATATAGTACTTGGGAATTATGGCTGCCCAGCGCTGGAATGAGATACCCCATGTCCAAGGGCAGGGAAGTGCCAGCAAGATGGTAGGTGCTGGAAGGGTAGCTGTGCAGTGCTGGAGTGACTTTAAGAAGATACCCCACGTCCAAGGGCAAAGGAGAAGCCCCAACAAGATGGTAGGAGGGGCAAAATCTCATTTAGAATCAAACCCCATACCCACCAGAGATGCTCAGATGGCTCAAACAAACCTTGTGCACACCAGGACCCAGAGACCCCACAGAGACTGAGACAGAACTGTGTTTGAATGTCTCCTGTGGACATATGGGTCAGCAGTGGACTGCTGCAGGGGTAGGGGCTCTGGGTGCAGTAGACCTGGGTATGGCATAAGCCCTCTCAGAGGAGGTCACCATTAACCCCACCATAGAGCTGCCAGGACTTATATAGGACTGGGAAACAGACTCCTGGAGGGCACAAACAGAATCCTGTATGTACCAGGACCCAGGAGAAGGGAGCAGTGACCCCACAAGAGACTGACCCAGATTTGCCTGGGAGTGTCCAGGAATCTCTGGTGGAGGCGTGGGTCGGTGGTGGCCTGCTGCAGGGTTGGGGGCACTGAGTGTAGCAGTGCATGCATGGGGCCTTTTGAAGGAGGTCGCCATTATCTTCATTACCTCCACCACAGTTTGGCCCCAGGCAAATAAGAGGGAGGGAACACAGCCCCACCCATCAACAGAAAATTGGATTAAAGATTTACTGAGCATGGCCCTGCCCATCAGAACAAAACCCAGATTCACCCTCAGTCTTTCTCTCCCATCAGGAAGCTTCTGTAAGCCTCCTTTCCTTCTCCATCAGAGGTCAGACAGACTGAAAACCACAATCACAGGAAACTAACCAATCTGATCACATGGACCACAGCCTTGTCTCACTTAATGAAACTATAAGCCATGCCATGCAGGGCCACCTAAGACAGATGGATTATGGTGGAGAGTTCTGACAAAACATGGTCCACTGGAGAAGGGAATGGAAAACCACTTCAGTATTCTTGCCTTGAGAACCCCATGAACAGTATGAAAAGGCAGAAAGATAGGACACTGAAAGATGAACTCCCCAGGTTGGTAGGTGCCCAACATGCTAATGGAGATCAATGGAGAAATAATTCCCAAAAGAATGAAAAGACAGAGCCAAAGCAAAAACAACGCCCAGTTGTGGACGTCACTCGTGATGCAAGTAAACTTTAATGCTGTGAAGAGTAATGTTGCATAGAAACCTGGAATGTTAGGTCCATGAATCAAGATAAATTGGAAGTGGGCAAACAGGAGATGGCAAGAATGCACATTGACATTTCAGGAATCAGCAAACTAAAATGGACTGGAATGGGTGGATATAATTCAGATGACCATTATATCTATTACTGTGGGCAAGAATCCCTTAGAAGAAATGGAGCAGCCATCATAGTCAACTAAAGAGTCCAAAATGCAATACTTGGATGCAATCTCAAAAATGACAGAATGATCTCTGTTCATTTCCAAGGCAAACCATTCAATATCATAGTAATACAAGTCTATGCCCTGACCAGTAATGCTGAACAAGCTGAAGTTGAACTGTTCTATGAAGACCTACAAAATCTTCTAGAACTAACACCCAAAAAAGATGTCCTCTTCATTATAGGGGACTGGAATGCAAAGGTAGGAAGTAAAGAAACACCTGGAGTAACAGGCAAATTTGGCCTTGGAGTACAGAATGAAGCAGGACAAAGGTTAGTAGAGTTTTGCCAAGAGAACACACTGATGATAAAAAAACACTCTCTTCCAACAACACAAGAGAAGACTCTATACATGGACATCACCAGATGGTCAATATCAAAATCAGATTGATTATATTCTTTGCAGCCAAAGATGGAGAAGCTCTATACAGTCAGCAAAAACAAGACTAGCTGACTGTGGCTCAGATCATGCACTCCTTATTGCCAAATTCAGACTTAAATTGAACAAAGTAGGGAAAACTACTAGACCATTACGGTAGATGTGAGAAATAGATTCAAGGGATTAGATCTGATAGAGTACCTGAAGAACTATGGACAGAGGTTCGTGACATTGTACAGGAGGCAGTGACCAAGACAATCCCCAAGAAAAAGAAATGCAAAAAGGCAAAATAATTGTCTGAGGAAGCCTTCCAAATAGCTGTGAAAAGAAGAGACGTGAAAGGCAAGGGAGAAAAGGAAAGGTATATCCATTTGAATGCAGAGTTCCAAAGAATAACAAGGAGAAATAAGAAAGCCTTTCTCAGTGATCAATGCAAAGAAATAGAGGAAAACAACAGAATGGGAAAGACTAGAGATCTCTTCAAGAAAATTAGAGATACCAAGGGAACATTTCATGCAAAGATGGGCTCAATAAAGGACTGGAATGGTATGGACCTAACAGAAGCAGAAGATATTAAGAAGAGCTGGCAAGAATACACAGAAAAACTATACAAAAAAGTTGTTCATGACTCAGATAACCATGATGGTGTGATCACTCACCTAGAGCCAGACATCCTGGAATGTGAAGTCAAGTGGGTCTTAGGAAGCATCACTATGAACAAAGCTAGTGGAGGTGACGGAATTCAGTTGAGCTATTTCAAATCCTAAAAGATGATGCTGTGAAAGTGCTGCCCTCAATATGCAGGCAAATTTGGAAAACTCAGCAGTGGTCCCACGACTGGAAAATGTTAGTTTTCATTCCAATTGCAAAGAAGAGCAATGCCGAAGAATGCTCAAACTACCACACAACTGCACTCATCGCACACACTAGCAAAGTAATGCTCAAACTTCTCCAAGCCAGGCTTCAACAGTACATGAACCATGAACTTCCAGATGTTCAAGCTGGATTTAGAAAAGGCAGAGGAACCAGAGATCAAATTGCCAACATCTGTTGGATCAGTGAAAAAACAAGAGAGTTCCAGAAAAACATCTACTTCTGCTTTATTAACTATGCCAAAGCCTTTGACTGTGTGGATCACAACAAACTGTGGAAAATTCTGAAAGAGATGGGAATACCAGACCACCTGACCTGCCTCCTGAGAAATCTGTATGCAAGTGAGGAGGCCACAGTTAGAACCGGACATGGAACAATAGACTGGTTCCAAATTGGAAAAGGAGTATGTCAAGGCTGTATGTTGTCACCCTGCTTATTTAACTTATATGCAGAGTACATCATGATAAACACTGGGCTGGATGAAGCACAAGCTGGAATCAAGATTGCTGGAAGAATTATCAATAACCTCAGATATGCAGATGATACTACCCTTATGGCAGAAAGCGAAGAAGAATTAAAGAGCCTCTTAAAGAAAGTGAAAGAGGAGAGTGAAGAAGTTGGCTTAAAACTCAACATTCAGAAAACTAAGATCATGGCATCCTGTCCCATCACTTCATGGCAAATAGAAGGGGAAGCAATGGAAACAATGACAGACTTTATTTTGGGGGGCTCTAAAATCACTGCAGATGGTGACTGCAGCCGTGAAATTAAAAGACACTTGCTCCTAGGGAGAAAAGTTGTGACCAACCTAGACAGCATATTAAAAAACAGAGACATTACTTTGCCTCAAAGTTCCGTCTAGTCAAGGCTATGTTTTTTCCACTAGTCATATATAGTTGTGAGAGCTGGAGTATCAAGAAAGCTGAGCACCAAAGAACTGATGCTTTTGAACTGTGGTGTTGGAGGAGACTCTTGAGAGTCCCTTGGACTGCAAGGAGATCCAACCCGTCCATCCTAAAGGAGATCAGTCCTGGGTATTCATTGGAAGGACTGATGCTGAAGCTGAAACTCTGATACTTTGGCCACCTGATGCGAAGAACTGACTCATTGGCAAAGACCCTGATGCTGGGAAAGATTGAAGGCAGAAGGAGAAGGGGATGACAGAGGATGAGATGGTTGGATGGCATGACCGAGTCAATGGGCGTGAGTATGAGTAAACTCTGGGAGTTGGTGATGGACAGGGAGGCCTGGCATGCTTCAGTCCATTCAGTCACAGAGTCGGACACGACTGAGCGACTGAACTGAACTGAACTGAAATGATAGTACTTTGGAAGCAAGGAAGGAAAAAAGGAAGAAGGAAATAACCCTCAGTTGCTTACTGAAATAAGCATAAATTTATCCTGTCAAAACAGGTTCCCCATATCATAATCCCAATTCTGCTTAAGGAATCATCTTCCAATTCCCCCATCAAATGACCCCATATTTTAGCCAAACTACCCTACCCTGGCCCATATTTTACTTTGTGCTTTTCTACCTGTGTGGTACACTGGTATTATTTCACTGCTTTGTTTCTGTTAAAATCTATCCCTCAAGGCCCATGGCTGTTTTCTCTGCAAACTCACCCTTGACTCTACCAGGCATGAGGTGCTTCCTCTTGATTTGGAATCCCTGAGCAATAGACTGTAGGGGTTAAGCTCATAAATTCTAAGGTTATATTGCCTAGATTCTACTCCTGGCTCTTGCTACTTTCTATCCAAGAATTCTGGGGTAAATTGCTTAATCTTTGATAAGTTAGGACCACTGCTCAGAAGAGATAAGGCAAGTAGGAGAAGAGGGGCTTTTTTCCACAATCCAAGGAGAACTAGCAGAGTGGGAACACTGGACTTGAAATATCAAAGTCAGCAACTCAAAGGAAAGCACATATGTCTGCAGAAGGAAATCAACTCTAGGGGTTCAAATGAGTGGAGCTTTGAAGTTCAAGACCAAAATGTAACCTTCACCTTGGAAAATTCCCCAGCCAAAGTCACAGAAACTAAACAGGAAGCAAATGCTCCAGGAAACCACAGGCCAATGCCATCAATGATGCTTCCCAGGCTATGTCTCCAAAACAGAGGGTTCTTCCCATTTAGGTCTCTTTGCAGTAATGCATGAGTATGTTAACTGCAAGTGAGGAAATCCCTTCATTGTGATTTTTTTTTTTTTTTGAGAATTGATTTCATCCAAGAAAAACAACCATCCTTTTTGACAATTTTCTTCTCTATTTATGCCAGTCCAATTATGAGACGCAAAGCAACGCATACTATTTTCCAGACCTGTGCTTTAAAGAAACATAGTATCACACCCTCTATTTAGCTCTCTGTCCTGGCACCGTTGGGCACACTACGATTGCCAATCCCTGCCAGGTTCCCTGAAAAGGGAAGGATGTGCCTTGACTCCAATAAATAATATATGAAATTGGCATCCATCTAGGAAACCAATTTAACTCAGCATGGACTTGGATTCTGGTTCACAAATCCTCACTTTCTTTGCCTATATAATAACTGGGAGCCACATCACTGAAAGATATCACTTTAATTTTTTTAACCATTAAAAATTATTTGTTTTTTATTGAAGGATAATTGCTTTACAGAATTTTGCTGTTTTCTGTCAAACCTCAACATGAATCAGCCATAGGTGTCCATATATCCCCTCCCTCTTGAAACTCCCTCCCATCTCCCTCCCCAACCCACCTCTCTAGGTTGATACAGAGCCCCTGTTTGACTTTCCTGAGCCATACAACGAATTCCCGTTGGCTATATATTTTACATACGGTAATGTAAGTTCCATGTTACTCTTTCCATACATCTCACCCTCTCCTCCCCTCTCCCCATGTCCTTAAGTCTATTCTCTATGTCTGTTTCTCCATTGCTGCCCTGCAAATAAATTCTTCAGTACCATTTTTCTAGATTCTGTATATATGTGTTAGAATATGGTATTTATCTTTCTTTTTCTGACTCACTTCACTCTGTATAATAGGTTTTAGGTTCATCCACCTCATTAGAACTGACTCAAATGCATTCCTTTTTATGACTGAGTAATATTCCATTGTGTATATGTACCACTACTTCTTTATCCATTCATCTGTTGATGGACATCTAGGTTGCTTCCATGTTCTAGCTATTGTAAATAGTGCTGCAATGAACAATGGGATACATGTGTCTCTTTCAATTTTGGTTCCCTCAGGGTATATGCCTAGGAGTGGGATTGCTGGGTCATCTGGTAGTTTTATTCCTAGCTTTTTAAAGGAATCTCCATACCATCTTCCATAGTGGCTGTGTCAATTTACATTCCCACCAACAGTGCCAGAGGGTTCCCTTTTCTGCACACCCTCTCCAGCATTTATTGTTTGTAGACTTTTTGATGAGGGCCATTTTGACCAGTGTGAGGTGATATCTCATTGTGGTTTTGATTTGCATTTCTCTAATAATGAGCAATGTCAAGCATCTTTTCATGTGTTTGTTAGCCATCTGTATGTCTTCTTTGGGGAAATGTCTGTCTAGTACACAGAATAGGTGTTCAGCAACACTTGCTATGTACCTGTTGGTTCAAAGAGAATGTTTGCACTGGGGTGTCTTTACCTTAAGATGAACAGTCTCTTTTGTCCAAGCTCTCTGAAGTTTTGGGGGGAAGTGAGCCTCAAATGAGGCTCTCTTTTGAGGGTGTAAGTCTTTCATTCTTATTCTCTTCAGTAGCTGTAACTGACAATTCTGGGATCTGACATCCTTGATTACAGGTAATGGCAGGATGCAGTACTTTATAACTGGAGCACTTTAAAAAGCCCTTAAAATCTGCCATGACAAGGGCATAAAAGTGACAAGAATGTATTAGATATGGGCTCTCAAGAAAAAAGAGGGGAGGAAGGTAGAGCCTCTTTAATAGAGGGTGCTGGGGGAGGAAGATTGTTGGGTACTAATTTACTGTTTGAAAAGATATTCTGGTTGTATAAGACAACATCTGAAGAAGAGCCACACTTGAGAAATGTGAACAAGATGAAGAAGCCCAAAATACAGACAGAATTGTAACACATTCAATAGGTTTAGTGTTATATTTATTGATTTGCTAATACTACTCTATTGCCCTGTCTGAATGGTAGAGGAGAGAGAGCTCTTGTGCTTTAGGTTTAATCCACTGAAAAGAAACATACAAAGACCTAAAGCTGAATTGTCCTTTTGTATATTATTGGGTGAAACTCTCAACAAGTTTTTTTTTTTTTTTTTTCAAAGACCACAAAAACCCTCTTTGATTTGCCTCATTTGTGGCAATTCACTATTTGGATCCAAAACACTTCACAGATCTGGAGCTAACCTGTTCAAAGAATGTTTTCCAAATCAATAAAACAGAGCGGTCAGAAAAACAGGTACTCAGCTAGCAAATGTTTGTGATTTATACACTGCTAATAATCATCAACAGTTCAAGTATTCACCCCAATCTTTTGATAGTACAGTCAATGAGGGCTTAGTTAGAATAAGTGGAACAAAGTTCTAGTTTTTAGAGCTCATAAAACATCAAGCTTCAAATACACCTCCAAGCCTAACAAAGGCTTCCTTTTCACCTTCACCTGGAAAACAACTTAACCTGTTAGTATCCATTTCTTGGGTGAAAACACACACCCAGTCTCATGAGTTATCCCCTTTACATTAGCTCTCCATCTCTACCCTTCATTTTATTCAAATATGAAGGTCTTACTGAAAATGAAATTGTACCTGACAAAAAACATTTTGTTAAGTCAGAAACCATCAGCTCTTTCCCAGGTGACCCAAATGGTATGCTCTGGGTCTAGTGGATGCCCAATGGGAAACCAAATTAGATAGGGTGCAGCAGGACTGTGTTTACTGAATATACTCCAGTGTGACCTCTTGTGGACAGGTTCACAGTGAGAGAGTCCAGGAGCAGCCAAAGTGGTTGTTGCCCCATTCTCCCAAAGATTTGGGGAAGGTTGAAACAGGAGTGGAGATTTCAACCAAGTTTCCCTAAAGCTGAGTTCCTCTGCTGGGTTTATGATTAATGTCTCTGCCCAAAATTGTCTTCTCTTTCTTGTCCCAAACTTGTTCCCCTCAAGATTCAGGAATATCAAAGAAAAGGGGGTATTGAAACATATACAAGCCCCAGTACCTCTGTCCTTTGAAGTAAAAGGCTTTTGCTTTAGTCTCTCAGGCCTCCCTTGAGTCTCAAAAGCCTGGCTCAAGAGTTAATGATTAGGAAATGTGAAGATGTATAAACAAAGAATACTTGTTGAGCCAGGAAACTGGTAACAATTTAGACTATAAATCTGCCACATAGAAGAATCACTGAACTCTCAGTTCCCTGAAAGATATAGATAAAGGTCTGACACACATTCCTAAGTTGTTTTACAGGAAGTAGACCCCACCAGAAGAAAACTGCTGACCGCAAGCACATAGACTCCAGACTGGTTGAAACCAAATTGATGATGCACAAAATTTCACCTTGATGCCAACCTACCTGAGAATTGCACACAAGCTGATCACATACCTGCAGCCCCCTCACTCACACTGTCTTTTACAACCCTTTCCTGAAAGCCCTCGGGGAATTTGGGTCTTTTAAGCATGAGCTGCCCATTCTTCTTGCTTGGTGCCCTGCAATAAACGCTGTACTTTCTGTCACCACAATGTGGTGACAGTAGATTAGGCTTTACTGCACACAGGAGAGTGGACCCAAATTTGGTTCTGTAACAAGGAAAGAGTCTTCCCCTGAGGGTCACAATCTGGAGTCCAAATCAGCACTGTAAGTTCCATCTCAACCCCTTCCACCAAAGCATTTCTTTGGACTGTTAGTTTGCTATATGCAAACCCTATGCATGTTATACTTCAAAAATCACTATTGTTTAGTGTAAATAATAATGATGCTAATAATAGAGCCGTGGTGTGATTATAAGAGGAGAGAGCTCACATGGGGAGAAAGTGGAAATATTACACTGCAATGTCTGAGTAGAAGGTTTTAAACGTTACCAACTGGATAGCACCCGGGCATGACTTCTTGCAGATTTTTTCATCTGTGTTGCTCAAGAAAGCACACAGAGCTAGTGCAAAATGTTCTGCGGGAAGACTCAGTGAGCCAGATATACATTTGGTTTGTATGGTGCCTTGAAAGAACTGCCATTTTTCAGCAATAGTTTCTTGCCTGACAAAAACAGATCAATTGCATGTCCACCTACCATCTCTTGTGGAAGATAGATTGTATATATTGTGTGCTAAAACTTTCTCCATCAGGAAGAAGGCACAAGGCCCTGAGGTTCTGGGGTGAGCAGTATGGATGCCCTTGTGAAAGTTAATTTCAGCTACAGGTGTTAGTGATTTTATTAGGAAAGAAAGAAAGTGAGCTGTTTCAGGACTAGGCCATAAACACAATGAATGACCCTGCTTTCTTTGCCAGGACAAATGCTGGCATAAGTCAAACAAAATGTTAAACTCCATCTCTAGCTCGGTGTCACTGATTGGGGAAATGGAACAACTCTGGCAGTTTGTTTGAGATAAGCTCAAAATTGTATGGAGGTATGGGGGCTGAAAGTCAAACAACCTTAAACCAAATTAATTAGATTGTTAATTTTTGAGGTGCTGTTTTATTTGGATTGTTTTAAAGCCAGGAATCATAATGTTCTTAAAACTGGATCAGGACATCTCCTGCATTGATAGGAGTCTGAACTTGAAAAGTGGTGGCTAGTTGTCCCCCTATTTTGGTTCTCCCATTCTTTACTAAGTGGTAAAACTCTGATATTTTAGCTGGGTACATAGTAACCCAGAATAAAAACTATAATTCTTGATCTCACTTGCAGAGTCTCACTTTCTGAGACTCGGTTCTGACCAACTGGATATAAGGGAAAGTGATGTCACGTGATTTCTAAGTGTCTTTAAATGGAGGGGCATACTCTTTTCCCCTAGTCTGCAAACTGACTGGTTGGAATGCAGATATGATGGCTGGAGCTAGAGTAGCCATTTTGGATCATAAATTGGAAACCATATGTTGAAAACGGGAGAACATCAACACAGAAGGAACCTGGGTCCCTTGGTATCATGGAGATCCCTTATAAGCCCTCAACTATGGAGTTTTATATCATCTCAGACATTGAAGTTCTATTCTGGTCTTTTAAATGCCTCCCATGTCTTTATTTAACATGTTCAATTCTTCATCTAGCTTCTCGAACATATGGAAAGTAGTCAAAATAATTGTTTAAAAGGCGTTGTATACCAGTCCCATTATCTGTGTTATTTCTGAGTCAGTTTTGATTAATTTATTTCTCTCCTTATTATGGGTTATATTTTCCTTCTTTTGGATACCTAGAAGTTTTTGATTGGATGTCAGATGTGACTTTTATCTTGCTGGATATTTTGTATTTCTATAAATAGTCTTGGGCTTTGTTCTGGAACACAGTTAAATTACTTGGAAACAGTTTGATTGTTTCAAGGCTCTTTTTAAAACTTCATTAGGCAGTTCTAGAGCAGCCTTGAGTCTAGGGCTAACTTGGCACCATTATTGAGGCAAGACCCTTTTGAGAACTCTGATACTCTGAATTATGAGATTTTCCATTCTGGCTGGAAGGAACAGGCACTATTTATAGTCTTGTGTAATTGTATCTGAGGATTGTTTCTTCTGATCCTTTTGGGTGATTTTTTTCCTAGCCTCATAAACATGTGTTGATCAGAATTCAGTTGATGAATCAGGGGGGACTGTGCAAGTCTCCAAAGTTCTCTTTGTATACAGTTTTCTCTTCTCTGGTGTCTTGTCTTGCAAATTCTAGCTGCCCTAGTTTTTCCAATTCCCAGCTCCATATCTTCATCCACCTGGCCCTGCCCGGGTTCCTTCTCCCTCTATTGCTGCCTGGAAACTCTCTCCAGGCAGTAAGCTGGGGGAATCATAGGGCTCACCTTGTTTGTTTCCTGTCTCTCAGAAATCACTGTTCTTTGTTGCCTGGTGTCCAATGTCTGAAGACTACTGTTTTCATTTTGTCTGGTTTTTCACTTGTTTCAGGCAGGAGGGTAAATCCAGTCCCTGTTACTCCATCTTGGCCAGAACTACAGACTTTTACATCAGAGAGAAATAAATGACTGTATTGTTTAACCCACTGTTATTTTGGGTTTTCTGTCATTTGCAGCCAAGTCTAATCCTAACAAATGCAGGGCTGATCCTTGATTTATTTAGAGCAGTTTCTGACTTTAATATAGAGAAGCTAAGATTTTTAGAATAACCAGAGTCTTGAATAGTGCCTGAGTAAGGTCAAATACCTGGATGAAACTGAAAGCTCTGTCATTTCCCATGAGAAAAGTGGTGCTTAAGTAGCCAAATCAATTCCAGCTGCTGCCAGTTGAAAAAATAAGGTACATTTTTTTGCTTAGTGTGATTAATTTCTTGTTCATGGAGACAGTACAGTGGAGAGATATTTATTCCATAAACTTTCCCCGAGCACCTATGGTTGCCTAGGCACTAGACTATGTTCTAGGAACACATATATGTATAAATTGGAACATAAGCCTCCACCAGCAGTTCACAATTTAGATAAGGAACCCCTTATTTAGATAAGATCCCTCATCATGTGAATAGCTCATGAATTTGGCTAAGAGGTTTAGTGCCATTTAAAAAAAAAAAAAATTCCGTCTATTTTTTCCTTTTAATTAGGGAAAATGCCTTTTCAACCCATGGTTCTGCAGTGAACTATGTAATTTATACCTTGAGTAATAAGGTAATTTATACTTGTGGCATAAAGAAGCTTCTCCTTGAACAGAATATTCACACAAACTCAAAACTTGACTAATATCAGTGCAACGGAGAAATTGGACTGATACCACCAGTTGGATACCACCCTAGCCAAATGATTGAGTTTAACATTATCAATAATGGACGAAATGACATGTTCCTTTGTTTTGAGGCACTAAGAAGGATATAACATTATGGAAAACAAAAAAATTTAAGCTTAATGTATTCATTAGTTGCTCAGTCATGTCCAACTCTTTGCAACCCCATGGACTGTAGCCTGTCAAGCTCCTGTGTCCATGGGGATTCTCCAGGAAAGAATACTGGAGTGGGTTGTCATTTCCTCCTCCAGGGGCTCTTCCCAACCCAGGGATCGAACCCGGGTCTCCCGCATTGCAGACAGATTCCTTACCATCTGAGCCACCAGGGAAGCCCGAGAAATAATCAGAGGAAGCAAACTGAGAGACATTCCACAAAACATCTGGCCTGGACTCTTAAAAAAATCGCTGACATCATAAAAGTGGAGTGTGGGATTCCAGATTAAAGGAGACCCAAGATACTAAAAACTAAATGGAATTCGTAATATTTTATTGCATCAAAAAAAAAAAAACAAAAAACTATGAGGCATTATTGAGACAATAAGGGAAGTGTGAAAATAAACTTTATGAATGTGTGTGTGCTAAGTTGCTTCAATCGTGTCTGACTCTTTTGCAACTCTATGGACTGTAGCCCTCCAGGCTCCTCTGTCTATGGGATTTCCCAGGCAAGAATATGGAGTGAGTTGCCATGCCCTCCTCCAGGGGATCTTCCTGACCCAGGCATTGAACCCACATCACTCATGTCTCCTGCATTGGAAGGTGGGTTCTTTACCCCTAGTGCTACCTGGGAAGCCCTATAGACTTTATACCTGTCTGTGTATCAGTGTTGTATTTGCTGAGTGTGATGACTATACTGTAATTACATAGGATGGTGCCCTTGTTTTTAGGAGACTCTTACTCAAGTATTTCAGGGGTGAAGAGTCAAGATATCTATAAATACCTCTCAAATAGTTCATAAGCCTTTCCCTGGTGGCTCAGACAGTAACGAATCTGACTGCAATGCGGGAGACCTGGGTTTGATTCATGGGTTGGGAAGATGTGCTGGAGAAGGAAATAGCAATCCACTCCAATATTTTTGCCTGGAGAATCTTGTCATGGACTGAGGAGCCTGGCAGGCTACAGTCCATGGGGTTGCAAAAAGGAGGACACAATTGAGCAAATAACATACACACAAAATAAAGTAGATGTGGGAAAATATAAAGAATAGGTAAATCTAGGTGAAGGCTATATGGGTGCTCTTTGTTCTATTCTTGTAACTTTAATGAAGGTTTGAAAATGTTCAAACTAGAAAGTTGGTGGGAAAATGAAAAGCTTGACAAGCAGGGGAAAAAAATTTTCTCATCCTTAGGTGCTTGGCTTTACTGAGAGGTTTCATGAGTGGCCAGATCTGTACCTGCAGGAAGTAACCAGAAGCTTCTCTGTTCCCCTGGACCATCCTTTAAATTATCCCACTAGCTGGAGTATCATAACCCATTACCTTGTATTCCCTTCCTTCTCCCTTTTTCACATACTAAAACCAAGCTCCTTGAATAATGCCCATACTTGAATTCTCACTGGGTTTATATAAGCTCAGGAAAGCTACCGATTCAAAGTTAGTATTCTGCTTCTAGTAATGTGCTGGAACTGGCCTGCACTACTTCATACTGGCTAGCACTGGTTCACAGAAGCTAATCACAGTGGTAGCTTGAAATCAACCCTGGTGGAAATATTTATGATGTGATGTCTGCACATGCTACAAATTAGGGTCCCTCTACCCCTTCTCTCAGAGCCAGTGGTTAAACATTTACTATAACACTACTGACTTTCATCCTTACCCTGTGAGAAGTCTCCTGCAGGCCTTGTAATTTACAGCTCTTCTAAAGAATCCTGAAGTTCTCTGAGGCTTGCAAACAAATATCCCATAGCATGTTCCCTGGTGGCCTGTGTTTGGTCTAAGAGTAGACTTTGACTAAACTGAAGATTTAGGTAGGAACGTTGTCTACAGTAAAAAGAAAAAAAAAACCTGTTGTCAGTGTTCTCAAAAAAGGCCAAAAAGCTTTTCACTGGGTGGCAGTTTAATGAAAGCGGAAAAGAATGCTGGTGCTCAGTCACTCAGCTGTGTCCAACTCTTCACAACCCCATGGACTGTAGTCTGACAGGTTCCTCTGTCCATGGGATTTCCCACACAAGGATACTGGAGTGGGTTGACATTTCCTACACCAGGGGATCTTCTTGACCAAGGGATCGAACCCGCAATGTCTCCTGCATTGGCAGGTGGATTCTTTACTATTGAGCCATCTGGGAAGCCCAAAGAGTGCTGGAAAGAAAAGAAAGTGAAAGTTGCTCAGTCGTGTCTGACTTTTTGTGACCCAATGGACTATACAGTCCATGGAATTCTCTAGGCCAGGATACTGGACTGGGTAGCCTTTCACTTCTCAAGGGGATCCTCCCAACCCAAGGACTGAACCCAGGTCTCCTGCATTGCAGGAGGATTATTTACCAGCTAAGCCACAAGGGAAGCCCAAGAATACTAGAGTGGGTAGCCTATCCCTTCTCCAGCAGATCTTCCTGACCCAGGAATCAAACTGGGTTCTCTTGCATTGCAGACGGAATCTTTACCAACTGAGCTACCAGGGAAGAGCAGAGTGCTGGACCAGGGGACAGATGGTCCTACCACTTTCAGTTCAGTTCACTTCAGTTGCTCAGTCATGTCCGATTCTTTGCAATCCCATGGACTGCAGCATGCCAGGCTTCCCTGTCCATCACCAGCTCCCAGAGCTTGCTCAAACTCGTGTCCATTGAGTCAGTGATGCCATCCAACCATCTCATCCTCTGTCATCCCCTTCTCCTCCTGCCTTCAATCTTTCCCAGCATCAGGGTCTTTTCCAGTGAGTCAGTTCTTCACCTCAGGTGGCCAAAGTATTGGAGTTTCAGAGTCAGCATCAGTCCTTCCAATGAATAATCAGGACTGATTTCCTTTGGGATGGACTGGTTGAATCTCTTTGCAGTCCAAGGGACTCTCAAGAGTCTCCTCCAACACCACAGTTCAAAACCATCAATTCTTTAGCACTAAATTTTCTTTATGGTCCAACTCTCATGTCCATACACGACTACTGGAAAAACCATAGCTTTGACTAGATGACTTGGTCGGCAAAGTAATGTCTCTGCTTTTTAATATACTGTCTAGGTTGGTCACAACTTTTCTTCCAAGAAGCAAGTGTCTTTTAATTTCATGGCTGCAGTCACCATCTGCAGTGATTGTGGAGCCCCCCAAAAGAAAGTCTATCACTATTTCTATTGTTTCCCCATCTATTTTCCATGAAGTGATGGGACCGGATGCCATGATCTTAGTTTTTTGAACGTTGAGTTTTAAGCCAAATTTTTCACTCTCCTCTTTCACTTTCATCAAGAGGCTCTTTAGTTCCTCTTCACTTTCTGCCATGAGGGTGGTGTCATCTGCATATCTGGGGTTATTGATATTTCTTCCAGCAATCTTGATTCCAGCTTGTGCTTCATCCAGCCTGGCATTTCGCATGATATACTCTGCATGTAAGTTAAATAAGCAGGGTGACAATATACAGCCTTGATGTACTCCTTTCCTGATTTGAAACCAGTCTGTTGTTCCATGTCCAGTTCTAACTGTTGTTTCTTGACCTGCATACAGATTTCTCAAAAGGCAGATCAGGTGGTCTGGTATTCCAATCTCTTGAAGAATTTTCTACAGTTTGTTGTGATCTACACAGTCAAAGGCATTGGTATAGTCAATAAAGCAGAAGTAGATGTTTTTCTGGAACTCTCACGCTTTATCAATGATCCAATGAATGTTGGCAATTTGATCTCTGGTTCCTCTGCCTTTTCTAAATCCAGTTTGAACATCTGGAATTTCATGGTTCAGGTACTGTTGAAGCCTGGCTTGGAGAATTTTGAGCATTACTTTGCTAGCGTGTGAGATGAGTGCAGTTGTGCAGTAGTGTGAACATTCTTTGGCCTTGCCTTTCTTTGGGATTGGAATGAAAACTGACCTTTTGCAGACCTGTGGCCACTGCTGAGTTTTCCAAATTGCTGGCGTATTGAGTGCAGTGCTTTGAGTCCTATCACTTACTGACTATATACACTTAGGCAAGGCAATTAACCTCTATGAGCCACAATTTTCTCATCTGTACTCTAGTACTATCCCATAGAGTTGATTTCAGGGGATTCCCATATCTGTTTTTTCAAATTGAGACATATAATCAGTCACATAGTATCATCAGAGCAAATGTTTAATGAGTGTTTACTAGAAAATAAACATTGTATTAATTTATTTAGAAATATAATATCAGACTTCAAGTTTGCTTCCCTGGTGGCTCAGAGGTTAAAGCATCTACCTCCAATGCAGGAGACCCAGGTTTGATCCCTGGGTCGGGAAGATCCCCTGGAGAAGGAAATGGTAACCCACTCCAGTATTCTTGCCTGGAGAATCCCACGGATGGAGAAGCCTGGTGGGCTATAGTCCATGGGGTCGCAAAGGGTCGGACACGACTCAGCGACTTCACTTTCACTTATCAGACTTCAAAATTCTATATGTTGGGAATCATTAATACTCCCCTAATCTTAGAACAGTGCCTCAAAGTGATGTAGTGTGTGCCTACTACATGTTTATTGTTACTGACAATCCCTTGTATTTGAGAATAATTGAATTTAGTCTGTGGAACAAGTAAAGAAACAAAGGCAAGTGTTTATAGCCTTAACTAAGACTGAAATTAAGTACCTTGCTAAGAGGCATCAGAATAGCAAGTAGAATTAAGCCCTTTGAATTTCCAGCCCAGTGCTCTGCTTCCTGTGTGACTTTGGTCATGACACTACCCATCTCCCAGTCTCAGCTGGCTTGAGTCTGGGGTGACTAATGCATCCCAGTGTACACAGAAATTTCCTGGTTTAATGCTTCAACTCCCACTCTTGGGAAACCCCTTATTCTTGGATTAACCAGGATGATTGGTCATCCTACTTGAGTCTGCCCTCTGATTCACAGAATAGACCCAGGCCTCTTCCCAAGAAAACTTACTGGGCTTTGCTACTCATTCATCACCTCATTCCTTCAGATCTCATTAGCATCATATTTAGGAATACTTTCTCAGTCTTTTTAGTGGGCTCTTGTTTCTCTGCGTGTCCAAAATTTCCCTCACAATTCTACTTCCTGATGATAACCACTGCTAACTTTTTGTATACGTTCTTTCAGTATTTTTTTTTCACAGTTGGGTATACATTATAATTATCATTACAAACTTGTGATCATACTGTATAAATACTCATTTCCCATAATTCCCACTTAATGTTATATCATAAGCTTTCTTCAAAGAAACATACCAATGACTGTACAATACTACACTGCAAGGTATATACCATATTTCTTTACTTAACCATTCTCCTATTGTATGAAATTTAGGCTTTTCCACTTTTTACTGTTATAAACAGGGCTCTAATGAATATCTTCATTCATAAATCTTTCTGTACTGCTTTGCTTTATAAGAGTGGAATTACTGTGTCAAAGGCTGTGAACATTTTTAAGGCTATTGATACACATTGCCAAAATGCAGAGAGGATTAATTGGGAAGGGTAATTGGCAGTATTAATTTTAGAGACACATTTGGAAATTGTTTGAACAGTATCCTGGTGATTGTGGAACTTCATTTTATAAATGGCTCTGTGGAGAGAACTTAGATTACTTTGGAAAGCACTTTCAAGTTAACGTCTAAGAAGGTGAAAAAATTGTTAATAAAATGTTTAGTCAATGTATATTGTATTGTTTATTTTAGGTGAATTTTATAATTATATGAAAAAGGTGATATGGCATGCAGCATGGCTCCGTTTTGTAATAATTATGTAGACTGTATCTGTGTCCATTATAAGGTGCACACATTAATTTTATTATTTAGAATTATCATAGTCTTATTGTAAGTGTATCTGTGCTAATATGACAAATCGTTGGTCATAGTTTAAATTTATTGGATACAGTGTCCTTGGTTTGAAATATAGCTCCAATGATAACATTGTTCTTTTTTAATATTTATTTTTGATTGGAGGATAATTGCTTTACAATGTTATGTTGGTTTCTGCCATATAATAATGTGAATCAGCCATAAGTATACATATATCCCCTTCCTGTTGAATCTGTCCCACCTTCCACTTCATCTTACCCCTCTAGGTTGACACAGAGTATCAGGTTGAGCTCCCTGTGCTATACAGCAACTTCCCACTAGCCATCTGTTTTACAAACGGTAATGTATGTGTTTCAAGGTTACTCTATCAATTCATCCCATCCTCTCCTTCCCCTCTGGTGCCGATAACACTGTTCTTAAGGAAGCAATCTTCTTTGGATATTATTTCCAGGATTGCATTTACAGTACAAAGTGGGCATCGCTTATACCACCATTCTTTCCTCCTTCCACTTACCACTAGAGGGGAGAAAACATTCAGAGGTAGCTCACAGCCTACCTCCACTTCCAAGAAGACCAAGGTGCTTTCCAATAAAGGCTCCAATAAATGCTTCCAATAGAGGCATTTACCACTCTCTTCAGCTCTTTCCTGCTGAAGCTGTTTCTGAGCACCCAAACTCCATCCAAGCATCTTCTCCTGCTTGTTGTATTTTGTTTATAGATCAAGGGAAACAGGTAAGACATTTAAAGGTAGAGTGATCGGAGCTATTATTCTATTTGTAACCACTGAAAATTAAAATATATGAGGCAATCAAGACATTTCCAGGGCACATCTATAAGACAAAGTGAACTTGTGTACAGCAGCAAATAAAGCAAAAGCCTGAAAAAATCATTTCAGTAACCCACCTCGGTTCAACCCAGACCCTGCCATAGCCCTTTCTTGATATTCTCAGCCCCACCTCAGACTCTCAGCCTACTACTCCCATCAAAAAGTAGGAAAAACCATGATCCTTCACTTCAGTAATTCTCTGGCTAAGCAGAAAATCAGCTTTTTTGTTGGGATCATTTAATCCTTGTGCCTAAGTCTCCATCTCCACTGTATAATCATAAGGGATTTTATTTAAGTCATACCTCAATGACCTAGTGGTTTTCCCTACTTTTTCCAATTTCAGCCTGAATTTTGCAATAAGGAGCTGATGATCAGAGCCATGGTCAGCTCCAGGTCTTGTTTTTGCTGACTGTATAGAGCTTCTCCATCTTCAGCTGCAAAAAATATAATTAATCAGATTTCACTGTTGACCAACTGTTGATGTCCATATGTAGAGTCATCTCATGTGGTAAGAGGATGTTTGTTATGACAGTGTCTTATCTTGGCAAACTCTGTTAGCCTTTACCCTGCTTAATTTTGTACTCTATGGCCAAACTTTCCTGTTACTCCAGGTATCTCTTGTCTTCCTACTTTTGTATTCCAATCCCCTATGATGAAAAGTACATTTTTTTTTGGTGTTAGTTCTAGAAGGTCTTGTAGGTCTTCATCGAACTGTTTAACTTCAGCTTCTTCGGCATTAGTGGTTGGAGCATAGACTTGGATTACTGTGATTTTGAATGGTTTGCTTTGAAAACGAAATGAGATCAAACTGTAGTTTTTGAGACTGCACCCAAGTACTGCATTTCAGACTCTTTTGTTAACTATGAGGGCTACTCCATTTCTTCTAAGGGATTTTTGACCACAGTAGTAGAAATAATGGTCATCTGAGTTAAATTCACCCATTCTGGCCCATTTTAGTTCACTGATTCTAAAATGTTGACATTCATTCTTGCCATCTCCTGAAATTAAAGACGCTTGCTCCGTGAAAGCAAAGTTATGACAAACCTAGTCAGTGTATTAAATAGAGACATTACTTTGCCAACAAAGGTCTGTATGGTCAAAGCTATGGTTTTTCCAGTAGTCATGTATGGATGTAAGAGTTGGACCATAAATAAGGCTGAATGCTGAAGAATTGATACTTTCAAACTGTGGTGCTGGAGAAGATTCTTGAGAGTCCCTTGGACTGCAAAGAGATCAAACCTCTTAATCCTAAAAGAAATAAACCCTGAATATTCATTGGAAGGACTGATGCAGAAGCTGAATCTCCACTACTTATCCACCTAATGTGAAAAGCCAACTCATTGGAAAAGACCCTGATGCTGGGAAGGATTTAGGGCAGGAGGAGAAGGGGAAAGCAAAGGATGAGATGTTTGGATGGCATCACTGACATTCCTAAAATGTTGGACATGATTTTGAGCAAATTCTGGGAGATGGTGAAGGACAGGGAAGCTTGTGTGCTGCAGTCTATGGGGTTGCAAAGAGTTGGACAAAATTTAGTGACTTAACAACAACAATAAAGTCTCCAGGTGTGTGGCCTGTGGTTACCATCAGTACTCTGATATTTTGGGAGGCATTAATATAACACAGTGATTGAGGGCATGTATATTGGACAGATATAGGATTCACTCCTGGCTTCACCACTTTTCAGTGCTATGACCCTTGGTTTCCTTAATTTTTAAAACAGGGAGGATAATGCTACTTACTCTTATAAGATGGTTGTAAGAATTAAATGAGATAATGAATGCACAGTAAAACCCATAGCGCAGTGCCTGTTATATGATATATAAACAGTGGCTACCATGATCATGAGTCAAGCTCAGGTCTCCGGCATTTATCTTAGATTGTGTCAGGGCATCCTGCTGTTTGGATCTCTGCTGACTGCTCACCCTGCTCCTATTCGGATTGTATGTTGGAAGTGACCTAAACCCTAACCTGCTAACCTGGCTTAAAATCTATATTCCAGATTCTCATCTTAACCTACTAACTCTAAAATAGCCCATAGGTTATATTCTTAACTATATTTGGGCCTTTGACCTCTATCCCACCATGTGGGGTCTGCCAGGACTACTTGATCTCTCAGGCATGTTGGACCCAACCAGATCTGTACCACTCCTGGCTATGCTCAATACCTTCAAGTCAAGTCAAGTTTTGCTTTTTGATGACAATAGGGAAGCAGTGTAGTTTCTTAAAGAGGGAAATGCCATGACTGCTGTGAGGAAAGCAGAGATTTAATGCTAAAAGGGATCTTTATGCTTTTAGTTGATTAAACTGGCAAGAATTTTCAGGAACTATTTAACTTGATTGGTATACTGCCTGACAAACTATCATTCATATCCTTGCATAATAAATGCTTTAAAAAAAGAGATTAAAGAGATTCCAGGCCATATATCTTGATGGGTACTCTATAATTCCCTATTCTACCCATTCGCTGAAGTCACCAAAATAACTACCACCATTTACTGAGTATGTACTTTATTTCAAGGGCTTTCCAGGTGGCACGAGTGGTAAAGAACCTTGCTGCCAGGCTCTCTTACGCTGGAGACATAAGAGACACAGGTTCGATCCCTGGGTAGGGAAGATCCCCTGGAGGAAGGCATGGCAACTCACTCCAGTATTCTTGCCTGGAGAAACCCATGGATAGAGGAGCCTGGTAGACTAGAGCCCATAAGGTTGCAAAGAGTCAGATACTCCTGAAGCGACTTAGCATGCATGCACTCTGTTTCAAGGCATTGCATTGTACATTTGGCATGTATATGTCATTCAGCTTACATAGTCCTGTGATGTGTGTACTACTACTACTATTATTATTTTTTTGTCCATGTCACGTAGCAGGTGGGATCTTAGCACCAACCAGGGATCAAACCCATGCCTCCTGCATTGGAGGTCTTAACCACTGGACTGCCAGGGAAGTCCTGAGTGTACTATTATTATTTGCATTTTATAGCTGAGGAAACTGGGGCTCACAGGGGTGAACTTCCCAGAGTAACATATTTAGCATGGGGAAACCAGACCAGAACTTAAAATCTAAGCTTGATGCCAAAAGTTATGTTCATATCACTGTCCTAAATGATGGCTTGTGTTTGTGTGCTCAATCATTCAGTCATGTCAAACTCTTTGTGACCCCATGGACTGTAGCCTGCCAAGCTCTGCTGACTATAGGATTTTCCAGGCAAGAATACTAGAATAGGTTGAATTTCCTCCTCCAGGGGATCTTCTTGACTCAGGGATTGAACCCACGTCTCTTGAGTCTCTTGATTTGGCAGGCTGATTATTTACCATTGAGACACCTGGGAAATCCTGTTAAACAAAAGTAGGCCTAAGAGAGTATAACAGGGACTTCTCTGGACGTCCAGTGGTAAAGACTCTGTGCTTCTAAAGCAGGAGGCACAGGTTCCATTCCTGGTTGGGGAACTAAGATCCTGCATGTTGTATGGCATGGGGAGGGTGGGGGTAAGAGGGTAAAACAAGTTAGTTTTATAAGTCTTTAAGACCTTAACTGCAAATTCAGATTACTAGTTGAGAAGAGATTTTGACAGGGGAACTGTGTGTTGTATATTCGGATGTACATGAAGGCAGTGTGGGGGGAGGAAGGTGGTTGCTAGGGATACCAAAGCCATCAACCCCATGAAAGATAAAGGAGAGGAGGGCAAGATGTGGAAGAGAGAAACAAGAAAGTTACAATTTTTCCCTTTGGTGTCCCTGTTAGTGGAGCCTATAATGGACTATGGTACAAATAAAGGACCAGCAAGGGGATAGAAAGAGGTACAGGTTTGTGGCCCAGAGAGATCAGCCTTTGACTCTCAGCTCCACCACTCACATGCTGTGGGAACTTGGCAAAAAACTTAACCTCTCTAAATCTTTGTTTCCCTATCTGTAAAATGGGGTTTAAAAGAAATACCTACTCCCCAAGGCTACTGTGAAAATTAACTGAGACAGGGTGATGAAATGTAAATGGAATTAGAGTGGTGATGGTTGGGCAACCATCCATGATATTTATAACTCATTGAAAATATTAAATGAGATGACACATATAAAATACCCAGCACAATGCCTGGCACAGAGTAAAAACGTTTTAAATGGTAATAACTACTATTATCTCGTTGTTACATGTTATTTTTGCGATGACAATGATTAAAAAGATGACAATCATTTTCTCTGATAGCAATTCCTATATCTTAATAGGGAAAATATGTCTCTGTGAGCACATTAGTCAAGATGAGGAGATGAGTGGGTGGTTTCTGGATACATTTAGATCACAGATGGGATTCCTAGGCTAGGAGCTCATTTGGCATCTATAGGAGACTCATGGGACTCGGGGCAGTTGGGTCATCTTTCCATAGTGAATCACACACCCACCCCTGACTCCCCGAGGGCTCTATCAACACTTCTTTCAAGAGCCTGGCTATCTGTGGGCCCAGATGGATATTGGAGGATCTTTGACAAATAATAATAGAACTTCTAAAAGTCGCCAACAGCCCAGTCAGTTGGAAAATCATGGTGGCCTTTATGTCACTTGTGTATTTATTAAGTGCCTATAGGAACCCTTAAAAAACAAGACTGTTCAAAAAGTTTACAAAAGTTTCAAACAGTTAATTTTTAGAAGATCTTTGAGTTGATGGCAAGTTCAAACTCAGAAAATAAATGCTGATTTGAAAATAAAGTTGTATTAATATAATTTCATTTGAAGTCAAAGGTTTGAGTTTCGTGGATTAAAAAAAATCTTTGGTCAGTTGATGTAAACCAGGTTACAATTTTTCTCCGCACCTGGGCAGGTACCATCTGGAAAGTTTCAGATAGGCTGACCCATCTGTAAAGCACATTGGTTACTGCATATGAGCTATAATGCAAGTGAGCAGGAGTGTAGGTTTTAGATGGTCAGGGACTGAAAACATATGGGTATTACCCAATAGTATCTCTTAGGGTCCAATCTGTGGGCATTCTGTTTGGAGTAGATGGTGAAGAAAAGAAAGGAACAGCTGTGATGGCGCACATAGCACGGCCAAGAGGAGCTACCCCACGTCTGAGGTCAGGGGTGGTGGCCGGGAGGAGCTACCCCCTGCCCAAGGCCAGGGGCAGCGGCCAGGAGGAGCAAGCCCATGTCCAAGGAGCGGTGGCTGCGAGGGCGCAGGATGGCCTAGAGGAGCTATTCCACGTTCAAGGTCAGGAGGAGTGGCAATGAGGAGATACCCCTTCTCCAAGGTAAGGAGCAGCAGCTGCACTTTACTGGAGCAGCTGTGAAGAGATACCCCACGTCCAAGGTAAGAGAAACCCAAGTAAGATGGTAGGTATTGCAGGAGGGCATCAGAGGGCAGACACACTGAAACCACACTCACAGAAAACTAGTCAATCTAATCACACTAGGACCACAGCCTTGTCTAACTCAATGAAATTAAGCCATGCCCGTGAGGCCACCCAAGACGGGCGGGTCATGGTGGAGAGGTCTGACAGAATGTGGTCCACTGGAGAAGGGAATGGCAAACCACTTCAGAATTCCTGCCTTGAGAACCCCATGAAAAGTATGAAAAGGCAAAATGATATGATACTGAAAGAGGAACTCCCCAGGTCAGTAGGGGCCCAATATGCTACTGGAGATCAGTGGAGAAATAACTCCAGAAGGAATGAAGGGATGGAGCTAAAGCAAAAACAATACCCAGCTGTGGATGTGACTGGTGATAGAAGCAAGGGCCGATGCTGTAAAGAGCAATAGTGCATAGGAACCTGGAATGTCAGGTCCATGAATCAGGGCAAATTGGAAGTGGTCAGACAGGAGATGGCAAGAATGAACATCGACATTCTAGGAATCGGTGAACTAAAATGGACAGGAATGGGAGAGTTTAACTCAGATGAGCATTATATCTACTACTGTGGTCAGGAATCACTTAGAAGAAATGGAGTAGCCATCATAGTCAACAAAGGAGTCTGAAATGCAGTACTTGGATGCAATCTCAAAAACGACAGAATGATCTCTGTTCACTTCCAAGGCAAACCATTCAATATAACGGTAATCCAAGTCTATGCCCCAACCAGTCACACTGAAGAAGCCAAAGTTGTACAGTTCTATGAAGACCTACAAGACCTTCTAGAACTAACACCCCAAAAAGATGTCCTTTTCATCATAGGGGACTGGAATGCAAAAGTAGGAAGTCAAGAAACACCTGGAGTAACAGGCAAATTGGCCTTGGAGTACAGAATGAAGCAGGGCAAAGGCTAATAGAGTTCTGCCAAGAGAATGCACTGGTCATAGCAAACACCCTCTTCCAACAGCACAAGAGAAGACTCTATACATGGACATCACCAGATGGTCAACACCGAAATCAGATTGATTATATTCTTTGCAGCTAAAGATGGAGAAGCTCTATACAATCAGCAAAAACAAGACCAGGAGCTGACTGTGGCTCAGACCATGAACTCCTTACAGCCAAATTCAGGCTTCAATTGAAGAAAGTAGGGAAAACCACTAGACTTTTCAGGTATGACCTAAATCAAACCCCCATTGATTATACAGTGGAAGTGAGAAATAGATTTAAGGGACTAGATCTGATAGATAGAGTGCCTGATGAACTATGGAATGAGGTTCGTGACATTGTACAGGAGACAGGGATAAAGACCATTCCCATAGAAAAGAAATGCAAAAAAGCAAAATCACTGTCTGAGGAGGTCTTACAAATGGCTGTGAAAAGAACAGAAGCGAAAAGCAAAGGAGAAAAGGAAAGATATAAGCATCTCAATGCAGAGTTCCAAAGAATAGCAAGAAGAGATAAGAAAGCCTTCCTTAGCAATCAGTGCAAAGAAATAGAGGAAAACAACAGAATGGGAAAGACTAGAGATCTCTTCAAGAAAATTAGAGATACCAAGGGAACATTTCATGCAAAGATAGGCTCGATAAAGGACAGAAATGGTATGGACCTTACAGAAGCAGAAGATATTAAGAAGAGGTGGCAAGAATACACAGAACTGTAAAAAAAGGATCTTCATGACCAAGATAATCACAATGGTGTGATCACTCACCTAGAGCCAGATATCCTGGAATGTGAAGTCAAGTGGGCCTTAGAAAGCATCATTACAAACAAAGCTAGTGGAGGTGATGGAATTCCAGTTGAGCTACTTCAAATCCTGAAAGATGATGCTGTGAAAGTGCTGCACTCAATATGCCAGCAAATTGGGAAAACTCAGCAGTGGCCACAGGACTGGAAAAGGTCAGTTTTCATTCCTATCCCAAAGAAAGGCAATGCCAAAGAATGCTCAAACTACCGCACAATTGCACTCATCTCACATGCTAGTAAAGTAATGCTCAAAATTCTCCAAGCCAGGCTTCAGCAATACGTGAACTGTGAACTTCCAGATGTTCAAGCTGGATTTAGAAAAGGCAGAGGAACCAGAGATCAAATTGCCAACATTCGCTGGATCATCAAAAAAGCAAGAGAGTTCCAGAAAAACATCTATTTCTGCTTTATTGACTATGCCAAAGCCTTTGACTGTGTGGATCACAATAAACTGTGGAAAATTCTGAAAGCGATGGGAATACCAGACCACCTGACCTGCCTCTTGAGAAATTTGTATGCAGGTCAGGAAGCAACAGTTGGAACTGGACATGGAACAACAGACTGGTTCCAAATAGGAAAAGGAGTACGTCAAGGCTGTATATTGTCACCCTGCTCATTTAACTTCTATGCAGAGTACATTATGAGAAATGCTGGGCTGGAAGAAGCACAAGCTGGAATCAAGATTGCCGGGAGAAATATCAATAACCTCAGATATGCAGATGACACCACCCTTATGGCAGAAAGTGAAGAGGAACTAAAAAGCCTCTTGATGAAAGTGAAAGTGGAGAGTGAAAAAGTTGGCTTAAAGCTCAACATTCAAAAAACTAAAATCATGGCATCTGGTGGGGAAACAGTGGAAACGGTGTCAGACTTATTTTTTGGGGCTCCAAAATCACTGCAGATGGTGACTGAAGCCATGAAATTAAAAGACGCTTACTCCTTGGAAGAAAAGTCATGACCAACCTAGATAGCATATTGAAAGGCAGAGACATTACTTTGCCAACGAAGGTCCGTCTAGTCAAGGCTATGGTTTTTCCAGTGGTCATGTATGGATGTGAGAGTTGGACTGTGAAGAAAGCTGAGCACCGAAGAATTGATGCTTTTGAACTGTGGTGTTGGAGAAGACTCTTGAGCATCCCTTGGACTGCAAAGAGATCCAACTGGTGCATTCTGAAGGAGATCAGCCCTGGGATTTCTTTGGAAGGACTGATGCTGAAGGTGAAACTCCAGTACTTTGGCCACCTCATGGGAAGAGTTGACTCATTGGAAAAGACTCTGATGCTGGGAGGGTCTGGGGGCAGGAGGAAAAGGGGACGACAGAGGATGAGATGGCTGGATGGCATCACTGACTCGATGGACGTCAGTCTGAGTGAACTCCAGGAGTTCGTGATGGACAGGGTGGCCTGGCGTGCTGCAGTTCATGGGGTCACAAGGAGGTGGACACAACGGAGCGACTGAACTGAACTGAGCCATTATTTACTGTCACAATTGGCAGTAGTTAATAGCATGAATATTATAAAAACTAGACATTCTATTTTTAATGGAAGAAAGAGTCTTGGTTCAAATAGACTATTTGGTTATTATCTCATTTTCACTCAAAATGCTGCCAAATTATGTTATTAGAGTGATCAGTAACACCTAATGGATGTTTTGAGTATTCACAAGTTTTCTAATACAATTTGGATTGTGTACTTTTTCTAACGGTGATCCCTAAGTGTCCAAATTTTCAGGCTAATATAAATGCCACTTGCAAATTTGTACAGATGCTAATAGGAGTTGATTAGTGTACAAAGTTGCTCAAAGTTCAAGACGACTGAAAATGAAGTTCAACCAGTACTATGAGTCAAGTGAATTTATTTTGCTTACTCTGTCAAACCCAACAGATAAGCCCTGTTCATGCTAACATTTGGCTACAGTCCTGCTTCTCCCCCATACCTGGGAGGGAAGGAATTGAGATGATTAATGGGTGAGAACTGTTACTCCCTACCTTTTATGATCCTATCATTTATGAAGAGGGGAGTAGACATGGCTTAAGTGTGACTCCCTTCAGATGCCTACGAGACTCTAGCCATCCACCCCACCCCCAATCAAGCTCTTTCAAACCTGTTTCTCCTCTAAGGCCCTGCTCTAGGTTCATGCCTTCATCAGCTGCTCTCATCCATAGCAAACTGTTTTCTGGATATATATATCCAAGTTTGGATATATACTCTTCTTTATTGAATAAAGCTCCATATAAGAAAAGATCAAGATAAACTAAATGTTCATCCATGCTCACAAGGCTCACAGCCCTGGAGGGGAGAATGATAATAATAGCAAAAATATCAGTGGTAATAATTGCAGTTGTATTGGTAACAGGGGCCATTTATTAAGTGCTTGATGTGCACTAAGTAGTTTATACACATGATCTCATTTAATCCTTATAATAAATCAGATCAGATCAGATCAGATCAGTCGCTCAGTCGTGTCTGACTCTTTGCGACCCCATGAATCGCAGCACGCCAGGCCACCCTGTCCATCACCAACTCCCGGAGTTCACTCAGACTCACGTCCATCGAGCCAGTGATGCCATCTAGCCATCTCATCGTCTGTCGTCCCCTTCTCCTCCTGCCCCCAATCCCTCCCAGCATCAGAGTCTTTTCCAATGAGTTATAATAAATAGTATTCATCAATTCATTCATTCAACAAAACAAAACAAATCAGACCAAGTCCCTCTCCTCTTGGAGCAAAGCTTTCTACATCAAGGTAGGTGGAGAATCAAAGGAGTGCTGTCTTGGAAGCCAAGCAAAGAAAGTTTTTCAAGAGAGAAAGAGTGAAAGCCATTTCAAATTCTGGTGGCAGGTCAAGTAAGACAAAGACTGAGAGATGATTGTTGGAATTAACAAAGTGGATGTCATTGGTGACCTTTATTAGAGTGGATTTGAGAGAGAATGTGAAAAGTGGACATTTTGAGTATAAACAACTATTTCAGAGAGTTATGCCGTAAGGGGAATAGAGATACGCACAGATAACTATAAGAGAAGGTGGAGTTAAGGGACGGTTTGAGGAACTAATAGCTAATAATTAGTAGAGCACTTTGTGCCGAGCACTACACTAATTGTTTTTATATATTTTAGTCTATTTAATTATTATAACAACCCTGTGGGATAGTTACTGTTACTCCAGGTCACAGATGAAGAAACTGAAGCTCAGGATGATTACTTGCCTAACACAGGGTTTCCTAACTTTGACATTATTGACATGTTGGGTCAGATACTTCCATGTTGTAGGGGACTGTCCTGTGCAACATAGGATGTTTACCAGCTTCTCTGTTCTCTATCGACTAGATGCCAGTAGCACCCCACCAGTTATGGCAACCCAAAATGTTTCCATACCTGGCCAAATGTTCCTTGGTTGGTAAGACTGCCCCTGGTTGAGAACCACTGGGTAAAGCTTACATATCTAGTAAATAATAGAGCCAGATCTTAAAAGATGGGCTTTTAAAAGATCTGGTTCTAAAACCTGTGCTCTCAACCACTGTAATTTCTTGTACTACCAAGACGGAAAATTTTCCTAACCCTGTCCTGAGTACCTGTGGATCCCTGGGCAGTGGGAAAAATTTCTGGTCACTGGGGTGAAGGCATACCTGCTCACAAGTTCTGTGGTTCAGGATTGCAGCTCAGATAGTCTCTCTCTCTCCCTCTCTCTCTCTCTCTCTCACACACACACACACACACACACACACACCTGGCCTTATAATCAAGGAAAACTCCCTAGAGTTTGCATCTCTTCCTCACTCTGGACCCCCATACGTAAGATTAAATGGTTGGACTACAGGATTCCTGAGGTGCTTTTGGCTCTGCCATCATGGAATCTAAGGGTCCCCCATTTTTTCATGAGAGGGCCTTTTATTGCAAGGGGGCAGACAAGGGATACTTGAGGACTTTCGATTTGGAAGTTGGTCCAAAGTTCCCAGGTTGTCTTTGTTTTCCTGTTTGCTTCTTCCAAACTGGCTTTTCCCATTGCTAAACTCTGGCGGCCACTGGATTTGGGCCGTGTATGTGGTGGGGTGGTGGGTCAGTGGTTCAAGGCTGCCCTGGGCCGCCCTCTCTGGCTGCTGAGGCAATTCTGTTCTCCTGCCAGAGACACCATCTCCTCCGGGCCAGGCCAGCCTCCTCCCCTCAGAGGCAGCCTTGTGAACCAACCCCAGAGGTCCCCTTGGAGACCCAGCCACCAGGCCCCTGGGGCTGGCTGGGTGTGGGAGTGGGAACTGGGCTGGGAGGGCCCCGAGGAGCAGGAACTTCTGGAGACCGTGTGAAGAGCTGGTGCCAAACCCCAGGATATCAAGTTCCTCTGGGATAGCTGGGCATGAGGGAGATCCCGTGGGGGCTGGTCAAAGTGTGGGTCTGGGGGCTGTTTGTTGTTAGGCTGTAAATGAGCCTATGGGGAAGGAGGGGGCCACACTGCATGCTCTGCTTCCTCCAAGGGACCTGGGAGGCCTTCAAGCCTGGCTCCTCATTTTACACAGGATGAGATGGAAGAGACAGGCTTCCATCCTGCTCTTAGAGCTAGAGCTAGGTTTGGACTTGATTTGGTAGGTAAAATTCAAAGAGAGGTTCATTTTTCTTACTCTGGTGCCAGTCACTGGAGGCTTGGGCCCAGGTGCCAGTACTGGATTTTATGACTTCATTAAACTCTGTTGCATGCCTCAAAAACCAGCCCACTGTTAGGCATGGTGGGAGTCCTGGTATTTTTGTGCTGCTGAGCCTCTCTGAGTCTGTTTCTAAGGGTGTGTACCCTTGGGGTTTCTGAGGATCAATATTAATATCTCTGTGGATCTACAGGTTTAGGTAGATTTCTAAATTCATGGAGTGTCTAAGTGGGTTTTAAGAATAATATTGTTCTATATGAACATGTGTGGCTTTTCTATGTGTGTTCAGTTAATCATTCTTCAAGTGAATTGCAAAGGCTGTGTTTAACCCCTGGCTCCCTTCCCTTCCTGAGCTTTGTGAAGTTTAAGGCTCTGTTCTTACAGCACAGGGGCCCTGTCTGGGGTGCCTGTTTAGACCTGTCTCTTCCTTTTGTTTGCTTTCTTTTTGTCTCTCTCTGGGGAAATCTGGCTCCTGAAACCTGGTTACCCCTCATTCCATTCTGGGCCCCACAGCCTGTTTCTCCCCAGATCCCTGGTTTACTCATAGCTTTACTGGCATTCCCCCAGCAACATATGAAGGGGGCTGCAACCACTGACTGGTGTCAGATCCAAGAGGAACCCAACTAAAGCAGAGGAATGCCAAGTCGCTCCAATTACTTGAACTAGCAAGGACATGTACAGGGACAGAGACCAAGGTTTCTTTGATATGGCTCATAACCAAACATATACATTAATCTTCCTGGGGTCTAGAGGAATGAGCATTTTTAACTTTGGCTTTTCAAAAATTAAGGAGTAAAACTTAACCGTCCAAAAACTGTAAAAGCTGTCATTTGACTGTAAGCAAAATCAAGTGCTAAGTCCACAGAGCCTGCTAATGTCCCAACTGGTAATACAGGATAAGGGTACCATTCTAAGGCATTCTGTAGATTTCTCTGCTGACCAAGCTTTAGGATCTGTCTTCTATGAACCAATGACTTCTTTCTTTCATGATTCCTCAAACTCTACCATTCACTCATAACTCCCACAATGAAATGTATCAAGTAGGAAACAGAAGCTCTTTCAGAACCCACTGAGCTGGCCTTTCTTGCTGGGTATCATAGTGACTGTTGGAGCTTTTAGCATCTGATGAAGAGAAGCATCATACTGTTGTTTCTGTAATCAAAATAGGATCATTTCAGTGCTGCTGATTCCACTTGGTTTGGGGATGAGTTTTTCTCAGTTGGGAATATCAGGGACTAATTAATGGAGATACTGGTTTCCAAGGAGTTAGATGAATGTGGTGGAAAGGAACTAGTACCATCTTTCAGTTAATTAAAAAGACAAAAAGGTGATGTGTGTGTGTGCGTGTGCTATATCGCTTCAATCGTGTCTGACTCTTCGCGACCCCATGGACTGTAGCCCACAGGTTCCTCAGTCCATGGGATTCTCCAGGCAAGAGTACTGGAATGGGTTGCTGTGCCCTACCTGGGAAGCCCCAAAGGTGAAGGTGATACCTTCACCTAAAATGAAGACAAGTCCTTGTCATCAAATCACTCCTTGAATGTGTATGTGTCTCTATGTGTGTATTCAAGGTTGCAGAGAATCATTTAAAGAAAGACAGGATCTGAGCAGCAGAAAATGCAAAGTTTCCACTCTGTTGTGCTAGGGGATTTGCGACATGCCTCATAAGCTCTAAAAATAGACAGCATTCTATCTGCCTATCGTGTCTCTAACTCTAAGCCATTCTGCACAGCCCCCACTACATTCATCTTCCTAAAGAAACATTTTTGTCATGATAATTTAAAAAAAGAGTTTGCTTAAATTCATTCCAGTCCATACCAATACCTCCTTCTGAGGACTTGTGTTCTGCCATTCAGACTTTCAATCAGATGGTGTAGTGCTGTATAATTAAGGGCTGTTGCTGTTACTAGCTGGTGTGTGTGTGTGTGTGTGTGTGTACTCTCCTTAAGTCTGGTACTTGTAATATGTCTATATTCTCCAGAGAGCAACACAATGAGAAAAATAAAACATAGAACATAGTCTAGGACCTCTACCTCTGTAAGTAAAGGTGGTCATTAAATAATTGGCCATCTGCTTTATTTGTTAAAATAAAAGCTCTTTTGAAAAGATGACAGCGAGGCAAATTTCTGCAAAGCAATGCATAATTTTTCCCATCGACTTCTATAGCTTAGGAGAGATGCCATGCAATTAATTTTGTTAAACGTTCTTGGAAGACTTCCATTAATGCAAGTTTTCTCAGAACAGACACCATATTATTTCCTTGACATATAGTTGGTTGTTTCATCTATACACATTTCTAACTCCATTGCAGAGAATTTCTATACAGTGAGTGGCCTACATAAAGGGACAGGCCTGTTTCAGAGCTGTAAAAATTGATGTAATGCCTCAGAAGACTTGTAATCACAGATGAAAACCAGGCTTTCCTTATGCATGGATTTCAGTTCTTGTAACTTTTAAAAGACTGAGATACTAGGAAAACATTTTAAAACTCAGACAAGGATATAAACAGATGCTATACATGCGGTCAGGGGTTATTTCTCACGAGGTGGGGGCAGGATGATAGATTTGTTGATATCAGGTCTACATCTCTTTGGCAGATTTTCTCCACTACAAGTATTCTACCATTCATAACAATCTGGCTATGATGAGCTCAGCTGATTACGGCCATGAAATTAAGAGGACATTTGACATGGTAGAAAGAACACCAAGCAGGGGGGATAGAATAATTGATTCAAATCTGCTATGCTACTCGCAAGGGACCTTGGGAAAGTCTTTTCACCTCTCTGAAATGGCTTCTTCCAAAAGTCTTCATATTTAAAGAGAGGGAAAGAGCATTCATGTACATGCTGGGAAAGCCTTTTATAAACTATGATATGCCACTTGGGGCTTGGATCCAGTCTCCCAGGTTTGAGATTTTATGATCTTAAAATTTCTTTGCTGTCTCACTTCTTCCAACTCTTGACATCCCCATTTCTTTATTTTCTATACAGTTGTTAAGGTGAGGCTCTAAAGTTGGCTGTATGGCTGTCTTCCTGGTTACATGCTTTGCAGTTAAAAAATATAGCATGCTTTATATGTGTACACACTATATTATTAGTAATTATATAAATTATATACATGTCCTATTCTGCATATATGTATATATGTACACACATATATATTATGAAACACACACAATAAATAGAAAATGAGATAAAGATGAAATATATGGTATGTCAAATGTCTTATTAATTGTGATGTGTTCCTTGGTGGCTCAGAGGTTAAAGTGTCTGCCTTCAATGTGGGAGACCTGGGTTTGATCCCTGGGTTGGGAAGATCCCCTGGAGAAGGAAATGGCAACCCACCCAAGTATTCTTGCCTGGAGAATCCCATGGATGGAGGAGCCTGGTGAGCTACAGTCCACGGGGTCGAAAAGAGTCGGACACAACTGAGTGACTTCACTCTCACTTTCATTATATTATTAGCTAATATTTCAAGGCAGCATATGCACTTAGGGCAAGATCTTTCATTACTGACAATGAGCATAAATCCATATTTCATGTAGTCTTTTTGATTATCCCTGAATTACTTTTTTGCTGACTTCTTGTCACATATGATTAGCTTGTCATGGGTTTTCCCTCACAGTGAGGCTGATGGAAAAATCCATTCGAGGAGTAAGAGAAATGTGAGCGCTGCCATTTTCATGTTCTTACATTATTGGCATTACCTTCAACACATGGCTTATTTGCAGGAATCTTCTTAAGCCACTTGCCCATTTTGTGAGGGTTAATGTAGTTAGACAGTATAATCCAGAAATCCACTTACCTGGACCCAAGGAGATAGCAATATATCTGGTATACATTCAGGAAAAAAAAAAGGTAAGGGGCCCAGGGTCAACCCTTCCACCTGTGGGCTCCCATTCTTCCCTCAGAATACCTTACAAAGCATATGCAACAGAGGGTACCAGTGGCAATATGTGTATTACATATTTGAAAGGCTGAATAGTAGTGATAATAATAGCTAATATTTAGACAGCTCTCAGTGTACTACACACTGTTTTAAGCACTTTACATAAATTAAATCATTTAAATCCAAATCTTAGTTTCTTTCTGGACATTTTCAATTTAAATGGAAATAGGAGTCATAATATTTTCTTTTATGCTGATTTTACAGTGGACTGATTGTGCCAACCTCCTCTTCCCTCACCCCCACCAATTCTGGAGACCACTGATTCATATTTTGAGATTTAGAATCTCTGGAGAAGTGCAACTCCTCTGTAAAGTACATCTCAGCCTCTCTTTCCCATCTCCTGCTACTATCATGCCTGCTCCAATAGAAGAAAAAACTGGGACTGGTGACACAGGAAGCAAGCCCAGGCAACTGAAAGCAGAGGGAAGTAACTGAGGTGAGGAGGCCATGGTAGGGAAAATGAGAATGACTGATGGAGAGCTAGCGATGCTAGAGCCAGAGGGAGGGAAGCCAGGAAGAAGAAAGAAGGAAGTTAGAGATCAGAAAACAGCAAGAAGAGGAGAGAGGATTACAGTAAATCCATTACATATGAACCTTCATGTTGTGAACTTTCAAAAATGCAAATGTGAGATACATCAGCATCAGGTGTAAGTGAAATTGCAGCTTGCCCTCCATCTCTATTTCTGGCTATCCTTCAGCTCTACCATCTCCCACCTCCTCTCCCTCCTCTAGTCAGTAACTCTTCTTCCCTGTTCACTCCATGCCAGCCCCCTGTATGCCAGCTGTTGTACTGTTCTACTGTACTTCTCAAAGTACTGTACTGTAGGATTAAAATTTTTTTCTTTATTTTTATGTTTATCTGTTTTTTATGTATTATTTGGGTGAAAAGTATAATTAACCTATGACAGTACAGCACTACATAGCCAATTGTATTCTTTGGGTACCTAGGCTAACTCTGTTGGACTTATGAACAAATTGGACTTACAACGCACTCTTGGAATGGAACTTGCTTGTGTGTAGGGGATTTCCTGTATATGGCTGGGGAGGGAAGAGGAAGGCAGACTCCAGGAGGAGAAACCATGTCACACATCGGCGGGTGAGATGCTCACCCATGTCTTAATATCCAGTGTCTCTGACATATGGCTGAACAGGGCAGCACAAGGAAACTGAGAAGTCCCTAAAGATTTGTGCACACTGCTCCTCCCCAGGTATTCAGGATAAGCTTGCCTCCTCTTATCAGAGAAGCCTATGTAACAGATTCAAGCAATGCAAAGATACAGCCATGCTTAACGTAAGGAGTGGGTCTCTAAAGCTAGAATTGCAAACTGGCCAGGCAGGGAAGATATCGGGAGTCGGGGGAGGTTGTGGCAAGGCGACATCCCTGTGAGTCTCTTCATATCACACCAGCCAGATGGCCAAGGAGGAGAGCACAGTGCATTCCTGCAGGGAAGCAACTTCAGCTGTTAGGCGCTTCCAGCGTCTGAAGTAAAAAGCCATGGCAAGTGATTTCCGTCTGAGGCAGCTGCCAAGACACCCCTCCAGAAGGTAAAACACTGTCACACATGGCCCTCCATATCTCACTGCAACACTAGAAAATGCGATAAGACACTTTAGGGGCAAGGAACTGTCACGGTACAGTAATACAGGGTCTGACTTGGATCATCAGAGCGGGTGAGTTCTTTGAGATCACCCCACCCAAACCCCTCACTTTAGTAATGGTTAAACTGGGACCCTGAGAGGGGGGAACACCAGCCTAATGTCATCCAGTTGGCAGAGTTCAGGCCTGGCACTGTTTCTGGGTATCTAAAGCAGTGCCCTTGACTCCACAGCTGTGTATTTATCTCCTCCTCCAGCTCCTTGGCTCCTCTCTAACAGAAGCCTCCCTCACTAGTACAGATAATATATTCCATAAATCCTATACTGTCCCTGTGTGATCAAAGAGAGGATTAAGATAACCACAAACATCTGCTGGTCTACGACTGCATCTTGACTCAGGGCAGAGACACTGACTTTTAACATTATCATCAATTATCCTTGACCTAAATAACTATATTTAAAATACACAGGGATCTTTGTTTTTTTTTTGTTTTTTTTTTACCTCCCTCCCCTACCTTTAAACACCCAGTGGTTACTTCCCTGCACAGACACTTTCCCGTTACCCCCACAAGGAAGAGCAAGGGCAACTGAAGACCATTAACACTGCATAAGGCTACGAGGCTGTAAGCAAAAGGTTTGGTGGAGAGAAGGGTGAAAGCAATGTCAAAACGAAAGTTTGCGATTATCTTTTACTCACAATTATTCATAAAGAGGTCCTCACCTTGGAAAAAGAATGAATTGCTGGTAGTTAAACAACAGCATTTTGCTAAGTCTCTGGCATTGCTAGACACAGAGAAAGAAGCAATCAGGCAGAAGAAGCAGTCAAGGTCAAAAACCCAGAGGAGTTAGGTAGAGCAGAATCCCAAAGCAGGCTATGGGAACCAGAGTGTGGGAAGGAGCTGCAGTGAACAGCTTACAGTGAACAGGACTGAGAAGAGCTATGGAAATGACTGCCCTGGCTCTCTGCCTTCTTTTAGCAGAATGGATTCCTCCCGAGAAGAGACTCTCATCTACTTCATAGCAACTTAAGAGCTAATTCAGATGAGCAAGGCTGGAACCATACCCAAACAAATTGGCTGGTTGGTTGGTCAGACCTTTGTGAAACAGTTTGTAAGCGCCTACTGCCCCTGCAGAGTCTAAGGACACCAAGTCTTTTCCCTTAAGGAGTTCATAAAGATAACGGAGAGCAGACAAATCATTAGATTGCTGCAGTTCAGGATGAGAAGAGTGGATAACCGTTTATCATGGAGAGCTTCTCCGGAGGTGAAGTCTGTTCAGTTTCAAAGGATGGGTAGATAGAAGCAAGTCAGCAGAGAAAAGATAGAGCTAGTGGAAGCGCATACAAAGTAGAATGACATGTAAAGGGAGTGGCAGGTATAAAACCTGGAGCACATTAAATAACATAGCAGGTACTATAGACTGTAAATAGTCCATTTTTGTGTATGGTTTTGTCTTGTTTCTTTTTCTGAAGAGGGAGGCTCCTTGTGATGAAAGAGAATGCTGAAGAGAAGTCAAGGGCCTGCCATGGAGGACTTGATAAGCCTGCTAGAGTTAAGATTTTATTGTGGGATCTATGGGGAGCCATTGAGAGATTTTAAGCAAGATTTTCATGATCATATTTATGTTTTAGAAAGATGATGACAGCAGAGTACAAATGGATGGGAAACAGTGGGACTGGAGGGTGGGAGAGCAGTCTGGAGGCCATTATGGGAACTCAGGCAAGAAACTATATAGCTCTGGATTGAAGAAATAGGTATGGAGAAATGTGGATGGATTTTCTGAGCTTGATTTAGAAAGATAAATAGATGGGATTTGATGATGAAATGGAGGTGATAGTAGGGGAAAGAAAAAGAAGATAAGAATGGTTCTGGGATTTCCAGCTTGAGCAATGGAGTGCTTGGTGGGGCCATGCACTGAGATGGGGAAGAAATAGGTAGGACTTAGGAAGTATCATGTCTGGTGGGGGTTACTGGTTGAATTCTGTGTGATACATGTTTATGGTGCCAGTGAAACTCTAAGCAGAGATATCCAGCAAGAAACTGACAGTGCTGACCTGAAGCTATGGATAAAGGTCTGAGCTAGAGCTAGAGACTGAGTATCTATCATTGTATGGGTGGTAGCTGAAATCCCTGGAGAAGGGAATGGCAACCCACTCCAGTATTCTTGCCTGGAGAATCCCCATGGACAGAGGAGCCTGGTGGGCTACAGTCCATGGGGTTGCAAAGAGTCGGACATGACTGAGTGACTAACACTTTCACTTTTCCTAGGAGAGAGCTACATTGAGAAAAGAAGTAGGATGAAGATAGAACCTTGGGGAGTTCCAGTCGGAATAGGGAAGAACCGGGAGAGTAAAGCATGATGACATCCAAGGGCACAGAGTGTTTCAGGAAAGAAGGAGGTGTCTCATGCAGCAGAGAAGTCAAAGAAGATAAGAATGAAAAACATCCACTGTTTTTGGCAACAGGCAGGTTAGTGGTGACCAGTGTGAGCAGTGAGGCCGGCCTGCACAAGGATGAGGAGTCAGTGGGCAATGAAGGCAAGATGTCTGAGCGCAGGTAACTGGAACAAGGTCTGGCCACCCCAGGAGGTCATGCACATGAACTGCTGTCGCTTTGGACCCACAGAGGTTAAGGACCACGGTGTCTGTTGTAATAGTGAGTCGGGGCATGGGTGTGGGGGAGGGCACCCAGAAAGAAAGGAAAGATGTGCACAGCAATGCCCTGATTCAGGGGAAAAAAAAAAAAAAAAAGAAACAGCCTCTCGGTAGCCATGGCACCAGTCAGCTGACACAGGGAACGCCAGCTGTTTGCAGGAGGAGAGTAAATTTAAGGGCTGGTGGTGAATGCATCTGAGCTCTGGAATCCATGGGAAACACACTTCGTGCCAAAGAAGCAGCATGATGCAAGCCAGAGATAAAGAATTAAGAAACCTGGGCTGTTTCACGTGAACCTCAGGCTAGCCGCATCAGCTCTCTAGCTAGGACACAGCTTCCCCGGCCAAAAAAGAGGGGCCAACAGCCCTTATCTGGGGGCATCCAAACATTTCCCATAGTTTGAGATTTTCTGCAATAATGCACCCTTAGGTGGCACGGATAAGTAGGAGCTCCCCACTCTGTACGCAAACACCAGAACACTGTTAAAATGGAAAATTCTGAAATGTTAGTAAGGAATAGTAGGCTTAGAATAAAACCAGCAGTCCTGCCTGCTCCCACCTCAGAAAACACACTGATGGAGTATAATGCAGGGACAGCTTTCAAATCCAGGAGGGAAAAAAGGGCAAGGGATGGAAATGTCAACGTACAATGATTTGATCAATCCAATGGCAGAAGAAAAAAAAAAAATACAACTCAAAAGAAAGTTTCTTTCATATCATATGACATCCCTTATATGTGGAATCTAAAAAGAAATGATGCAAATGAATTTACAAAACAGAAAGAGACTCACAGACTTATAGAATGAGCTTATGGTTGCTTGGGAGAAGGGATAGTTAGGGAGTTTGGGATGGACACATACAGAGTGCTATATTTAAAATGGATAACCAACAAGGACATACTGTATAGCACAGCGAACTCTGCTCAATGTTATGTGGCAGCCTGGATGGGAGGGGAGTTTAGGGAAGAATGGATACATGTATATGTATGGCTGAGTCCCTTTGCTGTCCACCTGAAACTATCACAGCATTGTTAATCGGCTATACCCCAATACAAAATAAAAAGGTTTTAAAAAATAAAATATGGGAAAAAAAAAGAATGTTTCTTCCAGATAAAAACACTTACCCCCAAGAAAGAAAGCTGGAAGTCAAAGATTAAATCCAAATTTAAATGTCCAGGGGAGATGGGGAGAACATCTTTATGTAACATTACCAGGCATGTCATTTTTAACTTTGCCATTTTCGGGACCTCCTTGGTGGTCCAGTGGTTAAGACTCCACGCTTCCACTACAGGGGGCATGGGTTTGATTTTTGGTCAGGGAACTAAGATCTTGCACAGCCAAAAAGAAAAAAAAAGTTGCCATTCTCCTAAAGTAGGCTGATTTAGCCACCGACAGGCTAGTGACCTTGGACAAGTCACTTAACAGCTTATTTGTTGCATACAGATTATGATACAGACCCTGAGAAAAAGATGCATTGGAAAGTACAAAGTGGCATGGCAACATTGGGCAAGGACTTTTTACAGGTAGAGCATACCTTCGAGAAATCAGTTTGAGATGACTTAAGCCCCAAAGAGTTGGATCCTAGTCACACAGAAGTGCTAGGTGTTGTGTAAATGTCTTAGTCAGTTCAAGAGGCCTTTGGCAAAGAAAAAATACACACTGCCCAGCAAGCTATGCGCTTAATGTCTCCCCAAGGCAGGAGGCAGGCCCGCCAAGGGCTGTGGCATATCTTAGGGATGACCCAACATTCCGTTCCACTCCCAACCCACAGAGCTTGAGAGGAACAGCTTGAAATCCAAATGGGGCCCTCTTCTTGGCTAAGGAAAACAGTCTCAAATCTTTCTGACATCTGCACAAAAGGGGTACTGAGGGGCTGCCCTGCAGGGTCAATGGTTGTGGGGCTAGTTTAAACAATCCTGCTTGGCCCTGGGAACGCAGGAGGGTAGGGAGGATGAGTAAAAAGACCTGGCTGCTCGGGCAGCTTCAAGCACCCATGTGCTCTGGATCGGCCCCACGTGTGGTGCCCTCTTGGTCTCCTTGGGAAATAGGACATCCATGCTCTTGACTCAAGAAATACAGTTTGGTTTAGTTCACGAACCTCAACAAACATTCCCAGAAACTTCAGGCTTTCACAAATAAACTTTTAGGAACATATTTGACTGTGTGGATATCGAGTGTTTTAAATATTGAAGAAAAAAGTCTATGCAATGATATTCTATTTTTCTCTGTCCCACGCCCCTTCAACCACTCATGTTTTCAAAGGAAAAGCAAGATTAGGGCCCCAGATGTTTGGAATCCAGATGAGAGTTCCTCACAGAGGAAATCCACTGCCTTCCATCTTCAAAGATCAAAATCTCAGCCAGGGGTGAAACAATGAGGTCATCATAAGCATGTTCGCCTGGTGTAGGACTGACCTCTGTTCAGAATATACAAGAATTTCTACTTTTAAATTCTCCCCAACCCCACCAACAGTTCAGAACTATTTCTCAGTTTCTCAGGGTTCGAGCAACTTCCTACCCCCCACAATCCATCAGGAAATGCCCTTCTGTGTCAAACTTCAAATCTCATCTGCTTCCACTTGAGCCATTTTTATTTGCTATATCTTTGCAGGGGTAAAATAAATCCATAAGAATCACCCCTTAGGAAAATAGGGAGAGGATATGTCCAGAAAATTCACATAAGAGATACAAACATGCAATGAATATGTGAAAAGATGCTTAAGCTTTTATATAGTCTGGGAATTGGAATGATTTTCACCCATATTAGCAAAAATGTCAAGTGCTGGCAAGGGTACAGAAACTTCGACACTCTTGAACAACAATGCTGACGAAGTGTAAATACATTAGAATAGGTAATCTGTAGGGTACTTGTAGCTTTGAAAATTTAAAATGCTCATTGCCCTTATATCTAGTAATTCTGATCCTTTGTATCTATATTAAAAATGAGTACAAGGAGGCCTGTTCATGGATTTCCACTGCAGCACTTTCATTTTTTAAAATAGCAGAAATTTGGAAACAATAAGTGTTCACCAAAAGAGTAATGGCTAGATTAAACTGCGGGGTAGAGGAAAAAGATCTTAAGGACATATCATTTGACCAAACAAACAAATGAAAAAAGCATAGAATATACACATACCATTATATTTTGGAGAAAAACAGAAAATGAAACTATTGAGTTAGCCAAAAAAGTTCATTCCAATTTTTCCATAAGATCGTATAGGAAAACTTGAATGAACTTTTTGGCCAACCCAATATTTTTATACATATTCATATATATCTTTGATCACACACAGGAAAGACCAGAAAGACAATTGTGGGACTGCGAGAACATCAAGGAAGATGTTGCTTTGTCTGTGTTGCTTGCTGTTGTTTAAGAACGTATTCACACATTTGTTGTAGAATTACTATTTTTTTCCAAAGTGTTCCCTGATTGTAGATCAGAGGCAAGAACGTGGGCCTCAGTGACTAGAGTGAACAAGACTTCCCTGGGAGACAGCAGTGGGTAAAGTAAATAGGCGAGAAATCAAAAGACCCAGGTAATAGTCTGAATCTGTCATCAATTTGCTGTGTGACCCTGGGAAGTCATCTTCCTTCTCAGAGTCTATTTCCTCTATACAAACTGTGGTTAAGATGAGAAGCTCATGAAGATATCTTCCCTTTCTGATATTTTATGATTCTCTGAGTCTGTGCCTTTACTATACAATAGGTCTGGCCCGTTTTGATTTAGAGATGGCTTTTTATACTTTTCCTTCAAATTCTGGCAGACTTTGACATTTCACTTTCCTGCAAATGGAAGATAATGAAAGAGGAGGTGGAGCGGTCACTCTGTTCTCTGTTCAGCTGTTTTTGAGGGTTTGGTTGACCTATGAATGCTACTTTTCTTTGACAATATAAGCTCTTAGGCTTGTTTGAGTGTGATGAGAGTGCAGATACAATGCTGGAAGTCAGAAGATCTGAATTCTACAGGGTGGCCATAAATTCAGAAAACATACTAATAGATTGGATTTTATTGTTTTATAGATTGAAGCCCCTTGAATCCTTTGGCTGAGTTATACTGAAGATGCAGGTTTTTTCAGTGCAAATCAAAAATACAAGTCACCCAGGGCAATACATCACATATGCATAGAGGATTGATAGAAATGCTGTGTCAAGGCACTGTGTTCATTGCAATCTGCACAACAGTTTGAACTGGGCATGGCTATTAAAGGACAATGTATTGAATAAATCACATAATGTTATGCAACATGTCCCATGCCTTAACATAATAGCTATAAATCATTCTTTATGTATAGTCACCTCTATTTTTAGACTTTATGGCTACCCTATACCCTTGATTTTGGATGAATCACATCCCCAGTCTGGAGATAACAATCAGACCACTTGTTCCCCAGAGTGGTAGGGAAGGACCAAGTGGATATAAATGAGCTATGGGAATTTACATGTATCTACAAACATATCATAATATGCACAACCTAATTGCCTTTTGGAAACAGTCCAGATGAAACCTGGAGGAAACCTTGGCATTGAGTCAATGAAAGAAACCTCTTCACGATCCCTCAGAGATTGACCGATCTAGTTCTGTCTATCATTAGTTCCCAAAGCTCCTTACAGCTGGTCCTCATCACTTTGCTTGCTCCGTGAGGTCACAAGAGTAAATTCTAAGCAGTTTAATTCTAAAGAAAACATACACACTTCAGAAATCGGCTCCTGTGACTATTTGTCTTATAACAATGAAAGCAGCAACTTACTCTGGCTCCTTTCTCAGGAGAGCACTTACAGCCCCCACTGCAGTCTTGGCCCCCACATGGCTTCCCATAGGGCTTCTTCTCTCCCTATTAAAAAGAAAAAAAAAAAAAGTTAGTGCACCATGTGAAGCAAAAAGCAATGCTGCCCAGGGAGCATAATCCGCGGCCACACTCCTACTAACCAAATAAATCAGAGCAGCTTAATCATCTCACTTGATGGTGTCATGAGTCACATGAAATAAAAAGTCATCTTAAGCAAGCACCCTTTTAGGTCACGTCTAAGCCTCACTAAGGCTTCCCAGATGGCTGAGTGGTAAAAAATCCTTCTGCCAATGCAGGAGATGTGGGTTCAATTCCTGGGTCGGGAAGATCCCCTGGAGAAGGAGATGGTTATCCACCCACTCCGGTATTCTTGCCTGGAAAATTCCATGGATGGCGGAGCCTGGCGGACTATAGTCCATGGGGTTGCAAAGAGTCAGACATGACTTAGCAACCAAACCACAACATACCTCATTAAAGAGCCAGTTTGATAGCTGGTTGGGGAACTGTGGCTTAAATACTCGCTCATCGGTAGACATTCCAGTCATAAAATACAAGAGCATTTCTCTATATGGGGCTGGAAATAGACTCTAGACATACCCTGTGTCCCATATATCCTTGCACTCACTGAGAAAGCAGTGGCTGTAGCAGAGAACTTGAGAGAAATTCAACTGCCAGCAATGTAATGGTAGAAGAAAGTGCCCACCTTGCACTCTGCCTTCAGAATTGTTTCTTCAGGCCCCACTTTCAGCACAGCATTCAAACCTTACAGTGACGCCCCTGGGCCCAGTTAGTCAGATCCAAGTTCCTGAGGTGATATTGTACAGTATCCCCTCAAACTCGCCAACTTTCCTTTTCCTTCTTTGCTTTATGATGATAATGATTACTAGCTGAATTTCTACAAGCCCCTGCCCACTACATGACCTGCCAGGTGCTGACCCTCTCTGCTTTCTTCTCCTCTGCTCTCTCCCTGGCTCACTCTGCTTCAGTCACAGTGGTATTCAATCCATTCACCTGTTCTGCCTCAGGGCCTTTGCCCCAGTTGTCACTTCTGCCTGGAATGCTCTTCCCGGAGATGTTTTTGATAGCTGGCCACTTTTTATCACCCAAGTCTCAGTTCAACTGTCTGTTCTCAGAGAGTCCTTTCCTTGCCACTCAACCCCAAGCGGCCCCTAGTTCCTTCCAATCATACCGCAATGCTACCTTTCAACATTAAACATTCTGTCTCTCCCCATTAGAATGTAAGCTCCGTGTAAGTAGGGACCTTATCTGTGCTGTCCAACATTGCATTCCCAATGTGACAAATGTTTGATGACCTCATGGAGCTGGAATTTGAACACAGGTCTGGTTGACTTCAATGCCTTGATCTTAATCCTTATGTCTTAGTGTTTTCTAAGTCTTCTGTCTCAGTGCAAAGACCCCCAAATCAGGAAACTGCCATTCTGACCCTATCCACCTTGGGGAAAAAGCAAAACATAAATTCTAACTATTATCTGAAATAAGAACTTTATCTCTGGGATGGATTTAGTATCATCCAACTTTTTTTTTTGTTTAATGTTGGCTGTTTTTTTTTTTTTTTTTTTTCAAAAGAGAAAGGCATATTTATGAGCCAGCCTCACACTTAATCATTCTTGCCTCTTTGTACTGTGAGCCTTTTCCTGCTTCCCAGGGAGCACTGTGAATTTCTCAGATGGTCTCTTATCTCTTTAGACATTCCCGCAACCCTTTATCACCACAACACCTCGGTAATAAGGTAGTGATGGCAGAGCTATGACAAAATATTGCTATTTTAGATTCCAAACACCTTCCTGATATGAGATATTTTATCTCTCTCCTATGCCTTTGACATGGTAAGTGCTATTGTACACTTTCCAGTTTGCCCTCCACTTTATGGTATACAGGACAGGCAAGTTTTCATAAGGGTGAGATCAAGAGGTGCCGTGGGAGGCAGAAGCTGCAGGCTGGGATGGAATAGAGAATAGGGAGACAGCAACACTGAACTGAATCCTCACTGATGCTGTGCTCCCTTTGTCTAATGTTGAGTACTATATTTCCTGGGATAATGGATCATTTCTATTGGCTTTTCCATATAGTTCTGTATTTTCCAAGTAGTCTTCAATGAACACACATAATTAGTAAGAAGAAAATAAAACCAGTATGTAACCAGATAATACATTCATCACTTTCAAGGGAGTGGACTCAACAGGCATTGCCAAAGTTGAAGTGCTATCTGTTTGTAGCTATGGCCTAATTTCAAGCATTGCCCTTTATATGTCCCATAACATTTGTCTACTATGGACCCAAAGTTTTCAGATCTCTAGTATGGAGCAAGGAGGCTGGAGGCAAGGGAGCTGGACAAGACAGTGGGGGGAAATCCCAATAACAGGAGCTGAACAAAAATGTAAGGAGCAGAAGCTAAGGTTTCTTAGGAACTTGGCAGAACAAGGAGGCAAAAACACCCAGCTAACAGACAGGAAGCCGTCACTGTCTTCTGTCACTGAGGAAAGTAACCAGAGAAGCCCCACTGGCCACAAGGCAATTTCCTGTAATGCTGGCCCTGGCAGTTCCCGCAGGAGTCTTCAGTTACATTGAGGGGTGGAGGGAATAAAAGGAGTGGCTTCCAGGGAACATGGCAAGATCAAGCACAGAGGAAGTCTCTGCCCTATCCTGGCTTGTCTGTGGACATGCTAACCCCTGCTAAACCAGGCTACATCACTGGTGTCATTCCCATCGTGGAATGCTCTCTCCCTCTCTTAAAATCCAACCACTTCTTATAGCCACAGAAAATTAGAACCGGAAAGGCCCTGAGAGATCACTGAAGACACTGGGTCTTAACTCTATCAGACCAGCACATCATTATTTATTTATTTATTATTAAATTTTTAACTAGAGGACAATTACTTTACAACACTGTGATGGTTTCTGCCATCCACCAACATGAATTGGCCATAGGTATACATAGGTCCCCTCCCTCTTGAAACCACCTGCCTCCCCATCCCACCCCTCTAGGCTGTTACAGAGCTCTAGCTTTGGGTTCCCTGTGTCATACAGCAAATTCCCACTGGCTATCTGTTTTCCATATGGTAATGTATGTGTTTCAATGCTATTCTCTCAAATTATCACACCCTCTCCTTCTCCCACATAGTCCAAAAGTCTGTTCTTTATGCCTGTGTCTCCTGTGCTGCCCTGCAAGTAGGGTTATCAGTACTATCTTTCTAGATTCTGTATACATGCATTAATATATGATATTTGTCTTTCTCTTTCTGACTTACTTCACTTTGTATAATAGGCTCTAGGTTCATCCACCTCATTAGAACTGACTCAAATGTGTTACTTTTTGTAGCTAAGTAATACCCTATTGCACATATGGACCACAACTTCCTTATCTATTCATCCGTTGATGCACATCTAGGTTACTTCCAAGTCCTCACTATTGTAAATAGTGCTGCAATGAACACAGAGGTACATGTATTTTTTCAATTATGATTTCTTCAGGGTATATGCCCAGTAGTGGGACTGCTGCGTCATATGGTAGTTTTAAGGAATCTCCATACTGTTCTGCATTAGCAGCACACCATATTTTATTATAAGTATTTATCATTCTTTCTTGATTCATGGAAAGAAAATCATAGGAATAAGTTATAATGAAGATGTAAGCATGGCGCAGGCGGCTGCGACAGCACGCCATGGCATGGCTGAGAGGAGCCGCCCCACGTCCGAGGTCGGGCGCAGCAGTGGAGAGTACCAGACTGCGACGGCGCAGGAACGGCCGAGAGGAGCTACCCCGCATCTGAGGTCGGGGGCGCGGCCGAGAGGAAATAACCAGCGTCGGAGGTCGGGGGTGGTGATGAGAGGAGTTACCCTGCGTCTGAGGTCAGGGGCGGCGGCCGGGAGGAGCTACCCCACACCCCTAAGCCAGAGGCCAGGGGCGATGGCTGGGAGGACCTACCCCACGCCCCCATGCCCAAGGCCAGGGGCGGCGGCCAGGAGGAGCAACCCATGCCCCTAAGCCAGAGGCCAGGGGTGACGGCTGGGAGGAGCTACCCCACGCCCCTAAGCCTGAGGCCAAGGGCGGCGGTGGGGAGGCGCAACCGCAGGACCAAGGCCAGGGGCGGTGGCCGGGAGGACCAACCCCACGTCCAAGGAGCCGGCTGTGCGGGCGCAGGAGGGCCTAGAGGAGCTATCCCACATTGAAGGTCAGGAAGGGCGGCGGTGAGGAGATACCCCTCGTCCAAGGTAAGGAGCAATGGCTGTGCTTTGCTGGAGCAGCCGTGAAGAGATACCCCATGCCCAAGGTAAGAGAAACCCAAATAAGACGGTAGGTGTTGCAAGAGGGCATCAGATGGCAAACACACTGAAACCATACTCACAGAAAACTAGTCAATCTAATCACAGTAGGACCACAGCCTTGCCTAACTCAATGAAACTAAGCCATGCCCGTGGGGCAACCCAAGACGGGCAGGTCATGGTGGAGAGATTTGACAGAATGTGGTCCACTGGAGAAGGGAATGGCAAACCACTTCAGTATTCTTGCCTTCAGAACCCCATTAACAGTATGAAAAGGCAAAATGAAAGGATACTGAAAGAGAAACTCCCCAGGTCAGTAGGTGCCCAATATGCTACTGGAGATCAGTGGAGAAATAACTCCAGAAAGAATGAAGGGACGGAGCCAAAGCAAAAACAATACCCAGCTGTGGATGTGACTGGTGATAGAAGCAAGGGCCGATGCTGTAAAGAGCAATAGTGCATAGGAACCTGGAATGTCAGGTCCATGAATCAAGGCAAATTGGAAGTGGTCAAACAAGAGATGGCAAGAGTGAATGTCGACATTCTAGGAATCAGTGAACTGAAATGGACTGGAATGGGTGAATTTAACTCAGATGACCATTATATCTACTACTGCGGGCAGGAATCCCTCAGAAGAAATGGAGTGGCCATCATGGTCAAAAAAGGAGTCCAAAATGCAGTACTTGGATGCAATCTCAAAAACGACAGAATGATCTCTGTTCACTTCCAAGGCAAACCATTCAATATCAGGGTAATCCAAGTCTATGCCCCGACCAGTCACACTGAAGAAGCTGAAGTTGTACAGTTCTATGAAGACCTACAAGACCTTCTAGAACTAACACCCAAAAAAGATGTCCTTTTCATTATAGGGGACTGGAATGTAAAAGTAGGAAGTCAAGAAACACCTGGAGTAACAGGCAAATTTGCTTGGAATACGGAATGAAGCAGGGCAAAGACTAATAGAGTTTTGCCAAGAAAATGCACTGGTCATAACAAACACCCTCTTCCAACAACACAAGAGAAGACTGTATTCATGGACATCACCAGATGGTCAACACTGAAATCAGATTGATTATACTCTTTGCAGCCAAAGATGGAGAAGCTCTATACAGTCAGCAAAAACAAGACCAGGAGCTGACTGTGGCTCAGACCATGAACTCCTTATTGCCAAATTCAGACTTAAATTGAAGAAAGTAGGGAAAACCACTAGACCATTCAGGTATGACCTAAATCAAATCCCTTATGATTATACAGTGGAAGTGAGAAATAGATTTAAGGGCCTAGATCTGATAGATAGAGTGCCTGATGAACTATGGAATGAGGTTCGTGACATTGTACAGGAGACAAGGATCAAGACCATTCCCATAGAAAAGAAATGCAAAAAGCAAAATGGCTGTCTGGGGAGGCCTTACAAATAGCTGTGAAAAGAAGAGAAGTGAAAAGCAAAGGAGAAAAGTAAAGATATAAACATCTGAATGCAGAGTTCCAAAGAATAGCAAGAAGAGATAAGAAAGCCTTCTTCAGTGATCAATGCAAAGAAATAGAGGAAAACAACAGAATGGGAAAGACTAGAGATCTCTTCAAGAAAATCAGAGATACCAAAGGAACATTTCATGCAAAGATGAGCTCGATAAAGGACAGAAATGGTATGGACCTAACAGAACCAGAAGATATTAAGAAGAGGTGGCAAGAATACACAGAAGAACTGTACAAAAAAGATCTTCATGACCCAGATAATCACGATGGTGTGATCACTCACCTAGAGCCAGACATCCTGGAATGTGAAGTCAAGTGGGCCTTAGAAAGCATCACTACGAACAAAGCTAGTGGAGGTGATGGAATTCCAGTTGAGCTATTCCAAATCCCGAAAGATGATGCTCTGAAAGTGCTGCACTCAATATGCCAGCAAATTTGGAAAACTCAGCAGTGGCCACAGGACTGGAAAAGGTCAGTTTTCATTCCTATCCCAAAGAAAGGCAATGCCAAAGAATGCTCAAACTACCGCACAATTGCACTCATCTCACACACTAGTAAAGTAATGCTCAAAATTCTCCAAGCCAGGCTTCAGCAATATGTGAACCGTGAACTTCCTGATGTTCAAGCTGGTTTTAGAAAAGGCAGAGGAACCAGAGATCAAATTGCCAACATCCGCTGGATCATGGAAAAAGCAAGAGAGTTCCAGAAAAACATCTATTTCTGCTTTATTGACTATGCCAAAGCCTTTGACTGTGTGGATCACAATCAACTGTGGAAAATTCTGAAAGAGATGGGAATACCAGACCACCTGATCTGCCTCTTGAGAAATTTGTATGCAGGTCAGGAAGCAACAGTTGGAACTGGACATGGAACAACAGACTGGTTCCAAATAGGAAAAGGAGTTTGTCAAGGCTGTATATTGTCACCGTGTGTATTTCACTTATATGCAGAGTACATCATGAGAAATGCTAGACTGGAAGAAACAAAAACTGGAATCAAGATTGCCGGGAGAAATATCAATAACCTCAGATATGCAGATGACACCACCCTTATGGCAGAAAGTGAAGAGGAACTAAAAAGCCTCTTGATGAAAGTGAAAGTGGAGAGTGAAAAAGTTGGCTTAAAGCTCAACATTCAGAAAACAAAGATCATGGCATCCAGTCCCACCACTTCATGGGAAATAGATGGGGAAACAGTGTCAGACTTTATTTTTCTGGGCTCCAAAATCACTACTGATGGTGACTGCAGCCATGAAATTAAAAGATGCTTACTCCTTGGAAGGAAAGTTATGACCAATCTAGATAGCACATTCAAAAGCAGAGACATTACTTTGCCAACAAAGGTTCGTCTAGTCAAGGCTATGGTTTTTCCTGTGGTCATGTGTGGATGTGAGAGTTGGACTGTGAAGAAGGCTGAGTGCCGAAGAATTGATGCTTTTGAACTGTGGTGTTGGAGAAGACTCTTGAGAGTCCCTTGGACTGCAAGGAGATCCAACCAGTCCATTCTGAAGGAGATCAGCCCTGGGATTTCTTTGGAAGGAATGATGCTAAAGCTGAAACTCCAGTACTTTGGCCACCTCATGTGAAGAGTTGACTCATTGGAAAAGACTGTGATGCTGGGAGGGATTGGGGGCAGGAGGAGAAGGGGACGACAGAGGATGAGATGGCTGGATGGCATCACTGACTCGATGGATGTGAGTCTGAGTGAACTCCGGGAGTTGGTGATGGACAGGGAGGCCTGGCGTGCTGAGATTCATGGGGTTGCAAAGAGTTGGACATGACTGAGCGACTGATCTGATCTGATCTGAAGCAATAATTTGAAAAGCACCTATTATGCCATAATTATATTGCAAAGAAAAAACAAAAGTCATCTATAAGGCTCAAGACGGAGGGGATATACATATAGCTGATTCACTTTGTTGAGCAGAAAGTAACACAACATGGTAAAGCAATTGCATTTCAACAAAAAAGTCATTTATAATGAAACAATATGTATTTTCATATGTAAATGCTCATACATGGCTTTATTAGAAGATGTAATGAAGTCATCAGAGGCCCACAGCTAGATGCAGAATCATCAGGAATGTTACCGTCTGCTGAAGCAGAATGATTCTGGAATGTGGTATTGCTGATTCAAGTACTACAATTGGAGTTGCTATTAGTGTAGTGATTGTCTGAAATGGTGAATAACTCATGGGAAAGTTCTGGAGAAAAAAAATTCATTCTTTGATTACCGGGTAGTTTTCATTAGTAATAATAAAAAGATATACATCCATTTCAGTAAGTAAAGTGTGATTATGTTCAGAGTTTTCACCTCCATGAATATCCAGAGGTATTCCATATGTAGCATAGGATGAAGGACAATTCTTTGTAGTGTATGGAACATCTGTCATACTTGGTGCCTACCTAAGAGCTTTTCCCAATCATTTTGACCAAAATTGCTCTCAAAATACCTCCTGGGAGTAGAATATTTCAATTAAGAACTATTAGTTTAATCCACGGAGAAGGCAATGTTATCCCACTCCAGTACTCTTGCCTGGAAAATCCCATGGATGGAGGAGCCTGGTAGGCTGCAGTCCATGGGGTCGCTAAGAGTCGGACACGACTGAGCGACTTCCCTTTCACCTTTCACTTTCATGCATTGGAGAAGGAAATGGCAACCCACTCCAGTGTTCTTGCCTGGAGAATCCCAGGGACGGGGGAGCCTGGTGGGCTGCTATCTATGGGGTCGCACAGAGTCGGACATGACTGAAGCGACTTAGCAGCAGCAGTAGCAGTTTAATCCAAATCACCCATTGTACAGATGAGAACACTGGAGGAAAGTACTTTGGCCCAGGTCACACTGGTAGAGAGTAGACCGTAGCACTTCTGATCCTAATTCCATATTTTTCCCTCTATTCAATACTTCTCAAGACCAATTTCAAGTTCCATTTCTTTCATGATTACTCTAGTTCAGGGAAAATATATCCCACTCATTGGGCAAGTATCCTTACAATGTTCCTTAGGCTGAGAATCTTGTTTCCTCAACCAAACAGTAAGGCTTTATAAGGGAAAGGTCAACCTATTTTGCTGTTGTTGTTTAGTCACTAAGTTGTATCTGACTCTTTTGTGATTCCATGCACTGTAGTTCACCAGGCTCCTCTGTCCCTGGGATTTCCCAGGCAAGAATATTGGAGTGGGTTGCCATTTCCTTCTCCAGGGGATCTTCCCGACCCAGGGATCAAACCCATATCCCCTGCTTGGCAAGTTGGTTCTTTACCACAGAGCCACCTGGGAAGCCACTTTCTCACTTACTTCACTTTGTATGACACACTCTAGGTCCATTCATAACTCTACAAATGACCCAAATTCATTCCCTTTATGGTTGTGCAATATTCTATCATACATATGTACCATATCTTCTTTATCCTGTCAATGGACATTTAGGTAGCTTCAATGTCCTAGCTATTGTAAATAGTGCTGCAGTGAAACACTGAGATACCTGTGTCTTTTTACATTATGGTTTTACTCAGAATTTCTGTAACACTTTTGTTTCTCTCTAGAGCTGACAGTTAAGGGGTATGCAACGATATGGCCACAGCAGATTGTCTATGATGGATGTCTACTCTGCTTGGTTAGAACATCTATTTGGATTTGATGATGTCTGTGTAAATATTGTTAATGTTATTACTACTTCACACCTCTATCCCTTTGCTGATGCTGGTTCCTTTGTCTAAAATGACTTCCCTATCCCTTTTCCCACTTATAACCGGCCGAACTTCTACTCATTCTTAAAGCCTAGCTTAAACACCATCTTATTGGTGAATGCACCCTCAAATTCTACCCTCTTGGCAATTTCAGGCAGAAGTTCTTACTCCTTCCTCTTTGTTAAGGGTGAATTGCCATATTTGCCTCAATCTTCTTGGTTCTGCCAATCAAACTGGGCACAGTACTCTGTTTTATTCTCTATAGCCCTTGCCCAGCAGATACTCAGGAAGGGCTGTGAAATGATCACTCTCAGAACAACTGAGTTACAAGTGTTAGACCAGGTCCACTTGGGCTCCTCCCTCTCTCTTTGGGTTCCTGAACTAAAGAATGACATCACAGTGTTCCCTCCACAAGCCAATGTGCTTTTCTAGGCATCACCAGTGTTTTCTAGCATGAGTGGTGGCAGGGATGATCACCACGCAAAAGGTAACACAGGAAGCAAGATGGAATCTAAGAGCAGCCTAATTGGAGTGACTGAATGGTTGGCAAATGTGAGTTATCCTTGTGAGCAATTCCTCCAGAAGCTTAGTTCACAGAAGGTTGGCTGTGCAACATTATCTTTTGACCAATTCACTCCACAAGTATTTCTTTAGCACCTGGACCTGGCAACCCACTCCAGTATACTTGCCTGGAGAATTCCATGAACTGATGAGCCTGGTGGGCCACAGTCCATGAGGTCACAAAAGAGTCAGACACGACTAAAGCAGCTAACACTTTACTTTCACTTCTTTCATATGCTAGACACTGTGCTAGACACGGGAGAAAGAGGCTGCATCGTACAGCCACAAGGGAAACCAAATCCTTGTTCTCCCGGTGGTTTATCATCCAGAGGGGAACACAGAGAGGAAACAAATAAATATTACATCCATGTTTGTCAGATGATACATGTTAAGGAGGAAAATAAAGCAGGGTAAGAGGGATAGGAAGTATTGGCATCAGGTTGTTACTTTATTTAGGGAAGTCAGGGAAGGCTTTGCCCAAAGGTGACTTTGGAGCAGATAACCTTGCTTCTTAAAGCACAATTCCTGGTCCAGCATCAGCAGCACTGGAAATCTGTTAGAAATCCAATTCTTGGGCTTCCCTGTTGGCAGCAATGAGGCCAGAGTACTGGAAAGGAATGGGTAAGGTGAATGGGTTAGATGATGAGGCCAGAGCTGTAGCAGGGGCCAGAGAATGGAAGATTTTTATAGACAACTGTAAGAACCTTTGCCTTTGGAAAAACACTGAATGGTTCTGAACATAGGAGTGACACTCTAGCTTCATGTAAACTGTGGTGGGGCAAGGATGGACACAGGAAGGCCACCTAGGAAGCTGTTGTGGTAGTCCAACAGCAAGATGATGGTGGCTTGGATCAGAGGGGTGGTTGTAACAACTGGCAGAAGTAGGAGGATTCTGGGTATGTTTTTAAGGCAGAATAGCTAGGACTGGCTGATGGATTGGATGTGGGATATACCTGAAAGAGAGGAGCCAAAAATGACTCTAAGGAATGGATACATGTATATGTATGGCTGAATCCCTTCACTGTTCACCTGAAACTATCACACCACTGTTCATTGGCTACACCCCAACACAAAATAAAACGTTTTAAAAAAATGACTCTAAGGTTTTTGAACTAAGCAACTAGAAACATGAAATTATCATTTATTCAGATGGAGAAAAAGCTTTTGGGGAGCATCAGGAATTCTGGTGTCGAGATGTCTATTAGACATCTAATGAGAAATCAAGTAGATGGCTGGAGTTCAAGGATGATGGCTAGCTTGGAGATATGCATGTGGTACCTTAGTATAGAACCAACTATGTTATGGTAACAAGCCCCAAATCTCAGTAGTTCAACACAACTAAGGTTCACTTCTTGCTCATGTTACCGATGAGGTAAAGGCAGCTCTCCTTAGTGGCTTTCTTTCAAGGGTGACTTGGACATCCAAGCTACTTTTGTCAAGCAACTCCACCATCTTGCTTTTAATTGCCCTGACCATGTCCCTATTTTCCTTAACAAAAACTAAACACATTGGACAGCCTAATAGCATGGAAAATAGAAGAAAACAGGAATTATTTGGTGAGCACCATCTCTGCCACCACTGGTATGATATAGAGCTACAAGACTAGATGAGGTCACCTAGGGAATGAACACAGATAAAGGGGAGAGGAGACTGAGCACTGAGGTGCTTCAATGTTAAGAGAAAATGAGAAGGTACCAGAGACAGAGTCTGATAAGGAGGAGCCAGTGTGATAGGTAGAGAACAAATATAGGGAAAGGTCCCAGCAGGCAAGTAAAGAAAGTATTTCAAGGAGAAAAGGATGATACAATGTACCAAATTGTTGATAAGTCAAGTAAGGATGAGATAAGAATATACCAATGGATATAGTAATGTGATCTGGACCAGAGAAATGTCAGCAAGGTGGTGATCTGGACCAGAGCAATTTAAGAAAAGAGAATTAGGGAAATGTGGGAGAATCGTGATGCAGTTCTAAGGCCCCCCCTTAAGGGAGTGATCATGGACTTCAAGGAACACCAGTTACCAATACTGTGAGGTTTTCTTTAGCCTTGTTAAGCCAGATGGGCACAGATGCAGATTAGCAGAAGACTTGGATGTAATCAGGGGTTGGGTTCTGCTAGGTGAGTATAATAAAGGAAAAGAGGAGCAATGGACTCAAAGGTGTATGGAAAGAAGTCATTGAAATAATGGACCATGGAATCGAGGCTTCCTAAGGAGGAAAATGAGCACAGGTGGTAAGATGCAGTTAAAAAACATACAGATAGTAGATTTAATGGATGATTGATCCATTAATGGGTTTGGGAAGAAATGTATGGGTTTTAGGATTGTGACCAGATCTAGAATAAAGAAGAGGTGGTGCTGTGAAGAGTCTAGGGGGACTTCCCTGGCTAAAACTTTGTGCTTCCAATGCAGGGGACCCAGGTTCAATCCCTGGTCAGAGAACTAAGATCCGACATTCTGTGCAGTGTGACCAATAAAAGGGGAGGGTGCTAGGGCCAGAAGATATGGTACATATATGCAATGGAATATTACTCAGCCTTTAAAAAGAACACAATAATGCTATTTGCAGCAACATGGATGAAGCTAAATATTGTCATAATGAAGTAAGTCAGATGCAGAAAGACAAATATAGATATTGCTTATATGTGGAATCTTAAAAAACAGTACAAATGAACTTATCTACAAAACAGAAGCAGAGTTACAGATATAGAAAACAAACTATGATTACGAGGGAGTAAGGGCAGGGAGGGATAAATTGGGAGATTGGGATTGACAACTATACACTACTAATATATAAAATAGATAATTAATAAGGACCTGTATAGCACAGGGAACTCTGTTCAATACTCTGTAATGACCTATATGGGAAAAGAACCTTGAAAAGAGTGGATATATGTATATGTATAACTGATTCACTTTGCTGTACAGCAGAACTTAGTGTAGCATTGTAAATCAACAATGAAAGTGAAAGTCGCTCATTTGTGTCCGACTCTCTGCAACCCCATGGACTATACATACAGTCCATGGAATTCTCCAGGCCAGAATACTGGAGTGGGTAGCCTTTCCCTTCTCCAGGGGATCTTCCCAACCCAGGGATCGAACCCAGGTCTCCTGCATTGCAGGCAGATTCTTTACCAGCTGAGCCACCAGGGAAACCCAAGAATACTGGAGTAGGTAGCCTATCCCTTCTCCAGGGGATCTTCCCGACTCAGGGACTGAACCGGGGTCTTCTGCATTGCAGGTGGATTCTTTACCAACTGAGCTATCAGGGAAGCCCAACTATACATCAGTACAAATTTTTTATAAAGAGGCTAGGGCCTGTTAATTCTCTACCTGCTACCAGAAAAGAGAGCTCTAGGAATATAATAACCACTTCCTGAATTAGCTCAGTAAATGGTTGCTGAAATGGCTGCTCAATCCTGCTTTCATACAACATAAAACTATTCTGTTTTACTGTCAGATTTCCTCAAAAGACTTGTCAGTCCAAATTTCATTTGATTTTCTACCACAAATCTGAACTAGGTGTTTTATATGTATGGGTATATGTGACAACACACACACAAACACAGTACTACAATGCTTTCTTTATATCTTCACCTATACCCCTAGATAGTAAGTTCCTCTGAGATGATGTTGGTTTGCTCACCATAAAGCAAATGCATTAAAGAACCTTCTAAGCTTCAATTTCCTCAGCTATAAAGTATGGATAATAATGTTTTACTTCTGGGTATTGGCAGGTTAGAGATAGTGCCCCTAGCAAAGTGCTTGGCACTTATAGTATGCTCAGTATAGCAATATGTTACCTGGTATTATTTATAACTATAACATCTAGTATGGTGCCTACATCATAGGTGAACACGTGATGACTAATTTGCATTTTAAAGATGAGAAAATTACGGCTCAGCTGTTAGGGACTTCCTCACCATAGGAAATTAGGTATCAGATTTGGGATAAGAAACCAGCCCTCACTCTCTTCCACTGAACCCACTGTTACCAATTCCAGGAATTAGCTTGAAATTGAGAATTCAATTCAGGAAAAGAAAGATGAGTGTTAGTAAGATTACTTTTTATTCCTTTTTTTTAAAATCAAGATGAGTTTATTTACTTTACAATAACTTGCATTGCATGTACACTTTCTATAAACAACCTTCTTATAATTCTCATAACTACTTTTGAAACAAGGAAAAATTATATATAAAATTTCCAGATTAAAAAAAAAATAAACCTGACTCTCGGATTTGGTTATCACTTGATAGTTAAGTGACAAAGTGAAGATTCAAAGCAGGGCCTCTCTTTCCAGTGTACAGCTAAACTTTTAAAAAGGAAAATAATACAAGATACAGAGGTGCCCTTTTATAACCTTCAATCCCTGCCAGTTGCCTCAGAGTCCAGAAACCAAGAGAAGCCTCTTAGGCTGGATCATAACTAGTCTGGGGCCACATTAATAATAACAGGTACCACCGACGGGGTATCTGCTGTGTGCCTGCCTAAGTACTTCACATTTGGTATCTCACACGACTGTCCCAGCTACACACTGAATGGTAGGCACCATTACCACCATTATTTCACAGCTGAGAAAACTGAGGCTTATAGGGGTTTACTAGTTTGCCTACTCAAGGTCGTACAGCTAGGGAGTGGCACAAATTCAAACCCAGTGTTTGACTCAAATTCTTTGTGCTCTTCCACTAAGCCTGGCCTCCAGTTGCCTAATCCTAGGTTTCTGTACTTGGTGATAATAATACAGAATGTCTGGCCTTAATGGAAGTCTACTGTGTAACTTAGGGAACTCAAACTGGAGTTCTGTAACAACCTAGAGGGGTGGGAAAGGGTGGAAGGTGGGAGGGAGGTTCAAGAGGAAGGGGACATATGTATGAAAGTGAAAGTGAAGCCGCTCAGTCGTGTCCGACTCTTTGCGACCCCATGGACTGTAGCCTACCAGGCTCCTCTGTCCATGGGATTTTCCATGCAACAGTACTGGAGTGGATTGCCATTTACCTATGGCTAATTCATATTGATGTATGGCAGAAATCAAACCAATATTGTAAAACAACCATCAGTCATTAAAAAGAAATATAATTTTTTAAAAAGTCTAGCTTTACTATGAGCAATTCTAAAACAAAACCTGTCCATTGAAATTTAAACACACACACAAACACACACTCACACACACACTAAACCAAGTGTAGTTGTGGTACTGTTGTTCAGTTGCTCAGTCGTGTCTGACTCTTTGTGACCCCATGGACTGCAGCATGCCAGGCTTCCCTGTCCTTCACTATCCCCCGGAGTTTGCTCAAACTCATGTCCATTGAGTCAGTGATGCCACCCAACCATCTCATCTTATCCTCTGTCATCCCCTTCTCCTGCCCTCAATCTTTCCCAGCATCAGGGTCTTTTCCAATGAATCAGCTTAGTCTTGTCCCATGTTTAATGTGCATTTCTATGAGTTTATGAATAAATGGCTCTGGGAAGAGAAGAAAAGATCTCCAGGAGCTGGCTCGCTACCAGGTGAGACTTGTCAGCCACACTTTAAGGATGAAGCTGACAACAGACATGGCTGAGTAGTTCAGGAAAGTATTTCCATCCATCTGTGAAACTGTGTTCACACACATACACACATGCCACTGATGGGGTCAGGGGATGGGGAGAGGAACAGGCATTTTGGGTTTCACTTGGAAATGGCCTAGCCAGCCAGAATGAACCAAGGCCTGAAGGGATGTACGGTCCTCCTAGACCTTAAAGAGCATTCACCAACCAAATGCTTGACACATAAATAGACAAACTAAATGTCCATAATGCTCTTAGATCAAAATTTCTGAGGAGATGTGAGAAAAAGAAGTAAGAAAGATACTGGGAGAAAGTGAGGAATCTTTGAGCTTTAAGGCTGGAAGCTTTAAGGCTGAGCACAAGAGGTCACACAGTTCACATGTAGTTAGGGTGGCAAGTTTTAAGAAACAAAAATACAGGATGCAGAGTTCAATTTGAATTTCAGAAAAACCATTAAGTGTGTCCCAGTTAGCATATTTTTGTGTATGTCCCAAATTAGCATAAAGATGTTCCATGCAATATTTGGGACATACTTATACTAAAAATATATTTGTTGTTTATATAAAATTTTAATTTAACTTGGCATCTTGTATTTTATTTGGAAATCCTACAAGTAGCATCATGACACACTCACGTGACAACTTCAGTTGTGGAGTGCCTATAGTCACTAATTGTCAGTAATAACATTTAAAGTACAAACTTTGCAACTTACTTTAAAAACATTAGGAGGGTATTCAAATTTCTTTTTTGCAACTGAGTCTCTCTTACTTATTTGCTTTCTAATTTGGTTTCCAAAACAGGAAGGAAAGGTATACTTATCACTAACATGGGAATGATTAGATTAATTCATTTACTCAACAAATATTTATTGTGTGCCTGCTGTGTACCAGGTACTGTGCTAGGTACTGGGGATAGCATGATAAAAAAATTGAATACGACTTTTCCATGAAGATTCATAGCAGTTTTATTCCTCATAACCCCAAAGTTGGAAGGGCCCAAATTTCCATCAGTAGGTGAGTGGATAAACAAACTATGGTGCATTTGTACAGTGGAATACTATTCAGGAATAAAAAAGGAACAAAATATTGATGCATGTAACTGCACGGATAAATCTCACAGATACTATGTTAAGTGAAAGAAGCTAGATGGTAAGACCATATTCAGTATGAATCCACTTATACAAAGCTCAAGAATAGGCAAATCAAATATATGATGATAGAAATCAGAATGGTTTCATGATGATAAAAATCAGTGGTTACCTCTGCAGGTGTATTAGGGTGAGGTTGACTGGGGGTATGGGTACTTCCTGAGATGATGGACATATTCTGTATCTTATTTGGAGAGACAATGTACACATTTGTCAAAACTTATGAAAGTATACATTTACAATCAGCACATTTTATTGTCTGTAAAATATAATTTTATTCAAAAGTAAGTATAATCCCTACCATTATAGAGCTCATATGGGATATAGATAAACACACAAATATTTGAAAAATAATCATTTTGAAAGTGTGATGGAGGAAAATAGGGTTCTCTGAAAGTTTACAATGTTTAAGTCATTAAAACATAAGCATTACTTCTTCATTCAGCAAATATTGATTGACTGCCTCCTCTGTGCCAGAGACTGGATTATGTCTTGGGAGTGTTCTATTAAATAAAATAAGTTTGCTCTGCTGCTCCATGTTCTTGAAGAGGAGATAGATGTTGGAAGAGTAAATAATAATCTTTTGATTATAATTGTGTTATATGATATGAAGGAGACCAATGGAAGGATATGAGAATGTAGAACAGGGACACTTGGCCTCCTTGATGGGATCAGAGAAAGTTTCTTTAAGAAAGTGCAGTTAAACTGAGGTCTGAAAAATAGAAACCATCAACTAGGTCAAGGGATAGGAGTAAGGCAGAGAATCTTCTAGGCAGAGGAAACGATCGACGTACATGCCGTGAGAGAGAACATGACACATATGAGAAGCTGAAGGAAGCCAGAGTGACTGAAACAGGAAAGGAAAGGGGAGAGTGACAGAAAATTTCGCTGTCTGGGCAGGCAAAGACTTGCTCGTGCAGAGTATTGTGGGCCATGTTAAGGAGATTTGGTTTAATTGTCAGAGTAACGGGAAGTCATTGAATAATTTTAATTGGAGAGTAATGTGATCAGATTGATATTTTAGAAAAAAATTTCTAGTGGCAGTATAGATAATGGACAGAAGAGGGTAATAGTGAGGTGGGAGGACAATTAAGAGACTGCTGGAGGAAAGATGGTGGCCTGAACAAGGGTTACGGTGGTTGGATGGGAGAAGTGAATGAATCTAAGACATATTTAAAGATAGGGACACAATCAGAAAGGAATAAGACTAGAAGAACAAGGCTTTCTTATACCAAGTCCACTTAGGGAGGAGGGTTCAGGATGGGGAACAAAAAAAAAAAAAAATTAAAAAACAGAAAGGAATAAGACTAGAAGAACAAGGCTTTCTCATACCAAGTCCACTTCACTGATTTGAGGACAATCTTTAATGCACACCTGCTATGTAGTAATGGAGTAGGAAATGGCAACCCACTCCAGTATTCTTGCCTGGTGGGCTACAGTCCATGGGGTTGCAAAAGAGTTGGACATGACTTAGCGACTAAGCACACACGCACACTATATGTTAAGGCACTGTGTTGAGCACTATGGAAGAAAGACAAATATTTAGAAAATTTTCATTACATGCAAGGAATTTAAAGGCTAAGAACAACTATAATCGAATGAAGAAAAAGTGACAAGTATTATTGAAAAAGGTAAAGAGATATCTTTCTAAAACTTAGACGTGATTATGTCCTGTTTTCTTTCGAAAACCTTTAATGACTCTTTCTTAGCTTCAAACTTCAAAATTCAAGCATGAGATTTAAGAGCCTCTTTAAATCAGACTCAACCACCATTGTAGACCAACCTGTCACCTCCAATATTCTACTAATAGAGCTCTATTTATCAGCAATTCCATATTTATGGAATGCTGTTCATATCCTACCCATTTCTGTGGAAATCCTAGTCACATATTTTCTTTGTCTTTTTTGTGGCAATTTTATTGAGATATAATTCATATACAATACATTCATTCACATTTCTTTTCTTAAATTTTACCTTGCTTTTTTTCCAACAACGGGGCTTCCTTGGTGGCTCAGACAGTAAAGAATCTGCCTGCAATGCGGGAGACCTGGGTTCAATCCCTGGGTTGGGAAGATCCCTTACAGAAGGGAATGGGTACCCAGTCCAGTTCTTGCCTGGCGAATTCCATGAACAGATGAGCCTGGCAAGCCACACAGTCCATGGGATCACAAAGAGTCAGACACAACTGAGTGACTGACACTTTCACTTTTCCAACAATAGCACTATTTCTGTTTCATGATGGTATTCATTGCCCACTCTAACAGCTTCTCCTTTTGACTGCTTCAGAGAAACCGCAGTGACAGTTTCTAATAAAAATACATAAGATTATTTTGAGTGGTCAGGCTGAGTATAAGAATCCTCAGCTGCTCAAAGCTTGTTGGGGCTGTGTGTCTCACTTTCTGTGAGCCTATTCTTGCTATTAGACTTTAGGCGTACAGTGTCATGAACTTTAGTGGCTTGGCCCAGAGCCTTAAGTCTTATTTATAATATGATGTCTTTAGGGAAATGATTCCAAGTTGACAAAAATCCCTTAGGATTTCTAGTTGGTAGCTGAAGTTAAGATGGAAAAGTCGGTAAGTTCTCTAAGAATTAGATCTACACGAACTGGAAGGATTGCGATTCTAGGGCAGAGTATTCAGCTTGCTGAAAATATCCTGACAGACTGTCTCATCTATTATTGAGTCCAAAGGATCAAGGACACTGCCATTTCTTTCTTTTGTATTTGGAAGAGAGAATTTAACCAATGCTCAGTTGAGATGGATAGCAAGTCCATATGGAATTCACCAGAAGTAGCAATTACTAGAAGGAGATAGAATAGGCCACAAATACAAGTTGTTTCCATAAAGATAATTTTAGTTATATATTTAGCTCATGATACAATAGTCTGTAAGGTCTACTGATATAGATAAGAGTACAGATGTTTTGTTTGTTCATAAATGAGGAAAGAGGACATGGGGAAGAGGATCTAAACCAGGGAAATATAATGGTTCATAGCAAATCCATCCCTCATGAAGTGTTAAAGAATCTGCCTGCCAATGCATGAGATGCTGGAGACATGGGTTTGATCCGTGAGTCAGGAAGATCACCTGGATGAGGAAATGGCCACCCACTGCAGTATTCTTTCCTGGGAAATCCCATGGACAGAGGAGCCTGGCAGGCTACAGTACATGGTGTTGCAAAGAGTTGGACATGACTGAGCACACACGTACATACATGCATGACTAAAAGAAAAATGAGAGGGAACCCCTTCCCAAAGTACAGAACACAGTAAATAGCAGACTAGGATTGCTGTCTTCATTTGCCAAGAAAGGCATGTTACTTTTACCTAATTTTATGGCTGCAATTTTAAGCTGTAAATCCTTTCAGAAGTTGATTTTAATTTTGCTTGCAGGGTGAGTAAAACAAACCAACTTGTCACGTATGCCTGCATTTCTAAAATTAGGAAAAACAGCCCTAATCCCTTTTCATATGCAGAAAATAGAAACTAGTTGAGTAGTCTACTTGGTTGGTGGGAACAGACTTTAAAAAGCAACATGCTAAAAAAAATAAAATCAAAACATGTCATAAGCAAAGTTAAACTGCAGTTCAAACTTTTTGGCCATAGCCAAAAGCCACAAGCAAAGGAGTGTGACAGTATTTCTGTCTCTGATTCTCTTTTGTGACTTCGAAACTCATCTACTTTTTGTTTCCAGGCAAAATGACATGTAAAACTCATTTCAGAAAGCCCATCTACAGAAAAGCCTCAGCTACATCTTTGGTAATTCTTTTTCAATATATAACCTACCAAAACTCACTGAAGAAGAAATAGATCATTTGAATAGTCCTATATTGACTTTAAAAGTAGAATTTGTAGTTAAACCCTTCCCACAAAGAAAATTCCTAGGCCAGACAGCCTCCCTGGTGATTTTCACCAAACATGTAAGGAATAAATAATGCCAATCCTGTAAAACTCTGCCAGAAAATTGAAGATGAGGGATTACCTCCTAAATCATTCTATGAGTCAAGTATTACCATTACAAGCTAATATCTTTTGGGAATATAGACACAAAAATTCTGAACAAAAATTTAGGAAATTGAACCCAACAGTATATAAAAATGATGGGGCTCAGTGGTAAAGAATCTGCCTGCCAATGTAGGAGACACAAGTTTGATCCCTGATCCAGCAAGATTCCACATGCCCCAGAGCAGCTGAGCCCATGTGCCACAACTATTGAGCCTGTGCTCTAGAGCCCAGGAGCCACAACTACTGACCCCACATGCCGCAGCTACTGAAGCCTGCGCAACCTAGAGCTTGTGCTTGGCAACAAGAGAAGCCACTGCAATGAGAAGCCTGTGCACTGCAACTACAGAGTAGCCCCCACCCCGCTTCCCTGGTGGCTCAGAGGTTAAAGTGTCTGCCTGCAATATGGGAGACCCAGGTTCGATCCCTGGGTCAGGAAGATCCCCTAGAGAAGGAAATGGCAACCCACTCCAGTATTCTTGCCTGGAGAATCCCATGGAGGGAGGAGCCTGGTGGTCTACAGTCCATGGGGTCGCAAAGAGTCAGACATGACTGAGCTACTTCACTTCACTTCACTTCACTTCAGCAACTAGAGAAAAGCCCATGCAGCACCAAAGACCCAGCAGAGCCAAAAATAAATAAATAATTAAATTTAAATGATGATACATTATGACCAAGTACAGTTTATCTCAGGAATGATAGGTTGGTTTAACATTCAAAAGTCAATCAAAGGGGACACCCCTGGTGGTCCAGTGGTTAAGAATCTGCCTTCCAATGCAGGGGACTCGGGTTTAATTCCTGGTCAGGGTACTAGGATCTCACATGCTGGATGATGCAGCACACAAAAAAATGAAAGATCTGAGCCAAAGTCAGGTCCAAACTTATATGGATACAAAGCAGAATCGGACAAAGACTCTGCATTTGGAGAACTCACACTTTAGCCAAGGAGACATACTCAATTAAGATCTATAGGCCTGGAACTGGCTTAGATACTGGGGAGAAGACAAACTTGAAAATACTCATCTACTGCCTTGGGCATGGCTCTCCAAGTATTTTATGGGCATTTATTAGTCTCTTCTCGCCTAAGCCTGTAAATGACTCCAGTGCAGAAAGTAAGAGAGGAGCTTGCATTTGGGGAATAAGTGGAATTTAGCAAACTTTAATGACATAAATCTTCTCTAAAAGACCAGGTAAGCCTTTTTGATGGGTGGCACATGCAAGTTAGGCACTGACAGAGCCTGAACATTGAAGAGGCAGTCCTGAATATGAGGAGGTGGGAGGCTGGTGACAGTTTACTGTCCCAGTCCATCGATGCACTAATTTGGCTCAAAGCAAGTCGCCAGAGAAACAAGTGTGTTGTCCAAGAGCTTCCATGTGCCTGGTTTTCACTGCACAGTGACATGAAGCAACTTCTCCATCCCTAACCTGCATTCCAGTGATTAGGACAAGATTAGGGAGAAGCTCTGGCAACCCTGAGGCTTCTTAGATCATCACACCTTTGCCATAACACACCATGTAGAGAGCCAAGATTCAATAAATGTGTATTGAATTAATACATTTAAACAGTAGCCTAAAGAGAGAAGCAGAATCTATTGTTGCCTAGTGGCAACGTTTCTCCTTCAGAATTAAGTCCATTGTCCATTTACAGATAAAGGCTGGGTGCCACTAGCATTATTAGTAGATGTAAAGGGCAGCAGGAAATACATCTGGGTACTTTTCTTTTTTTTAATTTATTTTTAATTGGAGGATAGTTGTTTTACTGAGTACTTTTCTTGTGGCTTTATTTTCCTACCTTGTCCTATCTTTGTCAATGTGCTTTGTCATATTTTGCCACATTGTATAAATCTCTTTGTACAGAGACCTTTTCTCTATATCCCCAGAGCCTAGCACTGTGCCTGGTATATTAGTAGGTGGTTGTATTAGTTAGGGTTCTCCAGAAAAAGAGAACTAAGAGGATGTGTGTGTTTATTGTATGTATTCATGCATGTATGTGCATCTATACATATGTCTGTACATGTTTAAAGGAACTGGCTCATACAATGAGGGCTGGCAAGTCTGAAATCTTCAGGGCAGGCTGTCAGGGTGAAGACCCAGGGAAGAGTTAATGTTAGTCTCAAGTCCAAGGCAGTCTGGAGGCAGAATTTCTTCCTTCTTAGGAGATCTGTCTTTTCTGCTAAGGTCTTCAATTGATTAAACAAGGCCCACTCATATCATGTAAGGTAATCTGCTTTACTCAAAATCTATTGATTTAAATGTTAGTCATATCTAAAATATACCTTCATAGCAATATCTAGACTGGTGTTTGAGCAAACATCTGGGCACCATTGCCCAGCCAAGTTGACACATAAAATTAACCACCATAGGGTTAATACATGTCTATAAAATAGAACTGAAATCACCTGTGGGCTGCCCACATTTGCATATCTACTTTTGAAAATCAAGTAGCAAATACAGTGGGCACACAGATATCAGGGAATACAGGTCACCGTTTCATTCCTAACTGGACAAAACAATTTTTCAGTAAAGCCCGTGAAACATTAAATGGAACTAATTAAGGTACAGACAGAACTTAGTTTTAGATTCCAGTCAATCTTTTAATCATTTTGTAAAACTGATGCACCACTACATTATTCATTCATTTAGCTTTATGAAAGTAACATGAGCTGGCACTTGTGGAACTGGTTTCTAGTCCCTTCTTTACCATTAAATGGCTTACTGGACCTTGGGCAACTCACTTTACTTCTCTTGGTTTCTGCTTCACCAACAGCAAGATGACATCTCAGACAGTCTTTAAAGCAACTGTGGTACAGTAAATTGAAGCTTTCAGACAGATATGGGTTCAAATCTTGGTTTATGACACTTACTATTAATAGTTTTGGGTAAGCTGCTACTGAGCTCATTTCTGCAGCAGCAATGTGGGAATATGGAATAACCTCACACCAGGGTTGTTTGTTACAGATTGAAGAAAACAAATTGAGTGCACAGTATACAATGGATGTTAATTACTATCACTGCCCCTTCTCCTTGCAGCACAAAAACGATATGATTCTGTTTTGTGTAGGTGGAACATTAATCCCTCTTAGAAAAATACAGCTTCCAACAGAGAAACTAATCATAAGCAGGAAACTCAAAAGATATATTTGAGATTATAGAGTCTTGAGCTGCTTTTGTTCTGGTCTAATTTCATTTGGAAAGAATCTTTATGATCATTTGATATTCTTTCAAATCATGCTAAAGTCCCTTGATTCTTTAATTCCCTTGGGCCACGTCGATGGCTTAGGGATGTGGGAAAGCAGGGAAAGGCAAGGTCATGGGTATCTCTGTAGCAAGAGACAGAAGGTTGGGACTTCCCTGGTGGTCAAGTGGCTAAGACTCCATGCTTCCAATGCAGGGGACCCAGGTTGGATCCCTGGTCAGGGAACTAGATTCCACATGCCAAAACTAGGAGCTCACATGCCACAGTGAAGACTGAAGATCCCACCTGCTGTAACTAGCACCTGGTGCAGCCAAATAATAAGTAAATATTGGGGGGTGAGTTGTGAAAACTTGCCATGTACTGAGTACTATGCGTGCGTGATCTCATCTAACATTCATAGCAAACCAAAAAATGTAGATACTATTACTGATATCTGCATGTTTACAGATGAAGAAATTGAGGCTCAGAGGGGTGAGGTAACTTTCCCCAAATTGTACAGCTAGAAACCATGGAATTAGAATTTACCCCTACATCTGATTCAGAACACATGCTCTTAACTAGTACACTGTCTCTTCTTGGAAAGTGTGTATTATATAAAAAACACACAGGCTTTTGACATTTTAAAGAAATTTAACAAGTAGAAAAATTAATATGTACATGTGTGTATGTAGGTATGTGTGTGGAAATTTTTATACATATACACAATTTAAATAATTAAAAATTGAAGGGTTCAGAAATCAGTGTACCTCATTCTTCTGGAAATTAATATCACTTGCTGAGTTCTACAAGGGGGCATGAGGGTAAGTGGCAAAGTCAATGAAAGGGCTGTGCCTCTGCTTATCTGTGATGTTGACTATACATCACATTCAGCATGAGATTTATATAGGATATTCCTAGTAGCTGCCATGTGTTTAGTGCTTACTACGTGCCAGGCACTGTGCTAAGTGCTTTATATGTATAATGCCAAGTAATCCCTCAAACAACGCCATTCAGTAGATGAGAAAACTTAAGCTCAGAGGTTATATCACTTGCTGAATACCATACAACTAGTAAGTAGCACTGCTAGGATTCAGCTCGAACTTCAGAACCTTTGTTTGTAACCACTATGCTGGATTTCGATGAAAAGCATGTCATTTCCTCAGTAAATTAAACACAGGTTTAAATGTGACCCGACAGTTCCACTATGAGTTATACCCCAAAGAATTGAAAAGGGAAGGGAAGGGAAGTCGCTCAGTCATGTCCAACTGTTAGCGACCCCATGGACTGCAGCCTACCAGGCTCCTCTGTCCATGGGATTTTCCAGCCAAGAGTACTGGAGTGGGGTGCCATTGCCTTCTCCAAAGAATTGAAAACTAGTGCTCAAAAAAAAAAAATTATATACCAGCCTTCATAAGAGGTATATTCATAATAGTCAAAAAGTGTAAACAACCCAAATGTCTGTCAACAGATGAATGAATAAACAAAATGTGGTGTACACACACACACACACACACACACACAACACACAATGGAGCATTATGCCGTGCTGTGCTTTGTCACTCAGTCATGTCTGACTCTTTGCAACCCCAAGACCTGTAGCCTGCCAGGCTCCTCTGTCCAGGGGGATTTTCCAGGCCAGAATACTGGAGTGGGTAGCCTTTCCCTTCTCCAGGGGATCCTCCCAACCCAGGGATCGAACCCAGGTCTCCTGCATTGCAGGCAGATTCTTTACCAGCTGAGCTACCAGGAAAGCCCCAATGGAACATTATGCAGCCATACAAAGGAGCAAAATTCTGATACATA